>NW_025814842.1:12186250-12789375 GCF_022079265.1 Lynx rufus | reverse complement strand
TTGAAATCAGTATCTAAGTCAACCTGATTAAAATCCTATCAACCCCAATTAAAAAGAAAGGAGAGACTCTCCGTGCTTGTTTTTGGTCTGGTTTGTTGCTTATTTTCAAAGGGATTCGGGAAAGGTGATGAGGTGAGAGTGGAAATCATGACAGCCACTAATGATCTCATTTAACTCCGGCAATGACACTCACCAATGACCATTTGTCCCTAGATTGTGCTTTTGTGCATTTACCACTAAGCCCTGACGCAGACCTTCCTTTCAGGTTCCTGTGTGTAGCTACATCCACTTACAGCTCTATAAATAACAACAACGAGGCTCACAGGGACCAGCCACCTGTGAAATTAGCATCAAATGGTCTGACCAGGTTTCTTTAGCATCCTCCTCCTTTTTGCCCTGGGCCAAAAGTCCAGCCGCTGCAGTTAGACCAGAGTTGCACCAGGCTTCCCAAGGACCTGTGGATGGAGGGTAACCCCTATCACCCACAGCCATTTCACCGTACATCATTCCAATGGGCTTTAAAAGATAGAGGTCAAGGGGCGCCTGGGTGGCGCAGTCGGTTAAGCGTCCGACTTCAGCCAGGTCACGATCTCGCGGTCCGGGAGTTCGAGCCCCGCGTCAGGCTCTGGGCTGATGGCTCAGAGCCTGGAGCCTGTTTCCGATTCTGTCTCTCCCTCTCTCTCTGCCCCTCCCCCGTTCATGCTCTGTCTCTCTCTGTCCCAAAAATAAATAAACGTTGAAAAAAAAAAAAAAAATTTAAAAAAAAAAAAAAAAAAAAGATAGAGGTCACAATTTTAACAAGCACCAACTCTCCAATATTAATTTTATAACTCTGAGCCCTATGAAATCTATTACAACAAAGGCTCTAGTGGTTCCAAGAAATTAAACACAGGCCCATTCTTACAGGGCAAGTTATTTTATAATCAATTAAACTTAATAAAATTAAAAATAAAATTTAACACTGACATCTAAAATTTGATGTGGCTCAATACCAGTTGGAACTGAAAAAGAAAGACACCTTTAGATCATAGGTAGCTATGACTAGTACCCATTAACACAATGTATTTCCAGCTATGTTTGTTGCATTAATGTTCCTTTATTTCGAATGTAACAGATTTCTTGCCCAAGTTGGGAACTACAGGGAAGCTTTTTATAAAGCTCCTCAGGAACAAGCTCTCCCTGTCCTCACTAATACATAAGTGCATGATATAAAAGACCACCTTGCTGATTCACTCAACAAACATGGAGTAACTGAGCAGATGCTACGTGTCAGGCTCATTGCTAGACTGGGGGTGGGGGCGTCCATGGTGAACAGAATAATGTTTCTAAAACCGTACTAACATTCAAATACAATGAATACTGACAACTAATGTAGGACTGTACTTTATACATGAATAAACAGACTTAGGGGGATGAAATGTAAAAACAGCAATCATTTCTCAAAAGTTCAGCTTAGCTTATTGTTAGTCCACAACCCCTAGCCACACCTCCCTCCAAATACACATGCATAAATGTGTCTGAATACAAACAGAATTCTATCTACATCAGGAAGGGGGAGGCAGGTGGTCAGTGAATGCTTATTATTGATGGTGGTGACCAGTGCTTCAGTCCTAGGCACTGCCTCCTCGCTGAGCTCGAAACCAGGATTAAGAGCTGCTCACAAACTCATCAGCCTGTCCCAAGAAACAACTAGAAAACAGGCTGAACTTGCTCACAGCATTACCTTTATAAGAATGCAAATCATCCCTTTCTCTTCCCTTATCATTCTCTAAGATCATCCTAATAATTCCTGTGGTCTCTCCACACCCCTACAGCCCAGGGTAACATCATCTATTTCTCAATCCTAAATTCTACATCCCCAACATGTATTAAACCAGTGGGTCTCAAGCCTGACTGCATATCACAACCATCTTGGGAGCTTTAAAAAAAAAAAAAGAAAAAAAAAAAAAAAGCCTGGGTCATACTCCACAGGGATTCTGATTTAATTGGCCTACAATGGGGCCCTGGCACGGGTGTAGCAATGCACAGCCAAGGTTGCACAGCCACGGCATCAGACCAGTGTTTCTCCAGTGTGATCTCTAAACTGGCAGCAGCAGCAGCAGCATCTAGGTACTTGTTAGAAATGCAAATTTTCAGGACCCATAACAAATGAATCCAAAAATCTAGGTGTGGGGCCCAGCAATCTGTATTTTAACAAGCCCTGAAGGTGATTCTGAGGCACACTAATGTTTGAGAACCGGTACATTAGACCATCTAAGAATCCTAAAGAATTACTTTACTGTCAACTAACTTTGAAGGCATTGTACATCTTGCCTCCCCTATTAGATGATAAGATCCTCCATAGCAGAAACTTTATTTCCATGTATCGCTGCAGTCAGTACTGCACAAGTAGGTTCTATATTAATATTTACCTAATATTTATTGGCTTATCATCTGCTGAGTCTCCAGGTGGAACACGACCCACACCCTCCCTGGAGAAAGAACAGAGTCCTGGATGAACTGCCATGAGTGATCTGTCTGCAGAAACCTGAAGAAATGCAAATACCCAACCCCACCCCACATGGGGCAGCTCTCACACCATCCAGACATCCACTTCCTTTCACTGAGTGTTACAAGGGGATGTTTAGAAGCAAGTACCCTGAAGTGGAAAGTTTTCTCCAAAGTCCGCTTTTTAAAAGAAAACAGAAATCACTTGAATGCAATTTTATATTCACCAAAATTCAACACTTATTGATCACCTATTGAACACAAAGCACCGTGCTGGAAATCGTTAAGGATACAAATATGTCTTAGGCATCAAGCCCCAAATGCCTCAGAGTAAAACAGTGGTGTCTATAGGGCTTTATTCTGAAACTTAGCTTTCCAGGGAAAATGGTATGTTATTGTCTATATAAAAGGGAAATGTTCATAGGAATTGCTCAGGAAACGTTAGCTGCTTCTACCAGGACCTGGGAGCAGCATCTTCAATCAAACCAAAGTATTTTCTTGAACTGTAAAGTGTACAAATAACTTTTAGAAAGACACTTAGGTAATACAATTTGAAATAAGCACAACTATTCCACTAAGTGACTGTTAGCACCGCATACGCACATACCGAAACACAACCAGAAAACTTCAGTATTTGGGACTAGAAACCCCTGAGTGACCAGTCAGAAAATGGCATGGGGTGAGAGGAAGATCTTCCACTTACTAAAATGTGCACACACTGGCAGGCTTCCCTGCTTCACTTACGGCCACACAGCTGGGGTCATCCAGAAATGCCCACAAGCTAAAGTAAGACATGCACCTCTAAAATTCTCTTTAGAGGGGCGCCTGGGTGGCTCAGTCAGTTGAGCATCCAACTTCAGCTCAGGTCATGATCTCACGGTCCGTGAGTTCGAGCCCCACGTCGGGCTCTGTGCTGACAGCTCAGAGCCTGGAGCCTGCTTCCGATTCTGTGTCTCCCCCTCTCTCTGCTTCTCTCCTGCTCGTGCTCTCTCAAAAATAAATAAAAACATTAAAATTCCCTTTAGAGACTGTGCCTTCAGTTTTCCTCCAAACATGCAGAGTTGTTTTAACCACTGAAGGGCAAGTAAACGCAGGGGGTGAGAGGGAAAGGTTATGATGGTTACTCAAAACCATCACTTTCCCAGTTTAGTTTTGGCCTCCGAGAAAGAAGTTTCATCCGGGATGGGAATGGGGGCCCACCCCTGAGGAAGTGGTCCGCCTCAGTCCTAGTTAATTCCTATTTTCTTCCACAGGTCAAAGAACAGAGATGCTGGAAAAGGCCATATATGCCATGCATGATGGGAACAGGGAGCACTGGGAAATGGTACTACCAACACAGAAATCTCAGAGGAAAGGCAGAAGGGACAAAGCCAGCCAAGTGCCATCGTATTCCTTCCCGGCTCACCTTCCCAGGGGCAGTCTGAGGAAATGGAGAGAGTGCCTCCTCACTACTAACTCACTGGTCTACTGAGCAAGTGAGCAAGGCAGACCTTCAGCCTGGAGTGGTCCCACCGCTGCAGTGCTCATGGACGCAACGGAGGATGAAATCTGAAAATACCCTGGAAAGTTCCCTGATAGCCCCACCATCTCTGCCATACCAAAACCTTCCCCGAATACCTTCAGGGTCGCAAGACTTACATTCTGAAAAGCCTTGTCAGAATGTTCTTCAGGAAACAGGGCCAAGATGTGTTTTTCTGCTCTTTCTTATTACTAGTCCTGTCTACACAAGGAAAAAAAAACTAACTAATCCCTCTTAGAAACCACAATCCACATAGATATTTGGAGAGAGCTATCGTGTGCACATTTTTCAAGTGTTACCCACTCCCCCCCATCGATGAAGACTGAAGATTCCCAATGTGTATTTTTTTCTCCACAAATAATTCCCTTACCAAAACACCAACATGATTAGAAGCTGTAACAGTGTCTGACCTCCTCTGACACTAGTCATCTGGTGACTGTAACCGTGACACACACAAAAACACACAATGGAAACAAAGACCAGCTAAGTAAGCACTGAGTACTTAAAAAAGACTGGAGACAATGAGAGTGACCCAAGCAAGGACCAGATTCAGCAGCTAGAACAGGGGAATCCCACAATGTATTCAGAGAGAGAGAATATGCCCTACAGAAGGCCAGTCTCTGGCATCTATTATTTAAAAGCAGAGAAACCAGATGCAGGGTATTTCCGAGGGTGCAGTATCAAAACAGAAAAGCTATCAAGAATAACATATGGACACCCGGTAATGGCTTGCTCCAAATCTGATACAGATTCAAACAATGACTTTCCTTCTAGCACCCAGGTAGGAATGATGGCTGCTCACAGGGCCCAGGCCAGAGACAGAGGGAGCCACCCTCCTGATGCAGTTTCAACCAGTTCATTTCCAGCACAAATGATTCAGCTGCTTTGAAAGCTATGCCCTGGGATGAAAACATTCCCAAAGACAGCTCCCCTAGCCCCTCATATCCAGCCTTAGCCACTGTGCTACACTCATCTAGGTGTCCCCGTCAGACCAAGCTAACGTCCAGGGGACAGTAAGGAGGGAAAGGAGGCCTGACTCCCCCAGAGGTTGGAAGTAGCCCAGCCATGGGGGGAGAACCCATGATTTCCCGGCCAGATTTAAAAACCCAACCTAAATGGCAACATGTAGCCATTAGGTTAAATGAAGCCAAAGGGAGAAGCCAAAAGCTGTGATACTGGGTTAGGGATCATTTCCCAGCCTGGTTGAGAGTACCACCCCCAGGGAGGTACTGATGAAAACCATGACTGTCAAGGCGGTGGCAGCTTGCACAAGCCAACATGGACTCCTTCCTGTCATTAGCCAACAAGAAGATAATGCCCTGAAAAGGAATGAAGAGAAAGTATGTATGGGCAAGTAGGAGAAAACACAAGAAAACACCACCACAGTGCAGTTTATGACCGAGCATCACAATTTACAGCTTCTAAGGACGCCATGGAACATTCTTTACAACTTTACCCAACAAAAAAACATACAAAAAATTATTTCCATGTGGGGATAATACACTTAATGGTTTCTAATTATGTATTCTGTTTATTCTGCAAGTACTTATCTGGTAATTTATAATTTACCAGAACAAGTTTCTATTTGCACAGATTTCTAACAGATTTATATTCTGAAGAATTCACAACTAGCCTAGTTTACTCCAGGGTGATCAGGAGCTCTCAAGGGCCACCAGCCACATCAGAATCATCTGGGGCATTAATTAAGAAAAAAAAAAAAAAAGAAACTTCTCGGACTTCATCCTAGATCTCCTAAACCAGAATCTCCAGGGATGAAGACTGACTGGCCCCTTGCACTTTTATAAATCAACTTTACTGAAGTGTAATTTACCAACTCTAAATATATACTTTGATAAGTCTAACAAATGTGTACATGACAATCAAGATATATAATATTTCCATCACCCTCAAAAGTTTCCTCATGTTGAGCCCATATATTTTTGCCAACGTTTCACATTTTTAAAATTTGTTTCAAAAATATTAACAAAAGGGGCTCCTGAGTGTCTCGGTCGGTTGAGCATCCGACTTCTGCCCAGGTCATGATCTCTTGGTTGGGGAGTTCAAGCCCCACGTCGGCCTCTGCACTGACAGCTCAGAGCCTGGAGCCTGCTTCGGATTCTGTCTCCCTCTCTTCCTCTCCCTCTCTCCACTTATGCTCTCTATCTCAAAAATAAATAAACTTTAAAAATCTTTAAAACGAAAATATTAACAATTGCTTGTTAGGAGTACTTTTTTTGATGGCTGCTTTAAAATTGTTGTCAGAATTCCAACATCTGATTCATTTCAATGGTGGTGTCTGCTATTAACTGTTCTCATCCATAGTGTAATTTTCTCGGTTCTTATGATTTTTCATTGTATCCTGGACATCTTTAGTTAACTGTCCCTGTTGAAATGCAGCAAGAGGGCTGGGTGGGTATGTCGATTCTGCTTCCTTCTGGTCCTGCCAACACTACCCTAGCAAAAGGAGAACACCGAGTCACCCAGCCTGTTGCAGGTGGTAGGGTGGAAGTTCAGCTCCCTGCTGGGCCTGCTGACACCTTCCCAGGAAAAATGGGGCACTGCCTCACACCTCCACAAGTGAGGGTGTGATCCCCTAAGCCTCACTGTCACCAGGGAGCAGGAAGAGAGGGCTGACTCCTAAGAGTTTGTTGCTGCAGGGTGGGCGTGAAAGCTCACCACGAAGGTGGACCTCACTGACACGCCCCTGGCACTGCCCCAGAGCACTGCCTACTTCCACACCGAGGGGAATAAAGATCAGCACCCTGCTCAGTTCTGCAGACATCGCCCCACAGGGGGAACTGAAGTGCACTGCCTGCTTCCAAGGGACAAAGTGGAAGTGAAAGATCAACTTCCTGCCTGGCCCAGCCAAAACAGTGGGGCGGGGTATGGTTTTTCCCTTGGTATTTGACTATAGTTAGGGACGGTATTGCCAAAAAGGTTTTCAGTTCTTAGCCCACCGTTTTCCCAGACCTTTCCCAGACTTCATTCTTAGAGTTTTTTTGATCTGTGCCTCCTGGTGATTCTGGGTTGGGAGGCTTTGGTAGCACTCTGTTCCAGATCTATGGGAGTCAATAAGCAACCCCAGGGAACTCACGACATTCACTGCTCAAGTCCTCAAGTCCTCGGTAGGCTGCCCTCTTCTTTCTACCTTTCCAAGACTTCACGTGCTTCTTTGCTGTATTGTGTCCAAGATTTGTGGTATAAGGAGGAATGTGCTTCTTTGCTGTATTCTATACAATATCCAGGGTTTGTGATACAAAGGGGAAGACCTAGGAGGAATGGGGCTTCTCCATTTTGGCAGAACTGGAAATCTCTAGGCCGTTAATCTAAAATGTTCTCTGAATGATTTTGATGCACCAAGAGATTCAGGAACTGTTACACTATTTTAGAGCATCAAAGAAAAATCGGACCAACTGGAAATTCAATCAGTCAACTCCCCAATTACAGCTAATACCAACTAAATGCTTACTATGTACAGGTACCTTACTAAACACTTCCTTATAATAACTTTTAGGTGGGTACTGTTTTCATCTTCATTTTCCATATAAAGGAAGAGACACTCTGAGTTTAAGTAAATAGTCCAAGGTCACACATCTCATATAGTGGAGCAAGGATTCAAACCCAGATTGTTTGACTCTCGGGAGACCACAGTCTTACATACTCTTCTCTCTCACAACGCAAGCCTTATAAAGTCTACCTTTATGCGTGTATTTTTAAAATCTATTCAAACATGCTGAAGTATTATCCTACAGTAATAAATAAAGCCAAGGAACACAGGAATCAAAAAGGATTTGCCTTAGGTGATAAATTCAGAAACTCATTGACATCCTCCCTCGATTGAGTGGTATAAATCATTAAGTCCTAACTCCTTGGTCTGGCTTTTCATAATCTGATTCCAGCCGATATTTTCAAAGTCAATTCTCACCTTAAGACTATAAGCTCCCTGACAGGAAGGCCCTTACATCCCCGTCAGACTGTACTGTTGTTTATAACCAACTCCGTAAACATTTATTGAACGAATGAGAGAGGGAATGAATCCAACAGAGAGAACCAGAGACACACCCTGGATGTTGGGCAGCCAAAATGGCACCAGACTAATGTGAAAATGTCTGAACTGACCCTGGGTCTGACTTAACCAGTTGTGCATAGCCCAGGCTCTGCAGGTCTCAGTGATCTAGAGGTTGGACAAGATCACAGTTCTGGATTCAGTCCGGCTTCCTGTGCCAAACAAAAGGGGGAAGATATGGGGACCTGTTTCTCTCTCTCCTCCGTACACTGTTAGGTCACAAGGCAGACAGGTACGAGGTGGACCTGAAGCAAAAAACTCCTGATCTCTGAGTTGGATTCCCAGCTCCTAGTCCTCCCAAGGCACCACTCTCCCTCTGTCCTGTTGATTCGTCTTGTCTATTTGGTAAACTCCTCACTGTCCTCCAGATACACCTCGACTAAAGAGTCCTCAGCCTTCACCCCGCGTCCCCACAGAATTAACACCACCTCTTCCGTGCTACTGCCACACCCAGTGCCCTTCTGCTGCTGCACTGGGACTGGCTACTCAGGCACCAACGTCCGCACTAGATCATGAACTCCTTGACAGCAGAAACAGTGCTTACTTACTTTGTGTCCCCCACGCTCATCACAGTTCCTGGGACCTAGCCGCACTCGGTGCATGTTTTTCACCAAGTGTCTTATTAAAGCCAAGTACTTTTCCCTCTGGAACGCCAAATCCACATTCTCACCACATCCCTCTTTAGATGCCTGCTAATGCTATAGGGGAAAATACTCTTTAAAAAAAGAACACACAACGGAATGGCAAATTATCAAAGAAAACTCTGGGTACGTGTAGAAAGACCTCTGGATGCCTTAGGAGCTTTCAAGTAGTGGATGGCAGCTTATACACTGGCCTCCAGAAGCCACGAGTGCACTGTGGCCAGGGTGACTGTGGTGGGGGGGGAGGCATTCTCTGCTCTCCTTGCCTCCGTGGGTCTGCCCCCACCCCTCCAGTTCTCTGACACAGAACATGCATCACCTTGCAGTCAGGGGTTGGCAGGTGAAGCCACATTTCCTTTGGTGATCCACTCTAAAGCCAACTGACCATTAGTCCCTTCAAGTAGCAACCTATTCCTACCTCATGTGAGATCATCTTTTTTAAAGTAAAACTAATTGGTGTTAGTGAGCAGATCGGTTTTACATTTATCTTCTAACTTTAAATGGTGCCATTAAGTCCTTTTAAGTGCAGCTGAGAGAAAGTTATTATGCTAAGTAATGAGAGACAAGCAATTGGCCTGGGGGGGAAACGCCAGCCTTCTGTTGTTTTCTCTTCGGTCTCAGAAAATCCTTGCCTTATGAAGCACATTCACCCCCGAAACTCAAAGGGTCTTGTATGTGGCATTCTGCAAATGACTCCGGGGAAACAGGACAACTGCCTCTGAGGCCATGGACCCAGGCTACACTCTACGTGTAGTGCCACAGAGCTCAGGACCAAGGGTCCAGGCGGCTCAAGCCAGAACTACTGACTCCAACGGCCATGAGGCTGGCACCTCAAAACACCCAGGCAGCTAGGAATGCGCCCACTGCAGCTCCTCTGCCAGTCTTTCTGGAAATCCCTGTGAACTCAGGGTTGAGAAGAAGGTCACAGGTATAGCACTGTTAAGTAAACCGCCATAAAAAAGTATTCACACACGTATACCTGGTACATTACAGGCTTTAGCTGTCTGCTAAATGATTACAATGCCCACAGGTTCTATGGTTCTCACAATGAGAAAGTCTAAAAGATGCTAACAAAATCACCTTAAATGGATCCAACTAATATTTGAAAAACCAACTGGGGGCGCCAGGGTGGCTCAGTCGTTTAGGCGTCTGACTTTGGATCAGGTCATAATCTCACGGTCAGTGGGTTCGAGCCCCACGTTGGGTTCTGTGCTAACAGCTCACAGCCTGGAGCCTATTTCGGATTCTGTGTCTCCCTCCCTCTCTGCTCCTACCCCACTTGTGCTCTCTTTCTCTGTCTCTCAAAAATAAATTAAAAACATTTAAAAAAGAAAAAAGAAAAACCAACTGAAAAAAAGACAAAAATGAAAAAGCAGAGCCTCTCAAAACAAAGATGATTGGTATACACTGCTCATAACACGCTCTGCCCTGCTAGCAGTCCCAAATGAGAACTAGCACTTCTTGTTTCACCACACCAGCCATTTTGGAAGAAGACAACCATTCCGGTCAGGTATCTATTTTGTGCTATTTAATTTTGCATTCGTACCACCCAGACCATCCACCACAAATACCAACTACTTTTCCTATAATAATGAAAGCAACTGATAAATACTGAAACACTCCCTCTGTGGTGGCACTGCTCTGAAGGTTTGACACGTGTCTACCCTTCACCACAATCCCGTGAAGGAAGGACTAGAATTATCTCCATTTCTTAGCAAGAGCTTCGTTCATCTGGACCCTCCTAACACAGTTTCGGTATCGTTTTCGCCTTGGCTTATGTCCCTCATTTATTCTCAATAATTGAGTTGGCTCAGAGGGTTGGGAGAGGGGGCAACCAAGGACTGAGCAGTACGCCGCACTGTCACCCACAAGCTCTCGTCTGCATCATTAATTCCCAGACAATAAAGGCAACAGGCAGCTCCCGGGGAAGGAGGGGAAGCAGATAAAAAGGCAAACATATCAGAACCTGAGGAACAATTAGGTCTCCAAGCCGGAGAACTAGCTATTTCCAGCTAAATGCAGAATGGTACATTTCCATTGCCATTAACTTCAGGAAGATTGCAGCTAATCTCATTGAATTTATAAATGAAACCCACTCTGTGAACATTACATAAGTCACCCCTCAACCTCTCGCTTCCTGGACAGCAGTCAATACTTGGAAGGCAGTCAACTTCTCTCTCCCTGCAGAGCAAGAACAGAAATTCCAGTGACGCTGTGTACACACTAAGAAATATTCACTAAACTCGCCTATTTGTGATTTTATCTCCCACCTAATTACAGCTGAAATAATATAATATGATTTACGCTCCTTGTTCAAGTGTGACATATTTAATAGATTATTCAATATTGGTTTATCCAGCTATGTCAGACTGACAGCAGCACTTAATGTTAATCAGGGGGGTGCCTATGTATCAATTTTAAGCTTCATACAGTTCAATGAAATTATCAGAGTTGCAAGACATTATCAATATGTTTTGATCTGTGTGTCAAGAGACTTGGGATGTTTGTTAATTTTTCCTTTGTGCATTTTTTTTTCCTTTTCGCTGCACAAGATGAGGGCAGGAGCATAAGTGAGCATGAGTGCCTACCCTCTGCCTCCCCTGTTTCATGGTCTGCACACCCCAAGGCCCAGTCTATACAGATGGCCTGGGCTTTTCCCGGAGCCTGAGACTAGCTAATCCCACCAGGCCTGTCCTCCTGTCCATTCCCCTGTGCTTGGAGGCTACCTAAAACCTAGGCCCCTGATGGTAGGGACCTGTCTTTTCCAGCCACCTCATTCACCTCGTCTTCAAATTTCCTCCTCTGGGACCCAATCTCCCTCAGCTCCCCTCCTTCCTAATGGAGGCACCTGTGTCTCTCATGCCACTTCCAACAGCATACAATCTTCTCTGTGGTCCAACTTGCACTGGCTACTCCCTCTATGCCCACTGCTAACTGCAACCTGGTTCTTTCATACAAGGACTCAGTTTCCACCCCCCCCCAGGTCTTTCTGTCATTTTATATCTCACAATATGCAGGTCCAAGGCTGGCAATATTGAGTGTGTTCTAGCTCACAAAGCTGTAACCAACCATAAGTTCACTATCTCCTGCAAAAACAAATATACACACAGAGAGGCTGGACTACCTGTGTTTGCACTGAGCAGGTAGCCTCTCCTCTCCGTGTCTATCTCATTACCTATGTTGGGCTACCCTAAGATTAAATGAAGTACTATAAGTAAAGTGCTGAGCTAAATAAATAGCACATAGTAAGTGCTAAATATTTTTTAACTTACACTTTCTATTTTTCTTTCAGTTTTTACAATCTGGCATAAGAGGGAGAGATGGTCAGTGGCTTGGATGTGGTCAAACAGCTATTTGGGGCCATGTTCATGATTTAACCCTTCAATTCTACCAATTCTACTCAATCCCACTACATTTAGTCACCTGTAGACAAATCAAAAATCTACCAAACAACTGCCAGATACACGGTGCTATACTAAATCCCTCATAAGGTCCTGAGGGAGAGAAATAAAACTGAAATGTGGCACTTATACAGTGGAGGATAAAGTCTAGTAGGAGGGACTGTCACGGATAACTACAATCCAATTGGCCAGGTACAGTGATGACAATACCTCAAAGTGGGGCACACTTGCCCTGGGGTGATGAGGGGAGGGAGTCTGAAAAAACCTGAGAAAGTTTCACAAAGTAACATTTAAACTGGTCTTGGAAGATGTGGACTGAAAAGGGCACCAGGCAGCTGGTACTATACGTGCCTCAAAGTAGGTAATGCCTTTAATGATCTGAAAGGAAGACTTTGCTAAATAGCGTACTGGCTAAGTAAGCTCTTGGAGGCAATGTACCTGCTACAGGCAGCTAATGATCACATCCACAAGCCAGGGACAGAAAGACTGGGCAGGCCGCTAGACTTACAATAGGTTGGTCGCCCCCTTCCTGGCCCCTATTGATTCTACACAAAAAGGAGAGAAATGGCAAATGACCCTCATTTTCGGTCCTTCATTGTGTTGTATGCCTAAGGCCTCAGTATGGAAGGACTCATGTGGAGAAGAGAGGACTAAAACACCGACCTCAACTACTGTAATCAACAGAACGTAGACGGGTCTATGGATTCTCTCTCCTAGCCCACCCTTCACATCCCACTGCACACATACACACACAACTGTTTACTGCTATGACCCACAGGCAGCTCGCTCCCTGATCTACTCTTCAATTTTCCTTAAGGTATATAAGTAGTATGGGATTATAGTGGATAATTGCTTCATGTATTTTTCCAATGACACCATTCTAATGGCAGAGAAGAGGTTTGGGAGAAACACATCTGGACATATTCCATCAGATTTTCTGGAAGAATGTCATGTCACTCCAACCTTGATCTGAGCACAACTGTGAGAAGCATGGCATCAGGTAAGTAACTGAGCTCAGACTTTCTAGGATTTAACTTGCCTCTCCACTGTTTAGCCCTTTGTCCTGAGAAGGCTGTCCTCTTGGTCTAATCTAATGAAGAGTCTCAAGGGCCAAAGTGAGCCATGGACAGTGTGTGTCTGAGCTCAGAGGTATGCTGGGGCAGGTGAATGACTAAGAAACTCACCTACCCAGGGTCAACTCAAGACAGCATAGAGACCAAAAGCAAAAACAAACAAACAAACCTAATTTAAATGTATTTCTTTTTTTTTTTTTTAATTTTTTTTTTCAACGTTTTTATTTATTTTTGGGACAGAGAGAGACAGAGCATGAATGGGCGAGGGGCAGAGAGAGAGGGAGACACAGAATTGGAAACAGGCTCCAGGCTCTGAGCCATCAGCCCAGAGCCCGACGCGGGGCTCGAACTCACAGACCGCGAGATCGTGACCTGGCTGAAGTCGGACGCTTAACTGACTGCGCCACCCAGGCGCCCCTAAATGTATTTCTTAAAAATCTAGCTACTTATGGAAAACAGTATGGTGGTTCCTCGAAAAATTAAAAATAGATTTACCATATGATCCAGAAATTCCACTTCTGAGTATATATCCAAAAGAATTGAAAGGGGGATCTTGAATAAATATTTGCACACCTATGTCCACAGCAGCAATAGTCATAATAGCTAACAGGTGAAAACAACCCCAAGTGTCCAATGATGGATGAATAGATAAGTAAAATGTGATATATACACACAATGGAATATTATTCAGTCGTAAAAAGGAAGGAAGTCCTGACACCTCTTACAACGTGGATGAACCTTGAGGACATTACACTAAGTAAAATAAGCCAGCCACAAAAAGACAAATACTGTAGGATTCCACTTAATAAGAAGTACCTAGGAAAGTCAAATTCGTAGAAATAGAATGCAGAATGGAGACTGCCAAGGGCTAGAAGGGAGAAGGGAATGGGAGATGTTGTTTAGTGGGTACAGAGTTTCAGTTCTGCAAGAAGAAAGGAATTCTGGAGATTGGTTGCACACCAATGTGGACTGTACCCATAGTAAATTTTATGTTTTGTGTATTTTTCCACACACACACACACACACACACACACACACACAAACTGTCTGGATTGCATACAACACAAAATGTTTGAAACTCAATTAAAGTGTTTCCAGATAATGTGGAATGAGGGAAGAAAGGTGAGCAGAAAAGACAACAAAACCAGTGACAAGATTCTGGCCTAAGTAGAAGCCAAAACAGCATGCACCCAATCAAGAGACAAGATCAACATTCCTCAACTATCAAGAAGGTCCTTCTAGTCCTCCAGATTCCTCTGGGGAATCCTTAATATCTACCTATCTATCTATCTATTTTTATTTTTTTGTTGTTGTTGTAGACAGCTCAAGTGGGAAAGAGGGGCACAGGGAGAGAGAGAATCTTAAGCAGGATCCATGCTCAGTGAAGAGCCCGATGCGGGGCTGGATCCCACAACCCTGGGATCATGACCAGAGCTGAAAACAAGAGTCAACACTCAACGACTGAGCCACCCAGGTGCTCCTTAAAATCTTCTAGAGGCAATGTGAATATATTTACATGGGCAGCCTAGAAAGAGGCACAGAGAGACCTGGCTGAGTGTGGGCTACAAAGCTGTGGAGGACAACAAATCCATCATCTGTCTTGGGTCTGACTCCATAGGCCCAAATGTAACTAAGCATCCTGAAAGCTGTAGCCTTAGGGCCAAAGCTGCTTCTTTATTTGGCAAGCTTGAAACTCAAGGGGCTGTTTGTGCTTCTTCCAAAGCCCAAAGTTAAAAACTCATCAGCTTCCTAACACTGGCCTCCACAACCACATTCTTCTCATGCTGGCAACACCGTCACTAACGTGAATGGGGTTTGGCTGATAAGCGAAGTGCAATCTTCTAGGTGCTGAAGTCATATAAGTTTCACACGCGTCGAAGTGCCGACCTTAGCAAAGACAGTCCTAACCTGGCCAGAATGCCAAGTACTTCTTTTTATATGCTTCTCCCCACACACTCATCACTTTTATGTTTTAATGCAGTACTTTCAACCCAGGTGTCAGCCAGCCAAAGCACCCTCAATCCCAGTTGTCTTTAAGAACTGCTAGGGTAAGATCCACAACCAGCCAGTTCAGCCCTGCACCTCTTCATTCATCAGCATAGGGACTCCCTTGACGGTTTAAAAAAAAAAAAACCTCTCTGGAATAAACGCAGCTCCTCTGACAGACATTCATAATTCCAGAAGCACAGCTGGGCCTCCAGGACTCATCGCAGCTAGCAGGAGCCCATGTGACATAAATCATGTTCCTGCCACTTCATGGCACTTCAGGAAATTACTGGCCAGTATTAACCTGGCCTAAATGGCTCAGAGAATTATCAAAAGCCCACTCATTTACACTAGTAATGTCAGCAAGAACAGAATGAAGTCCACAGCCTTGAGTGGCTGGCCTTCTCATCAGGCCACCCAGTGGGTGACCACGAGAGAGTCTTTGGCCTTGGTGCTGCAGCTTCAGAAGTTAGACAAATGAGACCAGACTCCAGCTAATCTCAAAGGCTTTCAAAGTCAAGATGAAAATAAGCCCAGCTTTACATTCTTAACAAAATCTTGTATGAGTTCAATCCAGAATGTTCCCTGGGTACCTACTATGTCCAAGGTACCATGTGAGGTGCTGCAAGGAATCTCAGACTAGGAGGAACCCATCACAGCTTAAGGCAGACAAGTTGAATACAGCAGCAGAGCAAAGCAGAACATAAAACAACATCCCAAAGGAGAAGTAAAATAATGATGTTGATAAAATAGCAGCTCCACATCAGGCACTGTTCTAAGAGCATCCCACACACTAACTCGTGTGTCCCATGACCCTAGAAGGTGGGCACACTTACTGCCTCCACTTCACAAATGAGGAAATGAAGCTACAGAAAGCCAAAGCAATCTGCCTAAGATCACACAGCCTCTAAGTGGTCAGGCCAGGATAAAATCCCAGAGTCTCAGTCTACTGTGTGTGACATATAATGGAGAGAGATAATGGCCAGTCAGTATAGTAGAAATGGTGGCATCTGAAATGGACCTAGAAGGATGAAGGGATATTGTTACTAAGGTAGATACGACCAAGGATGCCTTATGTGCTTGTTCTTACAAGAGCTGTCACTAATAAGCAGATGTAAGCTGTACTCACATTGGCCACTGTGGCCCTGGCTCCTACCCCCACAGCATGCACTGGAGAGAAAAATGAAATCCCAAGACCCACAGGAGTTCTACCCAATCATCCTCAACATATCACTGAGTGATAGTCCCTGTCACCCCCGCCCCCCAGGCATCTTCCTCCAGGCTCCTCAGCACAGTGGAGTCATCACCCTGATGAACTAGTCAATTGTGCTGAGGCAATTAAAACATCCTGATGAAGGTTCACCCTAAATATTTTTAAACTGCCTTATTAAAAGGTGTGATGCAAGTATAAGGTCGCATTATTATTTTTAAGTTCATCCTTTGCAGTCACCCATTTAGAGGTGTGAAAATAAAACTTGTGTTTCATTTCTCACTTCCCATATTTCTGCTTGATTAGCAATGTTGTATCACTGAACTTTATGATGGAGGTGCATGGTGGAATAGGTCCTATATTATAATTTCACACAAACAAAAATGTATTTCTTATTCAATAGTGAGTGTTTCTAAGGCACAGGAGAGTAAAAATGGGCAATTCTCCTCATCTAAAACCAAACCAGTTTATAAGACACAAGGGAAACTCAATGGCCTTATGTAGGTGTATGCTTCTGGAATAAATACAGATTTCTTTATTATTGCTCCTTTTCTTTTTAAAATTTGGGAAGAGATTCCATTTATACATGATTTTTAAAATTCTATCCCATAGCATTCTTTTAACACTACTTCAAAAGCTAGGCCCCCACCATGGCAGATTCAGCATCAAGTTTACTGGCAGGAGCCTGTGTGTCACTAGCCCTTATGAAATAAACATCGTTGTGGACATTTACTGTGAGGAAAATAAAAATGTCCAGGAGTAATCCTTTGGAAATCTGTAAATGTACTACACTTTTTTTTTTTTTTAAGATTTGATTTTTAAGTAATCTCTACACCCAGTGTGGGGCTCGAACTCACATCCCCAAGATCAAGAGTCACATGCTCTACGGACTGAGCCTGCCAGGCGCCCTCTCACTATAGTTTTTTTAAAATTGCATGACCAGATGTAGAAATGGCAGCTCTCCAGAAACCAGTAAGTCAGGACGGTAACTAGGAACTGAATCCCAGTCTCTTCTCTCATCCCATGCCAGTATGCCACAGCAGCACAGCTACAACGTCGGTCCTCACCAGTATGGGCCTTATAATTTAACAGTCTGCTGGACTATGAACTCCATAACCCACAATTTTGATTACCTTGTATACTTCTATATCCCAGGACCAAGAATAGGGTCTAGCGCATAGTAGGCACTCAACAAATGGGCTGAATGAAGACAAAAAAAAAAAAAAAAAAAAACCAACTCCATCCACCACTTAATAAAGACCTGAAGCACAGCCAAAATTTTATCAAGACAGTTCTACTGTACAGAGGTTGTAAAGATGCCGTAAAAGACAGCAGGACAAGAACAGAGATAAGCCCAAAATACTTGTCTTTGCCAGGGAAAAACTGGTCTTTGCCTGGCCAAATTCCCAACTGTGGGAGCAAAGAAGGTAGTTTCAGAAGCTAATTAGGGGTTTAAAGAATTTTCTCAGTATTCAGAGGAAACCTACATCCCCCAACCTCCTATTTGATCTCAAATCCATGTGCCTCCACACTTTATCTGTAAACAATTATCCCTTCCCCTCAGTCCCTGACCCTCCACCCCCTCCACCCCCTCCACCCCTACCACCACCCCCGCTCAATCAAGGAAATACACACAAATCACATATGAAGACAATCTCACAAAATGGCTAACAGGACCAAACTATTTAACACTAGCACCAAAGGAAAGGCATTCCAGTTCACTAAATCAATAAGCAATGAAAAACAACAGACATCAACATCCCCCACAGCCAGTCACTGCCTTAATAATGAGCAGTATGTTTCAATTCCAATCACAGCCACAGTGGCCAGGCCAGACACATTACCTGACAAAGTTGGTAGGTGTTACATTTATATAGCCAGCCACACACCACCCAGGATGGCACAGAGGATCCCAGCAAATCCAGGCTAAAGTCCAGATATGTTTCATCCCTCTCAGGGCAAGGAAACAAACCACTATTGACCCAGGGGCATTTCCAGACAGCAGAAGCATGCATTTATTAGCCTTGCAAGTTATAGACTTTTTGATCCATGGACTCCAGTACAGCAAACAGATTCAAGCCAGTAGAGGGGAAAGTAGAAAGCAACTCTCTGCATTATACCACTGGTTGGCCAAAACTGAATAAAAAAATCAGCAGACCACTAGGAAAATTTACCTGTATTCACGTCCATTTGCAACCATCTTACATGATAAGTGACTTACACATTAAGCCAAATAATTACAACTCACGACTTATTATTTGAATTTTTAGAATCTTAAAACCTAGTTTCCTATTGATATACAAGATTATGTTGGAGATGCTTTACTGTCACATATATTATTTTCAACGGTCAGCAGCTCTTTACACAAAGGATTTAGGTTTCTCTGCCCTCTATTAAGCTTCTCTAGAAAGCAGTGATTTATAAGTAGACAATTTAAGTGTATTAAAGGACCCTTTCTCTATGGTCTGGAATTGTGGTTTCTCTGTCCTCATTATAAAACGAAGCTTCACTTGAAAGAATTCATCTCTGGTGAACTATTTTCGTAAGTTTTAACGTCAACTGTGTTTTTAACAGGAAAAGACACTTGTCTTTTGGCCAGGTCTTTATTGTTTGTGTTCATATCATGATGCAAGAAAATTTGCACATGCAAGGAGAAAGAAGTGATTTTCACTTTGAATTTACTACTAAATGTTTTTTTCTTTCATTTATTAGGCAAGAAATCAAAATGCAAGATCCATGCTGAAATTAAAGTCTCTACTGAATGTGCTCTTCTGTGCAACAGAAATAAACTCTTAAGGACCACAAAAACTGAAGACATCGGAGACTCAGGAGTCAGGTTCAGCTTCTTAAAGGCTTTCCAATCTTTGAAATGGGTCCTTCATGTCAAGTCTTTTTTTTTTTAATTTTTTTTTCAACGTTTATTTATTTTTGGGACAGAGAGAGACAGAGCATGAACGGGGGAGGGGCAGAGAGAGAGGGAGACACAGAATCAGAAACAGGCTCCAGGCTCTGAGCCATCAGCCCAGAGCCCGACGCGGGGCTCGAACTCACGGACCACGAGATCGTGACCTGGCTGAAGTCGGACGCTTAACCAACTGTGCCACCCAGGCGCCCCCATGTGAAGTCTTTAAAAGCCACAATATAGAAGTCAACAAAAGAAGGGTCTCACGCAAAAAAACACCTGTTGGAGCACCTGGGTGGCTCGGTCATTAAGCATCTGACTTCGGCTCAGGTCATGATCTCACAGTTCATGATCTCAGGGTTCGTGAATTCGAGTCCCACATCAAGTGAGCTTAAGCCCCGCTCCTCCCTCCCTCCCTCCCTCCCTCCCTCCCTCTCCCTCTCTCTCTCTCTCTCTCTCTCTCTCTCTCTCTCTCCCTCCCTCCCTCCTGTGTCTCTCTCTCTCTCTCTCTCTCTCTCTCTCCTCTCTCTCTCTCCCCCCTCAACCCTTCCTGGGATTCTCTGCCCCTCACTCACTGTGCCCTCTCTCTTTCTCAAAAAACAAACAAACAAACAAACAAACAAACAAACAACAACCACCAACTGTTGACAGGTGCTGAGAAGATGTAACTCCCCAATGATGTACAACATGTGGTGGTCAAGGGTGATACCAGATGTCTGAGAACTAGTCTCAAATTATCAAGGTGTTCTGCTAAATCCTCTCAATAAGCACAGCAAGGCTCCCAAGGCAGACAACTGTGTGACCTTGGGCAAATTACCCAACATGTCTGTGACTCCATTTTCCTATCAACAGAATGAGGCTACCTCATAGGGTTATCATGTGGATTAAATAAGAAAATACTTGCAAGTGTTTATTACATATTCAGCAAGTGTTCTTAATATCCTAATTATTATTATCCTAACATCTGTATTTCCTTTTTTTTTTTTTTTTCTAACACAAAGAGAAACCAGGCCCTAACTCCAGGCATTACTAATAACAAGGGTAAACCGTTGAGCTGAAATGAACTAGCAAGCCCATTTCCTACCTTAGGATGTAATAAGGCTGCATAATTCATCTCTTACTCCAGGGCACACAAAGCAGAAAGGCCTATGTCACCAAGTGTCTCTCCCCCGCAAGAGCTCAGAAGTGGGTTAAAAGAAAAAACTCCACAACCTTTATAGCTGAAGGAGAATATTTAGGGACAATAAGGAGACTGGAAAATTCACTGGGGCTTTCAGCAAGTAATAAATATGTCAATGAGCTTTTCTAAGCTCTGAAAAGAAGCTTTGTTCTCTGGCGTCCCCAATATATTTTCACTGAAAGGCATCCTGGCCATTCCACTGGATCCCACTTGGGAACCCAACATAGTGACAAGAGACTTTAGTTTTTATGTCTACTCCAGATTACCTGAAGAGGTGGGCAAAGGAGTGACCTAAAACTAGATCCTGTGCCCAAGTCAGAAAGTTAATGATGCAATAAAGTAACCTACCCAAAATGTTGGAATGCAGCACTACAAAAATGGAAGGCCTATACGTCTACATCTATTGATGAACAACAGCAGAAACAAAATAAAATCATCCTGGTGTCAGTCTTGTTTACATGCTAAGTGCTTCAGAGATAGACAAACAAACAAACCCAGACTGTATTTGCAATGACACCATCATTCTCCAAGTCCAGTGCTTGGGATTAGCACCTCAGTGATTACAGAATCCAGCTATCCCTCAGGTGGCCCTAGGAGGCAAACATTCTCACCCTTCAAGAATCAGATCAAAGACCACCTCTTCTGTGAAGCCAAGCTTACATTGTGTCTTGAATGCTCCCCACTGTTCATTCAGAATTCTTTTGGCAAACTTACCCCAGAGAATTGTAACTTTTGTTTTTGTATTTCCTTGCCCTATTAGAGGGCAAAATTTGCAGATGTTCTTTTGCTTTGAACATCTGCTGAAGGAAGGAAGGAAGGAAGGAAGGAAGGAAGGAAGGAAGGAAGGAAGGAACCAACGAACCAACGAACCAACATGTAACACAGGCTTGAGTCTTAGTCAATTCATGGGGTTGATATGTGTACTTTACTTAAAATGGCTAAAACCTACACCAAAGAAGGGTAAGGGCATAAAGAAAATGAATTAGATTGCTTCTTAATAAACTGGAGGCAAACAGTATGAGAGGAAAAGAAAAAAAGCCCACTAATCTCTGACTAATGGAATGTTAAATAAAACACTGGTACAAAAATAAGGTATACACTACTGTGTCAACATCACAGCAGAATAGATATTCCACAGAAACACATTGTGTACTACCTACTTCTCTCTCCAAATAAATCAAAGGGATCTAATCCAATTTCAAGAAAGGATATATAAATGATAACTGACAAAACCCTGCCCAAAAGGAATCTTACATGTCAGGTAAAATGCTATATAGGGACTTACTTGGTTATGTAAATAGGAAGGAAAGTGAAATCACAGCCTGTCTTGCCAGCAACTCTATCACAAAAGAGCAATCATTACCTCTATCACCTACACAACCTCACTTCTCTGAAAGCCTTGTCACCAACAGAAATTACTTCTTCTGGTCAATCATGTCTCTTAATCCACTGAAATAGAAGCTTCATGAGAGCAGGAACTTAATTTTGTGTAAAACAATATCCCCGACACTAAAATAACACCTGGCTTATAACAGAGGCTGAATGAGCATTTGTTGAATGAATGAGGAAATGAGTACGCAAAAGCGGGAGGAGGGAAGTAATTGAGGAGAGAGGGAGAATTTTCTGTCTTTGGCAAAGTTCTACATGTCTTTACAAAAGCTGCAGAGTCCAATGGCAATTCAGCCTGATTTTTCTCACAATTTTGGGGTTTAAAATACGAAAAACAAAGGTTTTATTGTTTTTTTAATCAACCCAGAGCAAATACTGACTTTTAAAGCAAAGAATTAGGTGTATCTCCATTCACTTATTCAGCATATGTTTACATTCTATCCCACGATGTTCCAGGCACCAACACTATGTGCAGGTGAAGGAACAGAAAACACGCCTAGGCACAGAAAAAGAAGATCTTGTCAGCCTCACCGTCAACAGCACTAAGACATCGATCTACCTGATTTCCCGATCAAAACCAGCAGTCACTAGCAAATCAGCCCTGCATCAGGGCACAAAGTTCAATGCTGATTGGTATTATTCAAGACGAACAAATCGAAAAAGGTGACAAAAGCATAAAAGAGACAAGGAAAGATGCAACGAAGAAAGGTAAGAAAAACAACTGGAGTTGTCTGGCCTACAGAACAAGGCTGATTTCATGAGAGGCTTCAAATACACAAAGGGCTTTTACGAGATAATCCTGAGCATTTCCACGGCTCTCCTTTGTGAGTAAGGCCTGTAATAGGCATTTCCTTCTATTGACTTCAGAGATGCCTTCCTCAAGTCAGAAGTGAGTGCCAATATTTTGCCTGCTGATATGTAAGCAAGGGCTTAGCATTCCTAAAACACACAAATACCAGTTTCCTCCTTCCTAGGCTTTAGCAGGCTGTCTGCAGGCATTTCTTTCCCATCCTATAATTTCTTCTCCGCCTTTGTTAAAACCATAAGCACATCTGCAAAGACTAAACATGACACTGTAAATGACTGCCACTTCCTCCCCCCCACCCCAAATACTCCCATACTCAGCACCCTGGCTACACAAACCAGCTCACTTCACCAGCATCTTACACAGGGTTTCCATGGGGCAGGTGGCCACCTCACTACCTACAGCTGCCAGCCGCATACCCACACAGGCCAGTTGTCAGTTATCCTGACTCCATGGCTTGTGGAAAGAAAGCCGTAGATGGCTGGGGGTTGGCCAAACTGTGGTCTCTGTCTGCAAGGCTGGGTTAAATCATGACGGTGCATGGCACACAGGGACAACTATTAGCCAAATACGAAATCATTCAGGTTTGTAGTTCAGCATCTCACCAACCCCCAGCCTTTACTACCCCTTCCCCAAGTGTTATCCCTCCAACTACCATCACAAGATGCCCAGTGATCTATTTTCTGATCCCACGTGCCCAAAGTGTCAACCAATAAAAGACAAAGCTCTAGACTCATTCCTAGGCCCCATGGTAACCAATAAACCAATGCATCCACCTCTCACAAAAAAAAAAAAAAAAAACAAAAACAACAACAACAACAACAAAAAAAAACACCAGTATCAATAATCAAGAGAGACTGCTAGACAAGGAATGGGGACAACAATACAATTAACAAGGATTTCCCATGGTTCCCATCATAATGTTCCTCTTTGTGTCAACCCGAGTATCCCCATGGCAACAAATAATAACATTAAACTCATAAAATCAAATAGCAAAAAAGAAGCTGAGTTAAAGTGAGAATTCTTCTAATTATTAAGCTCAGCAATATAACTCTTACAGCAAAGGAAATAATTTATTGGTGAGATCTTTTTCAGAGACAAGTTTCCCCACCCTTACTCCAATCTCCATGCTTAATGAAGATGATTAGTTTTTGGTGGGAGTGACTGTTGTTTTAATTAAAGACTATGAAGCAGGAGAGAGTCAGCTTATAAAGGAAACCCCAAGATACCACAATGCTCAGTGCCACCATCTCAGCCTTAGGCACCTGCCTTGCATTCCATCTCCATTACAGTTTTTCCTAATCTACCAACTAAGACACTGGATTTATAAAATGGGGCTGGAAAATTCTTGTTTGCAGCGAGACTACAAGCTCAAAATGGTCTGTTCTCCAAACCTCACCTCTGCCAGCCCTCCCCCAAACCGCTTGACAGGCGACCCTGTCAAGTCACTTAACCTCCCTGTGTCTCTAATCTCTCAGCTGAACAATTAATTGTGTTCCCTCATCTCATGGGAATGTTGAAAGAGATCACTATTAATAGACTAGTCCTTGCAAAGTTATTTGCTAATGCAAAACCTCTGTATGAGGCCTGTGTCCTGGGGACCATAGTGAGGTCTTACGGAAAGAAAAGACTCAGGGATTGATGGAATCAGATTTAAATATCCATCCAACAACTTCTCAACTGCCAGGGACCTCAGGCAAGCTACATATCCTGTAAACTTCAGTTTCTATATTTGCAAAATGGCAAAATATACCACCTTCCCCTTGCTGCTGTTGTGAGAATCGGATGAGCTAATGTATGTGGAGTACTTAAAGTTCCTGGCACAAAGCAGGCACTCAAATGTCGGTTTCCTTTGCACTTATAAAACCTCTTGCAACTTCTCCTTGACACTCAGGCTGACAATGCCCTAGATGAGCCCCACGGTCTCCCGCCTGAGTTCCCAAACCAGGTTTCTATGTTCCTGTTTCCAGTCTCATCATCATCCATCCTTCATCATCTATCTTGCCATGAGTGTGACCTTTGAAAATGCATCTCTCATAGTATTCCCTGCTACTTAACATTCTCCAACAAATCCCTACATCCTACAGAGTTAAAGTCAAAAGCCTCATAGAGATAGAAAAGACCTTTCACTACCTGGCACTCGCTGACTTTAACCCCCACCTCCTCCAAACGGTCCTTTGCTGCTCTCCCTACCATATTATGCTCGTCATCATCTCCTGGGGCCTCCTCATGTGCCACATGTCATCTCCACCCTTCTTTGCCACATGAGCTCCTCTCCCTACACAGTGCTGGGGTTTGGAACCAGAGGCCATGGAGGGAGGTGCTTGGCATTGACTTTCCTCAGCCTCCTCTTCTGGTTTAGTTCCTCTTCTGGTGCACTCCACACACAGCATCAGAGTAGGCGGTAAGAAGCAACACAGATCCGGCTCTGTCTTCCTAAAGGTCACTGGAAAGGATGTCCCAGCTGAGGCAAAGGAGAGCAAGCCACTGTTAGACCGTGGGTGCACAGCAGAAACCAGTCTGGGGCACGAGAGAGCTCAGCATGAGCTCACCTATAGCCCCATGCCCAGCCCGCACATCTGAGAGCCTGAGCTCAGGGAGGACTGCCAGTTCCCCCAGAAATCCTGGGAGCCCCGGTGTCTTGTCTTCTGAATACAAACTCACCAGCTATGGAATGGAGACAGAGCTTCCTTGCGTTAGAGGGTATTTCCTGAGCCTTAATATTTGGCACAACACCACAACCGACTTTTGGATAAGCACTGCTGCCAGCTCAGTGATGAAAACACCACCCACAGTTCTGGAGTTCCCTGCCGACTTACAAAGGTCTTTCACAAACATCACCCGTACGGAACCCTCACAGCATCCCAAGTTACTGGCATCCCCATTTTATGGGGAGCAGAGCCTAGTTCCTCCCTGGACCCACCCGCCATGCCTTGTACACTCAGAACTGTCCGGCCCAGGAGCCCCTGAGGAAAAGAATTAACTGAGCCTCTTTAGAACTTGGCAGCTTCCCGAATCACTCCTCTCGTCCTTTTCATGGAGCGCAAAAACAAACAAACAAACAAACAAACAAACAAAAAACAGGTCAACGGGAACAATTTCCAACTCACTGGTGCAAGGTAGGAAAATGTGCGTGTTACATGTATCCAGATGCACCCAAGGTAAAACCGCATGAGAGCAAGCCAAGCCAGGTGATCCCTGCAAAGAAGTGGAAAGAAACCCCCCTTTCTGCACTTCTTATGTGCCAGGCACTGTGCTTCCCATTCTCATGTTATATCATCATACAGCATCTTTCCAACGGTGAGGTAGCAATTACCATCCCTAACTCATAATGATTAAAAACGGAGGTGACAAGAGGCTGACTGGCATTACACCATTCAATGGAGCCAATATCTAAACACTAGATATTCCTTTATATATATATACATATATATATATATATATATGTATATATTTTTTTTTAAGTAAATTCTACCCCCAACAGAGCTCAAACTCCCAACCCCAAGATCAAGAGTCCCATGCTGTACCCACTGAGGCAGCCAGGTGCCCCATAAACCCCAGATATTTCTAAACTCTACGCAGTACAGAGTCCTTGTTCAGGAAACATGGCTTCCTTAGAGAAAGGTATGCTGGAGATACACAATTACAAGTTAATATCATCTAAAACACAAATAGCAGCCACAGCTCCAGCCCCGCAGCACACTGCATATCCAAAATACTCCACTTCATTTCTAATTTCCCTTCTAATTTCCTGAGAAATTTATATTAGCCCCATCTCTTTACCCATTGATAAAGAATGCTTTCCTCTCTAAAAGTCATATTTTTCCATCAATGACCTGAAGGACTAGAGAGCAAAAGAACACTTATGAAATTGACAATTTTCCATCCTCTCAAAGATTAATTCACTATAGTTACCCACGAGTGTCACAATTTCAAGAAACCATTTTTTAACCCAACAATTATCCTGATCAAAATAAGTCTCACACAAGATTCTGACCTTAAATACTGAGGGTAAGCAGCATTGATTAAAAGCCTTAAACTTATCCTTTTATTGGCAAACACATTCAGGGGCAGTTATTCACGGCATCTGGTTCAGAAATTAGATACAGAGTTAGCTGTAGATTGATTAGTGCTTAGTATAAAGAAGAAAAAGACTAATTCCTATATTATTCCTGGCTCAGCAAGCGACAGCCTTGGCTTGGATCCATGACAAGGGGCCCAGAGAGACTCCGGGCCCCATCTGTACAACAGGAAAGCCGGGCAAGCCAAAGCTGTGTTCTGACAAGTCGTGTTTCCTCCCACTGGGAGACTGAACACCTCTGCAGAGAGCCAGGGTCCACCCCAGCCTGTTCACTCTCCCAGCCGGCAAACATCCCACTCTTGCTACAGAATACACTTCAAGGAACCAGTTCCACCTCAGCTAAACTCAGAGAAAGGCTCCTTAGCCAGCAGTGGGGCCCTGTCTGAGCATCTAAGGAAGAGGAATTAGGGCACACTATGGGAGAAAGGGGCAGAGAGGTAATGGGGCAAAGTAGCACCTGTGCTGACTGACCACCGTCATGATAATACTTCTAGTGAGTCCTGTGTGCTGGGCATTATAACAAACACTTTATGTGGATTAAGTAACACATTTAATCCTTGCAACTCCATTAGATAAGTACTATCGTATCACCATTTTTAAAACAAGGTACCCGATGAGGACACAGAAAGGCTAAGTAAAGTCCAAGGTAACATCCAGCCACTAGTGGTGGAGATAGGAAGTCTGGGTTTTAGACTCTTGTTATCATAAACCCTATACTGTACTTTCTCAAGATGGTACCTGGTAATATAGTTGCCATAAACTGAGCAAGCACCTGTGTTGTCAATTTCTATGTGGTTAAAAAGTTTGTAAACTGAGAAACAATCCTGTAAGTTCAACCACTACTCAGTTAAGGCCTGAGGTTCAGACAAATAATCCTAACCTTTTACCCACCCACCTCCAAAAAAAAGCATCACTTAAACTTGACAATTACTTTTGTTTTCCTGGTGATTTTTAGTAAACTCTCAAAGAAGATGTGCAATTCACTTTTCTAAAACAAGGTTTTGGCCTGTACTGCATGCTATTATCCATGCTCCTCATCCTCCGATGCCCTCCTATTTTGTTCCTTCCATACTTTCCACTGCTGGTTATTACAGCACAACAGGTTCTGAGGACTGGAAGCATCGGATTTCTATTTTAGCCTACTCCCTAATCTCTGGGTGACCTGTGACAAATAAGTACCACAATTCTTCAAAACTCTGTCCTCCCTAATCCGTAAAACAGAGCTAATGCCACCAGCCTCTGTGGACCATTCAGTGAAACGGTGCTTATGAAACACCTGGCTCATAATAGGCAATCAATACTTGTTAGCACCCGCTCTGCCTCCTCCCTTGGGTCAGACCTTCAGCCTGAACACCAAGAGCTCCAGGAGCCTCCACTCTGATTTTCCCAGCTCCCCACCCACCTCGTCACATAGTCACACACAAACCAACTGCAGGGAGTGACTTCTGTGTCAGCAAGTCTTAAATTTGAGCCTCATCATAAACAGAATGAGAAAACAAGTGAATGCACCAAATGTATTACAGAGGCTACACAAATGGGGGTTATTGTCACAACCTGAATATCTGCAAGGTATTCAGATTCCTTGTAAACTCCTCCTCATCCCCAGGCCCTGCATTCCAGATACTTCTCTACTTGTCTGTTCAACCAGCCCCTTCAGCCCCATTCAAAGAATCCGATGTGACCCATTCTTTTTCTGTAGCTCTCCTGCCTCCTCCTTTCCTGCCTGTAATGCCAGGGTGGTTTTTAAAACAAATGAGAATGGCACTCAGGAAGCAAAATGAATTCACTTAGCTCTGTGCTCCCTTCTCCCTTGCTGTTATTTATTTTTGTGTATTTCACTAGAAGCAACATTTGTCAACATGGCAGCCCAGAAGCCGCAAGCCAGAGAGAACAGTTTTTATATAAAACAAATAACGTAAGCAGTGCAGGAGTGGTTTTGAATAAAGCTGCCATATGAACGGCCACAAAGTGCAAAATGGTGAGCCCCTGTGTTGGGCGCAGCAGCTGCTTTGACACCAAAAAATAAATACTTTAGAGGGGGAAAACTAAACTGGCTATTCACAGAGAAATTTAAAGAATTTCCAACACATGATCCAGCAACAACAAAACTGGCATAGTCTACAACTAAAAAGAAGACAAAAGAAAGTAGGGTCTTCAAGGGGGGAAGAGGGTGGAGGGACAACAAGGGATCGCTCAAGGGTACAGGGATGAAAATGTTCTAATACTGTGGTGATGCTTGCACATATTTTAGTAAATATACTAAAAGCCACTGAATTGTACATTTTAAGTGGGTGAGTTCTATTGTATGTGAATTAGATCTCCTAGCTGTTCCAAGGAAGGCGAGCAGAGGCTTCACAGGAATATAAGTGGGGAGAAAGGAAACATAGCCTGAATCGCCCTCCCTGACCTTCAGGTGCCTGAAATGCACCAGCCTGACATGTGTGTAAGCCCTGCACTAAGAACACGGCATGTGCCATGCCATTTAGTCCCAACAAACAACTAACTCTCCAGATAGCATTCCCAAGTGCAGTGTGGAATCTAGGGCTCGGACACATCTAAGGTGACCCCGCTTCTAGTCAGGTATTTGTCACCAAGGCCCATACTCTTTCCACCTCACCCCACAGCCTCCCTGGTCACATGATCAAATCACTGAGGAACAGGGTGATTTTTTTTCTCCAATAAATAAAACTTATCCATAAGCAAATTGATTTACTGAAACTAGTCACAAGAGCTTTCTGATACACTGACCATTTCTCTCTATTCCTCAAAAGACACCAAGAACAGGCTTGTTTGGGGCGGGGGGTTGTTTTGTTTTTAATGTTTTATTGATTTTTTAGAGAGTGGGGGGCAGGAAGGGGTGGAGAGAGAGGGGCACAGAGGATCCGAAGCAGGCCCCGTGCTGACAGCAAGGAGCCCAACGCAAGGTTCTAACCCACGTACTGTGAGATCATGACCTGAACAGAAATCGGACGTTCAACCAACTGAACCACCCAGGTGACCAAAGTTTGTTGTTTTTAATGACACAGTTTTCTCTATGAACCTGACTCACTCTACATACAGTGTTGCCCTCAGGGACTCCCAGGACAGCTGGGGCACCTGTTTGGCCCAAGTTGCATACTTGTATTTTAATAGCTATCGTGTCTCTTCCTCCTGCAGTCACTGAGCATTCCTTGTAATTGTCTATGCATCATCCAAATATAAAATGCCTCTTTCAACCCGTATATACGTGATTAGGGAAGGAAGGGACCAAAGGGAGCTTCACCAGTCACTGTTACTACGAAAGTAAAATTCAAGAATTTTGTGAAAGCTATTTGTCAGTCAATGGCCTTTTCAATTTTATAACCAGGCTTTCAAAAGTTACCTGTCATACATCAGATCCATGGATAACTGAGATTTTATGACAATTAATAATGATTACTATTAAATCTGACTTTCATGTGACTTTTAATTTTTGCAAACTACCTGGTTACACTAGCCTTTTAAAAAATTACAGATGTGGTCCCCCACATACCTAACTTTCCCACCTACTTTATTCCTCTGTACAGATGCCTTATCTAGGAAAAGCTTTATCCTAACAGTGTGTGGACTTTCCTGAGATAAGGAATGTAAAAGGCTGTTTTTAAAAACTTTTTTTTTTAACGTTTATTTATTTTCGAGACAGAGAGAGACAGAGCATGAACAGGGGAGGGTCAGAGAGAGAGGGAGACACAGAAACCAAAACAGGCTCCAGGCTCCAAGCTGTCAGCACAGAGCCCGGCGCAGGGCTCAAACTCACGGACCGCGAGATCACGACCTGAGCCGAAGTTGGGTGCTCAACCGACTGAGCCACCCAGGTGAGCCTAAAAGACTGTTTTTAAAGGGAACATGATCTCTTCCTCCCATGCTGAGATTCTGTTAACAAGAAGCTGACCACAAAGAATTCAGTAAGTCAAATTTCATATTAAGAAATCATTCTATCTAGATTGGATTTGGCTTTAAAATCTTTTTAATTTGGAAAGAAAACAACTAACAATGCTAAACCATCTACTACTCTACCTAGTACAGAAACCCTGTGAAGTCTGCATGCTTCATCCCCATTTTACAGATGGAAAAAGAGGTCTAACAGAGATCTGGGAACCTATTAGCCAAATTCTCTCTCTCTCTCTCTCTCTCTCTCTCACACACACACACACACACACACACACACACACACACACTAAATCGCAGGTCTTAGCTTTGAACCTGAATCTGTGTAAGAGCCAATCCAGTACTGCAAGGTGGTAAGTTCTGAGTGAGCAACTTGCTCCCGTATAAAATAGAACTGATAATACCTTGAAATCATCCTGAGAAAAAAAAAAAAAAACAAGATCATGTTCATAATGCGCACAGTCCAGAGCTTACATTCAGCAAATTATTCATGTTTTGTTTCCATCACATCATTTTATACTTCTGCGCCATATTATAATAGCCAGCCATTACTGAGAACTTACTATGTGCAAGGTACTTTTCTGAAATACCCCATCTGAGGTCACAACACAATGGCACAGGTGGGATTCAAACCCAGGCAGTCTGTTGTACCCACTATTTTGTTAGGCAGAAGTACAGAAAGCTAACTTTGCAGATAACAATATCAGCTCCCATTCACTAAAGCCATGGTTCTCAAAGTGTGGTCCTTGGACTAGCAGCACTGGTGTCAACTCGGAACAGGAAAATAGAAACATGCAAATTCCTGGGCACTGTCCCTAACCTCCTAAACCTCCTAACCTCTGGGGGTGGGCCAGGCATTCTGTGTTTTAACAAGTGCATCACAGTCACCTGGAGGTCTTGTTAAAACACAGATTGTTGGGCCCCAACGATACACATGCTTAGGTTTCTGGCACAGGCAAAGAATCCAGATGACGCTCAAACACCAAACTGCTAACAATGACACGCTCTGCTACCCAGCTCTAGTTTCTCTTTGGCCACCAGCCATCTGCACTCGGTTACTAAGGTGCAGACTTACAATGGCTGAAATGGGCGTCCCACCTCCATCATCTGAAAATGCGTGTTTGCCCCCATAAACTCCATTCTCAACACCATAGTCAGAGTCTACTTAACACTCGCCCACTATGGCTCTACCTCTCATTCAGCAAAAGCCAAAGTCCTTACAGTACCTACAAGGCTCAATATGATCCATGACAACTTCCCCGCCCTGCTGCCAACCTCTCCCTGGACTCTCCTCCCATCTCTGTCCACTTCGACCTCCCACTCTGCTCCAACCACACTGGCATCCTGGCTGTTCCCCAAACATGGCAAAAGGTACCCACTTGAGACACGTAAATGTCACTTTGGAGAGGCTTTCCCTAACCCCACACTTCCATCCCAGCACACACTTACTCCTAAACCCTGCATTATTTTTCTCCACACAATGTATTACCATCACATATATCAAATATTCACTTGTTTACCTGCTTGTAGCTTCTTTCTCCCAAGTAGAAGGTAAGTTTCATGAGGGCAAAGACTATTTTGTTTGTTGCCATCATAAAAGGCAAGAGAGACAGGTACCTATGAAGTATCCATAACCATATGCTAAGTGAATGAATAAACGGAAGAATTCACTTAATCCCAAATGGTTATCCCAATTAGCCAAATGCTATTTAAAAAAATGTTGATGCATTAACTGGCATTGTTTTTGTCTTTTTATTACCAGTAACACAATTGGGCAACACAACTTCCAAACTGACACAGAATACTTAAAATCCGATGTCTCTGGAAGAAATGCCATGTACCATGGAAACTGCAAGATTACTCTTTTCTGAGCCCACACAAATATCACTTCCCCCGGAATGTAATTTCTAATTTACAGCTCAAAAAATATAATCTATATTGGAATTTGCATAAAACTCAACAGACCTGCCGCAAGATATTAAATTTTAAATTTGCATGCAAGAATGACCAAGTAATATTAGTCTAGCCAAGGAGATGGTGTCTGTAAACTTGAGAGCTTGCAGATGTAATGAGAAGAAAAATTGTACACTTCAATGAAAGCAAGTTGATTAAAATGCTCTGATGCAGTTGTAACAGTGTAAGGGAGGCAAAGTGCATTTCAAATTTCATAACCTGGACTCTGATAACATAAGATAAGATTCACTGCTCCAGAATAGGGCAATGGAGCATCCACTCCATCTGTAAATAGAACCAGGTGACCAAGGTAAATAGCCCAAGAGACTGAACGTGCCTATCTGGCCCTGCATTCCCTGAAGAGCCCTGTGGAGCAAGGAGATACATAACCCCCAGTGACTGACAGCAACAGCAACACGGTAACGTTACTGATCTCTCCAGCTGTACAGCCTGAACCATGCACTGTAAATGTGTGTGGGTGTGGTGTTCTGTTTTGTTTTGTTATAAAGAATAAGGCTTGCTTCCTCTTGGGAACTCCGAAATGTAAGGGCGAATTGCTCAATGATCTGTTCTACAACCACCAAGGTATGGGACTAAGAAGCAGAGATGTTTAAGGCCTCTGCTCTCAAGAAGTAGCGAAAGACAGTGCAGCACTTTGCAAGAGGTGTTCTGCGAGCAGAGCACGGTGTTCAACAGGTCAATGGCCAAAATGGGACTCTGACCCTTCTGAGGAGCCTGTTTACATTGGTTTAGTCTGTTTTTTTTTTTTTTATTGGAGAGGTTGGGGGGATATTTTATTTCAAAGAGTCCTAGTGCTCTTAACGTGTGAAAATCACGGGCCTAATGAAATAGATTCTGAAGAGAAGTCAGGAATTGAATAATCAAATACTAATCCAGGCACTATGCCTTGCTGGTTGTGTGACCTTGGTCTACTCCACCTCACCAAGCCCCATCATCAATAAATTCTAGTCCTAGATAGTTACTCAAGAGAGATGAAAGCATACCTACACAAGGAAGTGTACGTAAATGTTCACAGCAGCTTTACTCATAATAGCCCTAAAATGGGAATAATCCAAAATCCCATCGACAGGAGAACGGTTAAACATGCTATAGGTCATCGATATGATAGGACACCACACAGCAGTAACAAGGACCAGACTCCTGACACCCGCCAACAACACGGATCAACCTCAACGGCATTATGCTGAAAGAAGCCAGACGTACAAGAGTACGTAATATATAACTCCATGTAAATAAAATTCTAAAAAAGAGAGCACTAATCTGTGGTGATAGGAAGCAGGACCAGCGGTTGCCCGGGGCCAGGTGTAAGAATAGGGGATTGGGGCGCCTGGGTGGCGCAGTCGGTTAAGCGTCCGACTTCAGCCAGGTCACGATCTCGCGGTCCGTGAGTTCGAGCCCCGCGTCGGGCTCTGGGCTGATGGCTCGGAGCCTGGAGCCTGTTTCCGATTCTGTGTCTCCCTCTCTCTCTGCCCCTCCCCCGTTCATGCTCTGTCTCTCTCTGTCCCAAAAATAAAAAAAAAAAAATTTAAAAAAAAAAAAAAAAAAAAAAAAAAAAAGAATAGGGGATTAACTGGGGAAGAGACAGGGGAATTTTGGGGGTGACAGAAATGTTCTATATCTTGATTACTGTGGTGATTACAACTTGAAGCTCACAGAACTAACTGCTGTATCCCTAAAATGGATGCATTTTATTGCATGTAAAATTGAAGTTGAAAAAAATATATGTCCTCCCTAACCCATGACAATGTTATTAAGGAACAAATGAGAGAGGTGATATGTGGAAGTTTAATACACAGGCACAGGGCTTAAACAGGTAAAGGACAAAGCCATTAGCAAACAACACATTTTTCATTCCAAGAGCCGAGAGCGTGGCTCAGAAGGCAGCCCTGCCTGTTAACAATGATGAAAGAGAAGTATTGGCACTTTCTTCGTGCCAGGCACTTAAGACCTTTACATCATTCCCAACTCATCTAATCCTCACAACAATCCTCCGAGGAAGGCATTATTATTTCCATATTACAGATGAGGAAACGAAGGCAATGAGAGGTCAGGTAATTTGCTCAAAGCTGTCAGAAACGCTAGAGAATACGATTTTTGGATAAGTGAAAGAGAGTCTTACAGGTTGCAAAGTACTGAGCCTGGAGAGCTACTTTCCCACCTGAACACAAGTAAGTACAAAAGTGCTGCCTCCACACCAAACCACCAGTTCACAGAAAACCTTCCCAGTCAGCAGAGTACAAAGTAAATTACACAGGAGACACTCCTTTTCTCATGATTTTTCAAGAACAGCACATAAAGAGACACTAGAGCAGAAAAAGAAAAGTTGATAACATCTGTACACAAGTCATAAAAGTAGTTCACGGGCAACACGTAATTAGCATAATTAACTACCTACCACGTGAGGCTTTATTCAGTTTTAAATGTATTCTCGCCCAAACAGCAACCCTGAGAAACAGTATTATGATAACCATTTTATGTGTGAAGAAACCAAGGCTTATGGTAAGATAACCTGCAAAGGGCACACACTGCAAGCAAGAGCTGGAACCCATAGATGAATCAAAGTTGGGTATCTTCAAAGCTAGTACTGCTGTTTACATTTACTCCCACCCCAATCTCAGTGAAATCAACGTGTTGAGGAAATCACAGAAAAAGCAATGAAACTATGGACATCCAACTAAACCTAAGTTGTCTCCAACCGTTCCAATATTTTTCTAAGAACAAAACAGCCAATGTCACTTAATCAGCAAACGTGTGAGACACAGTGCTAAGGGCTTTAGATATGAATTAAGTAATCTTCACAACAGCCTAACAACGTGGAAAGAAAAAAAAACAACTTTCCACCTAGAATCATGTACGGGGCCGCACTATCTTTCAAAATGAAAGGCAAAATAAAAGATAAATAAAAAAGAGTACTTACTACCCATAGACATTCCCTAAACAAAATTAAATGAATTATAAACAAAGAAAGTGATAAACATAAAGGTAAATCTAAAATACCATCTGTAAAAACGGATAATATAGTGTCTAACCTATATGTTTACAAAAAGGCAAAACTAAAATACTGAACTAGGTTGCAGGGAGGGAGGTAATCAGAGTTCAAGGCTGGCTACCTGCACTGTCCACGGTAAAATGGATTAACTTCAGGGGCACCTGTGGGGCTCAGTCGGTTAAGCATCTGACTCTTGATTTCAGCCCAGGTCATGATCTCATGGTGTGTGAGTTCGAGCCCCACATCGGGCTCTATGCTGACAGCATGGAGCCTGCTTGGGATTCTCTTTCTCCCTCTCGCTCTGCCCCTCCCCTGCTCATGATGTCTCTGTCTCTCTGACAATAAAGAAATAAACTTAATAAAAAAATCTTTTAAATAAAAATTTTAAAAAAGGATTAACTTGAAAGTATATATTTCAAGGGTATCTACCCCAAGAATACCGTGCATATCCTCAAAACTTGTGGGGGGGGGTGCTATTTAATGAGGGAGGAGGGTGTGAAGTGGAATAAGAAGAAACAAGGGGAAAATGGAGGTTCCAGGGTCAGCCAAGATCCCAAGCCCATTTGTAAAGCACCACCAGCACTGCAGAAGATTAGCTCTTAGGGAGGCATAGATGAGCCCTTAGGAATCAAGCCTGAGATTCCAGCTTGTCATCGTTTCTCAAAGCATTTGGTCTTAAGATTCAATCCTCTCTGGATCAACGAGATGAGAAATCACCACCAGAAGCCACACTTCCATACACTGTACTCATTTTTGGCCTCTGTGCAGGAAACCGTCCCCAGCAGGCTGGCAAGTCAAAGAAAGGGTAACCAGACTCAGAACTTTCTATAGCTGTTACTATCCAACTCCATCACTATTTTTAATTCTGGCTTAAAAATGAATGGTCTCCATGCAAAAGCCCTCTCCTTCTCACACCACAGGAGCCGTGGTAACCTGGACTCGATGCATCATTCCCCTACTAAACACATTTTTGATTTCAGTATGTTTTTGTCAAGAATCTTTAATTATGTTTCACAATTGTGCCTTCCTTTCTTTCAATTGCCTCAAATTTCAACTGCAGTGCCTCAGAAGTAGATTAAATAAAGATAAGCGCCTGTCAGTCAGAGCTGGCTTCTCTCCCCCGCCCCCTCTGGTTACTAGTTCCAAATGCTGCCAATCGAGAAAACTCCTGCACGTCAGCTGTCATTCATTCCCGTCTAAATGATGCTGGTCAGACTTCATTAGAAACTGTGTCCTGATCAAAAGCTACAGCCAATCATGTCCACAGAACATCCGAGAAGCAGCTGGCCTTGTCTGGCTGGTGTCTGATATAATTCCCATTCCTGGAGGATGGAAGCAGGGCCAGCCATACCTCCCCGGGGCCAAAGGCGGAGGGAGGCTAGTCATGTCTCTGGTGCATTCCAGGTTGCTGTAAACTACATGTCTTCTGCTGATTTTGCTCCCACCTCACTGGCCCATTAAAGGTAGTCTCAGACTTTATTAAGTCTTCGTAACCATGAAGACAACTGGGAGTTTAGCAGGCCTCTCGTTCATTAGCTGGTTACGCCACTGAGGGATCGAAGCCAAGCTGCTTATGTTCCTGATCCTCCCAACAGCAGGTTCAGCCTTCCCCCTACACACACACACACACACACACACACCAGCCACCATTCCACACACCACCACAGCATCCACACTCTCCCAAAGCAGACCACACATACTACATGAAGCAAATACTAAAGAAACAACACAAATCCGAAAGCAAAAGCCTCAAAGATTCAATTCTTCCAACAAATGCTTATCTTCAACTCTGTTGACATCATATTGTTGTTAATGACATTTGTTTAAATGGACGAGATGGAGAAAGGATTAAAAGAAAAATACAGCCCTTTTAAGTAAAGAAATAGTAAGAGAAAAACCAGGTGGAATCTGGCTTAGGAGGCTTGGGTTATTGGTTTTTCTTTTCTGTTCCTTTTTTTTTTTTTTTTTTTTGACCCTGCAAACTCTTTACTGTGTCGTTGGACTGTCCTACTGTCCCCAAGGTAGAGTAAGGAAGCTGGACAGCCAAGATTCTACACACCAGTGATGCTCAAGTCCCACACGTGTGCATCCCCATCAGAAACCTACTTCTGTCAACATGCAGGTGTGGAATGACTCAGAGGTGGGCAGTCCACACCAGAAGAAGCATTTTCCTGGGTTCGGAGTGAATCAGAAGTTCAGTTATTAGTAACAGAAGTGGTTATTTAAATGTATGATTTCATCCTAATTAAAACTAATGGGGGAGAGAATTTGCATTTAGCTGCCTAGTAAATAGCTCTCGGTTATTTTACTTTTAATGTCTGAAGGGTATTAGCAAGGTAAGGTTTTCAGGGCAGAAGGAGAGAGGGATGAAGTTGGTAGGCTGCTGTCCCACCCACTCACATTACACCCCCCCACAACCCAAGATCAGAAGCCTGGTTTTATACCCTTCTCCTTTCATTTAGTGCTTTGTAACAACCTCCACCATCCAACACCCCCAGGCTAGAACCTAATAACGCATTCCATCTTAGAAAGCTTAACAGTCCAGTACACCTAACAAAACCACTCAGGGACACCAGAGAGCATCTTGCATGCACATTAATAACTGCAGGATATCTGATTAGGAGAATGCAAAATAAGAAGCCATTAATAGCAACCCTCATCTCCCTCCTCCACACTGATTACCAAAAGAACAGCAGCAGCTGAATCACAGCTAAATCCTATTCACAAGGGACCTAGGGCAACAAAGAGGAAAAGAACCTTTAGAGTAGTGCTTCTCGAGGGAAGCTACTTTAAGTCATTTTGATTCTGGCGTCAATCATGCCTGCCACAAACCAATAACCATGTATAACACAGGCAAAGACTAGATTCCATTCCCTCCCTCCCTCCCTGGGCTCAGCATAGTATACCCAGCATACTTAATTGCCCTGCCAACCAAAATGCTATTTGCAAGGCCTCCAGAGGAACTCCCAGGGTCCAGAGACACACAGGCTTAAACGTTTATCCTAAGAGCACAAGCAATGTCAACCTAGGGATGGAACCTCTAGCCTCAGGGCAACCTACGTGTAATGCTATCAAAAAAGGTGATTAACCATATGAGTGTGAACAAATGGTTTACTCTCTCTGTGCCTCAGTTTCTTTATCTGTAACATATCTGTCCCCTGGGATTACTGTGGAAATCAAATAAATTAATCCACACAAAGCACTATGCAATTCCACCTAACAGAGTAAATGCGTGTGAGCTCTCTCTCTCTCCCCCTCCCATCCTGCCTTCCTCTCCCCCAGTGCTTAGAGGAGAGGGCAGGAGGAAGAAGGAAGTGAAAAGAGGCAGGAAGAGGAGGAGGAAGAGGGGAAAGATCTGTATGTATGAATCTAAGAGAGTGGCCTAGATCTACAGATACACAACCTAACAGCTGCCCCTCCCCTGCAGTGAAATGTATCGCATTCCAAATCTGTAAGGTCTCTCCCTATCAAAGCCATAGGCCTCCCCCTCCTGGTTTAGCAGACAGGGGAGAGGCCAGAATTCCCCTCTGCCACAAGGAGTCTCAGCAAAAAATCATTAGTTTCCATAAACCTAGTATGATGAGATTGGTGAAGGATGTGTGGATTTCCAAACTTTCTGCAAGTCAAAATGGATTTGCTGGTAGAGAGCCAATGTTTCCAATTTGATTTGGCAGAATATACCCAGTTAGGATGTTCTCTCCATGTAATTAGAGATGCACTGTCAATGAGCAGTTTAGCTATCGACAATACCTGTTGCAATTTAATTTTAAATGTCAATGACTTGTTTGGGTTCACTGTAACAAGGCTTTTATACATGACAAATAAGCATCCTAGAACAACAGAATGAATGAGGAAAACAAGAGGGTGAAGAAAATCAACAGGCACCTTATACAGGGGCTGCCTTTCAAATATCCATCCCCTGGTGCCTGTGTCTTGAGCAGGGACCGCTCCCCCAACCCAACCCGCAGGGGTAGGCTGGGGATTCGGGGAGTGTGTCACTGCCACCACCTTCCTAAATGATGCCCACTGATCCTTAAAGGTGTGTGGGTATGAGAAACAAGCAGTCCAGTGGGAGGAGACAGGTGACCTTGAGCAAGATTCTTTTACCTCTCTTTGCCTTAATGTCCTCATCTATAAAATTAAGGATCATTATGAGGACAAAGCATAAATATACATAAGCTCTCAGCATAGCATACTGTACCTTAATAATGGCTCTATAAATGTTAGCCTCTTTGTTATTCAATCAAGTTAAATGGTTAGCACTGCTTAAAAAAAAAAGTGGGGAAAAAAAAAAAAACCTCACACGTTACAGCAGGGTGTCAAATTCAAAGATCTATAAAGCAGGACCTTGAGGAAAGTTGGCTCAGTCCACAGAAAAACTAAGGGGGAGTGGGGTGTGGATTCTAGGATTCTACAGCAAAGTAGAAAACCCGGCCCTTCCCTAGCACATACCGGCTCTCAGTACCAGTTGGGAGCTCAGTGTGGAACATGGTCTAGTGCTGCTAGACCTTCTAATTTGCCAAGAATAATCCCAAATCTGGATTTTTGTGTGAAATTTCCTGGTTTTTCAATGTTGGAAACTGCCTCCACAACTGTTTACATTACCAAATAGACCAAATGAATCATACCTGTGGCCAAACCAGGCTCATGGACTGTATGTCTGATGACCTCTCCTGTCCAGAATACCCCACAGGACCTCTCTGGGAATAATCCACCAAGAGTCTTTATTCATTTCCTACATAGGTGAAGAGTTACTGTAGACAAAACCACAAAGGGGCCCACAGAGAGCCTGGAGTGTTCTCTAAATCACAGGACAAGAAGTGGCTGGGTCTACAGCAGGTGCTGCCTTGCTGACTTCTGGCTTGCTCACTGAGAAGGGAAGTGGATGATTTATGAGCTGCAAAGGTGACGCAAAATGCTAATAAGCTTTAAGCTGACACTGGGTAACACAAGCAAATTTACATCTTCTCTAAAATAATTCAAATGCTTCTCATGCATAATAACAGGCAAGTATAAAGATAAAGTGATAACACTTCAGAGGCTTCACAAAATCTCCCAATTAATAATCTAGGCCGTAAACCTACAACAAATTCTCATTTCTCACTGAGAACAGGAGCACACCACAACAACTGAAAATCACAGGAGACACCCAAGTCAAATCATCAGCCAGCAGGTCCCCTGATTGGTGGGCCTAGAGAATTTCACTGTCTTTCTGACACGGGTCATCCATGCCGAGATCTAAGACTGAATTTTCGAAGCAGATATCACAGATTTTCTAGGTCAGAAAGGACCTTAGAAATCTTCTCAATCAGCACTGGATGTGAGATACAAATCTCCTCCCCAGCTTTCATCCGACCACCATTGCAGTCAGCCCTACCCTGTGAGCCAGACCTCAACGCCAGCCTTCGACAGCAGTGAACTTCCTAAGGCCCAGCCCTCATGGAGCTCACAAACTCACAAACTCACAAACTGCACGGCCACCTCCGCTGCAGAGAGCTTCCCACACTGCAGGGCTGTCTGCAGCCATTTCTGGGGAGTCCCCGGCTTCCAGTGAAGGGGCCTACAAGTTTTGGGGACGAGACAGGCTTCTGCGCGTGCCCCTCAGCCGGCTCCCACCTGTGCACATCCAAGAATTCTTCTCTTATTAACTGGTAGTCTAAATCAGATTTCTTTGGGGGAAAATAATAGTTCCACAGGCTACAAATAATGAGAAGGTAAAAGCAGTATCTCATGAAGGCTGCCAGTCCCCTGGTCCCCCCACCCCCATTGCACCTATTTCTTTGTGTTCAGCCCCCACGACATCCACTTGTTAGTCCCAGGTCTGCTCTGTGGAACGACTGGAAGCATGACCCCGTCCTCCACAGCATAAGTCTGCGAGCATCTGAGGAGAGCACACCGCTCACCTCCCTTCAACCTCGGGTCTGACACCCCAGTTCTGTCTTTCACGATGACAGATGTGAGGTACCTGTTCTTCATTTGTTTATCATTATGAACCTAAAAACTATGTACTGAAGTGTCTGCTTTGGCAGGACGTCCTCCATAAAGTTTTTGCAAAAGGTTCTATTGGAAGACATATCCCCCCCCAAAATCCTACTGTGTTGTGTCAAAGACATGACAAAGGAGAAAAAAGTATATCCAGGAAGAAGTGGACGTTCTGGAGGACAAAATGGGAATTTTCTGAGTATCAAATGTGCTTGATCATAAAAATCAGATTTCTGAGACCTATATCACAGACTGCTGAATAAGAATTTCTGGGGAGAGATGCCTGGAAATCTGTATTGTTAAAAACGCCATGTGTTGTTCTTATTACATAAATACTTAATCATAAAATGTCTATAAAACCAATAGACTAAAATACTACAAGAAAACAAGGCTTTTAACACCTGTAGCTTTAATAAAGTAAGAGGAAGATTCTTACGACTTGCTCCCTTTCGACTGATTATGTTGGTTTCCACTTCTCCTCTTTAAACTGACCCTGATTCCCTGTGACCCAAACCCCACTGATAATCAGAGTAGAATCTGATTTAATATAGCACATTGGATACTCCTGCATTGAAACCAGGAAAGAGAAATTAGTGTGTCAGACAGAGACTTTCAACTGAGAAGACCTCAATTTATATAAAAATCTTTTCAGAACCCTTATAATCTCACTGACCATCTGCAGCCCAGAAATGAATCCCGGAATTAGTGGTGGCTAAGTGGTTACAAAGCACTAGATACTCTAGAGATGGAAAGGAAAAAAAAAAAAAGTGAAAGGAGTTTCTATCTTGTACTTAAAGAAGTAAGAACCTACCATAACTGGGAAACTCCCCATTAAGAAAGTGCTTAGAGATTACAGGATGAAAAATGTTAAAATAACAAGCTTGATAGCAATGATATGTACAAAACCCAAACTTCTGGAGCCATGCTTTATCATAAGATTCCCACTATCTAGCCCTTCATGATGCCTCTCATCTCCAGTGATTCAAACTCCACTGACAAAACAGACCTTTATTTACTTTGAAGCAAATTAAAAAAAAAAAAAAAAAAAATACAAGTACCCCAAGCACCAGAAGAGAAAGACTTTTTTCTTTACCTAAGAATTAAAAAGAAAAGAAAAAAACCTAAATAGGAACAGAGAGTTCTTACTGGCAGCTGAATCTACAACATCAGAAAAATGGTACCCTTCAAACTCCACACGTTGGAAGAGCTCTTCATCTTAAGCTGAAAATGGGAAATTAATTTTTAAGTCTCTTGTCTAAGAGACAGCTTTTAAAAAGGTATTAACCTACATTTGGAGATTAATGCAAACACAGCCATCTTGTTTTAGTGGGTACAATCCAACTTTTATTAAGACAAAGACGGATTCAGAGTAATTAAGAGCTTGTCCAATATCCAGAATTTTATGACTCTAAATATTAGCGAAGCTGGCATTCTTACCAGCTCTGCCTCAGAGCTATTGCATTATAAATCCTTGGTGGTAATGAAACACCAGCTAAAAAGAGGCTGAATACATCTCATTTAAAAACCAGCCTTCCCGTGGAGAACTACCCTGACTTTAATATAATGTATAGCCCCTCTTAGAACATTAATACTACTGGAAAAGGTGAGTGGTTTGGGATTTGCTACTAAGGGAACCCCAAAGAAGACAAACAAACGGCAGGAAGTGTGTTTTAACAATGTTGGATGTTGAGAGACTCCCTGGTACCCAAGTCTAGGAACACGTTGCTGAATTGGGCAAGAAAAGGACAACACACCTACACTGGGGATGCTCACAGCAGTTTATCTGTGAGGCATATCCTTACACTGTACTATCTACACAACATAGCAGAGTCACAGATATCATAAACAAAACAAAAACAACAAAACCTCTAACAAGTTAACAACTCATTTTTTTTTTAAGTTTATTTATTTATTTTGAGAGAGCGAGCGAGCGAGCGAGCAGGGGAAAGGCAGAGATTGAGAATCTGAAGCAGGCTCTGCACTATCAGCACAGAGCCCGACACAGGGCCAGAATCCATGAACTGTGAGATCATGACCTGAGTCGAGGTCAAGAGTCAGACGCCCAACCGACTGAGCCACCCTAGCACCCCAACATCTCATTTTTCAAAAATACCCCAATGGGGTGCTCTCCTTTGCCACCCAAATACTTTTTTTAAATTGTGTCGAAGTTATAGCCTTGACTACTCTCTTCTCAGAGCAAGGTTTTCTTCAGGGTCATGTTCAAACCTCTCTCTACCACGAAGATTGAGGGGACACTCATGGAATATGACCAAAATACAAACAACTGGTCATCATGTTTCTAGACCTCATAAAATCAGACTCTTGGATACTAGCATCCTAAAGCAAGCTTCTTCTGTATTTAAAAGGCCACTAAAGGGTTAATCACATGGGGACTATATTATAGCTTTAAAAAACTAGTTCCTTCTCGGCTCTTTCATCAAATTAGCCACCCACCAACTACACTGAGGGGCACACCAAAGACTTCTGTGCCCCAGTTCCCAACAGTGATTATGTACAAGAAGCCTGTCATCTCCACCCTCTCAGGAGAGAAATGACACATGTCATCTGTGTACCTCACCTAAGCCCAAGCCAATTCCCCATATCCCAAAGGCATAAACAAGACTTGATGGAATGGACCAGATGAAAACGCATGCACTTAATAATTAGCAAAAACCACGCTGCTTAACTGGCTGTTCTTCTAGAACAGAGACATCCTTAAGTAAAAATTACACACCACTCTACATTCAAGGAGATAACACCCTTCAACCTTCTCTGTCCACTAGGCTCTTTCCTTCTCCGTAAGAAACAACATCTTCTTCCTAAAAGCACAAGTCTTACAGAATAAAAACTGTGCCAGCAAAAATAAATTTAAACTGAGACATCATGCTTTCTTTGACTATTCAAAGATACTGTCAGAACGTAATATTGTCTCTGAGGGGATTAACAAAGGTGCCATTTTCCAAAACGAACAAAGCAGGGTTTCTTTATTATTCTTATTAAATACTTCGGCTTCTTTTTTTTTTCTCCATAGAACGACTTTATTTTTTACTCAAGAGAGAAATGAATACCTAGTATTTGGGTCTTACCTGTTGAAACTGACCACAGCCAACATTTTGGCACTGTCATGTCTGAAAATCAAATTGGAAAGAAAAAAATGTAAACCAAGGACACACAGAAATATACCTGTGGTCTGCCGGAAAAAAGAAATTCCACGGGGAAACAAGGTTGATTCTGCTACAGTCTTCTGCCAAGCCGATACCCCAATGTTCATGGACTGTTGGGCCTCCTGTGCAGGCTTCCAGGCTGACCACAGAGACCACACACCCAAAATCCATATGTAATTATTATAGATTAAGCTTGCTTCCTCAAGGTAGGATTAAAGCACTGAACCTGCTTTGAGTCCCCATGTGTAACTATGCCCCACCTTTATGACTGCAAGAAGCAAACATTCAAAGGCAACTACCACAGTATTAATTAGTCGGTCGTAGCACCCTGCAGGACAAGTAGCCTCCAGAGAACAATCTGCACTTTTCAAATGAATGTATCTTGATACTCATGGTAAGGCTTGGATGCACAGCCTTCCCAGTTGGGAGCCTCCTAGCTCCAGTGAACATACACCTTCTAAGCAGGGGCTACTACACCAGGCACAGTGAGGTGTGGAGAAAAATTTCTAATATGCTATACGTAGTACTTTCCCTTGCACTGATGAAAGTAGTCCTCACAAGAAACTTGTCATCCATTTCACACATGAGGAAAGGGTGGCCCTGACAAGCTAGAGACGGTCACTTAAATAATAAGTGACCACTCCAACAGCAATGGGTCCAGACTCTGTGGCCCAGCTCTGGTACAAGAACAACCCACTTGAATAAGATACAATCTCTGTACTAACACAGAGCTTTAGAAATTGATTTAGATAAGAAGACACTGGCATGAAAGTACATGACAAATACCAACTGAGTGTACATAAGCTGTATGGGTAACTAAAGGGAACAACCTCTTGAGGCTATGAATAAAAAGCCAATGGAACATCTGAAAAACCAGGCTGTTCAATGAGAAACAGCATGTTAAAGGGCTCTCCATAGGTCATAAATGTTACACAAATGGTAACTGTTCATACAGATAATAACACCAGCTACAATTTACTTGGTATGGGTCGGATACCATGTTGAGCACTTCACATACATTTTCTTATTAAACAACTCATCAATATGACGCCCATTTTATAACTGAGGAAATTAAGTTTGGAGAGGTTACATGACTTAGCCAAGGTCACATAAATAAGTGGCAACGTTGGGTTAAACAAGTCGTTCTGTCAAAGCTCATGTGTTTTAACCACTATCCACACTGCCTCCAGTATTTCTATTTCCTGAAGTCATTGTTACCTAGTCCCCAAAATCCTCACCAAGTACTCAGATCTGATTCACATACTGCATATGTCTGACAGATAACCTCAATTTACAGGGTTTTTCCCCCCATACCCAGATCCCCAACATCCACAGGTCAGAGGGTTGTGGTTTGTTTCAGAAAACAGCAATGATCCCATGTGGTCTCCAACTACTGAGAAAAACCCTAGAAATGATGATGCATACATACCAATCAAAGGTTACAGTTATTTGGTATTTTAAACACTTCTAACTGAGGTTCTTAACAGTGCTTAAGAGAAGGCTTAAGTGCATTAAAAAAATTCTCTGTACATTTGTTATTCTCATCCCAGCTTTAAAGATGGGTAAACACAGACTTGTAGACATTACAGGAAGCTAAGATCGGAATTCTGGCTGTTTCTATTCCTCTCCCCCCAAGACTTGTGAAAAAAGCCAGCTCCTGACTTAACCCACCTTTCCTCATAGCACTGCAGGTAAGAAGAGGACACATGAATCAACAGAAACTAAGACGGATCTCAGAAACGTCTTTTAATTAAACCACAGGAAATGTTGAGGGGTAAACAGAATTGGGGTCCTATCTCTCAAAGGGATGACAAGTTTGTTCACCTTCAGGCAACAGAAGAAGTAAAAAAAGAAAAAAAAATTCAACTTCATAAACTCCTTTATAATGAAAAACTAAAATAAAAAGAACTGCAAAAAGTATTCATGACAAACATTGTCAAGGGTTACAATCTAGGTAACAGAAAAACTTCATGCAAGTTAAGGGAAAAAATTCCAATCCATAAACCGGTAAAACACAAACATAAATGAGGTTAAAACTAGTGCCCAAAAATAAAGGGTAAGTACAGCCTCCTTTCTAGTGACACAGTTCTGAAAGATATCTTGTAGCTTTTTATCGCTAAAAATGTAAATAGTGATAATTTTCAAGACAAGGACCCTTATATCACTGATGATAGTATACAGTGTAAACTGTACACGGATAAAACCCTTAAAACAAAAAGGCACCCTGTTAGTATTCTACAACCGAAAATGTGTCAAAGAAATTAAGGGGGAAGAGGGAATCCTATGCACAAATAAGTTCTTTGTGGTAGAATGGCACAAAATTGAAAACTTCCAACATTAGAAAAACATAAATCATGGCACAATTTGATGATATTATGCAGTCATTAAGTTATTAACTATGAAGATAATATAGCTACACAGAAATGGCTTTTTGTAGCATTAAGCAAAATATAAAATTATTTGTTACGATTACACCACCATCAAAGTGATGAGTGCATTACAGATAAATCCTAGAATAAGGGTATAAAAATGAGAAAAAAGAAAGAATAAAGGGGATTTCTTATAGAGGAATCTGTGAATGCTCTTATTTCTTTATAATAGTTATTGGAAGAAAATGGTAAGAGCCAAGCAAGGGTTCTCTCACCCTGGGCCCACCTGCTTCTCCACCTCATGGAGAATACATAGGTTTCTAAAAGAGTTAGAAGCTGCTAATATCAAGGCTCTTTCCTGGCTAAAATGTCTCACCCCTAACAGACAAATGTGAGGTGTGGAGTTGGACATGCTATATTTGAATTCCATGAGGAACAAGAAAATAGTACAATCAACATGGCACACACACAAAAATATAAATTTATCACCGATGCTTGCTTTCTGTGCGCACTGTAAAATCTAGCTCACAAAAGGATTTTCTGTGCCGTTTCTCCTAGCAAAACACTCAAACATCCAATGTTCATCTGAATTTTGTAACATCCCATAGCAGGTAGATACCGGCTATTTTCCAGAGAGGATTTTCCATAACACTGAGCAGAAAGTTGAGATCAAAGCTCTGCCAGCGCTGACTGAAATTAATTCTCTACAGCTGTTTAGGGAGCTTGTGGCTCAGAAAGAGGGACTCAGCTGCATAGTTCAACCTCTCTCTTCAAGAAGGAAAATGTGTTTGGGGAAAAAAAAAGAAAAGCCACAAGCAAGCACCTACCAGCCCACAGAGCTTACATGTTCCCAAAGAGCAACACTATTTGATTGCAATTTTTTGTCCCTTTTTTCTTTAAAGCCTTTTAGGGAGGCGACACTTCTAACAGAACTACCTACCCATGGGAAGAATGGAGGAATCAATGTTTGACTAAAGACATTAAAATTTAAAAAGACTAAGAACCTTCAAAAAAGTGCCTACTCTGTTCATTGTTATGCAGATTTCGCAAACACTTCCCTAATCCAGGGGAGAGCTATTCTCTAAAATAATGCAATTTATATGCTTTACCAACCAGGAACATTCCTCTGCTTTCAAGTTGCAGGTACTAGTTTTTTAGGCTACATTTGTGGCAGGCTTAGGGTGAGGATATCCTAAATAATCAGGAATGGTAGCCAAAAGCAGCACTCCAGCTATGGGGGTCCACGTGAGATGCGGGGAGGGCTTTTCTAGACTACACAGCTTCTCCTTCCCTCTCCACGGTCCTCCGAGAACCACACCCTCCTTCTCCATAATCACGGACAATCTCTTCCGTTTGGGGGCCCGCTTCAACTCCTGCACACACATTCCACTGGGGTGAGTTCCATGCCAGGAATTCACTACTGAATTTCTTTTTTGGTGTACCACACACCAAAACCCCATTAGCACATCAGTTCTCAACCTTTGCTGCACCTGGAATAACCTAGGACTTTTAACAGATAGATGCCTGGATTCAACCCCCAAAAGATTCTGGTTTATACTGGCATGGAGTATGGCATAGGCATCACAGGATTTTGTAAAGCACTACAGGTGTTTGTTTTTAAAAATCTGACAATTTGATTCTAACATTTTGTATGGAAAAGCAAAGAACCTAGAATAGTCAAAACAATCTCGGGAAAAAAGAACAAAGAGGGAGGATTCACACTACTACAGTTCAACACTTACTATAAAGCTCGAGTAACTAAGACAGTGTGGTACTGGGAGGATAGACAGATACATCAATGGAGCAGAAATCAGAGTCCATAAACAGAACAGAAATCAACTTAAAACAGGCAAATGATTTTCCACAAATGCACCAAATATATTCAAAGAGTATAGGAAAGTCTTTCCAACAAATAATGCTAGAACAACTGGATAAACATTATTTCCAACAAATAATGGTAGAACTGGATAAACATAAGGGGGAGGGGGAATAACCTTTACTCTTATCTTACACACACACAAAAATCTGAAATGGACCATAAACCAAAATGTAGTTAAGGCTTCTAGAAGGAAACAAGGGAGAATATTTCTGTAAGGTACGCCGATTTCCTAGAGAAGGCACAAAAAACACAAAACACATAAGGAAAATGTAAGATAAATAAGACTTCCTCAAAATTAAAAACTTCTGCTCATCTAAAAACATCAGTAGGAAATCTGAAAAGGCAAACCACAGACTGAGAGAAACATTCTTACCACATATATTTGACAAGGGACTTGTATCAGAATAGTCAAGAGAGCCTATAAATCAGTAGCAAAAATACAAACAACCCAATTTTAAAATGGTCAAAGACTTGAACAAACACCACACAAAAAAAGATAATGCTCAACACTATTAGTCATCAGGAAAATAAACACTAAAGACCATAAGGAGATACCATTTTATATCCACTAACATGGCCAGAATTAAAAAGATTAGGAGCACCTGGGTGGCTCAGTTGGTTGAGCATCCAACTCTTGATTTTCGCTCAGGACAGGATCCCAGGGTCAGGGGATGAAGTCCCAAATCAGGCTCCCCTCAAACCAAGTCCTTTACCCAGTGACTCCACATTCCTCACACTCATGTTCAGTTGACAATAATAATCCATGTCCTAGACCATAATTTGAAACTCTTCACAAAGAGGAATAAAAAATTACCACCGGGGGATTTTTGTGGTTATTAATATTTATCCCTAAGCAGTAACATTCAATCAAATCGTTTTCATTCAGCTCAGCAAAACAAACCAGAAAGTTAACCAATTCTGTAACCTTGAATCCTGATGCTACAGTTTTTGCCTTCTGTGCCTTTAAAAGTGCACTGTTTTCATTTCTCTGCAAAAGTGCTGATCCAGACAGCACAAGACAACAGCAGTCCTGTGGATATCACTTGTAGGGAAAAAGGAAACGTGAGAGATTAAAGAGACAACTCCCTCACAAGACCAATGATGAAATGCTTCGTAGTCTTTTGAACAGGAACTTCTTTGAAATAACAAAAAACAAAACGAAAGACTTGCACAGGCCAAGGTCTAACAGCAGATTGTTTTGCAGCACTCCCTACCTCGCAGAGCTCTTGAAAGCCAATGCAATTGTGAAATCATGGAGCCCGGGAGAGAAAAGGAGTCGAGAAATCATCTAATCAGTGTACAGACAGAAAACCTGAGGGTCAGAGAGGAAAACGTGACTCACCCACAGGGATGTGACAATGTTGGTGGTGGCAGGTCAGGGGTTTGTCCAGGTGGTCTGACTCCTGTTGAGTGATTTCTGCTCTCCAGCTTAACAGGATCCCTTGTGTATACTCAGGAATACCCTGGAGAGTCCTTCTGCTTGCTGGAATCAACACAAGTCACACTGCTTCTGTAGTTCCCTCTTGGGTCCCACTCATCCATCCCCTACAACTGTACTGCAGACTTCCATCCTCTCTCCAGGTGGTTCCCAGACATTCCAGGATGCTTGGCTTGACTTCGGTCGCTGCCTGAGGAGGTACACTGAGACTACTCATCCATTTCACTAAACTACCATTAGAATGTAATGACTTGCTTCTTATACAATGCCAGTGGACTGAGGTGTGGAGCTCAACAGTCCATTACTTACCCACTGAATCATTTCTAGCACTCTGCCAATAAGTCTCTTTCTGACACAGCAAGCAGAAAAGGTTTGGCTTCATCCAGGATTCATCTGAGGATTTCTTGCAAATCCTTAGAAATGCCAATGGCCATGAGAAAGCCAGGACTAACACGAGCTAATATTTAGGGAGCACACATTGTTCACCAGTCCTTGATCTAAATGGATTACATATATTTACTCTTGTAGTCCTCCCAAGCACCCTACAGCAGGTGTTACTACTAGTCCCATTTTACAGATGGGGAAACTAAGTAACTCTCACACGGTCACATAACTATTAAGTGGGAAAGCTGGGGGGTGCCTGGGTGGCTCAGTCGGTTAAGGATCCGACTTCGGCTCAGGTCATGATCTCACAGTCCGTGAGTTCAAGCCCCGTGTCGGGCTCTGTGCTGACAGCTCAGAGCCTGGAGCCTGCTTCACATCCTGTGTCTCCCTCTCTCTCTGCCCCTTCCCTGCTCATGCTCTGTCTCTGTCTCAAAAATAAATAAACATTAAAAGAAAAAAAATTTTTTTTAATTTTTAAAAAGTGGGAAAGCTGGAACTGGGACCTAGGCAGTGAGACTCTGAGAACTTTATGTTAACCACAAAGCTATTCTGTCCTTTGCCTGAGTTAATACTCTACAAATGGGCCTACTTCAAAGCAATCATTATAAAACATCCCTTTCCTCCCCACTTCTCAAAGAGAGGAAAACATTCCAAAATATAAGTTTTTCCAAATTTCCTAAAAAGGTCTCAGAGAACCACACAGCTTATGTAACATTCCATATATACACAAGACTACAATCTGGCAACTCCAAATGACCAAGGTTGAAGGGAGAGGCGGGGAACCCCACAGAAGTGGTGTGAATGATGAAGGCAGTAAAAACCGGGATAAAGTATCCAACTGTCTGACACCCAGCCGTTGGGAATGCAGACGGCTGTGACCCACAGGTTAGCATGCAGGAGCACATGTCACAGGATCAAATCCTCCTTCTTGCTTTTGCACTGCTCTACACTCGCTCTCACCAACTGCTGAAACAGAACGTGTTTTGACATGTAGAATATCAGCAGCAAAAAAGTTGCTCCTCTAATGTCTGCTTTAAAAACTGCACAGGCCACCTCTTGGAACAGTTGTGTTTTTCTCAGACTGTAAGTAAGTGGCTCTGACACTTTGGTGATACCATATTCCAGTAAAAAGCAATTCCAGATCTGTTTCTCTCTGTCATTTCTTCTCCCTTTTTTCTTTTCTTTTCTCTCTCTCTCTCTCTCTCTCTCTCTCTCTCTCTGTGTGTGTGTGTGTGTGTGTGTGTGTGTGTGAGTGAGAGAGAGAGAGAGAGAGAGAGAGAGAGAAAATATTTAAGTTCTATTCTCTTCAGATGTATTTTTTTTCCTTTTATTTAAATTCTAGTTAGTTAACATATAGTATAATATTGTTTTCAGGAGAATTTAGTAATCCATCACTTACATACAACACCCAGTGCTCAGCACAACAACTGCCCTTCTTAATGCCCATCACCCATGTAGCCCATCCATCACCGACCCACCTGACTCCACGCACCATCAGTTTGTTCTCTATCATTAAGAGTCTCTTGGGGCGCCTGGGTGGCACAGTCGGTTAAGCGTCCGACATCAGCCAGGTCACGATCTCGCGGTCCGTGAGTTCGAGCCCCGCGTCAGGCTCTGGGCTGATGGCTTGGAGCCTGTTTCCGGTTCTGTGTCTCCCTCTCTCTCTGCCCCTCCCCCGTTCATGCTCTGTCTCTCTCTGTCCCAAAAATAAATAAAAAACGTTGAAAAAAAATTAAAAAAAAAAAAAGAGTCTCTTATGGTTTGTTTCCCTCTCTTTTCATCCCCCCTTCCCATACGTTCACCTGTTTTGTTTCTTAAATTCCACATACGAGTAAAATCACATGGTATTCATCTTTCTCTGCCTGGCTTATTTCGCTTAGCATAATACTCTCTAGTTCCATCCACCTCATGGAAAATGGCAAGATTTCTTTCCTTCTGATGGCTGAATAGTATTCCATTGTACATATACACCGTATCTTCTTTATCCATTCACCAGTCAATGGTCTTCAGATGCATTTATATCAAAGCAAAGGACTCCTAACATTACCCAATATTTGTAAAGGGAATTTTAATCTAATTGCTCAAATACACTGTTTCACACATCAACAATGTAAGCATATGAACAAAAGTCCATCCTTTAATGGAAAACAGAAGTTGAGGTAAATTTAATTTTCCAAGGTCATAGAGCTGCTAAACACACGAATTGGATGACGATTCTCATCTGTATGCCAAGGCATTTTCCAATTAAGCATTTTTATTCTATGAACTAAAAGAGCATCTTATTCTCCTTGTGTCCCAATGACACAGCTTTACTTCTACTGAAAAAAAAAACAAAAAACAAAAAACAAAAAACTGAACAGCTCCAAGAATTACTAGACTTTGATCTTCAGCCACCACCTATACATAGTATATCCTAGGCATCCGTAAACAAACAGAATTGCTTTTCACTCTTGGGTCCTTCAGTGTGGGATCCCAAACTTTTTCTGCATTTTAAGTTGGGAAAATCATATCCACCCCTGCTCTATATCCTCCCTCTATCTGTACACCCTTTCCACTGCCATCAATCCTTCATCCACTATCTTTTGGGTATTCATGCTTCCTGCTTAAAGAGTTTGGGGCTCCAACAGCACTCATCATCAGGGAAATATAAATCAAAACTCAATGAGATATCACCTCACACCTACCAGAATGACTTAATTTTTTTTAACTTTTTAAAAAATGTTTATTTATTTTTGAAAGAGAGAGATACAGCATGAATGGGGAAGCAGCAGAGACAGAGGGAGACAGAATCTGAAGCAGGCCGCAGGCTTGGAGCTGTTAGCACAGAGTCCAACGTGGGGCTCAAACTCACAGACTACGAGATCATGACCTGAACCAAAGTCAAACGCCTAACCGACTAAGCCATCCGGGTGTATCCAGAATGGCTAAAATTAACAACACAGGAAACAACGGGTGTTGGTGAGGATGCAGAGAAAGGAGAACCCTCTTACACTGCTGGTAGGAATGCAAACTGGTGAAGCCACTGTAGAAAACAGTATGGAGGGTCCTCAAAGAGTTTAAAAGAGAACTATTCTACGATTCAGCAATTACACTACTGGGTATTTACCCAGAGAATACAAAAATACTGATTTGAAGGGATACATGCACCCTAATGTTTATAGCAGCATTATCAACATAGCCAAATTATGGAAAAAGCCCAAATGTCTATCGACTGATGAATGGATAAAAAAGATGTGGTACAGAGAGACAGAACATGTATAGATATATACATATGTATACACACACATACACATATAGATAGAACATGTATGTATATATATGTATATACACACATACATACATATGCACATGCATATACATATACATACATAGAATGAAATCTTGCCATTTGCAACGACATGGATGGAGCTAGAGAGTATTATGCTAAGCAAAATAAGTCAGGCAGAGAAAGACAAGCGTCATATGATTTCACTCATATATGGAATTTAAGAAATACAAGAGATGAAATAAGGGGCGGAAAGAGAGAGAGGCAAACCAGAAAACAGACTTAACTACAGAGAACAAACTGAGGGATGCTGGAGAGGATGTGGGCAGGGGAAGGGGGGAAGGGTGATTGAGGTATTGAGGAGGGCACTGGGGAAGAGGACTGGGTGTTGTATGTAAGTGATGAATCACTAAATCCTACACCTGAAACTAATATTATACTGCATGTTAACTAACTGGAATTTTAATAAAAACTTGAGAAAAGGAGGAAAAAAAAGAGTTTAGGGCTCACCATTTCCCAAAAGGTCCCAACTCCTTTCAAAAACTCACCCCATTAGATGTCAACCTACGTATCAAGCATTCTTCCCAAACAGTCTTCACACCTCCTAGTCCTGTCTGTCATGTTTCACCATGCACCTGTGCTCCAACAGCCACACTGAACTTACTCAAGGACGTCCAAACACAAAATCCATCTTTAAATCTTTCCAACTTCATTCAACCTCTTTTGTCAGCCTACAATGTCCTTCTCCTTGTCTTGACCACCAAAGAAAACTGTATCACTCTGGATTCAGTTTTGGAAGGACTATCCCCAGCTTATTTCTCAAAGCTCACAGCATTCTGTGCTCAGGCTTTTATAACTATTATAATTATATAGTATGTTATGAAATACAGAACAGCAACAGAGTCCTCCATTCCCCTTCTCATTCCCAGCTCTTATAACCGTGAGAAGCACAGAGACTTCCTAAAAATTGCTTTCACAAATGGTTGTGGAATCAGGTGCTAGGAATACAGTGCTGAGAAACAAAGTGGGCCTCAACTCTCATGGAACTTACTTCCGATGGACAGAGAAGGGAAAAACATTTAACAAGCACATGCTTGAGGGGGAAATGACTGCAATGAAGAAAAATAACACAGAGTAAGGGAAGAGAAAGCGCTTGCTTTAGATAATCAGGAAAGGTCTCCCTGATAAAGGTGCTTCTAGTAGAAACTCCAAGTGAGGGAGGGAGCCCTGAGGTTAAGAGCATTCCAGGAAGGTGCAAAGTAATGGTGACAGCCACAGGGAGAGCGCGTGGTGGCTGGAGGCTAAACCTCACAGGGCTTACAGGACATGCAGCCCACTACTCGCACCTCAACCAACAAAAAGTGACCCTGGCATTCTGCATCCCGTCTGGTGACGTTCCTTGCCGCCGACCAGCATGACAACTGGGTGCTCTCGTGCTGAGAGCACTGTCTGGTCTCTTCTTGCTGCCGCTGCTGTCCGTGCAAGTATCCCCCGAGCTTCTCAGTCTTCCACAGCTCGCTCAGGGTGAACTCCATTTCACCTTCTTTGGTTTTCCTCTGAATCAAGCCTAGTAAATGCTGTGGTCCTATTTCCCCCTTCTTCAAAACATTTCATAGCCATTTCTGCTGCAGTTCCCAAAAGATCCTAATAAATCTCCCTGCAATCTGCCAGGCAGCGTTCTACTCCTGTAATAGCAGCAGAAGCTATCTGACTTCTTAAGCAGAATTTTCCTCCCTAAAAAGCAATATACTGACTTCTTACAAAATTATGCCCATTTTTTTTCCTGTTATTCTAAAGCTTCACTGCTATGTGCCCCTGTAATTATTTCATTTCAAAGAAAAATACCTTTGTTTAAGCAAACCTAATATATGGACTTATGAATTTACTCAAGAGATAAACTGGGCATGACTTTGGTTATAAAAAGGATTTTTCACTTTAGAAAATGATTCATAATAGCATTACTATAAATGGCAAGCTCTCTTATTTCAGCCTAAATTTAGGAGTCAATTCTCACGCAATCTTTGAGGACACAGCATGAGGTCAGGTGACGTATATCTGTACCATGAGATCTTCTTTCCAAGAGCCAGGCTTGGATTCCCATCATTTATTCTTGGGAATATTATATTTAACCACCACCAATTTGGAAACCTATAACCTTCAAGGGTTGATGTGTAATCACTCTATTGTGAAAGGCTGTAATTCCTAAAATGTATGCCTCAACTCCAAACAAAATGTCTAAAAGTTTAGTAACTATAAACCCACCAAACCAACCAATCTCCTCCTCCCTCCTGGCTGAGATTCCAGACTTATAATTGCTCAGGTAGCCAACCCATATGTTTCCATTTTTCTTATGCATATTACCGTGCCAAATCACTTACACTGTTCGCTGCCACTTCTTACAGAACTCTTCTTGGACTTTTTCTATGCTCACACTGTCTGATCATCAATTTGCATGTCAGTTCCTTTTAATTGGATTCTATCCAACCAGAATTACAGCTGCCTCTCTCTATGAAAGAATAAAGTGATTTTTTCCTTCAACAATGCCAGGGTTCCTACCAGGGAATCAAACTGTCACTCCACTTGCTATTAATTATCCTGAGCTACGCCACTGTTTCCCTTCCTTCATAAAGCCCTGAACCATATTCCTTCCCCCTGTGATTAACAGCAGTCATGATGATGATGCCTTACATCCAATGAACCAACACAGGAGGGAAATCCGGGCATCAGGCATAGATGACAAGCAATGACAAGAATACTTTAAACAGAACATTTAACTAAAAGCAAAATCTCTTCTACAAAATAAATGAATTCTGAGGTTAAAGGCTTGCCTTATACATTTCTAGGGCAAAAGATCCCTCAACTTCCCATGGCAGTCCTCTGCACTATCTCAATCCATGAGGTTAAGACAGGTTTCCTGACACCTAAATCTCTTTAGCCACAGTATAAGCCTGTGATCTCTTGTTTCCGTGGTGATGGCAAAGATCTTACCAGCCTCCTCTGTATGACAATTCCCCAGGCATTTAAAGGCTCCTATTAAATCATCCTTCAGTCAGTCCCCACTGCCTCGTGCTATATCATACTCAGGAGAGTGACCAGGATGGAAAAAAGTCTCAAAACAGTTTCAAGTGAGACCCAGTAGAAGATAGTGAGAATTTTTAGTCTGAATACTTGGGGGATACGATAGCAGTCTTTAAAAACAAATCTCAAGGGCTTCAAGTATGAAAGAGGAAATTAGATTTATTTAATATGACCCCCAGAGAGTAAAACAAGAAAGAACCAATAGGTTCTGTTGCAAAAAGACAGACTTCCCCTCAATATAAAGCAGGAACTTCCTACCAGGAAAATGGAGCTGTTCACAGACAACATCATCTGCCAAACCAGGCCATCCCATGTCGGCAAAGGTGGGACACTCATGTAGAAGAGACACAACAGGGCATCTTCAAGCCAGGCCAACTAAGCGGCTTCTTTCCAACACTGAGATTCTACAAAACTAATTGATCATCACATGTTTAGGTGGTTGGGGTTTTATCCCAATGAAGAGGTGTGAGGCTTTAAGGCAATGAATGTTACACCTGCCGCCACTACATACACAGGACACATTCACATGTTACAATCCATTATGCAAAGGACTGTAAGGGTCATTATACAATTTCACTTGACTAGAGGAATCAGCAAAATTGGAAAAACTCGGCACTACTGTGGAAAGTAGAATAAAGGCTCCCCAGAGATGTCAAATTTCCTTACTTCCTGTAATCTATGAATGTATCATGTTACAGGACAAAGGGGGATTAAGGTTGTAGATGGAATTAAGGATGCTGGTCAGCAAATCTTAAAATAAGGGGATTATCCTGGGGGCACGTGGGTGGCTCAGTCAGTTAAGCATTTCAGCTAAGGTCATGATCTCAAAGCTCATGAGATGGAGCCCCGCATCGGGCTCAATGCTAGGCATGAAGCCTGCTTAAGATTTTCTCTCTCCCTCCCTCTGCCTCTCTCTTTCTCTCAAAAAAAAAAAAAAAAAAAAAATGTTTTTTAATAATAATAAAATGAAATAAGGGGATGATCCTGGATTGTCCAAGTGGGCCTAATATAATCTCAAAGGTTCTTAAATAGAAGAGGAGGATAAGACTATGAAGTGGGAAAAAGTGAGATGGCATCATGAGAAGGACTCAATCTGCTATTGCTGGCTCTGAAGATGAAGGAAGGGACCCCACACCACGGAATGCAAAAGCCTCTAGAAGCTGAAAAACACAGGTAACAGAACCTGCCCTCCAACCTCCAGAAGAAGCCTCCAGCCCTACTAACACCTTGGTTTTAGCCTAGGGAGACTCATGTTGGACTTCTAACCTATGGAACTGCAAGATAATAAATCTGTGTTGTTTTAAGCCACTAAATTTATAGTAATTTGTTACAACAGGACACAGGAAACAAATATACCCACTAAAGATCCCAATATGCCCCCACATTCTAAGAATGGTAACATGTGCTGAATAGTTTTAAAGGATAATCTTTAATATAAATTTCAATGATAATCTTTGTCTTATATGACAAATACAGATTAGTGGAAGTATATCCAGACCAACATAAACCGTTTCAACAGTTAGCCTTTAGATGCCATATCCCATGTCCGTGTGATGTACCTGGCACATAATAGGCCCCCAATAAATTGTTAGGAATTTAAATTGAAGAGTCAAAAGTTCAAATGCCACCTTTCGCCTCCCTTGTTAGCAGGGACAAAAAGACTCTCCTCCTACCCAGTATGTCTCTCTTATTTACTCACACCCAAAGATTAAAACAGTGGGTGAGGTCTATCCAACTGCCCTGTAATTAGCAAAACAAGATATGTACGTATGTATGAGAGAGACAGCCTCTCAATCATCTTCATTTCCTCCTTCAAGAAGGAATCACTCCAGATTACACTCAAAAAGACCTACTTCCTTCCCAAAGCACAAATTCTACACACTGCTGGAGGTGCATGGTTTCCCTGATGCTGGAAAACCTGAAGCAAAGTGCATCTAAAATCACTGCTTTTCCCTTTTATTCTCCCTTCCATCCCTTCCTTGTGGTCTCCATCCTCCACACAGTCCAGAACATTGTCCACTTCTCTGTCCCATTTCCTCTAAGAGTTAGGGCCAAGCATGGCTCTATGCCCACCCAAGAGAGAGCAGCTAAAACACTATAAAGTTTCCATAATGTGCCACAAACACAGAGCTCATCAGGCCAACTCCTCCCCTACACTCTCTGGTGCCCACACCCAGGGAACTGGTGGCAAATGCCACCCAGGAATGTTTTGCCAGCCAGAGCCAGGAAGCCACCCATAGCCTCTGCCCACCAACACCTGCTTATTTTAGTGGCTAGGATTCTCTAAAACTGCTTATACCTGGCCCCGTAGAGGTATGCATAGCCAAACAGTCTCCTGCTGCCACATTATAAATCAAAGAAAGGCCCATTCAATTCCATTTAGATATAAGCCTGAGTATGTCCTTCCTTGGGAAAAGACTTGGGAAACAAACATTTAAACCAGAGACTATGTAGTTGTGGGAGAGGAAGACTTTTAAAGCAGTGAAACTTTTACACACCCACATTTTCTATTTGAAAACCTGTATGTTCCAAAGAGCTTTAAATTAGAACTTCAGAAATGAAGTGTCCATCTTATCACTGACAGAAGTCTCTCTTATTTTAAAACTCAAGAAAACTGAACCCCACGGTCCCCAAGACTAGCAGAGAGGTTTTTAGGGATCATTCACCTACAGGATCTCCTAACAGACATGCTCTCTGACCATCTGACAAACAAGTGTAGTGGCTACAAATGTGTACTCTAGGGCCAGACTGCCTAGAATCCTCTCCCGCCTCCATCACCTACTGGAAAAATTCCCAATTTTGCTCTGTGCTTCATTTTGCTCACTCACAAAATGGAATGATCACAGAATGTATACCTCACAAGGTTGTTAAGATCAGACCAGTTCATATACATCAATCATTTAGAATAGTGTTTGGCAGAAGGTAACTCCACTAGTGTATGTGAGCAATCACCACCCGCATCTGTCCCACACAGGAAGTTCTCCTAACAATCCCACTGGGCACAGCATCATCTCTGGTCAACAGCCACCTCAGCTCTAACACCGACCCTTCACCTCTCCATTCTGACTGCCTACGCTCAACGGACATAATCGGCTCAGTGGGAAGGGCTAGGAATCTGGATTCCGATGGAAACAGAATGCATTTCAGGAAGAGCTCACTGAGAAGATGTTTCTCCAAGGAAACCAAGTAACCGAGTGTTTCTTTCCCTTTCTGTGAACTGATGATCCCTGAGGAATCCTTCCGCTACAGCACTCCACCAGCCTGTGAATTCTCTGTTCCCAATCTAAAATATGTCCTCAACTGCTTTCTGGGTAAGAAACACTGACAGTGTTTCACAAACTACCAGTGGCCTCTCAATATAAGCAGCATAAAAAATGGTCAGCTCAGGGGCGCCTGGGTGGCGCAGTCGGTTAAGCGTCCGGCTTCAGCCAGGTCACGATCTCGCGGTCTGTGAGTTCGAGCCCCGCGTCGGGCTCTAGGCTGATGGCTCAGAGCCTGGAGCCTGTTTCCGATTCTGTGTCTCCCTCTTTCTCTGACCCTCCCCCGTTCATGCTCTCTCTCTGTCCCAAAAATAAATAAACGTTGAAAAAAAAAAAAATGGTCAGCTCTTCAGCCATTTAAAATCCTTCTTTTAACCACAGTTGGAATTATATGGTATCACTGTTTTTGGCTTATGCCTCAAGAGAAATTATATAAGCCAAAGAGTTAAATCCAAGCAGGGTAACCTAGGTAGTCAATAATCTCCTATGACAGATTTGACTCCAAATTTCATTTGGCTTCCTCTTTGGAAAACTTTAGAAAGTTTGCCTTTGGAAAACTTAAGCAATACTGAAGGCTAACACCAGAGAAGTTATTAATAGAAGGATGTAATATAAACATGAAAACCACCAAAGAGAAGTCTCTGAATCTTATGAATGAAAGCTATGTAAAAAGAATAATTATAAAATATATATGTGACAAGTATGCTGAACACTACAAGATGTTGATGAAAAGAAATCAAAAAAGATCAATATAAGTAGAGGGACATAACTATGATCATAAATTTGAAGACCCAATATGGTAAACAATGCTCCCAAAACTCATCTACAGCTTTAATACAATTTCAATCAAAATCCCAGGAGGATATTCAGATAATAAGCAAGATGATTCTAAAATCTACATGGTGGGGTACTGGGGATGGGGCCGGGGGTCAGTCGGTTAAGTGTTTGACTCTTGATTTTGGCTCAGGTCATGATCTCAAGGTTCATGGGCTCAAGCCCCACATGACAGCACAGAGCCTGCTTGTGATTCTCTCTCTCCCTCTGCCCCTCTCCCCAGCTGGTTCTCTCTGTCTCTCAAAATAAACGAATAAACGTTTTAAAAAAAAAAAAATGAAATTTACATGGAAAGGCAAAGGCGCTAAGTAGTACAAACAATGTAGACAAATGGTGAAGTTGGAAGACTTACTATTCGATTTTAAGACAATATAAACCTACAATAAGCAAGACAGTATGATTATTGAAGAAGGGATAAGCATAAAACTATTGGAATAGAATAGGGAATCTTAAATAGATCCACACATACAGAAACATCAAATTTTGACAAAAGTACAAAGGCAATTCAATGGAGAAAAGATAGTCTTTTAAACAAATGATGTGGAAACAACTGAATATCCATATAAAAAAAATCAATTTCATCCATACCTCACATCATACTAAAATTAACTCAAAATTAATCACAGACCTAAATGTAAAATCTAACACCACAAAACTTCTGGAAAAAAATCTTTGTGACTTTGGTTAGGCAAAGATTTCTTAACTAAGACACCAGAAATATAATCCATAAAATAACAAACTGGTATTTATACTTCACCAAAATTAAAACTTCTGCCCTTCAAAAGACATTCTTAATGGGAACGGAAAGACAAACCTGTAAAGATGGTAAAATATATTTGCAAATCATACGTTTGATAAAAGAATTCAGAATACAGAAAGAATTCTTGAAATTCAGTAAGAAAACAACCTTTCAAAAAAAAAGGACAAAAAATTTAAGCATAGCCTTCTCAAAGGAAGCTATATGGACAAAAGCACATGAAGAGACAGTTAACATCACTAGCCGTTAGGGAAATACAAACTTAAACCACAGTGAGGTTCTACCGTTAGGGAAATACAAACTTAAACCACAGTGAGGTTCTATTACATGCCTATGAGAATGGCTAAAATTTTTAAAATATTTATCATACCAACTGTTAGCAAGAATATGAAGGAACTAGAACTCTCATTCACTGTTGGCAGGAATGTAAAATGATACAAAGACTTTATAAAACTGTTTGGCAGTTTCTTTTTTTTTTTTTTTTTCAACGTTTATTTATTTTTGGGACAGAGAGAGACAGAGCATGAACGGGGGAGGGGCAGAGAGAGAGGGAGACACAGAATCGGAAACAGGCTCCAGGCTCCGAGCCATCAGCCCAGAGCCCGACGCGGGGCTCGAACTCACGGACCGCGAGATCGTGACCTGGCTGAAGCCGGACGCTTAACCGACTGCGCCACCCAGGCGCCCCTGGCAGTTTCTTATAAATTTAAACATATTCCTGTCATATGACACAGACATTCCATTCCCAGGGATTTACCAAGGAGAAATGAAAGTAGAGGTCCATACAAAGGCTTGTATGCCAATATTCATGGCATATTCACATGCCAGTATTCATAGTTTTATTTATAATGGCAGAAAATGGAAATGCCCGAAAAGAGATGAGTGGATAAACAAACTTTAATATATCCAACCAACAGAAGAATATTAAGCAATAAAAAGGAAACTATCAATACATGCTATTACATGGATGAATCTCAAAATAATTATGCTGAGTGAAAGAAGCCAGACAAAAGAAAAGAGTACAAACTGTAGGAGATGCCATTTATATAAAATTATTGGATATGCCAAGTAATCTACAGTGATAAAAAAAAAAAAAAAAACAGATCAGGACAAAGAGCAGAAAGAGGGAGGAGGGAAGTATTACAAAAAGGCAAGAGGAAACTTTTGAGGGTGCTGAATATGTTCATTACCCTAACTGTGGGATGCTTTCACGAGTATATACTAGGTCAAAACTTAACACGTCACACACTATTTGAAGTTTATTGTGTGTCAATGACATTTTAATTTTTTTAAAAAGGAATTCAGAGGGGAAAAGTAAAATAAAAGGCAAAATAAAAAGCATAATTATCTGCTCATGTCCTAACACTTTATACTCAAATGGAGGAATACACAATATAGATCAGGAAGTGCCACATGAGGGAAGCATGGGGCGCTATGGGGCACAAAGGAGGGGAATTACTCTGAATTGGGAGGCTGAATACGACTTTATGCAGTAAAGCATACCAAAGCGGACATCTGAGCTATGAGTAAGACTAATTTAGACTCATTAGACCTACAAGGAAAACTGCTTAGAAATTCCATGTTTATTCTTTGTTTCTTTTTAAGCCAAGCTCATCTTATTGTAACATCTCATTTCATGTGCATTATTTCATGATGATTATGTTGTATTTTAACTATAAAACACCACACATAATGCATACAACATATTACATACAGATGTACACTTTGGAGATAGTCATTTCCTCAGAACCAGTAATCTTATCTCATAGGACTTCACCAAAGACTGGTTTTATTTTGTTCTGTACATGGGAAAATTGTAAAACTCAAAGGAACCAAGCTAATAATCTGGTTGGTTTTTTTCTCCTGTATTTCTACAAGACTAGAAATAAATTATGGAAAACTTGCTACAAAGGAAGCACAGAAAGTACCTGTATAAATGAATTTAAAGCAAGTGTCCTCAGACTCACGAGCCTTTAAATTTATTTCATACTAATATATTATAGGTTTAACACAGATATATCTAGAGAGCCACAAATAAATAGTGTATCTCTAATAATTCTAATTTTTTGTACAATAAAAATAATTTTATCATTAATCACAACCTTAAAATAACTCTGGTAAGAAGTACATTTATAAGACTCAATCCTTTCACTATTCCTCAAAACCAAGTAATAATCACAAAACACTTGCCCTTTTCTCTTTTTCTCTGATTTTAACATGCTATGAAGCCTTCCTCCCGCCCAGCTCTAAATGCTAAGCTCATTTTTAACCATCATTTTCATGTTAATTGCATGGGGGGGGGGGGCGGGGGGAGGGCACTAACAGGCAAGGCAAAGGGATGGAATCACAAAACTAAATGGTCCATTTTCCTTTGAGTGCTGAATGTATTTCAAAATAAAATACACGAGAAAAGCCCAACTTCACTTTAAGTACTGATTTTCACCTGTCCAATAAATGACTCATTCGTCCCATGGTCTCAGTCACCATGCCATTTTGGTGTTAAGGAACAAAGAAACGGTCCAAAATGGTCAACAGGAGAAAGGAAAGAATAGAAGTCATGCAGCATGCAAAGGAAACTGTGAAGAACTATATTTGCCATCAAGACCAGCCCTGACCATCACAGCTTCTCCCATGGGCCAGACCAAATCTCACTGTGCCATGGTGGGCGTGCAGTTTAACAACTTCTACACGCTGTACGCAGTTCGGAAACAGACATTAAACCACATCTTGTACCTGGCGGCATTTCTCCCAAACTTCCCTTTCAACAACCAGATAAAAAAATTTGATCACAGCAATGGAGATGTTAGCTTAACAGATTAAATGTTCACTGTCAGAGTCAAGCAACCTTCTTAAAAGATACGGCAAAGCTTTATAAAAAGGACTTTCAGCTAAAGACTGTAATTTGGACGTTTGGATTTTTGTCTCCTGTATATACAGTAGTATATAATCAGGAATTCACACTCCCGAACTTTAGCACTTGCCTAAAAATCTGTTACCATGATGAGCACCGAGTCATGTATAGAACTGTTGAATCATTACATTGTACACCTGAAACTAATATAACACTATGTTAATTATACTTCAATTAAAAAACAAAAACAAACCTATAGTTGCTTTTACTTATGGAGTAACAATAAATACTCAAAGGTCTAAGACATGACCTACGATGTACGTCCCGTACACACCACTTGACTCTCCTTACAGAGTATTAAGGTGGCAGTCAGTCTACTACATCCCAAAGAGCCCAGCCAAAAGCCTCACTCTCAGTTTCTTTAATTGTCAAATACATTCTATAACTAGAACATACGACCAGTAACACGCTTAATTACAACAGTGGGCATTTTAATTGCTTTTGGAAAACTAGCCAACAACCTGTTGTATACAACTTCAAAAGGATGCACTCTCATGAGCTAATTAAGATCTAAACCCTAACAAACTGTAGCTCTCACAGTGATACTCACTTGCAAGCTGCATTACAAGTAAGGTATATAAAAGGATAATTTAGAAATTACTTATGGGAATTAGGGGACTTATTTAACTCAATTTTGCTTTGGATCTTCCCATAATTTAGAGGGCTGGCCTTCAAGAAGACAAAGTCCCCCAGCTGGGAAAGTCAGAATCATTTGCTTTGTCTAAGTCATTTCAGATCATTCCATATTTGGGTTTATTTAGCTGGCTTGGAAAAGTTTTGGCATTTTTTTAAGAAAATTTTATTTTTTTTACGTTGATTTGTTTTTGAGAGAGAAAAAGTGCATGTGTGAGTGGGGGAGGAGCAGAGAGAGAGAATCTCAAACAGGCTCCACAGTGTCAGCACAGAGCCCCAAATGGGGCTTGAACTCACAAACTGTGAGATCATGACCTGAGCCAAAATCAAGAGTCAGACACTTAACCAACTGAGCCACCCAGGTTCCCCTAAGAAAAGTTTAAAGAGAGCCAACATAAAAAGGAGTGAGACATTTTGTGTGATGTTTCTGAAACAATGAGCCAATGGACACAGCTCAAAAGGTACCAGTAAAGTTTTCTAAGAAACAGGACAGCATTTTGCATCATTTCTCCTTTGCCCCAGACCTCTCACTTAATAAAGTTTAGAGCTCTGGCTTATTTTATTAAAAGGACAAAACCCTCATCATGAAAAGATTCAACAGAAAGAAAAATGTCTGGTTTTGCCCTTTCCTCTCTGAGTCAACACATGCTTGCAGCAAACTCAGAGAACAAAAGTACCTCCTTACCTGCAATGATGAGATGATTCTGATTCACCATCTTTAAGAAGACCACTCTCATGGGTGAAAACTTTTCCAAACCATCAGAATGGCCATGTGGGCCTGATTCAACACCAAGAATGAGAAGTTACAGTAAAAACATTATGGAGTGAAAATTTCTGGTTGTACTGAAGAACACCTTAATAACCCACTGTTACCCTCCATTAGGCTAACTCATTCTTCTGATATCAAATTTAACTCCACCTGGGGCACTTGGGTAACTCAGTGAGTTAAGCGTCCGACTCTTGATTTCAGCTCAGATCATGACCTCACAGTTGTGAGATGGAGCCCCATGTCAGGCTCTGCACTGGGTGTGGAGCCTGCTTAAGATTCTCTCTCTCCCTCTGCCCCTCCCTTGCTCGTGCTCAAGCTCTCACGCTCTCTCTCAAAAAAAAAAAAAAATTAACTCCACCTGGACAGCACAATGATTTACACATGGCACCTACATAAAGCCCCTGCCTGTAATTCACACCAACTAATTTAAGTCCAATGAGCTATATGACCCTATTCCTGAAAAAAGGCACAAGAACTTCAGTCTGGTTTCATTGGCATCAGCGCCACCAAAGAGGAAGAAAGGTTTCTAAACTTTTCCTCTCTGCCCTTAAGCCAATTCTTCCAAGGTAGTCTAAACCCAGCCACTGGCTAGCCTTGTGCAATCCTGCTAAGTCTGCTCCTTTGCAATAATCTCCATAGCAATGGGCTCTGTGACCTAACCCACAGCCAAGGAAGCAAGTACTTCAGACACAAACACCCAACCAGGGAGCAAGGACATCAGCTGAGGCATCAGGGATGTCTGAGCTAATTTTGGAGGCTCTGGTAAACAAGCAGGTAACACCCCTCCCTCAGCTTCAACAAAAATGTGTATTTCTTTGTAGCAATAAGTGGAAGGAATTCAATGTGGGACTGGTTGTAGGTCAGAGATCCAATTTTCTCAAAGCATTCTCAATAAGCAACCAAATTCCACAACCTTCAAAAACACCCACAACATAAAGGGTCCTAAATCAAAATTCAATTAAAAAAAGCCACAAAAACATGCTTTTTTTCATTATCATATATTATTTATTCCCTAAGAGGAAACACAGGAAGGATGCAAACTGCAACCATATGATGGGTTCGCAGCTCTCAACCTGATAGATCTCTCATAACAACACAGATACATTATGGGCTAGCCCTGGTTCAAATACTCCAAATACTATAGACCCAGCATTCAGCATAGTGCATGACAGGTGTCGGACATCTCTGTGTCCCTACAGAAGCCACTGCCCATTCCTCTCAAGATACAGTTCTAGATTCACTGACAACCACCACCCCTGTCCCCAAGGAACTGACATCTGGTCACTAACACCCTCCCACGTCTGAACTCCAGAAGCCCACAATCAGAATACGTTTACAATGCTTCTGAAAGATGGCCAGTGTCTTTTTGTTTCTATTAGTCATCGGTAAAAAGAGAAAAATCTCAAAAATATTTTTTCTTTCAGTCACCCATTAAGAATAAGAGTTTAAGAGAGCTAATCAGTCTGAAACCCTGGGATATTTCTCTGCTTGTGTTTCTGTAGACACTAGCAAAGAGTGTATCAGACAGGGTTAGGTAAGCTAAACATCACAGTGTAGTCTCTGAGCCATCCAGACTTTACTTGAACAAACTGCACTTCCATTAAAAGATTCAAAGGATCAAACATGTCACTCAGAACTCATTCTTGGAGTCCCCTTCTGGAACCTGAGAGACAGCCTAAAAGCAAACTCCCAGAGAAGTCAGCATCCCATGACCAACAATCCCTAGCCTAGATAGAGACTCTAACCAATTTTTTTTAATAGACAAACCCATAAGTACAGACAGCTGTAGATGATATGAAAAAGTATGGGAAGGGCTTTAAGACTCCCTCTATATGCCAGACGTGTACTAGATTGAAACAGTGTTTAAATGTACCAAATAAAGAAACCATTATTAGCTACATATTTCAGTTAAAAATTTTTTTTTCACAAATGGTAGCTATCATGTTCTCCCACCAAGTGGATTCTCCCTGGTAGACAGTCTAAAGTATATGGGGCACTTGGATGGCTCAGTCAGTTGAACGTTGGACTCTTTTGATTTCAGCTCAGGTCATGACTCCAGGGTCATGGAATTGAGCCCCCACGTCGGGCTCCATATTGGCTGTGGAGCCTGCTTGGGATTCATAGTCTCTCCCTCTCTCTCTCCCTCCCCCCCCCACCCCTCTCCTCCACTCACGCACTCTCTCTCTCTCTCTCTCCCTCCTTCTCTAAGATAAAAATAAATTAAATTAAAAAAACTAGATCTAGAATTTAATCCCACCAGGGCAGGAACTTGGTCTGCTTTGTTCACAAATGTAGCCAGTATCCAGAATAGTGCCAGGCACATTGCATGCATGCAAATGCTGTGTGCATGCACATATCTAATGCAAATATCTTTTTTTTTTTAATTTTTTTTTTTAGCGTTTATTTATTTTTGAGACAGAGAGAGACAGAGCATGAACGGGGAGGGTCAGAGAGAGGGAGACACAGAGTCTGAAACAGGCTCCAGACTCTGAGCTGTCAGCACAGAGCCCGACGCGGGGCTCGAACTCACGGACCGTGAGATCATGACCTGAGCCGAAGTCGGCCGCTCAACCGACTGAGCCACCCAGGCGCCCCCTAATGCAAATATCTTTAATCCTCACAACCACCTAGATGAAGAAACCAAAGATTAAGACATTTAAGTAGGATGCCCAAGGTCACAAAGCAGTCAAGTGGCAGCATGACATTTCTTATACCTGTATGTCCTGAGAGTAGATCCATGTATATTGGTTATTAAAACCATTAGGCTTACTGCCTAGTTTACTCAAGCAATCCTTTATTAATAGCTTACTCTAAATTGTGTGTTGAGCTAGATACTATGAAAGTAGTGTCTACTTCTAGCAACTATTATAAATTATGAAACCAGACAAAGAAAGCAAACTGATGGCACTACAACCTAACCCATGACTAAATCTTACATTTGTAAAAGTTACACTTCTTACTGATGAGGCAAATTTGTATAAAAGAAGCATGCAGATGAGGTCTAATAAAAGCACAGAAGGAACTAATCTGTCCAACATACTGCTGATCTCTCTCTTCCTTTGAAGGAAACCGAAAAGCCCTGCTTTAACAATATAAAAAACAGTTTTTTGCTTGTTTTTTTAAAACAGTTTTAAGATGTGATAACTGATCATATTTGACAGTCAAGGAGCAAATCAGGTGCTCCCTATCAAGAAAAAGGCAAAGGAAATGAAAAAAATTCCAGGAAAAAAATATCGCAAAGACTCCAGACCTGACCTCCCAGTACCTTTTATGTTGGTTTCCTGAGAACATACCAGCCTTTGTGTACTGCTTAAAGCAGAAGCTTCAACATTCCTGCACCTTACAATATGCAAGAGATCATGTAACCAAATGAGGTAAAGTGTAATCTCATCACACAATACAACAAAAACAGCTGTGAGTTCCTAGTTAAAGGACAGCAGCTCAATTCAGCTGCACACCTGCAATTATTTAATGTCTAGTTAAGCTTGTCTCCATTTAATAAATTACTTGATAATCACAAAGAGAAAGGGAAGAAAAGACATAAGCCACAATTGAGAACTGGAGACAAGGGTAGGAATTAACAAACAAGGATAAAGAAAAACCCCTCACAAAAGGTCTGGGGAACAACAACGTAGCTGGGACGCACAAATTCAGTAATTCAGGGTGACACATGTTTTCTCAGCTTCTGCTTCTGTGCCACACAGGCTGTCAGCCACGGGAGAGGGCTGCCCCCTACCCTCAGTGTGCTCACCAAGTCCCTGAGCTACTTCTAGGAAGAAGGGCTGAAATTCAGATAAGGATAGAGTTCTCACTTTTCCAGGCAACTGAAAAAGCTGGATTATCAATTTCCCTTTCCACTTAATACAAGAATAGACACTTCCCCAGCCTTCCAACACACAGCCAGCTTTCATCTGCCCGGGAAACCAGAACAGAATGTGCCAGGACAATACACATCTAGAGGCAATATCAAAATCTCATTTTCACCAATGGATTCAGCCATTCCCCCCACCAGCTATTTCCCGAAATTCACCCAAAATAAATGTATTTTTCTTCTATCTTTGTTTCTCCTCCCAACAGCCCTCTGGTAAAACAAAATTGCCAGAAGGAAGAAAACAAAAGGAAAAGGCAGAAAGGGGAGGGGTTAAGTAGAGGAACTTCCATAATACACTGCCAGGGACTAAAATATGTTCCCCCAAAATTTCTATGTTGGAGTCCTAACTCTTAGTACTTCCAAACATGACCATATTTGGAGATATGGTCTTTTAAAAAGGTAATTAAAATGAGTTCTTTAGATTGGGCCTTAATACTACAGGTGACCCTTAAACAACACAGGTTTGAACTGTGAAGGTCCACTTAAATATAGTACCAAAAATGTGTTTTCCTTATGACTTTCTTAATAAGTATTTGCTCTAGCTTACTTTATTGTAATAATACAGTATATAATACATATAACATACAAAATACGTGTCAATTGGTTGTTGTTATCAGTAAGGCTTCCAGTCAACAGTATGCTATGCGTAGTTAAGTTTTGGAGGGAGTCAAACTTATACATGCAATTTCCAAAGGTCATCTGTAACTAGTGTCCTTTTAAGAAGAGGACACTTGGACACAACGTGCACTGCACACACAGTAAAAGACCAAGCGAGGACACAGCAAGCAAGAAGGCAGCCATCTGCAAGCCAAGGAGATCGGCCTCCGGAGAAAACAACCCCACCAATATCTTGGTCTGGGACTTCTAGCCTCCAGAATGTGAGATAATAAATTTATTATGTTTAAGCCACCCAGTCTCTGGTACTTTGTTATGGCAGCACTAGCAAACTAATACAGCCACAAATCAGACAATCAACTCTGAAGAAATAAGTAACTTGCCATAAGTAGGCCCATTCCAAATTCTTCTGATATTCCACTTGGACCCAAATAAAAACACCAACAACTTCGTTGGCGTTTGATCCTTGCTTGTTGGACTATCCCTGGCTACAATCTGATATGGCTAAAATAACATGCATTCTTTCCACACAGCAATTTCTGAAGCCTTAAACTTGGCCAAGGACACTCTACTCAAATCACAAAAGGAGTCAGACACTGATGATGACCATCCATCCATGCATTCATTCTATTAGGCACCTACTATTTGCAGGGGAAATGGGAAAAAAAGAAGTAAGATTTGGGACCAGCTCCTCCCTAGATGGTACTACTGCTAAGGATGTTATCAGGCTCAACTGAGACAGACACCAAGATCTGTGGAAGCACCTTGTTAGGAATGCCTAACACCTAAGTTTCCAAGTCTAAGAAGACAGAAGAGGAAGACATTTTAGGCATAGAAAACATATAAGCAAAAGGCACAGAAACATAAAAGCGGGGACCAGAAGCAAGACTATCAAAATAGTCAAGCTCTAACACAAGGTGCATGACCTTGAACAAATGACAAAAGTCTCTGGTGTTGAATTTAATAATGGCATCAGACAATGCTCGCCAAACACTTAGAATGGCGCCTACCAAGGTAAGGCTACTATTGGTGATATTTTGTTTGTACTGGAAATAGCAGATAGGTCTGTGGGCTGGATGGACCCAGGGATGAGTAAGCCTAAAAATGAGGCTGAAACAGTATTTTGGAGGCAGACTATAAAGAGTCTTATATGGCACACTACGGAGTTGGGAAAAACAGTATGTCCTACAGACAACAGGAAGCCTCTGGAGGTTTCCTTAGACTTTAGCTGGAACATACAGAGTTTGGGATTTCTGATAGAAGTCTCTAGTGGTCGTGGCACAGTGGACAGCTGGGGGAGAGAGAATGAAGTCAGCTGACAAGTCAGTGCAAGTTGCCGGACAGGAGAAAAAGGAGACAAAGGAGAGGACAGAGTCAAAAGGTACATTTCAGAAGTACAACAGCCAGGACATAGTGACCTCCCAAGATGAAACTTGTTTCAAAAGGAAAATAAAAAAGGATTTAATTAAGTTGGCTAGCCAGGTTACTATTTCACACTCTAGAAACACTGTCCTACTTAATTAACTAATTTATATTCTGATGCACTTACACACATGCATACCAAGAAAAAAAAGAAAAGAAAAAAAGCTAGCAAAACATGACCAAACACACCAGCCCTCCTGACCAATAAACACTCTCTTTAAAGAGCCAAACAACTGCAAAGAGCCTTTATTTTTAGCATTTAACATCTCTGATATTTACTAAAGTTTATAGTTCCTCTTCCTTGGGAGTTATTTTATTGTTTAAGCGGACTGTATTAATATTCGTACTTCCACCCTGACCAAACCAGCAGATGAGAGCAAACAGTTTCCTCTGACTCTTCAACCTGCTGCTATTTTCATACCTAACCTACTCTAAAAGTATAATGATCAGCTCTAAATCTAGGCTTGAAGGCAGAGTACTAAAGGCCAGTACAACATTTACATTTCTCCCAGGCTGAGGCATGGAAATTCAGTGACAAATCAATTTTTTTTCTTTTACAGAGTGTGGGCATGCAGGTTTTTGAGAAGAGGCAACACAGGTGAGAGAAGACCCAGAAGCAGATGGTGGGGATGTCCTTCCAGGAGTCATCTTCATTACCCTGGCAATCTTTAAAGTATTTATCGAGTCAATAAAGCAGACAGTCAAGTGATGGCGGCATGCTGAACAGGTTTCAGACAGGCTACAGGCAATAATACACTGCTATGGCCATTCGCTGGCCCAAGTCAGGCCACCGGTCAGGCTTGCAAAGAAGCGACAGACCACAGATTAGAATTACGCAGAAGTTGTACACTGATGTAATGCACACCTCTTGCCCCTGCACACCCCCACAGAAACACATTTATCCTCCACACGGTCCCAGGCCTTCTGGGTGCCTCTGCTCCTGGCCTTTCACACTATCTTTACACTAATTATTTGTAGACAACCCTGTCTCTTCATCTAGACTGTCTGCTCCCGGAGAGGTATGATCCACACTAGAGTCCACCTTTGTATTGTGCCTACAAAACAAGAATTCAGTACCTATTTCGTGAACAGCAGGTTAATCCCGGCAGCATAGAACCCTAAGGAGGAGATGGAAAGCCTCTAGACTAGAGCAATGCTTCCATAAATTAACATGCAGACAAATGACCTAAGGATCTCGCTAAAATACACGTTCTTGAATACCACCCCCTGGAGATTACAACTCAGCAGTTCTGGGGTAGGGTTCCCAAATCTTCATTTCTAACAAGACCTCAAGGAGACTGATGTTGCCGGTCCACTCCAGCTCTGCCTAGAATAACCTCCCACCTGAAGCAGAAGTCACCCCAAGTGCAATTCTGAGAGAAATACCATGAGGTAGCTTCTGCACCCCTCCCTCCACTCCCAGGAGAAAAGGTGACACACCCCAAGGCCACCCAGTCTGCTTCAGGTCCTAGAACTGTAAAGACGTTCTCCCTTATATACCAAGTTCCCCGGAGTTCAAACGCCTGCCCTGGAGACACTATCGATGTGCCCACAAAGGTCTCTCACTGACTTTTTTTCAAATCACTCACTCACTTTCCTTCCTTGTCTCCCTGCCTTTGCCTCTTTCTCTTTGCCCTTGCACAACTGGAACCACATCTGAATACTAAACTACAGCCCTTTTATTTGTGCTCTTAGGAAAATATCCCAGGAAAACCGCATGCTTCTCAAGTTACAGGTCCTCCCCTCTCTGAATTTATCTACTTTTCCCATAATAAACCCCCTCCATGCCAGCAATTAATCAGCCCCCAAAGACCACCCAGGAACAGCCAAGGAGAACCCTGCCCTCTCCATAAAGCTGCCTGCCAGCACCATGCGCGTCCCCGAGTCCCTTGTGAGCACAGCAGTGCCTTCATTAGTCACGCAAAGAGGTGGGCCAACCTCAGGCTTCCTTCTAGCTCTGCTGCCCTAGAAGAGTATGACCTAAACCCAGGGACACCTGGGAACCATTCCAGATTCTTCCTTTGTTGACACTCTCTTCTTAGAGAGCATCTGGAGAGTCAATGTCAGGAGGCCTGGAGTCAAATCCCAACTCCACCAGCAAGGAGGTCTGTGATGGTGAGCTCATCAGATAAGGCATTTGACCCTCCATTTCCTCAACTATAAACTGAGGATAATCATATCTCAGAGCTACTTTGTGAGATTTCATTGAGGTAAATCACATTTGTAAAATTCCCAAACTGCAAGACATGACAGAAATGTTAATTATCGTCTCGCACTGCCAGGTACTCAAATACTGGCTGCATGTATGACATCCCTGTCTGCAGGCTACATTCCTCACGAGGTAAACGAAGTCAAATTCCACACAACGATGGTCTCTGAAATCACTGCTCTCCACTACTGTTGAGCCACTATTTATTTATTGGCAACTCATCAGGCTCCAGGCCTGTGCTAAGCACTTCACACGTGTTATCACATCCCGTCCTCATTACCACCTCAATGAGGCAGGTGCTATCATGATCCCCATTTTACAAATGGAGAGAGTAAAGCACAAAACAGTTAAGTAATGTGTTCAAGGTGACACAGCTAGCAGTGGCAAAGAAGGAATCTGAAGCCAGGAGGTCTTATTCTAGAGCCAGTGCCCCTAACTTCCAGGGGAGTCCGACCCCTGCGGGACACAAAGATCCACGCGTGTCTCCGCATGGGAACGGCACTGGCACCTCTGCCCCCACGTTTTAGCTCTGTACTCCGAGAACTCATTCACAGGACAAAATGACAGCATGATGCTCCAGAAAAATTACAGCTATTCATTCTCCCAATTAGCATGTGACGAAGAGAAGGGGGAAATCACCAACTATTTAATGTGCTTGAAACCTGGTCTATGAAAGATTCAGTCATTTGAAAACCACATTTATAACTGGAAGTAAATCTCAAGAAATATAAACTCAAGGCAAGGTTTTCACTTCAATAACCCTTGTAGTTAATAAGTTTCGCAAGTAAAAGAAGAATATCGGAGGACAGGCTCTACGTTGTATGCCCCAACAATGTAAGCTAGTCAGAGGCTCGGAGGAACCTCCCACATCTGTAACTAGAACATCCCCTGAGGCAGCTTAAGAGTCATAAATTGGATCTGCATCCTTCTTTGGGATGACATACCTGTGACAAGCCCAGAATTCCAGGAGACCTGGACCTCTTTACACCACCTAACATAATTAACAGAGCTAATAATGACAGCAAAATGGGTAAAAAGAAACAGTAAATCTTTGCAACTTTTCTGTAAGTCTAAAAATACTCCAAAATAGACCAGTTATTTTAAAACATACAAAAACTAACAAAAAGCCAACAGAAAAACAAGCAAAGAATATGACCAGACCGTTCACAAAGAGAAAATACGATCAGATCTAGGATATAGTAAGAGATGCTCAACATTATTAATAAGAAATGCAAACTGAAACCACTATGAGATACAATTTTCCCTTATCAGATTGGCAAAAATTCAAAAGTTTAACCACAAAACTTGTTGCCAAGGCTTGGGGAAATCCCTACTCTTAAACAGGAATATAAATTGGTACAACCAATACAAATTCGTACAGAGGATTTGGGCAGTAACTATCAAAATGACAAATGCACATATACTTTGACTAACAATTTCACTCCTGGTAGTTTATCCTACAGATGTATACCTACACATGGATGAAACGCCATATAATCAAAATTATTCAAAGCAGCATCACTTGTAAGAGTGAAGAACTAGACATAACCCAAGGTCATTACATATGAACCGATTAAATATGTAAGAGTACAACCATATAATGGACTATTGGGCAGCTTTAAAGACAATTAATTAGGTAGCTCTCTCCATACTGAGATGGAATGATCTCCAAGATATACTGACAATCACAAAAAAGCAAGATGCGGAATGATGTTTATGGTATCGCTGTGTAATACACATTCAAGTATATTTCTATTTGCTTTCAGAAATTATGGAGGATACATAAGAAACCAATAAAATAGTTATGGGAAGCTGAAGAATGGGGCATATGGGTCCAGGGATGGGAATGAGACATCTCTCTATAAAATTTTTATATGGTTTTGATCTTTTTATTAAAAAAAATTTTTTTTAACATTTATTTATTTTTGAGACAGAGAGACAGAGCATGAACAGGGGAGGGGCAGAGAGAAAGGAACATACAGAATCTGAAACAGGCTCCAGGCTCTGAGCGGTCAGCACAGTGCCCGATGTGGGGCTCGAACTCACAGACCGTGAGATCATGACCTGAGCCGAAGTCGGACGCTTAACCGACCAAGCCACCCAGGTGCCCCTGATCTTTGAATCATATGACTGTATTACCTACTCAAAAAATAAGCAAAAAAGAAAAACGGACAAAAACACCCATTAATCCCACAATTTATAGAGTCAATCTTTGCTTTTACCTCTACGTGGATTATATTATTCACGGATTATCAGGGACCATTCTCCAAGTTCTATTTCTATTGCTTCCAACATCATGCCTCACATTGCATATAATCTTAGGAGATGCACACAAATTTAATCTTAACCAACAAGAGTATAATCAAAAGCAGTAAAATGGGAACGTGAAAATGTAAACATAAAAAAACTAACATAGTCAAAGACACCTACAATGCTGGGAAAACCATTTTACCTCCTATGTTATCTGTGCCACTCTGCTTCCCTATGACACATATCTACCCCAAATCCAAAACCTCTCTCTCCCCAAGCACAGATAGGAGAGAATTAAGCATTTTTAGAGCAAGTAAGAACTCAAAACTTATTTGTAAGCAAATCTGAGCCCAAAATCATGAATTAAAATCTCAAAACAAAATTTATTAACAACAAAGTGGTTCTGGCTGTCTTTAGTTATTTGACATGTTGGCAGGTGCTGATCAGAACGTACTCAGCAACAGCATGCCTGGGTGACTCCATGGGTTAAGCGTCTGACTTCAGCTCAGGTCATGATCTCATGGTTCATTGAGTTTGAGCCCTGCATCAAGCTCTGTGCTGTCAGCTTCATATCCTCTGTCCCCCTCCCTCTCTGCCCCTGCCTCACTTGCACTCTCTCTTTCTCTCAAAATAAATAAACTTTAAAATAAATAAATAGTTAAAAAAAAAAAAGAACTGACTCAGCAATATGTCACCTCCCGTGGGATCTCACATATGCTCCTTGTGTCGACTCCAAAACTTTGTGTGCTACAAGGCCATTACAGCAGTCCACAGAGCATGTGTGGTGTCTTAACAGGAGTAGCCAAAATGAGGAGACCAGCCTGTGACACCACTGATCCTCCCAAGAAAGGGTCCCCAAGCTCACAGATTATAACATTAGATAGTAGACAACTTCCACTTAGTAGGTAAATACTTTTTTAAAAACCCTTTGGGAGACAAGTCATTAAAGTCCAGTTCACCTAAGTGCTATCAAGGGAAAATTATTTGCTTTTCTAGTAGATCAATAAGTAGCTAATAAGGTCAGAGACGAGAAATGAACGATCAATAAAATGGGGAAGGCACTGTAACCGGTTACTGCTTTTAGCCATATCCTTTGTTCCTGTCTAGAGAAGGCTTTCACAGAAAGAAGGAACAACTAACTGTGTTGCTTGATTTTTTTTTATTTATTTATTTTGAGAGAGACAGCCAGAGTGGGGGAGGGGAAGAAAGGGAAGGAGACAGGGAGAATCCCAAGCAGACTCTGCACTGCCCGCACAGAGCCCCATGTGGGGCTCCCACAAGATCAATGACCTGAGCCGAAACCCAGAGTCAGACGCTTAACCGACTGAGCCACCCAGGCGCCCCATGTGTTGCTTGATTTCTTTCTTTCATATACACACATACACTTGCACACATACTTCCTTTCAGTGCGCTTAAGATTGTGGGACTATTATTAATGGACCAAGATCTTCCTTCATAACACTAGAAGGACACAGCAGATCACCCATGGAGAAAACCCTGCTCTGGACAGTTCTATCCGCAACTGTAGTTACCAGGTTTTCACTGGTTTACCCAAAGTCAATGCCCAGAGTTCGGGAAACAAGGGCTTCAGCTCTCCCTCCCCTCACTCCTCAGGAGTGTCTTAGTGTCTTAATCAGCAGGGCCATGATCTAGAAGTCTCCGCTTCAAACTGCTGCACTATCACAAAATGTCTGATCTACGTGAAGAGGTGAAGGGAAATGCTGCATGCTGAGGGAGCTACAGAAAGTTCCCCTGGTGCCTCATGAATTTTTGAAGCTGTCTCATAAATCAGTTCAACCAAGATCACTTAACTTGGTCTTGTTACAAATCCTGCTGCCACAGTGGACAGTATCTGAAATTGTAATTTTAAAATGTAAAAGGAAAAGGGAGAGTAGGAGAGGCCTTCTACAAAAGCTGGGGGTGGAGAGCTGACAATGACAATGACAATCCTGGAGGTCCTGAATATATAGTGTAGGACGCCCGCCCAGGGAGTCAAAGAAGACAGGGAGCTCATCTGAGAGTGAACAAAATGGTTTGCTGCAGAACATTCTTGTTTCTTTCACTCACACCCACAGGAATAAAACTGAGGTGCTCTAAGAACAGCTTAGACCACCCCTCCTGGCAAATCTAGAGAGCTGATCCACCCCCTGTCATCTCCACCACAGCAAGTCTAGGGATCAGGACTGCAGACTTTCTTATGTTAATCCCTTCTCTAAACTGTGAGGTTCCCAGGGACAGAGGCCATTTTATTTATGCCCTGTGCACCTAGCTCAGTGCATGACCACATGGATGCGGTATATAAATCTTCCTTTAATGTTTGCTTAGAAGAGGCAATGCTTCGGAGGAAAGAACAGGGCCCCTCTGCAATTCAGCTGTCTTTTCCTGGCAAAAAAGAGTGTGAGATCTACATCCTAAAGCAGTGATTCTCACAGTAGATTCCTCGATCACCAGGAGTGGCATTACCTGGCAACATGTAAAGCAAAATCTTGCTCCCCCAGCCACACCCCCACCCCCACCCCCACTGAATCAGAAACCAGGAGTGAGGTCCAGCAATCTGCATTTCAATAAACTCTCCAGTAATTCTGATGTTCAATGAAGTTTGAGAATCACTGTCAGTTTCTGCCTAAAGATATATGCTATACCTTCCTAACCACCCCTCAGAAGTCAGACAACTAAAGATAACTCTGAACAATTTTTAGATGTTGGAAATAAAAGTTTACATATTAACTAACCATGAGCAGTGTTTTCTGTGACTGTTAACTGCATATGCCATGCTGGTTCAGGGATGTTTAATAATCTATGCCTTTCAACTCAAAGCACAGACCTATATATTTTATCAATGAAAATGCAAAAGTCAGGCCAACAGCTAAAACAGTAGGAAAAAAATCCTTTTTACACACTGGACACATTAAGAAATTAATGTTACACGCAGTGACAAGAAGGTCAAACTCCTTAGGCAGAATGGAGGTCATTCTTCATGCATCTCCAATTGAAACAACTAAAAGACATTCGGGAAAGTCTTCATTCCTTCTGTACATGGTTAGGCAGTCTTAAGAATTCCAGGTTATCTGTTAGCATTTCTAAAAGACACATTTAGGGGCACCTGGGTGGCTCAATCAGTTAAGTGGCCCATTCCTGATTTCGGCTCAAGTCACGATCTCACAGTTCATTAGATCGAGCCCTGCGTTGGACCCCACACTGAACATGGAGCCTGCTTGGGATTTTCCCTCTCCTTCTCTCTCTGCTCCTCCCCTACCTCTCTCTCTCTCTCTCTCAAACTTTAAAAAAAATTTTCTTAAACCCACATTTAGACATGTGGGTAAGGACATTCAGAATGTTTAAAGAAGAGGTTTTCACATGGTGACATCAATGAGCCTAATTACCCTGCTGCTACTCTGTAAAAACCTTACACCAGTCTGAAAAAATTCTGTGCCCTAACTGGAGTCTGTTTTGGAGGGAAAGAAGCCCAGCTCAGACACTGTTGGCAGCTGTTGACAAAGTATGGCATAACTAAGGAAACCAACCTGGGGAAGGGTCTCTCAGTCTCTTGACCTTTCCCTAAGAAGGGTGACCCAGACAAGAAGATCAAAGGTCCAACTGGCCCTCTGCGGCTGCCACAGTGCACACCAGTCAGCACAGATTTTTAGAAGCCTCAAGTCTGTCTGAATGGCAAAACTAAACTTGTTCTTGGGACTGGAGAAAGTATACGGGAATGCAAACTTTCACACTTGATCTGACAGATGCTTGTGCTTCACTATCCACAGATCTGTTATAATGTCAGGGCCAGCAATTTTAAAATTGTTGTTGGCTTGGATAATAACACATTTTCATCTAGGGCTTATAAGGCAAAATGCCAGAAAGGGTCTCTTCCTATTTGTAGAATGCAAACAAGCAAACCTTGAGAGTCAAGGAGGCCTCTTCTTTTGTAAGCCTGCTCATAATGCAGAAGCTGCTGGCAGAGAAACCACACTTAAATTATGGTTTTAAAAAAAAAAGAAGTCTTAGCACTGTCTAATTTCCATACCTAATTTCAAAATATTCAAAATTAGGGTAATTTTGGTCAAAACATGTTAGTTTTATTCCACCGGTGGGAAAAAATGATTTTAAAATGTTTCATTTAAAATGAAGCAGGATCTTAAGGCATGACAAAATATTATCAAAAATCAGGTTCTTTAAGGTATGACAAAATATTATAAAAATTACATCGCGCCTATTAATCTCTGCTATCAATCTAGTTTTACAAGAATAGATTTTTTAATGTAATGCTAATTTGCCCAGTGAAATATCTTGGTTAATATATTTCTTAGGGGAGGGGGTATGTTTATTTGTTTTTGAAAGAGAAAGAGAGAGTGCACGCACCCCTGAGAGGTGGGGTGGAGGAGCAGAGAGAAGGGGACAGAGAGTATCCAAAGCAGGCTCTGTGCTTATAGAAGACAGCGTGATACGGGGCTTGAACCCACCAACCGTGAGATCATGACCCAAGTCGAATTCAGACACTTAACTGACTGAGTCACCCAGGTGCCCTTTGTTTTTAAAAATGAGTATTAAAAAAGGACAATGTCTGGGGGCACCTAGGTGGCTCAGTAAGTTAAGCTCAGTCGGTTAAGCGTTCCACTTCAGCTCAGGCCATGATCTCATGGTTCGTGGGTTCAAGCCCCGCATCAGACTCTCTGCTGTCGGCTTTTGATGTTGTCAAAAGCCAAGAAAAGTGCTTCTTTGGATCCTCTATCCCCCTCTCTCTCTCTCTCTCAAAAAATAGACATTAAAAAAGAAAAAAAAGTACAATGTTTGGTTGGATCTGACTCAAGTGTCATCAAATTCATCCAAATCAGGACCTGACCCTAATCAAATATCAGAGCAGGATTTTGCAAACTGTTAACGTGTACTTTGCTTTATATCTCATAAGCTAAAATAAGCTGAAAAATAACATAATATGGTACTACATCCATACTGTCAACTCACAAATATTAGATTGTTTGTTAATGTATTTAAATTGGCCAAAGAAATAATATATGCATATGACAAAACACAGGCTACCACCTTCTCTCCCATGGATACCCACTTCTGGAAGTGCTTAAAATGTACCCAGAATGCACCCAAAATTTTTGTGCTTTATAAAAACAGTATATGTTTTAAACCCCGTTTATTTTCAAAGACATTTGTCTTTTTGCAAGGCAAGAAAAAGTAATTTTATCTCTCCCTTCCATACCTATACTGAAACTAGAAATAGTGAGGACAGCTTATTAAGTAATGAATTTCAATCTACTTTCAACTTTGAGGGTCAGCACTGCAACTATAATTACCTGTTTTAGATAGCTCCTGTCCACTGAACACCCAAATACAGAACAACAAAGGTCAACGGTACCACTTAGGAAAACCTAATGACTTTAATGAGCATTCTGATCCTTTGTTCCTCTAATGCAGTTTTCCATACACATGGCTGGGCATCAAAATCACCTGGACAGCTTTCAAGTATTAAAGACTCCCCATCTTCATTTCATTTAACCAGAATCTCCAGGAGTTGAGACCCAGAAAGCAGGGCTTGCTTTCAATGGACAAATTTCAGAACCGCTACTTGGCAGCAGGGAATAAAAGAGCAGCAAACAACAGTTTCACAGAAGTGTTCCTGCGGCAATCGCTCCTCAGTGTAAGGAAGCCATCACCAAAGATGAAACTGTTTTAAAAGGAGACACCTAAGTGGCAGGAGAAAACATCTGAAAGGTAAAATAAAGACCTAGTGCTGTCCATGAAACTGAGAAAATCTCCCTGCCAAATAGTATAAAAACCAGAGTTGTGGTTCTCAAACTTTAGTGGTCATCAGAACCACCTTGAAGGCTTATTAAAGTGGGGAGTGGGGGCAAAAATGAGCATTTCCTATAAGTTCCCAGGTGCTGCTGCTGGTCTGGTAAACACGGCTTGCAGAACCCCAGGACTGGAGCAATGAGGAGCAAATACGATCTGCGGCAACACCAGCTTTGTCACTAACTAGCTGCACAACTCTGAGCAAGTCCCAAGTCCTCTAAGTTTTGCCTTTTTCTTCTTTTGAGCTCCTGCAACAGAGCATCTCCTCTGACGCCAACACTCTCTGGGTCTGTGAGATACAAATTCCAGTTGGATTAGCACATGAAATTGCAAGAATCTTCAGGGGTGAAAGGTTCCAGTCCCTGCGACAAGCAATGAATTATATTAACAGCCAGAAATAACACATGCACACGCACACACACACTCACACACAGGCAGCACGAGTCTTTTTTTTTTTATTTTGATGTTGTCAAAAGCCAAGAAAAGTGCTGCTAACGCATATGGCCAAAGGAATAAAATTACCCCCTTTTCTTTTATTTCTATAATCCCATGTCTGTACAAAAAAGCATGAGTTAAATTTCCCCTTAGCACCAAGGACCTCAATTATTCACCAAAAACTTCCTGTGGCTTTACCCCCAAAAGGGAGAAATGAGCTGCTAAATTTATTGAACGTCAAAAATACACCAAGCACATCCTGTTGTTCATCAAGTCTCCACAACTGTATGAAATAAATATCTCCATTTTTCAGATGAAGAAACTGAGGCTCGTGAGCTTAATTTAAGTAACTCACTCATGACAGCACAAATCATTACTGGCACAGTCAAGGTTCGTATTAGGGTTTATACAACTCCAAGCCTCTCACTTTTTTCATGGTACAATGATTTCCCCATCATTTCCATCTACCACATCCCTTTAAAATGTCACAAGGAAAAAAAAATACCTTTCTATGTTAAAGTGAGGAGGATTCTGATGTTTTTAAACTAACTTTGAGGGAGATCATCTTCAAAAAAAAAAAAAAGGTCCATTGGGCAGGGCATTCCCCACCAAACTCTTGAATGGCAGAAGTTCCAGGGTATCATTATAAGACTGTTGTATGTAAATTTTCACCCAAGCCTGGAATATTATTCTTAGCTCACTTTGCACAGCACAAACTTCCTTTAATAAGTGGGTTGTTGGAGGATGCAGACCAAAAGAAGATAAAGAAACCATCCCCCACTCCTCACCTACAACACAACCCAGACTGATATCTATCATGACCCTTTAAAATGGTCACATTCAGAGCTGTATCAGCTGATCCCAGGAAATATTTCTCCATCTCTCCTTTTAGGAAAAGTTGAACACATATCCCAATCCACTACAAAAATAACAGATAAGAACCAAGTAGAAAGACATAAGGAATCAAGAAATGCTATTTTTAATGTTTGCACGCTACTGAACTGCATATGTAATGGCCCATACATGTTAGCACTTCCCAACCTTCTATTCATTCAGGTCTCCAATTACATCAGCACTGTAGGATACTTCACATGCCTTTATTTCATAGCCCTATTGGAAGTGTGGTCTTAAATATGAGAAGTTTTTAAAATGACAGGTGTTTCTATAACAACTCTTCACTGCAAAGAGCAGCCAAGAAAAGTGTCCTCTAAAGACGTGGTTCTTTCTCTTCCATCCCCCTCTCTCAACCATGCTAAAAATTGTTTGTTCTCTCTACAGACCTGGAATAGGCACAAGACTCTGCAATACTCTGCCTTTCCCCTGGAAGCAGTTTTCTACAGGTCAGAAGGTGGTTTCCAGGTGGACTAGGGGTGACTGGCAATGCCACTGCCCTCCCTGAGGCACATCCACATGGCTGCTGTCACCACTGGCCTGGTCCTCAGGTAGATGGCACACTGGGTCACGGCAGGGAGTTAATGAGGCCAAGGTGAGGCATCAGAACCACACAGGGGTCAGTTCACTTGGCCCAGATCCAGGGTTACAAACTTCATTTCTAACCTCAGCCTGAAAAATGCTGGCTGTAATGGAGGGGGAAAAAAAAAAAAAAAACCATCCTCCTATAGGAAAAATACTTCCGGCCTTGGATCCCACTTGAGAGCAATCATTCATAGAGCATCATTAATCCTATCCCAGAGCATCTGCTATATGTGTGGCACTCAGTGAAAGCAATAATAGCCTCTCTTTATTAATCAACTTACTAAGTGACCAACATTGAACTTTCAACCAATATTTATTGAGTACCTACTGTGTGTCATGCTTTGTTGTCTGAGCTATGGATGCAAGAGTAAACAGGAAAAAAAGTCTCTCCCCTCAAACAGCTTCCAATTCAGTAAAGAGAAAACAATGAGTTCATATGATAAAAAATTAATAGAAGTAAAGCAGAGTAGGCATTACAGAATAACTGAATAGAGGAAGGAACTATTTGTACACACATTCAGGGAAAGTCTCTCTGAGGAGGTGACTTTCTGGCAAGCACTTAAGTGGATACCTGACATTTACTATAAGAAATCTTTAGGAGAGCCCCATGGGCAGCCCCATGTATTTTACAGATGAGGGCCCAAGGGCTCAAGGTAGTTAAAAGACTTGCCCAAGTTTATGAATATCATGCCCAAGTCACACCTGTTTTGAGAATCAGTAAGAGGAAACCTCACTAAAGTGGACCAGGGATTCAGGAAGGGGAGGCTGGCAGGGTGGGCCATACCACTCCATGTCAATTACAGAAGGAACTGTCAATTACAGGCTCCAACAGAGAAAGAGGTACAGAACATATTGCATCTCCTATAAGAAACTGACCACCTCTGCAACTCAACCAATGAGAAACCATCAAAACCCTGAACTCTTGGTTTTCTCCAAGGGACTTTCCTTTAAAACAACACCTCCCAATTCCTTCCTTCTTCTCCATAAAATAACATTTCTCTCTGTAGGACTTACCTATGGGCTTGCCATAGCTTGCTTGTCCTGAATTACAATTCTCTTGTTCCTGAATAAACCCATTTTTGCTGATAAAATAGCTTTTATTTTTAACGTTAACACCTCACAATGCATCGTGCCCTTTCCGCCACCCAAAGGTATCAAGACACAAGCCTTCACCTCCAGTGCAAGGTGTATGAAATCCAGGGGTGCTCAAGAGGACTCATTCAGGTACAAAAAGAAATTCAGATCATCTATGTGTACTTATTCTTTTGTCTCCATTAAACTTCTATTTTTGTGTTAGCTTTATATGTATAAATATATATACAAACATACACATTCATATGTAAATATATACACAAATATATACAATATATGTATATAAATATCTATACAATTTAGAAGTGAACAAATATAAAAAGAACTATTACTGGGGCACCTGGGTGGCTCAGTCAGTTAAGCGTCCAACTTTGACTCAGGTTATAAGCTCGCAGTTCATGAGTTTGAGCCCCACATCAGGTTCTGTGCTGACAGCTCAGAGCCTGGAGCCTGCTTCAGATTCTGTGTCTCCCTCTCTCTCTGCCCCTCTCCCACTCATGCTCTGTCTCTGTCTTTGTCTCTCTCTCTCTCTCAAAAATAAATAAAAACATTTAAAAAATATTTTAAGAACTATTACTGATAGAGGCACACAATCATAAATTTCAGGATCACTACACTAGAGAGTAGATGCCAAAGAAATAAACATGGTCCCTCTTCCCAAGGACAGAATATTTTGTTCTGCAAATATATTTTGTTCTGCCTACATTCTGTGAACATAATTATACAGTTCAAGATACAAAATGAAATAAAATAGACCATACAGGTGAATCCAAGGTGTGGCTCACTATGGAGCTGAAACGTTTTCCTCTAGTGCCTCATTCAACCAACATGCAGACCTCCAGCGCTAGGACCTCACGCACTGATGATTACACAGCCTGTTCCCCTGACAGGGAAACCTGTTTACTCCACACTAAAGGGAATCCACCAATTCATTTCAAATTGGTCACGAGACAGCAGCTGTCAACTGGTAATAACTTTTGGTCACTCCCTACCCAGGCTGTTTAATACACATGTAAACATAAGTTTCATAAATTGTTCAAATGTGTATTTACTCAAAACACCATTATGGGTCCATCAGACTGTTACAGGCTATCAGCTAAATAATATGCATTTTTTAAAAGGCTTGGCAGCTTAATACATATTTTTACTGCTCACATAACTCAAAAACAGCCTCAGAGTAAAACGTTTAATTTGACACATAAATAGTCCATTATATGGCCTAATCCTCTTTTGTGTTTTCAAAAAGGGAAGAAAGTGCCAGGGTATTTCAATGTGATAGGAGGAGCACAGCAAAGGAGAGGGGAAAAAAATAGTCACGCACAGCTGTTGATCTTACTTTAGGGCCAGGCTCAACGGGGTTGGTAAATAAAGGAGTATTTGAAAAGAAAGGGTATCTGGTTATCAGAGGCATTTAGGTTGATCTTTAAAAAAAAAAAAAAAAAAAAGAAGGAAGGAAGGAAGGAAGGAAGGAAGGAAGGAAGGAAGGAAGGAAGGAAGGAAGGAAGGAAGGAAGGAAGAAAGAAAGAAAGAAAGTGCCTTTATTTGGATAGTCTCCTGGATATTAACCCTCAAACTACCTAGTTATCATTTACTTGCAACTACAAATTGACCTGGTAGACTGGTGTTCTTTAAAGTAGGGGCCTGTAACCATAGAAGAACTCTTATTAAGATCTATAACTTATCTATAAACCTACACACCTTTCTTAAGTTCTCAAAGGCAAATGCGCAATTCACATCTTCTTTAATATGACCAAGAGCTTCTTAGTAGTTCCCTAATAAGTGAGTTAGAAGGTTCGTGAAATCCATTTTGATAAATTAAAATCAGCAAGTTGCCAGAGTATGCAAAGAACTAGAAACTGGGTGTCCCAAGTACTCAGGCTACTCTACGATGCTGCCAAGTACTGGCGCACTCACACACCAACGCTACAACTCTCAAAGCTCACACTGTACTCTAGAAGTCACTGTAACATCAGTGCTGTCTTGAGTCAATCACAGTTTTTAATACTACTATTCTTATACTATATTTTCAATTATAAACTACTATCAGTTCAGTTTTACCATTAGAAATTTGATTTGTTAGGGGGGCACCTGGGTGGTTCAGTAGGTTGAGCATCCCACTTCAGGTCAGGTCATGATCTCATGGTTTGTGGGTTCAAGCCCCGTGTCGAGCTCTGTGCTGACAGCTCAGAGCCTGGAGCCTGTTTCAGATTCTGTGTCTCCCTCTCTCTCTGCCTCTCTCCTGCTTGTGGTCTCTCTCTCTCACTCTCTCTCAAAAATAAACATTAAAAAATTAAAAAAAAATTTTTGATTTGTTGAAGATAATCTGGTTAATCTCACAATGTGGAGATACCGTAAGTAGATACATATACAGCTAAAGTAGATCTATATATACATAACAAGCCCACCTCCAAAAAAATTACTTGTACAGTAAATCTTCATTTGTGGTTTTATGGTCTTGCTATCTACTATCAAGACAAGTCCAATAAAATTACATTTTTAAGCTTATGGGATACTGCTTTATAAAATAAAAAGTACATATGGCTCATACTAATATTTGCTGATACTGATGCTGAATGGGAAGGGTGATATAAGGAATTTCTGCCCTACCTAACTGGGTTGAGTTCAAACATCTGAGAACCAGTACTCCAGACCAGTTAATTCTTCACTTTTTCTGAGTCAGCCATTTCTGAGAATCTTAAAAAAGCTATGATGTTCTTTACAGAATAATACATGCAGGCATTAAAATTTGCATACGGGGACATGTGTATTAATTCTTAAGCCATTACAAACCCAAATTTCATGTGCCAAGACAATCTTGTACTCTTATTTCTCTATGATAAATATTTTCAAAACAATAGATCTTTTACAGTTTCCCAAATATATAAAGGTTAATACTGAATGTTTTTGAAACTGTTTACGAATTCCTGAAATTCTGCAAATATCTCCTCATTCTTAAACACTATCCTCGAGGCCTTTAACCCAATGTTAAGAACCCCCATTCTAGATTTCATTCTGTTTTCATCATCCTTTCAATATCGCCTCAGAAGACTATACTTATTATTTCTTGATGCATGTCAGGATTTGTAAGTATTTTCGGACACAGTGGCACTTGTTTCTTTCCACTACTGAATCTTTCTCCGAAACCCCAGGGTAAAGGTTTTACCCCAGAGAAGAAAATGTCCTATTCTAAAGGTCCTCCATTCCAGTACCTGTGGTCCCTTTACTGTGAATCCACAGATCTTTAGAGTATTATTGCCTTCTGTGTTCACATCCCTTCACACTTGAGAAACTTACCGTCTCCCGAGGAAATCCATTTCATTTTTTCACAACACTATGAGAAAAGTATGTCTTATATTGATCTGAAATCTGTCTTCCTATAACCTACCTCCAGCAGTCTTTGTTCTCACCCCAAGGTTCCATACACGAGGTCTAATACACCTCTTTTGCTGAAGACAGCCTCTTGAATATTTGAAAACAGAGGACACAGCCTCCCTTGTTCTCTTCTGCCCACTCAGCCTTCACGCTTTCAGGCCTGCCTCACCATCCTGATCATTTTCTCTGAATATTATCACTGTATCTGGGTCTGAACTCAACACTCCAAGACTCTTTTAACAACAGACTGAAAGGCCTAAACCCTTTCTTTGAATGCTTCCACCAGTACAGCCTCATTTTGTGAATTCAACCTCTGCTAGAAACTTCTGTGTCAAAACTCTCTGATCTCAGAAAACAAGGCACTATCCTTGGGTCTGGTTTCCCAACTACATTCAGCTCTAATCCTCAGAACTTTCTATAGTCAACAACTTGCCTACCTGGACATCTTCTAAAATTAGAAGACAGCCAAGCAAAAAGTGGGGGAGAAGTGAACTCATTCTAAATTCCCTACGGTAGAGAGGTGGCAAACTGGAGGGAACAGAATTATGATCCACTTTCAATTTTCCCTGTATTTCAAAATGAGCAGGTTCCTATCCAATAAATGCAGTCAGAGAATCTTCCAGAACTGGGCCTAGGAGGAAGGGTAGGCTTTAGATAGAGAAAAAGACAGGTCATTTCATACCCCAGAATGCTTTGAGCAGAGGTGCAAAGGTGAGGAAGCCTCTGGCACCTTACAGGGATAGGAGTCAATCACTCTGGCTTAAGCAAAAGGTCCACATGGTGTTGCCTGAGGGAGTAAGGCTGGAAAGCAGGCTGGGGTCACAGCATAGAAACCCTTAAAAGCCAGGCTACTGAGTCCCGCTTTCATCCTAGAAGCAGTGGGGAGCCACTAAAGTTTTAAAGCAGGGAAGTAACATGATGAAAGCTATATTTTAGAGATAGTACAGGCCTCTATACACACCAGGCATTTAATCAATGATGCTGACCGGACATATAGATTCAAACTGCCAGGAAAGAAGCATCTTGTGACCTAAAACTTACAGAAAACCCACTTCCCTAGTGAAATCCACCTCAGCAACAACTCACACTTTATCTTTTGAATTTAATTAAGTACAGAGAAAGAAAAGGAAACAAAGAATGAAACTCAGACAAACTAATATTGCCTCTAATGTCCAAGATTCCCTCATTCCCCTCCTGAATCAAAATGCATGTTTTACTGTAAGCTAAAAGTGATATAGAGGCATTAAATATTTACTCTTCCCATTTGCTATTATTTTTTGCTAGTTACTCGGCTGTAACAGTCATTAACATGCTGAAAAGGAACTTGATGTAAATTCATCACTGGTCTGGGAATACTGCTCTTCTGATGTTCTGACTGCAAGCTACGTCCGGCTCAGAGGCACCATTTCCCTACAGGCAGGGCCAAATGTCTAGTTCACTCACAATTTACAAATGATTATTTTTCTAATTAATCATTCATCAAAAAACATAAATGGCAACAGGGTGTGAAGACAGCGCTAGCGAAAAACAGAAGGGGGCATGGATCCATCAATCCCTCCATCGCAGCTCTGAGCCAGGGCCGAAAGCCTTGTCCCTAATAAGGGCCACAACAGAGTCATCAGGGAAGGCTCCTTTGGTCTGATGGCGCCGCCATTTCAGAGAAGGGCTTGACCCTATCCTAGATTACGACAACCCCCCAGGTACTCTAGATGGGGTTGCTCACTTCCCATATAGACCATTACAACAGCCTCCTCACTAGTCTCTCCTTTCTCCAGTTGCTCTGCCAACACCCCAATCACCTCCCCATGCCTCCATCTCCCCAAGACACAGAGTTATAAAACGCTTCTCCTCAAAGAGTATCTTTATCATGTCATTAGGACCTATGAGGCTATTTCCAGTCTCAAGATGTCCGACTCTTACAACTTGAAAGGGCTTTAAATATCCCCTGGTCCATGGCCCTTCTTTTTAGCTGGGGAAATGGAGACCTAGGGAGGTTCCAGCACGTCACCATCATCTGCTGAACATGACCTGAGGACTCTTTAGGCACAGGCTTTGTTTTTTCTATGGAGAAGTCTTCTCCCCTCTGCCTCTGTATCAAGTAACAGAACTGCAATAGCTGAGTAACTGCAGCATGGCTACTACCTACAAGAAGGCAGACATATGCCAGATCTACCCACCTTTGAAAAGACCATCTAAGTTTTAAATACATAAGCCCTATTTCTGAAGAAGCTGTACTAAATACCAAAGAAGCTAGTATTAGTACTAAGTTATATTTCGAAAAGGATGTAGACACCCAATGTTCTCCCTGCCACTAGGATTAATCAGCAAGATCCTGTTCTGCAGAGAAACCAAATGATCCTAGTTCAAGTCAACCTGGAAGGCTGACTGCTAACAAAAAAAGTAAAGGAATAGTTCTTACCAGATCTTAACATTAAAACCCATTTCCATGAGGCCTTATAGTCATTAAGTTTGGGACAGTGCGCCAGGCAAGGAAGTACTGGGCTCGAATCATGAGACTGAAGTGTTAATCCCAGCCATATAAAACAGAACAGCTGCTGTTCAGTCTCTCCATCTGTACATTGGGGGTATCCTTCCCACCTACGGAGAAACACCATAAGGAAACAACATCCTCAGGAAGTATAAAGTTATCCAAATGTAGGATACAAATAATGGAAGATGACCCAAACCATTTAGCACCATGGTAACTACATAATGATTAGATACTACATAACGATTAGAGTTCACACCTACTGCTTACTATGTGCTAGGCACCATGCAAAGCACATTACATGCATTAACTCATCTAAACCTCACAAAATTGGACACAGATACTATTATCTACAACTCACAGATGGAGAAACCAAGGCACAGTGGTTCATTAAACTGCCCAAGTTTACATATCTAGTAAATGGAAGAGCAAGGATTTGAACCCAGACATTCTGACTCACTGCCAGCACTCTTAATCACCAAGGTCTCCCTCCTTATCACTTAGTACCTGAGGTAGTAAAAAAATAAGAAAAACAGGAGATGTTTATCAAATAATTACACGAAGTTATACAGAGTATCTTTTCTAGATATTTGAATTCTATGAGGAACAACAGGATTCTGGAACACACAAGATAAGGGAGAAGAACAATTTCCTCGTTTGACAGATGACAACGGTGGCTGGGAGTGTTGAGGTGATCTGCCTAAGATCATTCCCAGAAACCACAGCCTAAGTCTTACAATAACCCAGACCAACATTCTGCATTGGTCCAGCAGTATTACCTTGACAAGAATGATTAACCAGTACCGGTGAGGCTCATTCCAAACACCTGATCAAGCTTGAAATGGGCCATCCTAACCTTCACAGATACCCTGTTCTCATGGAACCACTCTCACTGGTAAGATTGTCAAATGGTGCAACCACTATGGAAAACAGCTTGGAGGTTTCTGGAAAAAAATTAAAATAGATGTGCCATATGATCCAGCAATCCACCCGAAAGAATTGAAAGCACGGATTCAAAGAGATATTTGCACACCCATATTCATAGGAGCACTATTCACAAGAGCTAAGAGGCAGAAGCAACCCAAATATCCACGAAAAGATGAATGGATAAACAAAATGAGCTATATACCTGCAAGGGAAAAGTATTCAGCCTTAAAAAGGAAGAAAATCCTGTCACATGCTACGTGGATGAAACTAATTGAGGACATAATGCTAAGTGAAATAAGTCAGTAATAAAAAAACAAATATTATGATTCCATCTAGCTGAGGATCTAAGGTAGTCAAATTCATAGACATGGAAGGTAGAATCGGGGTTTCTGGGAGTAGGGAGAGGGAGAAAGGGGAAGTTGTTGTTTAAGGAGTGTAGAGTTTCAGATCCGCAAGATGAAAAAGTCCTGGAGATCTGTCTCACAACAATGTGGCTACACTTAACACTACTGAACTATACACTTTAAAACAGTTAAGCTGGAAATGTAATGTGCTTTTTACCACAGTTAAAAAAAAAACATAATAAAAGAAAAGCACAATGACAAAAAAAACAGAGAGAGAGAGAGAGAGAAAGAGAGACAGGTCTGAGATTAGTCACCTTAAGGAGTTGTTTAAAGTAGATTCATACCAGACTTTATTTGAACTCAAACTGAATCAGATAGTATACTGGCCATGTGGACTATATATGCTAAAACAAATGCTATAATGCTCAGAAGCCAACTCTGAAAAACCCCTTCATATACAACTCTACTTAGGTATTCACAAATGAATCAAAAACTGACTTGATCAATGCATCTCTTCTGAAGAACGACTACTAAGAATTTCTACTTAGTGTAAAGCAGTGTGCCTGAACCCACTTCATTCTGAGAATAACACACATGTGGAATTTTATTTTTTCAACATAACAGAAAAAAAGATGATTGATATCCCAAAACATATCTGACTAAAGCATGTGATATTTATGTTAAAAACAAAAAAACAAAAAAAACACAATGTTAAAAGGAAAAAAAGAAACTGGTTTAATCAAGAAAAGGTAAGTGACTTCATTCAAGGGTCCTTATGTGTCATAAAAATAAAAGTATTTTCTCATATCTCTAAATTCATCCAACTAAGGGAACACTTAACCATCTCATCCAGTTAAAATAAAAACAAAAACAAAAATACCTGCCTCATATGGGAGGATGGATATAACCAAAATTTGTTTCTCCTCCCCCGAATAAATTATTACTAAGAAAAGATATATAATAACATATTTTACAAATCGCATAAGGTAGAATTGCAAACCTACACACACAGTTCTCTCTTTTCAGATTTCTTCCAAATTTAGACCATTCCCAAAAGTATTTTTTATTCCTTAAACCTATCAATCTGGAAGGTAAATTTTAACACAAGCAGAGTTACTCTTTTACATTTGAAATTTCTGCAAAACAACCTATCAGGTAGCACACACCACTCATTTTCCATGAAAGCAAAACACATTTAAAAAACGTAATAGCTAAGATTACTGAACACTTCATTCTAAGTACCTTATATACATATTAACTAAATTTAATTCTCAGAACTACCTTCTACGGTAAGGCCTGTAATCCCCATTTTACTAGTAAAATAACTGAGGTGCAGAGCTATGTGCAGCTTGGCTAAGCCTGGATGGGAACCATGGCAGACAAGTTTTGTAATTTATGCTATTTACCACTCTGCAAAGCTATCTCCCACGAAACATCAAAAAAGAAAGAAAGAAAGAAAGAAAGAAAGAAAGAAAGAAAGAAAGAAAGAAAGAAAGAAAGAAACTGACACAATTCTGCCATATCTCTAGAGAACCAAAAAGAAACTATGAATGTCAAACATTCTGGCCTTGGGTCAATCATAACCTCTCTAGCTTTGTTTTTCTTGTTGTGAAATAGGTATAATACCTCCAATGCCTGATAATACAGCCGGCTGCACAGTGACAAAAACAAGCAAAACTATACACATTCGCTTCACTACGGCGACAGCGTGGCCAAATACTCTCCCCTGATACCTCCCTTTTCCACTTCTCATCTAAAGACAGGCTTTCCTTTGCCAAATAAACTTTCCCATCCCCACAAAAGTAATTGACGACAGCAAAATGTGCAGCGTTATTGGCAAAAGCTAAACAGAAGGAGTCAGCATCTCTCTTGTAAGCTGTGTCCCTGTCTGAAATATAATACAGTGGGCAGGTTGTTTCTTTGAAATAGATGGATCTATGGTTTGAGGGCAACACAGAGTGTAAATCTGTCTCCGTGAATGGCTCACGCCATGTCTTTCTCGTTTTGTGTGCTATTGTGTGCTATCTGGCAATATATCTGTCACAGTTCCACTTCCTCCCTTCCACGGGAACAAAAGTTGAGAGAGATTGGAAATACAACCCCAGGCACAGCCTTATAAAGGCAGCAATTGAGTTTCTGAAAACTCCAAGCCAACTTCGGGCAAAGCACCAGTTCAGCTTGTCTGTACACGAGGCAATCTGGTTAGGTAATAACCCCATTTTGTCACCTTTTTTGTTCACCTTGCAATGGAAATCATATCAGAGAAACAACCAATCACCATAAAATTATTTGAAAAAGGACAACTTGATGCTGAGACCCAAATAAAATATAAATTGCACTTTTGCACACATTGGTTCCATCTACAACACGCAAAAGCCGCTTCAAGAGGCTGTGGACAGCGGAGGGATAATTCTTGGTTCCCCTTGAAACATTCTGTGCAGCCTCAGGCGAGGATGGAAATGCCAGCAGTACTATTCTCTGTCTCCACTCTAGCCTGGCTCCACAGGCCTGGCTTCCTCCAAGAATCGCCTGCACACAGACTGAGAAGGGTAGAGCCCCTTCCCCCTTCTTATAACTGCCCTAAAGAATACTGGCCTTCCAGATTCGCTCTTCCAGATTTCAGAGGTCAGTCTGAGAACTTAGAAGAGTACTACAAAATCACTGTCCTTTGGCTGTAAGCATTTTGAAAGCTGGCAATATCACTGCCAGCCTCACCCCCAAGAGCTGCCCAGGGTCTCAGAGAAGGCTCTCCCAGAGAAGTCACAAAGATCCCCAGGTGTAAATCACTAATTCCAAAATTCAGCACAGAATCTCAGACCATTTGAAAGCTACTCTTATCAAACCCACCATTCAGGCTCAAAGCTACATGACTTGCAAATGGTCCTGCTTCTAAGTTCCCTTTCAGTACTTACAACCTAGGCAAAGAATGTAATTTAACAACTATAAAATTAATAACAGCTGGTCAAGTACATTTAACCCTAGAGGAGTAAACAATGTAGGCAATGTCTCCCCAAAAACAAATTTCCCCAGGAAGGCTATAAGGACATTCGAAAACAGGGGTGCCTGGGTGGCTCAGTCGGTTAAGCGGCCAACTTCAGCTCAGGTCATGATCTCACAGCTTTTGAGTTCGAGTGCTGACGTCTCAGAGCCCAGAGCCTGCTTCAGATTCTGTGTCTCCCTCTCTTTCTGACCCTCCCCTACTCACACTCTGTGTCTCTCGCTCTTTCTCAAAAATAAATAAACGTTAAAAAAAAATTTTTTTTAAGACTCTGTCTTTAAAAAAAAAATAGTTGAAAACAACCAAAATAAAAATCAGCTGTTCTGAGAAACATACTTCTAAACTAGATTCAATCACCACCTGAGTGTTACCCCTTCCCTAAACCATAACCCATCTCAATTGCTCCTTTAGCTCATGTGGGCCTCTGGCTGAGGACAAGACACAGTCCTTTTTCTTGACTCTTAAAACAGCTTTCTCTTTCTACCTCTACATGAAACAGTCGATAATGCACTATGACTTGGCAGAGGCTAGGGTGATGCTAGTTCTAGTTAAGTGCTCTGGTTTTACAATAACAAATGACCAATTTTCAAACAATCATAATATAGTAAAAAAATACTCAGCATGAACTTTAATAACACAGCTTAGCTTTCCTTTGAAGACTCAGAAGACTGCACAACTTAAGAGTTGGATTCATTGCTGGAAATAACCAGTTATCACTAGTAGTCAAGGCAGAATGACAGGCAGCCTGGAGACCTGTGAGGGACCACTAACTTAACTGGGGGACCATATCCTCTGGGCTTTGGGCTCCTTGTATTTATAAAGAGTGATATTCAGAGACCATGTAAACTTTTCCAGCTCTGACAGCCTATGCATCTTCCGAAGCCCTTATATGAAAAAAAGCTCCATTTAATAAGATGTCCAAATACACCAGATTTTCTCTCTAGGGGAATTTTCTATCAGTTCACAATTCTCAAGGAATCTCTATAAACAGACACCAAAACTATCAACGGTGATTTTCTTCTTATTAAAACCAACAGTGAGAAGTTGTGTATTCCTGAAAAGCATCTACACATGAAAACCAATGGACTTGCTTCTCCTATCCAAGTAAAAATCTGCTGCCATATACAAAGCACAGTAAGAAAATAGTTTCGCAATCAGCAAAACTAAAAGGCAACAGACAGAATGGGAGAAGATATTTGCAAATGACATATCACATAAAGGGTTAGTATCCAAAATCTATAAAGAACTTATCAAACTCAACACCCAAAAACCAAATAATCCAGTGAAGAAATGGGCAAAAGACATGAACAGACACTTTTCCACGGAAGACATCCAGATGCCCAACCAACACACGAAAAAATGCTCAACGTCACTCATCATCACTCATCAAATCAACCACAATGAGATACCACCTTACACCTGTCAGAATGGCGAACATTAACAACTCATGCAACAACAGATGTTGGCGAGGATGCAGACAAAGAGGATCTCTTTTGCATTGTTGGTGGGAATGCAAGCTGGTGCAGCCACTCTGGAAAACAGTATGGAGGTTCCTCAAAAAACTAAAAATAGAACTACCTTACGACCCAGCAATTGCACTACTAGGCATTTATCCATGGGACTCAGGTGTGCTGTTTCGAAGGGACACAGGCACCCCTATGTTTATAGTAGCACTATCAACAATAGCCAAAGTATGGAAAGAGCCCAAATGTCCATCGACAGATGAATGGATAAAGAAAATGTGGTATATATACACAGTGGAGTATTACTCGGCAATCAAAAAGAATGAAATCTTGCCATTTGCAACTACGTGGATGGAACTGGAGGGTATTATGCTAAGTGAAATTAGTCAGAGAAAGACAAAAATCATATGACTTCACTCATATGAGGACGTTAAGAGACAAAACAGATGAACAAAGGGGAAGGGAAACAAAAATAATATAAAAACAGGGAGGGGGACAAAACAGAAGAGACTCATAAATATGGAGAACAAACAGAGGGTTATTGGAGGAGGTGTGGGAGGGGGGATGGGCTAGATGGGTAAGGGGCATTAAGGAATCTACTCCTGAAATCACTGTTGCACTATATGCTAAGTTGGATGTCAATTTTAAAAAATAAATAAATAAAAGAAAATACTTTCGGAATTAACAACTTGGACCTAAAAAATAAAAGTCAAAGTCAACCCAGTGAAAAAAATAAACAAAGAAATGAGATTCTCACAGAATACTGAAAGAAATCATCCTTCATTTTCCTCCAAAATGGGTTTATGGCTACAGAAACACATAAAGATCTTACCAATCTAATATGTAGGTCCTAACACTTATTTAAGTCAAGATACCTTGACACAGCTGACTTCAACCAAATTGTAAAGTATGAGACCTCACCTTTTTATCTTCACCCAGATTACTTCAGATCGAGGCCTAAAAAATTACGAGAGGGGCACCTGGGTGGCTCAGTCGGTTGAGTGGCCGACTTCGGCTCAGGTCATGATCTCGCAGTCCTGAGTTCAAGCCCCACATCGGGCTCTGCGCTGACAGCTCGGAGCGTGCAGCCTGCTTCGGATTCTGTGTCTCCCTCTCTCTGGCCCTCCCCCGTTCATGCTATGTCTCTGTCTCAAAAATAAATAAACATTAAAAAAAAATTACGAGAAGGCTCTGGATTCAGTTTAGATTCTGGTTATTTCTAGAAACATCTGCATTTTCAAAACAGGAAACCAGAATATAACCTTCCCTCAACAACTCTCTACATGCATAAAGAGCATGAGGAAAGTGATCTCAAGGAAGGGGAGAGAGTTTGTCCAGAGATGCTAGTAGCATCCCAGGATGTGGGCTTAGATTTCTCTAAAAGCCACCCTAGATAATCCCAGAGTCATACTTAAGGGTGAAAACTAGTTTCTTTGATTTCCCTATGCTTTACTTCCCTTCTGATGCTGGAGAGTAAAGTACACACGGATGTTACTGAAAATACCTTATTTTTAGAATGTGATAGCATCCTTCAGAATAACTGGAGATATTTCAGAACACTGAAAAATTAGGTTACGGCGTGGCTGACTCAATTTCTCAGGTATGCAGGTTTGAGCCTCCAGTTCAGTCTTCCTATCCATCTCTAGTTCACCAAATACCTTCCCCTGATGAGAGAACAGTATGCAAAAATATGAAATAAAAACTACAAATATTTACTCCTCCAACTCTTAAAGATCTGCCAAGATGATGCCAATCCTCTGAGATGTGAATATATATGCATACAAATATACATATCACGTGGCTGTGGGTGCAAGAGTCAAATATTAACCAAAACGCCACCCTGGGAAGTGATCAAAGTACAAGATTCTGCCAGAAGGAGAAAGACAGTCATCCTAGAGAGATTTAAGTATCTAGATGAAATCGTTATAAAAGTCTTAAGAAGTTTCACCAGTCCTAGGGGCAGAGGATACAGTTAGAAGGTTTTTTTTCACTTTTCTTTTTTTCTTTAGGTTTTGTTTTTGTTTTGTTTTTTGTTTTGTTTTGTTTTTAAAGCAACAATAAAAACAAACAGCAAACTTCAAGTTTCATTCCATTCTAAAAAGTTCTAACATCCAAACTGGCTTCATTCACCTCCAGGAAGCAGGCCACATACATAGAAAAGGTCAGCCTGACACTTGGACTACTTAAAACAGGTTAGAGCTACCAGAGACTTATTAGATTTGGTTAGGCTCCCAGAACAGAGAAGCAAGGACTCCCTTCTGTCTTGTTGCAAAAGTGAAAGCATTATCAAGATCAAACTGTGGTCAGACCAGTTTCTCCTGTTAAAGTCCTATAACAGTGTCAACTGTCACTCACAGGGTTAAAAAACACTGAGACTAACATAAGAACAAACACAGCCAACTAAAATATGCAGAAGCCCAAATGTACAGGATGTCCTACACAATCGTCGGAGTCTGTCCCCACAGACACCCTTTGACCTGACGCCCATTCTTGTCCCTCTCAGCTTCACCACAGAGAACTCAGTTCAGCTGCTCTTGCCAGAGCCAACTGACCTATGAGCAAAGAACTCAGCTAAAGCAGCTTGCCCGCACCATACAACTGATCTCATGATGCCCTCCACTGTTGCCTGGCTCCTTTTTGCTCAATAAATAAACTCATTAAAATGGTACTATTCTAAGCCATGTCCCAGATACAATGGATGACCTCTGTGACTCTTTAAGTATGCCTTGGGTTCTCTATTTACAAAATAGGAATAAGACTAATTCTATTTTGCCCTGGTGGCAAATGTATAAAATAATACTTTAAGCATGTTAAGAACATTTCATATTTAGGAAAAATATGAACTTACTTTGGTACTAAGAGCATCTATGAAGAAAAGTAATGCTCTAACAAATCAAAACCACTAAATCCTTCTGACTTCAGACTTCTAGGCTTTCAACATGAGATTCTCATTCTTGGCATAATACTCCATATCAATCCCCTTTCTGCCTGAGGAGCATGTACTGGAATATAAACTGATGTCAAACAGTTGATGTGACTTCTGAGGTAACAAAGCCACATCAAATCCCAGTACACATCAGCTGGTGCAGTTAGCCTATAATTATAAGATCTTTCTACCTATGAGGAATGCAAACTATGGACAAAAACAACACAAATACAGTCTTATTCTGACCCAATATTAGGGCCAAATTCTTTTTTTTTTTTTCTGATTTTAAGTTTTTGTCTTAATTCCAGTTATTAGTTAACAAATAGTGTTATGTTAGTTTCAGAGGTACAGTACAGTGATTCAACAATTCCATACGTCACCCAGTGCTCATCACAAGTGCGCCTCTTAATCCCTTTCACCTATTAACCTATCCCCTTACACTCTTACCCTCTGGTAACCATCAGTTTGTTCTCTATAGATCAGAGTCTGTTTCTTGATTCTCTGTTTCCCTTTGCTCATTTGTTTCTTAAATTCTAAATATGAGTAAAATCATATGGTACATTTCTCTGACGTATTTTGCTTAGTATTATACTCTTTAGCTCCATCCACATCATCGCAAATGGCAAGATCTCATTCTTTTTTATGGCTGAATAATATTCCATTTTTTATTAACACATCTTCTCTATTCACCAATCTATGGACACATGGGCTGTTTCCATATCTTGGCTATTGTAAATAATTCTGCAATAAACATAGGGGTGAATGTATCCCTTTGTTTTTGTTCTTTGGGTAAACACCCAGTAGTGTAATTGGATCATAGGATAGTTTTATTTTTTAACTTACTGAGGAAACTCCATACTGTTTTCCTTAGTGGCTGCACCAGTTTGCATTCCCACCAACTGTCCACATCCTTGATGACACTTACTGTTTCTTGTGTTGTTGATTCTAACCATTCTGACAGGTGTGAGGTGACAGCTCATTGTGGTTTTCATTTGCATTTCCCTAATGGTAAGTGATGATGAACATCTTTCCATGTGTCTGTTGGCCATCTGTATGTCTTCTTTGGAGAAATCTCTGTTCAGCTCCCCATTTTTTAATTGCATTTTTGGGTGTTGAGTTTTAGAAGTTCTTTATATATTTTGGGCACTAACCCTTTATCAGATATGTCATTTGCAAATATCTTCTCCCATTCTGTAGGTTGCCTTTTAGTTTTGTTGACTGTTTCCTTTGCTGTTTTGAAGCTTTTTATTTTGATGCAGTCCCAATAGTTTATTTTTGCTTTTGTTTCCAAAATCTTAATGAGAGTCTTTCCTCTTGACACAAGCAACTTACAAGGACACACACTTGGCTGTGGACATTGGTAGAACTGGCTTCTGACTAAAAGTAAAGGAATCAGTCTGCCATGATTGCTCCTTAACAGGCTTCTGTATCTCCACTAGACCCCTAAATATATGGCAGAAAGCAGACCAAGTCTGTCTTCAGCTGCCAAAAATGACTGCCATAGGCACACCAATCCTAGATGCAGGGAATATGAGGTCAGGTGAGGAACACCGCTTCCTTTAATATAATCCCCAGCCAACCTGTCATTCCTTTTCTTTTCTTTTCTTACTGAAAGTGCCAGGAATAGGCCTGCCAGTTTCCTTTTTTAGTGCCACAATCTCCTGCCTTAACCAGACAGTCTCCTTCTGTGTCCCACTAAAGCACAGAACACACTCCCTGTTTCTAAAAACACGCATTCCTTCTGAGGATTTTTTTTTTTTAAAGTATCTACAGCTAGTAACAACAGAGAAACAGAAAATTGGGCAAAGGGCTCAAGCTGAATTCTCTAATGAAAGCATTTACCAACAATTTGATCTAGGAACCAACTCTACAAACATGATGGGTTTGAATTCACTCACCATGAACTACAAACTGAAGTAACAGCCACTGAATGGTCACTCAATGGCTAACACGAGTTACTGGTAGTCCATGAACTCCCAGAAGTTTGCAGCATAGCTAGAACCCAAAAGTCACAACTGGCATTTAGCTGCCTTCTCCAGCAAAGAACAACTTTAATTCATGTGTCTGATCCTTGCAAAAGACAAACCAGAACCAAGAAAGAGAAGGAAATGCCAGGAGCTTATGAAGACTCTCAACTCTTAAGATAGGATGGGCATTTCCATCTCTGGGTCTCTGGGCTCCTGGCCAATGGACTATGCCACAACATCACTGGAAACCATTCAGGGAGTGAAGCCAGCTCCCAGCTGGGGCAGTGAATATTTGTGGACTGCCTGAGGACAGGTAGCTAGTCCACTCCTTGACGTGTTCTAAATGTTGTCCTTAGCTCAAGCCAGCCTTTCAGAGCTGCCTACGCAGAACACGGGATCTTGACCCCTTATGGTCACTCTTTCCCCGAATCATGGTTTGTCATCATGTTATTAATCTGCATTGAGAGATGGTATAAAAACAATTATTTCACAAATAACTGCTGTGTGTTTTGAAAAGTACAGTTCAAGGCCCCATCCTCTCCACTGAGGAAATACCTTAGGAAAATTACAAATATTTCCTTCTTTATTCTGTTCCCTGAGAAAATAGGTATGTGGTCCACCTCTACATATTGCATAAGAACCTATCCTGTATGTTTCTGCCCAATAGCCTCAACATGGTTTTATCCTATTTTCTCTATGCGTGTTTTCTCTTTGTCCCAATTTCCTCATCTTATCTTAATTCTGTCACATTGTATGTTTTTGTAAACCAGCTCAAAGCTTTTTCTGGAGGACACTGAAAATGAAATAAAAATAACAATAAAATACCATGGGGCGCCTAGGTGGCTCAGTTGGTTAAGCATCCAACTTCAGCTCAGATCATGATCTCACCATTTCTGAGTTTGAGCCCCATACTGTGCTCTCTGATGTCAGCATGGTGCCAGCTTCAGATCCTCTGTCCCCCCTCTCTCTCTGCCCCTCCCCTGCTCGTGTGTGTGCCCTCTCTCAAAAATAAACATTTAAAAAAAGACAATAAAATACCTAAGTAAGTAGTATTTTCGACACAAAATGCTGCTTCACCCAAATGAGCAGCTACCTTAAGGGACGGGGACAAATCTAATTGTCCTATAGGACCAATAGCATCTTCTAAACTTTAACCTATTCATGACTACATCATTCATCATCATCAATCAAAATCCTGAGGTCCATCTCAAACTTACATGTTTGGAAACCAGGCTGCTAAATCCAAGGTAGTAATGACACCCTCCACCCCCTTTTGCCCTACCTCCAACCAACACAGAGCACCCAAAATTCAAGCATTCCATTCATTCCTTTTTTAAATACCTAGTATCTTTGTAACAATACTACAAAACAGGCTAGTCAAGTGTTATTACCCCATTCTACAGAAGAAACAGGTTTCTTAGTGATTTGTCCAAGGTTAATGAATGCTAGGACAAGGACTGTCCATTTATAATCTAGAATTTTTTTCCACCAGAATCCACTCACACACAGAGCTTTCCAGGGACCCACGCAGAGGATGGTAAAACTGAAGAACAAGTGGAACAAGAAACAGACAGTCACACATCTTAATTAATTAGGCTCTAGAGTTTAAGGGAAGACACTTGTCCGAAAACCTTTCTGCTAAAGAACTTAACAGCCACCAGACTTCCAGGATTCAGTACACTACCTAAAAAATAAATGTTCTTTCATCTTGGTCTGATCATGAGTGATGTCAGATGTTTCCGGGGCCCTACAGGTTTTTCAATGCCAAAATATTCCTAACTTGAAGCCTCAAGCCATAGATAGTTCTCTCCAAATAGAAAGCTTAAAACTATCTTTTTTCTTCCTTTTTTTTTTTTAACTTTACTTATTTATTTTGAGAGAGAGAGAGAAAGAATGAGCTGGGGAGGGGCAGACAGAGAGAATCCCAAGCCGGCTCTGTTTTGTTTTGTTTTTTTGTTTTTTGTGGGGTTTTTTTTGTAGGCACAGGTAGAAAGAAAAAAATTATCATTTCATTACTGGTTTTGCTTACAGAAGATGAACAGAGACACAATCTCAATTTCCATCTGATTTCCTGGGTTGGGTAAATGCACTTTTCTCCTTTCTTTGATTCTTAAGTCTGTATTTATACTCCAAAGTTCAGCTGGTATCTCAAAAAGATAGAATCTAATTTTTTCCTACTACTACAAATTTAATGTTTGAGAAGATTCAGTTACTAGGAGCTCCAGGGGCCCAAGTATCAGAAAGCACAGAACTTTACAGCTGGACAGAAACTTGGTTATACCAGAAAGGAGTTAATGCACAGCCCATCCTCAATGATGCCCACACTGTGAATGAAAAGGTCATTTCCACTTCTGCCCTATTCAGGCTTGCCCACAAAGCTCTGAATTCCAGGATTCAGTTTGGCCACAGACGGGTTTAGGGAAGGAGGGTATAGTAGTAGCCTCTCTGGTATAGAAGCTCCTAAGCCACCTGTTTAATAATATAAATCACAGCAAAGTCACCCAAGTAGAAACATTTGGATCTATATACTCAAGAGCGTGGACTGACAACACCCATGTCCTACTGCTCACTATGTTACCTCACTGAGAAAGCAGAAACCAGGTCTCTGTCTCTAAATCCTCAGATCTAGAACAAAGCACCTGGCATACAGATGGTGTTCAATAAATATTCAATAATTGAATGAATAAATTAACTTCACAGCCAACCAAAGAGTATAAAAACATTGAAGCAATTTCCTACTTCACACACACCACACATACCTACTTCATAAAAGGAAAAAATGAATTTTTTTTTCAATTTTCTTTAAGGGGGAAAAAATGTCAGCTTTCAAGTTGCTTTTGAAGCCAGAGTTACCTTGTCCAACAAAATCTGCCTTTTACAAAATGTCTACATACCAAATAAAAACGAGTCCAATTTAGCCTAATTTTAAATACCTACAAGATAAGCACATATTATTTATAATATTTAAGTATTAGAAAATGCCTAAATATCAAATAGAGAATTGGATAAATGGGCTATGATACATCCAAGAAATGGTACTCTATATAGACGTTAAAATTAAGTCTACGGAATCTTGAACACTCGTGCCAAAATATTACAATACAATAAATAAAATGTCAGGTTTAGGGGCACCTGGCTAGATCAGTCGGAAGAGCAACTCTTGATTTCATGGTGGTGAGTTCAAGCTCCAGTCTGGGTGTAGAAATTACTTAAATAAAAAACTTTAAAAGTCAGGTTTAGGTACATCTACGTGTGTGTGTGTGTGTGTGTGTGTGTGTGTGTGTGTGTGTGTGTTTTAATTAAACTCTGAAGCCATGGGAATGGACACAACATAATGGGATGTATGTGCCCCCAAAATACTGGGAAGATAGATGCCAAAAAAGAAAAGTGATGAACTCTTGGTGGTAGGATTAGAGATACCATTTTTACTTTGTGCTTTTGGGTATTTTCCAGTTTTATCCAGCAAATACACATATATAGTGAGCTATCGTACACATCCAAAAAAGGGTATAAAACATGTCCATTTTCCAGAAGAATAACATGAACACTATTGTAACCATAGTCATGGTTAAGAAACAAAATATTACAGTACCTCAAGGGCCCTCTATGTGTCCCTCAATAAGCAAATCTTCCCCTCTCACAATCTGATTTTTATGCTAATCATTACTACCAACAAGCTACTATTATTTATATGATCAGAAATAAAAATGAAGGTCCTTGCAATAGGTATGTGGTGGGAAAAAGCTAACCCAAACTTTCAGTAGAACATGATTTTGGTATCTTTTCCAAGAATGTGCTTGTATCCACTCATAACTTCGTACTTCATCTGGTCTAAACATATGGCTGACCATAAGTTAGAAAAGATGGGCAGCATAGGGCTAAAGCTGACTTAATTCCAGTACCATTTTCCTAGCCAAGTGACATAACCAGCCACAAAGTAATTTAACAACAGTTTTGCAAAGAACTATAAGCAAATTGGTTGCTAGGTTCATGGAAGAGAGAGAAGATATTTACTTATGTTGATTGACAGCGTATCTTCAGAAAGATTGCCATGTGCTAAAATGTATTGGTCTGTATGTTTTACATACCGTATAGTAACAGCGGGTAGGAGTCTCCTTCCTTCCTTGAGTAATGTTGGAAGTGGTCCAGCCACAATTACTGTGCTTTGATTGAGGGCATGGAGTACTATATGTGCACTCTGGAAGATTCGTTTCACACACCTGGGACTCTCAGAAAATATCACTTTGTGATGACCACTGGAAATTACTAAAGCTGTACTACAATCATAACTGTCTCTGATATTTGAAATTTAAACATCTCCCAAATGGAAGCCACACAGTGTACATGTATCAAAATAAAGGAACCAAACAGAATCACAAGAACTATCACTATAATGACCACGAACAAGCTAGCCAAAACCAGAGAATGTCTGGAACAACCACTATACACTCAGTTACTGCTCACCCTCCGCCCACTGTGTGGCAAGCTACTGGGAGAATCACCTGGACGGGCACATCTGTTGAATTACACACTATTTAAACATTCACTTGTTGCTTGCCATCAGCTGTCATGCCATCAACTGCGACAGTAACTAAGCCTCAGACAAAAGATGTATTGAACAGCAAAAGGATTATTACACTTGGTGGTATTTTTGGAAGGCTGCTGCTGCATCAGAAAAACAAATGAGAAAAATGTAGCCATGTAGCTGGTGAAGAGCAATGCAAGCATTAATTTTTATGGAGGATTAGAAGTGGAAGCCAGGCTGCAGAGATGGTCAAGAAAATAGCTGGCCTCACAGCTGCGAGGTTTGGCCCAACAGTAATTACTGCTACTGGGTTGGAAATGGGACCCAGGGGAGCAAAGAGCATATTCATAAAGGTAATGAAATAGAGAAGAGAGACAGAATAAAAGTAGCAAGTCCCCAACTATCTCCCTACTCCTACAGTTTCAGTGTCAAAAAAATCTTGCTTTGGGCCTTTTTCTATCTTGCTAAACATGTACTGTCTTAAAAATAAGAATTATCAAATCTCATAGGGCAGGAACCAGATGCCTGACTCCTATTGTTCCCCTTATCATGGGAACACGGTGAAGTACCTACTCATATCTCTAGTTTAGATGGACTGTGGTCTAGAAGTCAGTTTTTCATCAAAGCAAAATCTGTTAATAGTGGATGAAAAATAGTAATCACCAAGCAAAAGAGTAACGCTACTTGATCACCAAGGACTTGGGCTATCTAAAGCTGGTTACTGAATTAAACATGGAATTTCCTGGAAAACGCATAAAAACCCTTACCTAATTATGCACTACTCACTCATTCAACAAACATTTGAGATTTAAAGGAATGCACGTATGTTGGTCAGAACTAAGAAGTATTTTCCTGGCACCAAATTCCCAAAGAAGTTCTGTGTGTGTGTGTGTGTGTGTGTGTGTGTGTGTGTGTGTGTGTGTCTGTGTGACAGAGAGAGAGATTAAGATATCAGACTATTTTTAAGGTTTTGCGAAAGTCAGAAATATTCTTCAAACACAGAATATTTAATTCTTAAATTGAACGTTTTTATTCTTCGTTCACCAAGGACATAGCACTCTAACTCCTCGATGGCAATTCTCTGAAGAATCAAAATAATATGGTCCAGGTATGCGCATTTCTAATGATCTAACTTCATGCAATAATAGAGCTCAAGAGTGCCTAAAGAAACGAACAGATAACAACATGCCTGATAAACCATTTACCTCAAAATCACTTGTGTGAAGCTGGTCTCTGGCAAATATGGCAACTTGTACAACCAATTGTACAACCATAAAATTTATGATTATTAACTACTCCAAAAAGACTGGACTATATGAATAATTTATTCAGAAGCTGGTGCCCGGAAAGGTAAACAGAAGGAATTTAGGACAGAGAATGATTACACAGAACAGAAGGGAAGGAGAACACGGGGAACTTTATCACACTAGGAAGAAAAGACAGGGAAAGAAACAATAGGGAAAGGTAAAGAAAATCAAGACAGGGCTGCAGCTTGAACTCTGGACAAATCATAGCGTCATCTCGTCCTGACTATGGAAGTCAAAGCCAAAATCTTTTTGTTGCTCAGGCACTATATCCCAGACTCCTGCAGACCAAAAAATGCAAAGAAGATCTTATATCAAGTGTCATAAAACCTAATAGGAGAGCCCAACCTGGTACCTTAAAGAATTAATTTATCACTATCTCGATAGTCTGGACGGCTTGAGTTTTGTCAACATCATTTCCAATAAGCAGTTTGAATCTCATCTTTTAAAACTCCCTCCCATGACATTCAAAGGCCACCACTACTTTAAATTTATATAGTATCATGACCTGAACCCCCGGAGAGAAATGAGGGTGACAGGGCTACAGGAAGGGAGAAGAGTCTCTTATGAGCTGAACTACATTAAGATGGGGACACAGGTAGAAAGCAGAGAAGGGACTGAGCCAGAAACATGCATATCTGTGATACCGAGGGAGCCGCAGCCACGCCCAGTGAAATTTTACTGGGCCTCAGTGTTACAATTTGCAAACTGGGACATGTTTTCCCCACGTCACCCTGGTGCCAACCTAAAAAACTGCAAGCAAATAAAGGTGATGGGTCATCCAGACTTTCCTATCTTTGAGTCCAAAACTAACACTCGTACCTATCTCCTAAATTAAAACCATAAAACTTAATGTCAATAATGTCTCAGGCCCTACCAATCAGTCCCTTCAAATCCAAGCATTTCGTGTGGTACAGCAACACTACTGTGAAGTCTAATAGAAGGAAGCACACAGTAAGTTGATTTCTGCCACATTATACTGTTAACCTCCTCCACTTGACAATTTACGTCTGAGGCTCAGCTCTAGACTGAGGAGTGTGAGGAGTGCGAGGAAGGGGAGAGGGCGGGGGAGACCACATAAAGGCACACCTACAGAATCTGGAGCATACCAGAACAACCCTGTCACACTGGCCCTTTCGCTAAGTTACTCCTGATCTCCAAGTCTTCCCAGCAGCGTGAGACAGCACTTTCCACTGACTGCTTGCCACGGTTTACGTGAAGAAGCAGCCACTCTGAAAACCACAGCAATATCACCATGGTTAATGTAAAATATTAATGTCTCATTTGTTCAACAGTTTTGTGGAAATTAAAACTTTTAGGTTAATCATATACTGAACAATTTTAATTAAAACAGTTATAAAACAATTAATCCACAAGAGCTAGCTTGGAACTCTGCCAGCCTTATTGGTTTAATGCATGTAGGCAAAACTCATTTTTTTTCCCTTTTGACTTAATGAATGCTAATATGTGACACAAAATATGCATACTAAGCTCCTAATACAGTTAGTCCATCTGGTTTTTCTTGCATTCTCTATTTGTCATTTTTCTTTGATAGCAAAATTGAAAATGAGTTCTCTGTGTTAGAAATGATAATGATGCCATGTGCCATGCTTCATTAAAAACTGCTCTTTATAAAAATCTTTCAGGGTGAAATAAACACCTTAAGTACTCTCTTCTTGCTCTTACACAGCAGGGAGTAAAAGGAAAGACAGGCCCCCAGACCAGGTCCAGAACCACAACTGCAGTTTGAGATAATACTGCCTTCTCACTGCCATTTCCAGAGGTTTTTCCTTTGTGAGGGCACTATAACGACGTGGAAGGTAAATTACAAGTTTAGGCCAAACCCTCAAGTATTTCAATTTGTTCCACATTACAATCTGTGTGATTCATTTTGGGATCTATTTGTTTGCCAAAGTAAGCAGAGTTCGAGCCCTCTGCTGAATATTTAATGTATGCAAAATTACCTTTTAGCATAGGCTAAGAGACCTATTATTTCCAATAAGGCTTAAGAACAGCATTGTGTCTGACCACGATACTTTCAGATTGGTTTTCCAGGCAAGAGCCCAAAGAAAGCAAACTCAGCTATTAGCTTCCACTAGAATATCGCCTCCCCATCCATCTAAGCCTTGCCATGAATCTGAATATTCCAGGCTTTACTGTTTATCAAGCTCCAGAAGTACAAAAGGTACACACCACCCAACTCTTCTAGTTAATTAAAAACACAAGCACAGGTACTTCATCTCAGTTCCCAATTCAAATTTAAGCAACTATACCAAATCCTTTTAGAGATGAAGAAATGAGTTCAACGTAATTCAGCCCTCAAATGGTGAAAATGATCCTCAGCATAATTATATTAGCTGGTACCTTCACATCTGGTGTGTACCTCATTATTTCTGGCTGGGCACATCACATGTGAAGCATATAAACCCATAAAAGGTATTAGATTTCCCTCTTAACCACCTCTCATTCAGGCCAAAAAGAAAATCTACTCTTATGATGCTTAAAAAGCAGTTAGAATAGAAGATTTACCAATTTAATCCCAATAAATCAGCGAAGGAACTCTGAGGAGTCAGTTTCCTTCATCAAGGTAGCAGAGCATAACACTGTTTGGCAATAGGAATGCCAGCCCAATAAATGTAAGTATCAACTATTTAAAATAAACACCAATATTAAAAAGCCTGATTGCAAACAACAGACATATTTAAAGTTCAGGCAATCAATCACCTGAATTCCAATCAGTCAGTAACAAAAGTAATCATTTTTATAAAAGTCTGTTCTGATAAATTCTCTAAATAGTAGCATTTAATAACATCCACTTGTAAAAAGTAAATATTTTTCCTGGCCTGATCTGTTTGTGGAAATCACACTGGACAGAACTAATAGAAATGGACTAAATGACTACAAATAAATTTTCAGCTCTGAAGTCCTATAATTGCAAAATATTTCTCTTTTATAACTAAAATCATAAAATGAGAGGGTTGGGAGAGACCTCAGACATTACTAAATTTTACTGCAAACCTTCTCATTTTACGAATAAGGAAAAACAGGGACGTCTGGGTGGCTCAGTCAGGTAAGCGTCAGACTTCGGCTCAGGTCACGATCTCACGGTTCGTGAGTCTGAGCCCCACGTCAGGCTCTGTGCTGACAGCTCAGAGCCTGGAGCCTGCTTCAGATTCTGTGCCTCCCTCTCTGCCCTTCCCTTGCTCGCACTCTGTGTCCTCTCTCTCTCTCTCTCAAAAATGAACATTAAAAAAAAATTTTTTTTAAAGAATAAGGGAAAACAGTATACTTGTAGTGCTAGGAAAGTTGAAGGCGAGAGCTAAAATGGTATTTATGGATTACACAGGAATTACAACTATCTAAATGTGTCCCTATCACTGATATTTGAGAAGTGCTTTTAATATACCAAAGCACCTAAATGAAGGCTCCAGCCCTGAGAGGTTCATGACCACCCTCTGCTTGGAGGGCATCCCTTTCTTCACCCTTTCTTGTTGATTCTCAACCAACGTGATCCTGTCCCCAGGAGACATTTGGCAATGACATTTTGGTTGTCAGCCTGGAGAGCAGGGAAGAGAGGTGGGGAGCTACCAATATAGAGGCCAAGCATGCTGCTAAACATCCTACAATGCACAGGGCGCTCTCTACACACAACAAAGAATTATCTAGCCCATATGTCAATAGTGTTGAAGACCTTGCTGTCCGGGGTTACTGCCACCACCAGCAACACTCAGAACATACCTGCACCTGGAAAATAATGCCCATGGCCCTCCCACTTGTCATAAGAAGGCTGACCCTTCCAGGGAGCAACTACCAAATGGCCCTGACTTTTCCCATGCTCTACACAGCACTAAAGTCAAGTCAACTCTTAATAAAAAAACAAGAAAAGCTCCAAATGGCTTTGATTCTTACCAGGGATGGTTTTCTTAAAGGAGGAGAGGAAGAGGGAATGGGAGAGGGAGAGGGGCAGAGAAAGAGAGAGAGAGGTGAGAAGCATATATGGAAGTTGGAGGAGAGGTAATACTGGCTTTAAAACAAGATAAAGGGAGAAAATAAAGAAGAAAAATTACCCTCTCCTACAAATCTGTGAAAGCATTTCAAATCATTGCAATTACAGGAGCCCAGGAGAATACCCCTTCAGATATACTAGGTATTTTCTCCTAACCCTCATGCTATTTTAAGTTAAAATAACACTGTCACGGAGTGGTTGTACAGCACCATTATAGGTGATCATGGCAAACACAGACACAGCCCAGACCTTTTCACATCAAACACACAACACACATGCTGCATCATTCCCAAATAAGCTTTGTTCATAATTCTAGAATATACAACCCTCATCTCTCTCACATGGTGGAACACTACCTTAGCAAAACCATGAGAACACGATGGGAGTGTCAGGGTTTTGGGAATGGGTTTTAAGGTTTTGTTTGTTTTTTAGTTTTATTTATTTATTTTGAAAGAGACAGAGACAGTGTGAGCAGGGGTGGGGTAGAGCTACAGCGAATCCCAAGCAGGCTCAACGCTCAGTGCAGAGCCAACACAGGGCTCGAACTCATGAAACCATGAGATCATGACCGGAGCTGAAACAGAGTCGAACAATTAACCGAATGAGCCACCCAGGCGCTCCTAAGGTGTTTGGTTTTTTTTTTTTTTTAATATATTTGAGAGAGAGAGCATGAGCAGGGGAGGGGCAGAGAGAGACAGAATATCCCAAGCAGGCTTCACACAGTCAGCATGGAGCCCAATACAGGGCTCAAACCCATGAACCATGAGATCATGAACTGAGCTGAAACCAAGAGTCGGACGCTTAACCAACTGAGCCACCCAGTCGCCCCCAGGAGTGTCAGGGATTTTTAAAGAGTGCAGCTTTCATTCCCCTGGTCATTGGGCCTCAGGCCCTAGAGATTTAAAAAGTATCACACCAACTGTCACCCTGGTTAAGCTTATACACAATTTATGTGTGGAGGCAGGTCATATGATGTAAACAAAAGAACCTACCAACACCAGATGGGCAAGGTACTAAACAGCACTGGTGTTTATGAGAGTAAGAGAAGGACCTGATCACCAGAAGCTGCAGAAAGGAAGGGTTTACCTTTCGCTCCACCTCCCCTAACCATCTTAGTTCACAGAATAGGAAACACTGTGGAAAGGACAAAGCTTTCAGTTTTCAAATTAAACACTTTAAGATTTTCCCTTCTAATATTTCTCATTAAATTGACTTACTTGTCTTCAGAATTTTCACAATATTATGATAAGGCAAGTTCACTCTCCACAAAAGGTCTTTTCTGAATCTTCATAACTCACAAATCAAACCTCCCAGTCTTGCAGTCTGCACTCGTTTCTAATCCCCTCAATTTTTTTAGAGATCAGAAAGATTGCCTGATGCACTGAATTCTCCACAGATGCCCTAGAATTACCCATGGGCAGAGGCAAAAGAGCTCCTACCAACCTCATCCATGTAGGATACAGGGCATTCCTGGATTGTTCCTTGTTCAACTGCTTTGATTTTGCAAGCTTCCCACTGGCAGAAAGCTATGGGGCTTTCTCTCTCTGCAACTGAGGTTAAGGAACTGAGTTTCCTTTGCAGTGGCTCACCCCTGCTTTTACATCAGCCATATCCAAGTCAGCATCTGTTCCAGAATCAACCTCTGACCCCAAAATAGGCAAATTCTAAATTTGTCAACAGTTAGGATCTGCATTCTGAGAAATCAATAATCACTGGTTTCCATCAACTGTATACCCTCTGCCCTCTGCCTCATGACTCTACATAAAATGTGCCTGGTTTGTTTTTTCTCTCCTAGAAGCTGCCAGCATAAAGTCTAAAAAGGTTCAGAAGTGAACATATTAAAAATAAATAAATAAAAATCGGTAACCGTGTCAAACATCAAAATTTGAAAAGAAAAGCTCCTGTAAAACTCAGTGGTATAAATGATGAAAGCCAATGTAGAAAGCCTTAGGAGCACCAACCACATAGGTACAAAAGGAAAACAGCAGGAAGGCGGAAGCAGGTGGCCCGGGATGGAAAATTAATAGGAAAACACAGGCTTCTTTGAATGCTGCCAAGAAGTCCTCCAACAGAACCCAAGGAATGTGGAGGCTCTAAGCCTGGAATGTTGTTCTCAAATTCTCCCTTTTACAATACCCTGGAGTGCCAGGGCAGAGGGATGGGGCACACACCACCAAAGACAAACCAAACCTCATTTTTTAGTTGGGGAGGGAGAGGTTATTGGTCTTGTAGGAGTTTTGTTACACAATCCCCTACCTAAAGTTCCTCTACACTACACAGCAAAATCAACTTGATATTGATCAACAGGGTTAACACGGAAGGCGACAAGGGACGCTCACAAATCAAAGCTGTTGTACAAAGTAATGGGAAAGAAAGATAAAGCAGGTGAAATGGGGAAGAAATTTATTCACACAATGATGTATGGCTTCAGGCTGGATTTACACACCTTCTCAGTGCATAATTTCAATGAATCAAGCTCTGAGGAAGCAGGTCAGTAGAAATGACATTAATACCTGGAGTCATTCAGATAGAGTTTGAAACTTGGCTCTAACTACAAAACCTCAAGCAAGCCAATTAACCAAAGTTCCAGTTTTCCCACCTGTAAGATAGGGATATTATCCCCTACATACTATGCCAGGCTATTTTAAAACTAGCACAAATATATAAAAAGTGCTTATCTCATAGCAAGGACACAAACGGTGAGTACAGTGGTGTCATTCTGAGGAAAACATCACTTCCTCAGACTCCTAGGAAAGTTCAGACCCATATTTTTTTATGTATCTCCTAACCTTCCTTCCTTCTCCTTTCTGCCAAATTCATCTTCTCCCTCAAACTCCAGTAGACTACATAATATTTCAATGTAGAAATTCTCCATAAGTTAGTGTTCTCACTTTATTCTGTAAAATTCCAACACCCACCAGCTCTACTGCATATGAATGAATTTATTATTTGTGGCACTGGTCATTTTAAAGATACTGGCTCAAAACAAAAGCCAGATTTCAAGTCACTGTATATCTGTCACGCTGTCATTTTGTTTTACCTAAGAACAGTAGTGTCTTAAAAATAAACTTTGGGGCACCTGGGTGGCGCAGTCGGTTAAGCGTCCGACTTCAGCCAGGTCACGATCTCGCGGTCTGTGAGTTCGAGCCCCGCGTCAGGCTCTGGGCTGATGGCTTGGAGCCTGGAGCCTGTTTCCGATGCTGTGTCTCCCTCTCTCTGCCCCTCCCCTGTTCATGCTCTGTTTCTCTCTGTCCCAAAAAAATAAATAAAAAACGTTGAAAAAAAAATTTTTTTGAAAAATAAACTTTACCTATACCTCATCTGTCCTCCTTGAAGCAAAATCCTGAACAGTCAATGGAAGTGGATACATGACTATCAAAAGCATAATAATTTAATTCACTAGACAATTTCACAGTGGTTCTCAAAGACCACACTGTTTACACTTGGTAATTGCTATCATGCTCTGCAGTGTTTACTTTTTAAACCATGGATTTATTATTTTTTTAAAATGAATCTCCCTGCTAATGAGCTAAAGAGCCCACAAAGAAAGATATTGATGCCTACATGAACTAATGTATTATACAGTACCAGACAGTAATTTGCTCATGATATCCCTAGGTTTATAGAAATTCTCTTTCATCAAAGAGAACGGCCTCAGCAAAGAGGAACAGACGAATACATGAAGAGTCATGCCATGTCTTTACTGCAAGACCCGGTCAGTTTAACTTCCGTGTGCCCCATGGTGTCTCTTTATATCATACACCAGGTTCAGAACCTGGAAAGTTAATAAGTATTAACAAAACTCTTCTGACCCTTGAACATGTGTTTGAACTGCACAAGTCCACTTAAACATGGGTTGTGTGTGTTGGTTTTTTGTAGTACACTACAGTATTGTAAATGTATTTTCTTAACGTTTTTTTCTCTAGCTTACTTTACTGTAAGAATATACTATATAACACATATACAAAATATGTGTTAATCAGCTGTTTCTGTTATGGGTAAGGTAGGCTATTCAACAATAGGCTATTACAAGTTAAATTGGGGGGGGGGCGGATCAAAAGTTATGCATGGATTTTTTTACTACACTGCAGTCAGCGCCCCTAGCCCTCTGCATTATTCAAGGGTCAATTGTAATTGTCTAGCTCTCAGAGATGAACCAGCACCACTAAGACCTAAGGTAAGATTACAAAAAGATAATAGGAGAAATAACTGTCATTCATTTAAAATTCACTGAACACTTCCAGGATCAGAATAACTCTACCTGAAAACTCAGATTTATATGTGAAATAATTCAAACAATAAACACTTATAATATACCTAGTATATAATAGGAAAGGGGTCAGCAAACTTCTGCAAAACGCCAGATAGTAAATATTTCAAGCTTTTCAAGCCATATGATCTCTGTTACAACTATTCAATTCTGCTGTTGTAGCACGTAAGCAGCCAGTGACAATAATGTAAATGAATGAACATGGCTGTAGTGCAGAAACACTTTATTTATGAAAACTGAAATTTTAATTTCACACAATTTTCATGTGGCATGACTTAAATATCCTTCCTTTGATTTATTTTCAACCATTTAAAAATATAAAAATAATTCTTAGTTCATGGCCACACAAAAACAGGTAGTGGCCTGTTTTGGCCTGTAGCCTATAGTTTGCCAAGCCCTATAGCTGACCCATGTGATAGGCATCTGGGCAGACATCAAGGAGAATGTGATAATTTCCCTGCTTTCTAAAACACAACAAAAGAAGTAAACCCGAAATTACAGTACAATGTGACAAATGCTAAGAAGAGACACGTACCCAGTGTTACAGGAGCAAGACGAAGCAATTAAAAAATCTCTCCCAAACTGGCAATGAGGTCTTGATATAAACACGAAAGCAGTTTTAGTGTGGTACAGTTTCCTATACATAACAAACCGTTAAAAGGTACCTTAATAAATTGAAAGAAAAACTGTGACTTTAAAAAACAACCTTCACCACCAACATCTGTTAAGACTTTATCAGAACATGCCTGGGTACATTTTAGAACGTCCTTTTTAATTAGCGTTCCAGGCCAGAACCTCCGGCAAAATCCATTCTCCATTGATCTGCCAGGAAGCAAGCATGTCCCAGGTGGTAGCTGACTGCGACTCTTAAGGGCAAGTCCACAGGTCCTGCCGGTTTATTTCACCTAAGTGTCACAGGTAATAGTTTTCATGTACTCTGGGATAGAAAGAATCAAACAGGTTTCTTTCCCAAGTGAAAGGTCAATGGAATAATCAGCTTGGCCAGAATCTCAAATATTTGCCTGCACCCCAGTGGTTCTGCCTAATCAAATCAGGTTTATTAGAGGGTCACCTCTAATCAGCACTAAGTTTTATCTGCATTTGGAGATGTTTAGGCAGATTTATTTTAATTACCTCAGAACAAACGAAGCTTGGGTCTTCAGACTTTAATTGTCACAACTGTCTGCCCGGATGTTTTGTTCCAAGGGGGAAGCTGAGGGAGCCAGGAGCCAGGCTGACATCATCAGCTGTGTATTTAATTAAAGCAAAATGAAGGGCAGGCAGGCTGGGGAGGACGGTAGGTCAGTCTTTCTGTCCCAGTACAGAAAGGCTGCACCACTCATGAAAATACAAGGGGCTAAAGGCTTATTAGCTCATCTTTGCCCCCTTTCTCCCCCCTCCCAGTCTGGCAGAAGGACCATCTTTCCTGATGACCAGGAAACCAAATGCTCCAGTGTGAGCCTCTGACTTCTCCATGAGCCCTGAATATCATAAGGAAGGAGAATCAGCAACTCCCACTTCCTAAGAGCCTGCAGGCCACAGATCCCTTAGAATAAAATAAAATACAAAATAAGCCTTCACAATAATGAGTGGTCCAAACATCTGACATTTACACCAGAATTTCCGATATGGTGGCAACTAGCTTTCCTTCCTTGGATGTCTGAGTGACACAAGACTTCATGCAATAGCCAAGACCTTGCTTTAGTGTGACTGTAGGCTTCTGTATTCTAGTATCTCAATATCGGATTGCTTCAGGCTTCGAAGTTTTCTTTATTTGAAGCACCTCTGATAATAAACCCACCCACCACCCCCCGCAAAAAATAAATAAAAATAAAATTTAAAAAAAAGCCTGATGTTGGGTTTGTGGTCCAACACCAAATTCAGGTTTTCAAGCAAGTTCTCCCATTCAAAAACAGGGAGTAAAGTGAACCCAAGATCTGGGTAGTTCTTTTCTTCATCAGTCCTGGAAGACAGAGCTATGTGTCATTTACCTTTTTATCCCTGCCGCTTTCCTGTGCTACACTGGGTGATTAAATCAAAGAATAGGATATACTAACACCAACTGACCAACAGGTCCTGTGCCCCTCATTTTCTGTTTCATTTTGCTTTCCGCTCCCTCCCCCTCCGAGGGAACATGAAAATTCAGTGATCTGAAAGGCAGAAAAATTGTAAACAAAATATATTTTAAAATGTGAGCACAATAAACAAATCTGGATAAAAACCAGGAAACTGTAGGATGGGTGTTTCTGTTTGTATCAAGTCTTGTCCCCAAGAGGCAGACCGTCTGTCAACCACACTATTCAAGGAGTGTTAGGAACCCGAGCCTTTGTGGTAACACCAGTCGAGAACCCCTTTTCACTCTGGTGGCAAGCTCTTATTTCCCAAGAGCTCCGTGGTCAGCTGTGCAAGACTTCTAATGACTCTGAGATGAACGTGGGTCAGTGCTGCAGTCACCATACAGTAGGGAAGGGGCAGAGGGGACATTTGTCAAGAGGCCCCAAGAAAATTATCACATAAATTTCATCTGCCAAGACAGCTGTGGGCAAAAACATGAAATAGGGAAGGGAGGGAACATAGAAAAGAAGAAATCTGTCCTGCCACCACCTCACCTCATCTTAACTTTCAGTTTTTAACGATAGTTGCTGACAAAGATGAGCACCTTACATGGCAGCACTGCAAGCCTGCCCTGAGAAATCAGATGGTCTTTGTTTTTGTCCCCACGTCTCTGTCTGGTAAATCTGGGCCTTTCAGAGCTGACGTCAAAAGCACCACCCAGACGGCAAAGGAAATATTGAAATTATTCCTTACAAATGGGTAATAAGCCACAGTCCAAGACTCCTCTTCCAACCAGGCCCCCCAAAGGCACATCCGTTCCCTGAGACACCTCCCCGCAGCTTACTTGCCGGCAGCAGGGGAACTTCACATATTCTGGGGCCAGCTGTCTCCCTTCTGGTGAGAGAAGCAAAGTGATCCCCTAAAGGTGGGGCTGAAAAGGGACTCCAGTCCCCATCCCCCCAATTCCTCTATCCACTCCCCAGTGTTTCTCAAACTTCAGAGTACCATCAGAATCACTAGAGGAGCTGTTAAAACATACCTTACTAAGCCCCCCCCCCCAGAATTTCTAATCCTATAGGCCTGGGATGCCCCCCCCAAGAAATCTGCATCTCTAGCAAGTTCCCAGATGATGCCGCTACTTCTGGTTTGGGGACCATAATTTGAGAACCACTGCAGTAAATTAATAAGAAACAAGAAAGTCAGGCAATTGTTGTTTTCAGTTTTTAACAAATATGACAGCCCCCAAATTAATAGAGAGCCTAGAGCTTTTTATATGTGTAAAACAGCTGCCAAAATCCTGAAGTGTTTGCTTTGTTGTATAAGCAGCCGGTTGTGATTTTGCACTCAGCCACAAAGCAGGATTGTAGATTTTTTTTCATTAACTGGAGGATTTGCTTCATGTCTGTATTATTGTTTTACAGTTTCTAATTACTGGGCTGTGAAGTGCCAAATGGTCAACAAGCTTCCCTATTGTTATTCAGGTGAACCCACTGGTGCTAGAGCTGAAGAGTGCCTTGTTTTATGGGGCTGCTGGACGGCACACTCCACGCCTGTGGATGCTCACGTATTACTGCGACAGGAACACAAATTAACCACAGAAACACAACCTCTACCAATTAACTAATCTTTCCAAAGCAAGAGCACTTATGGCCTTATCTCCTTGCCAGGAGTCCTGTTACCTGACTGCACAGATGAGGAACGCTATGGCTATAAAAGCCCACCTCTTAACATCTTTTATTTCTGGTTCTTCAAAACACACAGTGGCCATCATGAAAAACTAATCCAGAACATTCAGTCAGTGAACTGAAAACATAAACAGCGCAAGTGTTTAGGTGAGTGTAAAAGGGGAGATACCCCAGGTAAGGCAAGCTGGAGGCTCTCCTGGCTGGGAACTCCCAGCTTCCCTGAGGAGCTGAGCATGAGCCCTGGAATCGGGATGCCAGGTTCCTATCTTAATCCTGCCTGTTGATTCCAGCTGTGCACAGAGTGGCAAGTTATTGAGCCTCTCTGGGCATCCATTTCCCATTTGTAAAATGGAAACAGTGATAGCACACATACTTTATTGGGCTGGTTTGAACATGATAAGGGATAATCCATGTAAAGTGCTTGTCACAGTGCTGGGCACATTTTAAGTAATCAATAAGCTTTCAGCATTATTACTGCTTCCTGTGAAGCTCTGGGGCAGGACGTGGAAGGATCTGTATGCTCCTTCCCCTTGGGCATGTCGACACACTATGGAGAGGAGGATGGCTTCTCCTCCATCCCAAAGGGACTCAGCAAGACTGGGAGCTAGCCCAAGCAACATTGGAATCAGCTGGGGTGGGAAGCACATCAAGAAGACTTTAAAAGAGAAAAGAGTGGGATTATAAAGAATTAGTGGGCTCTTTCATGCAAACTGGGCAGGAGATGGGACAGGGAGGAAAAGCAGGCAAGGCCGTCTGATGGCTGGTAAGAGCAGCTCTCAAAGGTCTCCAGACCAACGTTTCATGTTGTAATCCCGAAGCATCTGAGAACTATTAGCACAGAATACAGAAGTTTTATAAATTTCTCCTAACCAGATCCAATTTTTCTCCTGCTTCAAATTCCCTCCCTAACCTCTTCCCATCTGGAACTGCCTCCACTGAAATGGATAGCAAGTTGAGACAGAGAGAAGCAAGGATGTCTCCTTCCTTGAGCGAGAACAAGAGACCCACATGAACAAAGCTGGGCTGATGCAGAGGAGAGGGCGGGCAGGGTGAGTCTCAGGTCAGAGGGGCACAGGAGTAAAGGTCACAAGGACAAAATGAGCACACATTCTTCCAGCTGCTTCCTAACAAAAGTAACCCTGAGAAATGTGCAATCAAGAATCAATAAAAGTAAAAAGGAGGGTATTTCTCCTCAAGGAGCATGAAAACAAAACCCACAATTGCATGAGCATGTACATGCACACACAGAGAATTTAAGTCATTCTTATTACATTCAGAGAAAATTACATTTCTGGCTTCAGACATGTGTACTCTGTTATGCTCTGAAACTCAAGAGTGAGAAGCGTTCTGTCAATGACCCTAGCTCTTGAAAATACAAGTGCCATACAGGAAAAGAAGACCGTACACTTGACACAGAGGAGGGCTGGAGAGAGATATCTTCATCTAAAGGGCTCGCTGTACTTTTCTTCCTAAAAGCAAATCAAAACCATTAATCTATCCTAACTGTTCGTCAAACTCTATGCCTGGCCCACCCCTGAAATTCTCTTTAGTCTTTCTGGACAGGACACAGATGCAGGGCTGCCTCACCAGAAATGCTGAAACAAAGAACCACGCTTAACTCGTTTCTTGACCTCAGAATAGGCAGAGCCCAGACAGGGGAGTGATTAACAGCTAACAAGCCCCCTCGGCTCTATCAAGAAGGTGAAGTCCCCACTCCACAACAGCAGAGGAAGTCCCCAGGTCATAGTGTCTCCTCAGCCCCTTGGATGCAGGCATCTTCCTACGGTCATTCACCAAGCACCAGATGTACCATCAGATGCCTCACCATGCCTCACTTTCTGCATTAATTAACGGGATCTTTTAACCGCAGACGCCCAGCCCCTAGCTGAGGCACTATGCAACTTATAATTTATTTTGAGAGAGTGTGAGTGGGGGAGGGGCAGAGAGAGAAGGAAAGAGAGAATCCCAAGCAGGCTCCACACTGTCAGCTCAGAGACCGACACGGGGCTCGATCCCACAAACCATGAGAGCATGACCTGAAGTTGGACACCTAACGGACTGAGCCACCCAGGTGCCCCTTATTTTTAAAGATGCCTGGAAAAAACCTGCCCCTGCTCTGGAGGGCAATTCTGTATGTAATAATCACTTGTGGGTTAAAGCTGTCAGTGTCTAACCAAACCACCTTTAGCGAAGACCTAAGTCAAATTTACCTTTTCCCTCCCAAGTTCTACCAGTCCTCGCTGTGGGTGCAGTAAAGCATATACTCACAGCTGGACAGTCCCAATTTCTAGCATTTTTTTCTTTTCCCAAAAGACAATGTATTCATAATAAAATTTGACATAATAATTTATATGCCTTTGTAAAGCTCTCTGCCTGTCCATAAATCCACAAATTGGAAAGAATCCTGTGGCAAAAAGGACATTTTGCTTCAGAAAAATACGGTCACTGCATCTGTGGAAACAGGCAAGAGCCAATTCTCACTTACCTTATAATAAAACTACAAACACACCCAGAAAATCAAGATAAAGATGCAAGTTCCAAGATTGGTTATTTTATTCCCAACATCTAGCATAGTGTCTCAACCATACTATATACTCAGCACATGATTCTTAATGACAACCTCTAAAATGGATATGGGCTATAAGGGATGATTTCACAAAGCTAAAAAATAAAGCTCCCACCCATCCATCCTCCCCCACACCTGCCATAATGACACAGCAGCCGATTTTACAAGTATTTAGACACATCTGTCCTGACTCTCTTTCCCCCTACCGGGGCTAAAAACATCCCTGGCACAGACGCTAATAGACACCAAGCCAAAGAGACTATTTTCCTTCACAGAATGTTGTCTCTACCAAACACCTCTGTCTCCACCTTTGAGAGGTATCTACTCTCAAAGCGTTTAGGATAACTTGCCCCAAACCAACAAAACCAACCTATTCCAAGAAAGTTAGTATCTGTCAGTTCACCTTAACGGCCAGAGACCACCGCAGAGAGTAGAAGGGCAATGCTGCTTTATGCAGACCTAAATTCTTCAATAAGATTAACTTACCTAATAGGATTTAGGGATGCTATGAAGGCCATTATGGTGTCTCCTACAAGCTGGAGGCTCCAAAGGCTTTAACCATTCGATTTAATCCAATCTGGCCTAATCTAATCAAGGCTGTCTCCTGTATTCTGTCAGTGGACTTTGAGCAGAGATCTAAAAATGAAGGGAAAACCTCCATTCAAACCATACCCTGTGGACCAAATATGTGCTAGCTTTCCTTCAGAAATAAGTGCAGACCTGACAAGTAGGCATGTGGATCTTTTGCTGCCTTAATTTGCTAGTTTCTATGATCTACCTAGGCTAAGAAATGATTATACTATCTACCTGATGCTTAGATTTTAATTTAAATGGCACAAGACTTCACTGGTTGACAATTAGTAATCTTACTCAAAACCCACACCTTCTTTCCGGATTCCCTTTAAGAGGAGCAGGGGTCAAATTCAGCAGCAAGCTCTCTGTGCAGACAGGAGGTCAAAGCCAAGGCTGACTCAACAGCAGAGAGATTCTTCTTCACTGACAGCACATGTCTCCGGACAAGGTGGTTTCTGTCCCCTAAGAGGCTGCAAACGCTACCTCAGATGCCCAGCAGAAAGACAGAGGTCTATAGCAAACCCCTAATGGAGCATTCTGAGGCTGTCTGACTCCTTCAACTGGTGCATGAAAGCTAACAAGTCAGCTTACATCCCAAACCCTCCAGCTTCCCCCCTCACAGCAATCACAAGCTCCTGTGTTAACCAGTATGGGTTAAAGCAGCCTAGAAAGGAAGGGAAGATAAAAATTAAATGTGTAGGCTAGCATATTCTAGACCTGCACCATGCAGTACAGTACCTTCAAGGGAAAAAAAGAAAGTATCTCAATATTTATATATGCATATATATATCTCTATAAGTATATGTAAACAGTTAAGTTGAAACGCTTTAAAACTTGATATATTGGGTTAAATTACTAAAATTAATGTCAGCTGTTTTTTACTTTTTTAATGTGGCTGTTGAAGACTTCTAAATTGCATATGTGGCTCACATGTTTCAATTAGACAGCACTGTTTCGACAATCTGTCCACTTCAACTCTTCAAAACAATTTCAAAGGAGAAGCACATATTTCATTCCATTAACTCCATCAGGTCAAGGCCAGATGATAAGCCTCAAAGTCAGAACAGAACAATCTTTGAACAAATATTTACTGAGGCCTCAGGAGGAACAGGATTTGTGGATTCCAGTGCCAGCTCACACATTAAATATCTAAATCAACCTTGAATATGCTGCTTCAGTTCTCTGAACTTCTGGTTGCTTGTCCATCTCTGACATGAAGAGGCATCACAGACCTCTTGCCTAAATTCATAGCTGCCTCTATGAATCCTCAGTCCTTTTACATATATACCAGGCAGTGCCTGATTCTCAGCCCACAGGAGTCAAAACTTCATTTACCAAGTGCATCCAGCTTTGGGGAATTCTCCAGAACATAGTAGCTCTAACAATCCAGGAATGTCTCATTTCAAGTATTAACCACTGAGCAAAATGGTCACCTTCCTACCACAAGAAACACTCCCACAGGTTTCGCTACCAGCACATTTGAGCATAAGCGGCTTAGAAAAAGCTGTTGTTTGGGGCGCCTGGGTGGCTCAGTCAGTTAAGCCTCCACCTCTTGATTTCAGCTCAGGTCATGATCTCACGGTTCGTGAGTTTGAGTCCCACATTGGGCTCTGCTGACAGTGCAGAGCCTGCTTGGGACTCTCTCTCTCCCTCTGTGTGCCTGCCCTGCTTGCTCACACACGCTCACTCTCTCTCAAAATAAACAAACATAAAGGAATGAAGAGAGAGAGAGAAAGCAAGCTGTTGTTCCCAGAAACTCAGAGGTCAACGAGAGATCCAAAAATGAAACCCTGGTTACCAGAGGTAGGGTAGCAACTACCAAATGTGTCAAATGTGGAGGATACAAGCTGCCAGATATGTCCTAAGTCTGTTTCCTCCTTGTTCCTCACACTGTCTCTCTCATACTAGTCATGCGCAGGCCCTTCACCTAATGCTCCTGGGGACAACACTGCCTCCAACACCTCACTCCGAACTGAATCTACACTCCCAGTGGTCCCTAACCTCATGAAGGCTTTAAGCAAAGCATTCAGACGAAAGTATTTGATTCAGCAAACTTAAGAGGAAACAGCAACAGAGCCCCAGCTTAGGGCAGGGAATCCAAGGGTGAGGAAGAGCGGGTGCTCAAAGGACAAGGTCTTGCAGTGGCAATCTGCACAGGACCAGGAAGTGAGGTAAGCCAGGGTGAGACAGAAGAGGTGAAAACTTGCATTTCACACTATGCCAGCCAGGGGACAAAGGCAAAAAACAGCATAGTATACAGGGAGCAATAAGCAGTTCACTTTAAAAAGGCAAAGAGAAGTGGTGGCAGGCCAGCTTCCTGGGTCTCCCAGAGCTGTGCAGTTTCCCAGGGTCATGACCCAGAAGGGCCCCACACTTGGCTTAATGCTCGGCTGTCACCCTCTTGAAGTTCTTAATTTTTCAACAAGGGGCTCTGTGCATTCATTTCGCACTGGGCCCCGCAAATTACATAGCTGGTCCTGATGGTGAGAGATGGTGGGCAATCAGACAGGGCCCAGTGGGGCTAAAATGATGAAGGGGCACCTGGATGGCTCAGACAGTTAAGTGCAGGACTTTGGCTTAGGTCATGATCTCATGGTTTGTGGGTTCGAACCCCATGTTAGGCTCTGTGCTGACAGCTTGGAACCTGGAGCCTGCTTCGGATTCTGGGTCTCCCTCTTTCTGCCCCCCCCCCCAACACGTGCTCTCTCTCTCAAAATTAAATAAACATTAAAAAAAATTTTTTTAAAAACGATGATGAAAAACCCCTCTTTAAGGTTTGAATGACCCATTGGCAATCCATACCGTCATGGCAGTGGCTCTCTCGAGTGTGTGACAATGGCCAGGGAGACCTACTGCTAAGATTCTAAGTCAGCAGCTCTGGGATGAAAAGCTACGAAAAGTGCATTTTTAACAGGCTCCTGGTGATTCTGAAGTCAGAAGTTTGAGAAATTATATCTAAAACGTATGACATATTAACACTTTGTCTCTTACAGACAGGAAGAGTGCAGAGAAAGACTTCCTTCAGCAAGTGTATCTTTCCCAAGCCCTGAGCCAACTCCAGCCACATAACAAGGGACTGTAGATAGCACTAGGTTTCCAAAAAGGTTACTAGAACACAATTTAGAGAGACAGCATGCCAAGAGCCCAATTTAATGACTTAATCATCCTGACAAAGCACAACACTACTGGCCCACTTTGGATGGATAAAACCATGTGGGGTAGAAAAAGAAACAAATAATAATTTCACAGTATACTTCTTAGAAGACAATGTTCCCTTCCCTTCCTCCTTCCCTGCTAATTCTCAGCGACCCTCCATTTGACTTTGCTCAAATGTCACTCTTCAAAACACCCAAGACTGGCTAGGTTCCCCTTAGTACATACTCTCAAAGAGTCTATGATTATCCTTTTTATCCTTCATCCAATTATAAGTATTTGGCTACTGGTTTTGATTTTTTGGTTTTTTTTAATCTTTGTCTTCCACCATATAGCTCCGCAGCATTGAAAACTCTGTGTAATTCACATGTGCCTACAATCAGCATAGACTAGGTGCTAGAAGATAATGATGACTGAATGAGAAAGGTTGCAAGTTTGAGGTCAGCCATCAGAAGGAAGATAAGGTGACTGTTCACAGAGCAATAAGGCAAAACATGCACACAGTGAGACTCTGACAACACAGCAAACCAAGGAAGCACAACAGGACCCAGGAGTATTGGCAACCATTTCCTAGCTGCACACTTCAGGAGTCCTGGAGTGGTATCACCCACTGGAACTAAGCTCTGTGTGACAGGTAAGAGGAGGTAGTTTGGCACCCAGCTCCTCCGGCCAGTTTTAGAAATGCAGCATACCAGAAGTCAAAGTGGTTTGTCAAGTACCTTCTTGTTCCTCGAGTACCTAGACAGCTAGGTACACAGCAAGACAAACTCCTTTTTGTAAGAAAAGGTTTCGCATTGGGGTGGCTCAGTCGGTTAAGCGTCCGACTTCAGCTCAGGTCATGATCTTGCAGTCTGTGAGTTCAAGCCCCGCGTCGGGCCCTGTGCTGACAGCTCAGAGCCTGGAGCCTGCTTCAGATTCTGTGTCTCCCTCTCTCTCTACCCCTCCCCCACTCATGCTCTGTCTCTCTCACTCTCAAAAATGAGTACGTGTTAAAAAAAATTTTTTTTTTAAAAAAAGAAAAGGTCTCCCACTCATTCTGGACGGAAAACCAGAGAGGTCCAAGGTATCTGAAAGTCTGTAAACAGGCAAAAAAAAAAAAAAAAAAAGCTGATTCTCTAACAGCACCATGTAGGCACAGGGGAGGAGACATTAACCCACAGCTTTAGCTCAGTGAGCATCATGGAAAATGACAGATTTCCAGAAGAGGTCCTGTTCATTTATTCCTCCATAGGTTCCAGCCTAAATGATACTCCTTCCTGCCTACTTATTCAACCATGTGTGAGCGATTAAGATCTTTCCCCAGCCATCCAACTTAAATAGTGCTACGTTCTTAATTAAAACACTATAAAAAATGATGAACAACCAAATTCAGGTGCTGCATAATTTATTTACATTTATGTAACAGCTTCCCCCAAGGAACTCAAGGCATTTTCAAACTTAAAATTATCTAGCAGATAGTAAGCTTCACAAAATTCCCAGGAGAAAGGACTATAAGGAACATAATCAATAATAGGTTCCTTACATCACACATGCACACCTTCCTCCCACTAATCCAAGTGTGCACCACTGTTAAGTCTCTCTCAGCTACAGGTCTAAACTAATTCAGAAAATTATAGGTGAGAATTTTTTTTCAGGAAACCATCCCAAAAATAAGAGGAGCTAATAACTATTTCACCACACTGTGAAAAAAGTCACGCCTTTTCTTGAATCTTTTCTGTAACAGGAAAAAAAAAACTCATTCCACTCCAAAGTTAAATTTTCTAAACCAACTTAAAAATATACCTCGTGATAAAGGGAAAAAAAAAAAAAACAAAAAACCCTGAATTCTAATACTCCTTGCTATTCTAAATCTCCTTGACCTACCTACCCCCTCAGAGGAGAACCTACAACTTTCTAAGGCCTTTGAAGGTACTGACAATATTTTACTTCTTAATCTGGGTAGTGAGTACATGAGTCTTGGGTTTCTTTTTCTTCCTTAAACCATCCGTATACATATATGTACACAGTTTCTTTAGTGCTCCTGATGAATTTTGTGTAAATAGGCCAGAAACCCCACTTTGAGAACCAATACTGGCTGCATCAGAATCTCCTGCGTGCTCGTTAAAGCAGAATCTTGTCATGAGTTGAATTCTGTCCATTCAAAAAAGGTATGTTGAAACCCTAATTCTCAGCACCTTGGTATGGAATTTTATGGGAACAGGGTTGCTGCAGGTGTAATTAGTTAAGACAAGGTCACGGCGGAGCAGGGTGGGCCCCTAATCTAATATATGCCTCATGTCCTAAGAAGATGACCGTGTGAAGACAGACACACACGGAGAGAACACCATGTGACCACAGAGGCGGAGACTGGTGTCACACAGCTGTAAGCCAAGGAAAACAAGAGACTGCCCACAAACCGCCAGAAGCTAGGTCCAAGAGGCAAAGAAGGATCCCCTAGAGGTTTTAGAAGGAGCAAGGCCCTGCTGGTACCTGGATTTCAGACTTCCAGCCTCCTGCACTGTGAGGGAATGATTTCAGCTGCCTCAAGCCACCGGGCCCCTAGTACTTCGTTGCAGCAGCCCTGATCCTGGGAAACCAATACAAACTCACCAAGAGTAGTTTGGGAAGTGTCTGACCAACCATCTGATCTAATTTGAAAAGTTGGCTACAGGTTCCAGAATCCTAAGAACACTTGTGCAGGAAAAGACCTTTGAATAACTCTGTTGTTTTGAAGACAAGAAAAAAAGTTTCACAAAGAGTCTGAAATTCTTATCATTTTTTTTTTAATTTTTTTTTCAACGTTTTTATTTATTTTTGGGACAGAGAGAGACAGAGCATGAACGGGGGAGGGGCAGAGAGAGAGGGAGACACAGAATCGGAAACAGGCTCCAGGCTCCGAGCCATCAGCCCAGAGCCTGACGCGGCACTCGAACTCACGGACCGCGAGATCGTGACCTGGCTGAAGTCGGACGCTTAACCGACTGCGCCACCCAGGCACCCCATGAAATTCTTATCATTAAAAAAGTAAATGGTTATCTGGAAGTGACAATATTTTAGGAACACCCACTAAAATATCTGAAAAAATGAGACCCAAGATAGGTACCTTTTTTAAAGCCAACAGACAAGGAAGCTCAGGAACTAACAGGGAATACAGACAAGGAAAGATGGCCTGGCCTCCTGGCTCTGTAAAAGGAAACCGGAAATGCCCTGGGAGAAAGAACTTGTCTCTGAAACTATCTCAGCTAGCTTCAGTAATTAGTCTCTGTTCCTATTTTAAAATTAAAAGGTTCACGAGAACCCTGCCCTGTGCCTGGTTCGGTGCAACAATATTTGCAAAGAGCTAATAATTGGAGGAAAGTAGTAAGGAAAAAGCTATCTGGTTCCACTATCCATCCATCCATCCTTTTAAGTGTCTGACTATAATCCACAGCAGACATACTTAGCAAACTTTAAAATACAGCCTCTCAACATTGTTACAATTAAGTCACTCTGAAATGTCATGAAAAGCAATCTAGTCCCATTAAAATCTTCACACTCTCATTAAAAAAGCACTTACAGACTTGAAAATGTTCCTAATACATTATTTAAAGACACAAGATGTACAGTGACTAAAATCCTTGTATAAGGAAGAATAGTAGCAGCCTACTTTAAAAAAAAATGTGCAAATTTGTGTCATAATTGGGTAATTGGCAAACTGCAGGTAGCAGTCAGGTTGTAATATACTACTGTAAAAAAGGCTTGGAGGGTGTTCCCCTCCTCTGAAATCTCAGTCCACCCAGGAACAATTCACATCACATCTTAGTTTAGTTAATGGTCCCTTCCTGCTTCCTTCCAGGATTTCCAAGCCCAGAAAGAGGGAAGGGGGGGGGGGGGTTGGAATCAGACCATTTCAGTTCACACCCCCAGGACACTACTCATCACTGTAAAATCCTGACCTTTGGTCCCGGTTTGGTCTCCTCCCTTTCAATTAGGGCCACTGCTATTTGCATGTTGCCAATCAGAGGTCTAATTGTGTTTTAACAGACCCTAAATCCAGAGAGAACAGGAGGAGCCCTAGGCTGGAAGTCTCCTTTCCATTCCATCTTTCCTCCAGGCCCCAAAACCGACACAATCCTCCCTTAACTCAGAAGCTGAGTTTTGAACACTGAGGGTCTGACGCAGGACTCCTAAGCCTTTCAGTGCAGAGTGATGTCGCATGCCCTGGGGGTCAGCCTGACCCTAAGGTGGATTTCATAGGTCTAATTTGTTTAGTGTTTGTTTCAATGAAATCACTGGAAATGTTGAGTTTGTATAAAAGGTAAGATTTATGACTCCTGTTCCCTCTCTTCCATATGATTGTATGTCAGTCAGTGTATGATGCTTTCAGTCTCCTATAATATGAAAGGGATAGAATTCTAAATCCTTCCTCTGAATCACTTGTGAGTCTTTCCATTATAATTAAATGCCAGATCAAAATATGGCCCTCAGTGCTTGATAATTTTGACGGCAATTATTAAAAACAAAAAATTTTATGTGGCTTAAAAACACTTAAAAAAAAAAATCCCTGTTCAAGAATTCAAGATTTGTTTTCAAGCAGAAGGAAGATGGTGAGATTTTCTTGGTTCCTTTCCCCAATTCTCTTACTCACTGAGATCAATAACGTATTACACCATGCCACTGCTCGCTTGACGAACGAAACTGAAAAAATAAATGTCACATGTTAGTCATTCTCCTACGGTTAGTCAAACTGTCATTCAGTGAGCTCAAATTTTGTGCCTAGAGCTTTCCTTAACTATTTCCTTCTTTTTAGATACGCATGAGTATCCCAATTGCATTAAGGAAGAACCCAGAGAAGAAGCAAGTTGTCCAAAGTCAGAAAGGCAGAAAACTGGGGGAGCAGTACTGAGCCCAAAAGAAAAAAACAAATGAATTGTTAAAGTTAAAAAAAAGAAAAAGAAAGGTAAGTAAGCCTCAGGAAGAAATTAAGAATTCACTATAGAAGTTCCCACCATCAAGGCTTTTCAGGAGCAACATTTTGGTTCCATTAGGTGTTCCTGTTTGGCAGCACAACACTTAAAAACCAAAGGCAGCATGTTTTGAATCATCATTTTGCCCAGGAAAAAACAAAAAACAAAAAACCCAGGGGCCCTCCACAATTAGTTACAACTGAAAGTCAATAAAGAATAGAAATGGTTGAGGGGCACCTGGGGGGCTCAGTCAAATATCTGACTCTTGATTTCAGCTCATGTCATGATCTCAAGGTCATGGTGGTGAGATGAAGCCTCACATAGAGGTTTGGTGCCATGGGGTTGGCCCCACGTCTGTCACTGTTGCTTGTGATTCTCTCCCTCTCTCTCTGCCCCTTCCCTGCTCAACACATGTGCACAGGAGGGCACGCTCTCTGTCTCTAAAAAACATTAACATTAAAAAAAAAAAGAAAGAAAAGAAAACAGAATAGAAATGGTTGAAATTAAACACCACTCTGCCTGGCTCAGTGGCTGCCAGGGGATCACTGCCATTCTGTAACCTTTGTATATCTCTCTCTCTAGACAGAACAAAAGGGTGATGTGGGGGGACTATCTTAATCAGCTTGGGCTGCCAGGATGACGTACCATGACTGGGTGGCTTTAACAACAGACATTTATTTTCTCACAGTTCTAGAGGCCAGAAGTCTAAAATCAAGGGGTCAGCATGGTCGGGTTCTGGTGAGTGCTCTCTTCCTGGCTTGTAGACAGGCACCTACATGCTGTGCCCTAAAGTCATATGGGGGTGCGAGGTGGGGAGAGAAAGAAAGAAGGAGGAGGCAGAGAGAGGAAGCTCTCTGGTACCTCTTCTTATAAGGGCACTAATCCATCACTGAAGGCCCCATCCTCATCATCTGACCCAAATCTAAAAATCTCCCAAAGGCCCCATTTCCAAATATCATCACACTGGGGGTTAGGGCTATGATACATGAATTTGAGGGGGACATAATTCAGTCTGTGGCAGAGACCTTCTTCGAATTAACTCAACGCTGCTACAATCCTTGAACAAACACTGAGCACCTAATACCTGCATGTGCTGTGCTCGGCAGGGAAGCAAAAAGATGAATGGGCTTCAAACCCTGCCTTCACCAGTATGTGAAGTCAGAAAGTAAAATAAATTAAACAAATTAAAAAAGAGCGCGGTACAAAAACACTGCGGGCAGGTAGCTTGATCTGAGTAGGATTTTCAGTTGATGAATGTTTACTGAGGCTCTCTGGTGAAGTACAATGTTTTAGCATACATCCACAGGAAAACATAAACAAAAAATTTTCAACATGGCTTCTGTCTCTCATATGTGTGGCTGACAGACTCTTAAGGTGACCCCCATGATCCTCACCTCCCAGTGTCCATACCCTTGTGCAATCCTCTCTCCTTCTTGAGTGTGGGAGGGACCTGTGACTTGCTTCTAACCTGTAGGGTGCAGCAAAAATGACAGATGTGCATGATTACATATACACGACTACAGCACAGAAGACTACAATATCTGTATCTGCCTTACACTCCTTAACTGGCTAAGAGAAAGTGAGCAGCTATGTGGGGTAACCCCACGTGACAAGGAAATGTGGGCAGCCTCAAGGAGCAGAGGGAGCCCCCGGCCAGCAAGCAAACAAGGCCCTCAGTCCTACAGCTGCAAGGAAATGAATTCCACCAACAACTTGAGCAAGCCTGGTAGGATATCCTTCCCCAGACAAGCATTCAGATGAGTCCCAGTCCTGCAACATCCTGATGGCAGCTGTGCAAAGGACCCAGCTAAGCTCTGCCCAAACTCCTGACCCACAGGAATTAAAAGATAATAAACAGATGTTATTTTACGCTACAAAAAGTTGAAGCTTGCGGCAATACTGTTATACAGCGATAGACAACTAATAAAATTTTCTTGAGTGTACCATTTAAAGTGTTTTAAAATTCTTTTCCCTCACAAATCAACAAATGTCTGGGATTGTGTGGGAGTAGAAATGGGGATGTTGTTAATCTTTCAAGGAAAAGAACAGGAAGGAACCTGAAACAAATGCCTAGAATTGTCTAATTACAGAGCTGTTTATAATCAGAATGATAGCATTCTGTCCATTGAAGACATTGAAATTCAGAAACGTTCAGTGAGGTACCCAAGGATACACAGTACATTCATCATAAAACTAGAAGCCAACTTCCTGTAACAAAGCCTCTCCACCCAAGACAACTTTTTGTCTCAACTCTAGATGAAAATACTCAAAACAGATCACACAGAATTCTCCCTAGATTTATGATGGCAAACCCAAGCAAGTATTTCCTCTTCAATTAAGAGTCTGCAGCACCTCACTGAATACGGGTATGTACACTGTGTATGTAAAAAATGGATGAATTTGTCTTAATTCATGGATATAGACAAGCTTGTTTTGCCTTTTTTTTTTCCCCTTCCCCTCAAAATAAAAAACAGGATAAGAACTGCGGTCTTTTGAGAATTCTAGGTAATTTGGTTTTCCTCCGTGACATGCAGTCATATTGCTCCAAAACGGAGTAAGGGGGGAAAAAAAACCTCAATGAACAAAGCCATTTAACCTACAAATGTATCCACTTTAAACCTCTATGGAATTGAATCCTCCCCCAGAGAATCATGGAATGTCAGCATGAGAAGAGGCTGTGCTAATTCTGGTCCAACCTCCTCAGTTATTGGAAGGCTAAGAAACTTGCCCAAGGTCACAAAAGAAAATGAACTACTTACTACAAAAGCGAGTCAGGCTGACTTCCAGTTTAGTTATTTCCACTGCACCATACTGGGAATCACTCTGCCCCACATTGCATATGGCTGCAAATACTTTAACAGGAAATGTCATCCATCAACACTTTGACTTTGGGCAACAAACACAACCACTAGTGGGGAACAGAGTACCAAAAACTGAACTTATTCTTAGGACAGTCCAGATGAAATACAGAATATAGGAGAAAGGTCCTGAAAAAAACAAAAAGACTACAAAATGTTCACATGAAATAAAAACACTTCATGACGTGGAATTGCTGAGCTCCTACAAAAATGTATTGCCTTCTGGAAATTTAAGTCACATTTAGGCATCATGGGGGGAAAAAAGCTATGGAAAGGAGCCATACTCTTAATAACACTACCACCTTCTCAATCTATGGCTTGTATGAAACTTGTTTTTATTTACTGATTTCCATACAGTGAGTAATTTTCACAGCCCCAATGCCTTGCCCCGAGTCTAAGCAGAACGCTGATACGCACTGCCCTATTTGGTTCAAGCTGGGCCCAAACATGGAGAAGCAAAGATGACCCTCTATGCCCTCAAGTCATTCACATACAAGGCAGATTGTGATAAAGCCCAAGACGGGTGTAAGCAAGGCTCTGATGGGATTACAGATGATGTGATTAATTCTGGAACCAGGAAAGCATGGAGAAGCCTAGCTAGTCATTAGAGTCTGGATGTATGAGCAGAATTTTGTCTAGAAGATCCAGAGGGGTTCCAGTCAATTTGGTTTTGGCTTATTGTATAAACAGCAAGTCTGTTTTAAATTTGGGGAAAAGTACCATTCCTTCCTCTGTCCTACTTCTGCTCCTTACACATTTGAGTACATTACTGCTATCATCTGTTTACATGTCTGTCTCCTCCACTGGACAGCCAGCTCCTGAAGGAGCAGACACAGACCCCTTTCATCATTATTCCCTGCAGTACCTGGCAGGGTAGCCCTTGACACCAGTTAAAACTTCAAGTTTCGTAACTGTAAAATAGCTATTAGGTCACTTACAACTTCCTTTAATCTCCTATCACCTAACCTTCAATCTCCAATGAAGCACAGACAGTCATTTTCAGAAAGAAAAAGAAAAAGAAAAAAAAAACCAACACGTCTAACCTGATTTCACACAGGGCCGCCAGAAGCAGTGCTTAACATATATGCTCCATCAGTGCTGAATTAATTATTCTCAACCAATGTTGCTGCTACTATTTATTCCCTATTACTACTCGCTAATCCAACTTTCTCTTTCACAGATTAGAGCTCTACAAGGATATTAACAACGATTCCAGGAGGAATGGAAAGGATAGGATTCCAAGTTCAAATATATTTGGGAAACGTTGGGTCAAACAAACTTATTTTAAGGCAGACATCTCATTGCTTTCAATATGCTAACACTGAAATGTATTTCCAAGAAAGGAATGTAGTATTTATGGATTTTTCATTTAGCCTCAGCAATCTTCCATGGAAGGTGAAGAATACTTTCTGGAAAAGGTATTCAAGTTAACAGCATTTAAAAGTTGAAGAAAACAATGAATCTCAGTGGGACATCTTGGGCAAATACAAGCAAGACTGACAAGTGGATTCATTGTTTCATTCATGAAACCAATATTTACTGAGCCCTGCACTATAAAAGACAGACAAAGGCCCTGCACTCAAAAGAGCTTAAATCCAGTGGCAGGGAAGAATGCCCTCCATCCCCAGCCTGGGAGATAAAGAACCCTTTCTGGTCTCCCTCAGGCTGGACACTATTTCTTTTATAGCCCCGAGCACCTGGTGTGTGTTCTGTGAATAACTGCTAGCAGCTTGATCACAGTAAAGTCTGTAGACATTTTCCAAATTCCCATGAAAACCAATCAAAACAGCAATAAAATGGACCGCTAGAAATCCATGTTTGGTTATTCAATCTTGTGGATAAACTTCTATAAACATACTCATTTTCACAGAATGATTATGCAAGACCTGAAAGGTACCTTAGAAATCATTCATGTAACCCCCCTGGAATTTCCTGAGAGGAAACTGAGGCTGAAGATGTAAAGTGTTGACCCAGATCATACTGTGAATCCAGGAACACAGATAAAGAACCGAAGACTCCCGGTTATCTAAGGCTGCAAAGAGATGGCAACGACAGCAACGCAGCTGCAAAGGGCTGTGACCATCTGCCACCTGGGCTTCTCTCCGTCCAGAGTCAACAGTCTTATGAAATGACAATTCCCTGTCTGTCTTTCCTGTGCGTTCTTTATAAGGTAAGAAGCCAGTTCATCAGAGACAATTCTCTAAGCACCGTCCCAACACAGCTTTCATTTCCATCGCAGCCCAAGCGGCCCTCAGAGAAGCATGGAATAACCTGGGCCACCAGGAAAACAAGCAGCCCTTTGGGAGCCCTTGGGCACAACAACATGTTTCAAGCCAACAAAACATCAAATAGTATGCTCTTTTAAAGAGAGATTAGACCAGGCACACCTGGCTGGCTCAGTCGGAATGACATGTGCCTTCTGATCTCTCAGGGTTGTAAGTTCAAGCCCCATGATGGGTGTAGAGATTATTTAAAAATAAAATCTTAGAAAAATAAAATAATAAAGAGAGATTGACTAAATGTTTCCACCATGGTCAGATAATGTAAAACACAGCAGAGTGGGTGCTCTGTTCTGGGTTTAGCCCCCAGCTCTCTCCCTCACCTGCTGAATGACCCGGGACCAGTGGCTAATTCTTTCCCCATCTTTAAAAGCAAGAATTGGACTAGATGTTATGAGGGCCCCTTAGGGTCTCAAATCCCATGATTCTAGTGAACTTATGCTATCAACAAAGAACCTGTCATCCCTTTCTTGAGCTATAACCAGTTTTGTTCCTTTCTGAGTTGAGATCTGCTACATTTGCATCAAGTACTGAATGTTACAGGACATAAAATAGATAAGTACTCTCTAGGTACATTTTATTATACTTCCCTATCATTTAACATACAATAAAGAGATGTACTATGAAATATTATGGAACCTAAGAGTACAGTATCCCATGCTGGCCTAACTACCATGGTGTCTAATTTCCAGAACTTAAAATTTTAATAAAACTCTGCAATAATTCACTAAGAAGGGGAAAAGGCTATAGTCACAGGAAAAATTTAAAACACAGGAATGTTAAAACTTCTCTTTAATTCCCTCCTTCTCCTGGTTTGCCCTGAAGCCAACTTTTGTTGCAGACATTATTTGGCACTGGCAAAATGAGAAGTTCCCAACAGAAACAGTATTCAGGAGCTGCTTTCCACGGGAAAACAATGCACATCTGCACCCCACCGCAAACCAAAGCACCGGCTGGAAACCGACAGCACCTGAGCCTTGGGAGGAGCCTCTGCTTTACCTGTCTCCATTCCTGGTTAAATCCCTCATTTCCTGGGCAGGTGAGACCTTCACTTGGATCTCCAGATAAGAGGTCAATTCAATGCATTTTGACATCCAGATGGCAATACTGCTTGGACTAAGTTAAAACGTCAACGGAGAATGAAATTGGAGAGGTGAAAATATGAAAGAAAGAGGGAAAGGAAAAAAGAAATGTGAGTTGAGTGTGTGTTGAATTCAACAAACACTGAGGCTGATGTTACCAGAAAAGAAAAAGAGGGGGTAGGGAAGCTGTACTATAGATAGAATGAGAATTTTACTATTGATTTTAAATACAATCATACAAAGTACCACCCTGGGAAAAACATGCAATCCTAGTACTGTAAGAATCTGGGTAAGACACTGATGAGAGAACTCCAACTTCTGCTTGGATCGTTAACTTGCTCCTGAGCAAAATGTCAATCTTTCTCCTGCATATCTGTCCTTTTATTCATTCAGTGAACAATGAGCACCTGGTATTTGTCTGACGGCATGTCCAACATTCAGACACTGCAAATACAGCAAATAGGATTCAACACCAACTCTTGAGAATTCTAGCCTAGCGGTTTAAACAAGTAAGAAGACTACAAAATAATGCAGCAGATACTCTGAAATTTAAACAAAATGTTGTGATGGCTTCTCCAAGGCTACCCTTAATGGAGATGCCAGAGTTTATCATCTTGCTCCCCTAGGCATGGGCTTTACCACCTCAAGAAGGTACAAACAAGGGTGACTAGGTGGCTCAGTAGGTTAAGCATCTGACTCTTGATTTCGGCCCTGGTCACGATCTCAAGGTTCGTGAGATCGAGCCCTGCGTTGGGGTCTGCACGGAGCATGCAGAGCCTGCTTGGGAATCTCTCTCCCTCTCTCTCTCTTTCTCCCTCTCTCTCTCTCTGCCCCTCCCCTGTACTTGCTCTCACGTACACGAGTGCCTCTCTCAAAACAAATAACCATTTAGAAAAAAAAAATACAAATTTATTTTTCATACACTGGGCAAAGCTATCCACTTCCTGCTTTGATTTTAGTCTATTTCTTTAGGTCAGTTCTTATTCATATGGAAAAAGTTGCTTCAGAGTCTTCCCTGGGGAAAAACAGACCACTTCTGTCTTAATGAAGCAGCCACTTGGTTTTTTTTTATTCTATACCTCTTCAAAACAAGAAAACAAGAATGAATGAAAACACTGACCTAATGTTGGGAATATAAAATATACAAGGCTGATCTAAATTTTAGGAGCAAGAGCAAAATTATTGATCAGGATTTAACCCACCCCTGAGTCAAGGCTTTCGATACTCTGTGTATCAAGAATAAACATAAAGCTCACATGTACTGCATGTCAGTGTGAAACATGGTACAACCATTAGGCAGTATACATCAAAAAAAAATTTAAAAATATGCATGCCCTTATCCAAGTAACTCAATATCTAGTAATTTGCCTGTTGCTAATAATTAAAGAACCTAACAAAGACTTAGTAATAAGAATATATGTCAAACACTGGTTATAATATTAAAAAAAAAACAGAATAAGCTTCAGTATCCAATAATAACAGATTGGTTAAGTATGTTTTGGTAAATCCACATAACAGACTACTATGCAGCTATTAAATGCAGAATAATCTTTTATGAAATGTCAAGGTATTTACAACTTACTAAGTAGAAAAAAGGACATTACCAATATGTTTATATGGTGTGATCCCACTTTTATAAAAAAAATAAAGAAATAAACATGTATGTATACAGATGCATGCACTTCCTTATATGGGGAGAAATTACAAAAAGACAAATGCCAGGTTGTGACTGGTTTCCTCTCAGTATTAAGATTATCCATGAGGGGCGCCTGGGTGGCGCAGTCGGTTAAGCGTCTGACTTCAGCCAGGTCACGATCTCACAGTCCGTGAGTTCGAGCCCCGCGTCAGGCTCTGGGCTGATGGCTCGGAGCCTGGAGCCTGTTTCAGATTCTGTGTCTCCCTCTCTCTCTGCCCCTCCCCCGTTCATGCTCTGTCTCTCTCTGTCCCAAAAATAAATAAACGTTGAAAAAAAAAATTTAAAAAAAAAAAAAAAAAAAAGATTATCCATGATCTTTATTTTCTTCCTTATCTATCTAAATCTTCCAATTTGTCTATAATATATGTGGCTCTTGTCATTTTCAAAGCTTTTTAAATTAGAAAATTAAAATAAGCACACAGCACTTTAGAACCAAACTTGGTAGAAGGAAAAAAGAAAATACAGCTGTCCATACCAAGGGAGAGCCCCTGTGTCCTGCCAAAGATAAATGTAAATTGTTTGGCTGTCTCTGCTACAACCAGTTCAATTAGCATCAAAACAAAGGCTCTTAAAAAGGCCATGCACAACACTGTATGGGCCGGAGTCTAATTGAGCTCCTTGTAAATTAATTACCTAATGTTGTCAAAATGGGCAAAAAAAGAATTCATTCCCTCCATAGAGGGACCTGAAGCTGATCCTAAAGGTAAGCAAGAGACAAGTGTTAGTAGTGGCAAATGTTTAGTTTTGTAAAATAAGGCTACAGAGGCTTTCCAAGTCATTGCTGATTCATGACAGATTTCCTTGCCAAGGCTTGATTTGTTAATGTCCCCTCCTCTTTTCCTAGTTTAAGTGCCTCCTTTGGCAGAGAAAATGATGCATTTCTATTCTCTCCCCTCTTAATCCTTAAGACTTCAGTTCTGAGATGAACAAATCAGTGCCAAGTATGTGATGAAGAGATGGGACGCTGAATTAGGGCCAGAACATTAATCCACAGTGCCCTCTGGTATTTCAGGGCTGAAGAATTCATTTCAGCTTTTCTAGTACTAGTGATCCACGTGCACAACTCTACCCCCCTGTTCCCACCCACGCACCCACCCGGCAAAAAAAAAAAAAAAAAAAAAAAACCCTCATCTTACAAAATATCCATTTTCTCTAATAACGCATTGCCCCACATTGCCCCCGTCTAGGTCAACGGTGAGGTGTAACTGAAGACCAAACTGTTACTCGCAGGCATGTTTGCAGCCATCACAAAATATCTTTTCAGCCTTGAAACTGGCTGGGTGTTGTTGGTGGTAGTGGCGGTGGTGGTGGTGGTGGTGGTGTTTAAAGGAAAGAGGTGGGGGAACCCTATGGTAAATAAAGCATGAATATCTTCCTTAAAGATGTCACTTAAGTGATTTCAAATGAAAACATGCTTATGCCAAATTAGTGAACTCAATTCCCATTTTGATTTGCAAACACACAGACAATAAAGAATATGCCAAGATGCTGCTCTCAAATGACCTTCCCCTTTAAGAGCTCAGACTGTGAGATGAGACCTACGTACCTGGAGGACTGGATAAACTTAGTTTTGTTCCAATTCAACACACAAGACGACCATGAAATTAAGTAAACAGCACCTAAGACAGAGTCCTTTAAAAAGAATACGAATGTACAAGGAGCAGATAGGGACTTTGAACTACTCAGGAGTAGACTTATTCTAGAACACTCTGTTTTAAAAGTCATATAATCATAGTTTCTTTGGGAAGGTCACTAATTCCTGGTGTTAACTCCCATCACAATAATCCAGGTGAGTGATAAGTGTGTTTGAATGCCTTCAGCAATTGGAATTCAAGACCTGGAGAGAGCACTATTAGTAATGTATTCTTTTTATATGGAATGCCTAATTGTACCTCCCATGGGAGGAGGAGTGGCCACCTGCATCTAAATCCCTCTTCATGAAATCAACCCTGTAAATGCTTTAAGGCAGCCACCATGTATCCCCTGAACCACCTCTCCTCCTCTGCACGAGAAACATTCCTAGATCCACTTGTCACACAGCACAGTTTGTGATGAATCCACTCACCATTCTGATCCCTCTCCCTCAAGCCTAAGAATCCTGGTTTTCAAGATAAATGGATAATAGTCAAACATTCATTAAAAGCCTCCAATATTCCCTCCACCCAAATATAGCTGATAAGAGTGTATTTGATTAGGACAGGTGAAGGGTAACATCTGTTTACTTAGCAGATATCTTTTAGTGATCAAGTCTGGGGTGAGATCTCCTTTCTTTTTAAAAGAAATAACTTAAAAAACTCTCAAGTTTCACTCCATTTAAATAGTTGCCAAATGAACATTAATTGTTGTGCATACATAAAATTCTGTTGTAACTGTGGAATTCTGAATGCTTAAGATTTGAAAGAACTACAAAATATATAAGCTGGCTCAGCTTTCTATGAACACTAAAAAAACAAGAGAATATAAAATATAAGCCTAAGGGACAGACTTGCCAACCCATTTTTACATTCCTATCTTTCTAAGCATGTATCAAATTCTTATTTCAGATTTAGTCCATCTTCTGGTCTCTTCAGAGTCCAGGACTCAAAGGTATTCAACCCATCCAATTAATCAAATATTTACTATTATGTGCTCAGTAAACAATGGCAAGACTATAAAGACTTAGAACACATAACCACCATCCAATTAAGTTAAAATCTACTTAGATAAAATATTCACTTTTTGAAAAATAATGAATAATGCAAGACATTATATATTAAAGTACAAAACAGGTAATACAGACATTTGAACGGCCTACAAAAACACTGTAAGACTTCAGTGACACTGATGGTCTCTAACTTCCTCCTGGCCCCAAAAGAACAATATCCAAATAAATGGACAAAGAACTTTACCCATTAATAACATTTAATTCCACTGACTGCCCTGTTCATCCAAATCTACCCAACCCTAAAATGTAGCATTACCAGAGCTTCAATATTTAAAGAATTTTTGTTCCCCAAAGAAGCATATGAAGCCACAAGAAGAGAAGAGTAGAACCTTAATTAAAATTGAATTACAAAATTATCCTTAGGGATAAGAATATTATACATAAGGGGTGTTCCAGTATTTTGCTAAGTAAACCTTCTGCAGCAGTTCACGATGGACTTCTCTAATATCTAATTCCGTTCTGTGATAAACAGGGTTACGTGAGGATTTTAGGAGCTAAGGATGAACCAGCAGTATAGCTGGTAAAGTTATTTTGGAAGTAAGCAATTCAATGAACATGCTGGGGGTAGGGCTCAACATAAATAAGTTAGTCTTTATGTATATCCATGGGGTGGAAATTTTTATCGATAATTCAGCTAATTATAAACTGTAAGAAGAGTGGGGTGCACCTTGCCTATGCTATCCTGGCTAAGAGGTTCTTCAACGAGAGTGACCACTGGGCTGCCTCACTGTGAGCCTCTCTCGAACATTTAACTTTGATGCAGTTCACCAAAGAGATATTTTCCATAGCCCCTGGTCTTCTTCTGACCACAATCCAGGTGTTATACTATGTGTTCTTCTTTTCAAATATTTTCAGTAGGGCAGAAAACAGGTGCAATTCTCAAACTGTTATTACCTCTCAAAAGGTCAAAAACATTGTAGGTGGCAACAGAAACATCACCCTCTTCCACCACTTTCAAAACAGCTGAACAGCTGTACAAGCACTAGACCTGGGTTCTTAACATTTTATGGGTCACTGACCCCTTAGAGAGTCTGATGAAAGCTAGAAAAACGTGTGTACACAAAATCTCCTGCCCATGACTTTTGGGAAGTTTGTGAATCCTTTAAAGCACAACCAAAAGTTAAAAACTTCTAAGCCAGACTGTGGGAGCGGGCAAGGATTGTGTCCTAATTCTGGTTTCTATACCCAGTTCTTAAGAAAATCATGTCCCATGAGTGACCAATTGTCATCTACTGAAAACATGTATAAATGGGGGCGCCTGAGTGGCTCAGTTGGTTGAGCATCAGGCTCTTGATTTCAGCTCAGGTAGTGATCTCACGGTTCCTGGGATCAAGCCCCGCACCAGGCTCGCATCTGACAACACAGAGCCTGCTTGCTTGGAATTTTCTCTCTCTCTCACTCTCTCCCCCTCTCCTTCCCTCTCGTTCTCCCCCCCCCCCCCGCTTGTATATTTCAAAACAAATAAATAAAAACAAGAAAAAAAAACAGTCTATAAGACATGGATAAATGGGTAAGAATAAATGGATGAATAAAAACACACACACACAATATTACAATTCTGTGTCTTAGTGGTTTCCAAATATGATTAATCAAAGAATCACTCGAGGTGCTCTTCAGAAGAGATTCCTGGGTCTCACTCTCTGAGAGATTCAGATTCAGTAGCTATTTAAGTGGTACTCAGAAATCTATGTTTTTATAAAGTTCCACGATGATTAGGAAACCACCAATATACCTTAAGTTAGTGGAAGACAAACTTTAATGTTTTTCCACAATACGTTATTAAAGAAGGATATATATATATCCATGTGTTGCACAAACAAAAACAGGGAAAGGAAATTGCCCAAACTGCTCCAAGTGGCCTGACACACTGTTAAAAGTTAGAGTTTACGATCCTGATACCAAAAAAAAAAAAAAAAAAAAATCTGATTAGTGTTGTTTGGCGGTTTGTTTTGTTTTCCCTGAAAGGTCATGCTGTGATTCACAACCAGACATGTACTCGTGGCTAGCTTACAGCAAGTTTACAGCTGCCAGTGAGAACCCCACAACGTTAGAAGCCCAGCCTTTGTTAAACCTTCCTGACAAGTTTTGACTCTACACACAAACCACAAAAAAGGAATGAGTATGTTCTAATTTAGAAGACATTCTTGACCTGGATAAAATTCTGCTTTACAATAAAAATATGTTCTTAACAGAAGAACATATGCAATACCTTCAAGGTGCAAATTATGCCCAATTTGTAAGACCCAGTGATTAAGAAAGTAGGCTTAACCTACCTGATCAAAGAGGTGCCTCAATTTCCTCTTTCCTACAAAACTGAAATTTTAAAACTCCCCTTCCCTTTCTCATTCCCATTTTCTACAGCTCAATGAGATTATTCACTCCTTCCTTGCTTCACACAATAAATGATGCTCGACCCCAGGTATCCCAGCCCCCTGCACAGTACAAGGTGAAAACTGCAGGCAGCAGGTGCCCTACCCTCGTGGTGCTCAGTCTACCATCGTCGGTTATTTTAGGAAATTATCTCATGAAAACAACAAATTCCTGATTAAAGCCACTATATTTCATACAGATGACAACCTGATGAGGCTGATAGTTTCTACTGAGAAGTCAGGACATCTCATCACGGTAAGATCTTGCTCAACCCAGTAACATGGCCTGTGTGCTGAAGGAAAGCAGGGCTCAGGGGAGTCAAGATGCTGGAGTTCTCCCCCAGGCCCAGCTTCCTGTGTGACCCCTGATTTGAACCAATTAATGAGAATCCCACCTACCCTTGGTTTAGAGCTAAGTACTTTACATGCATTATCATCAAAACAACCCTGAAGAGAGGAGGAACTAGGACACCATGTTATAAATAATAAAATATGCTGAGACAAGGGAGGTAAGCTGGCAGGTCTTGTAAGTAGTGGGCCCAAGACACATAAGCCTATTTGAGTCCAAAGTACACAAGAATTATATAGACTCAAAGAATTGTACGATTCAAACAAAGTTTCCTCCAAAAGCTAACACTGTGTGACTCCACCGGACAGAATGTCACCTTCTCATTTTATAGGTCTGGAGGCCCAAAAGTAAAGTGCCTTGTGTGAGGACTAAATCTTATTATTAAATCGCCACCTCCAAGTTTTCAGTCCAAGCAAAGCTCACCAAGATACCCCATTAACTTCTCATATACTATTTCCCTCGCTCCCTATAAAATGGAAATCATCCACTTTTCTCAAACAGGTTGTGGTAAAACATACACATCAAAATGAGGGTTGCCTGGGTGGCTCAGTCAGTTAAGTGTCCAACTTCAGCTCAGGTCATGATCTCATGGTTCGTGAGTCTGAGCCCCACATTGGGCTCCACATTGATGGGTGTGAAGTCTGCTTGGGAATCCCTCTCTTCCTCTCCCTCCCTCTTTCCCTCCCTCCCTCTCTCTCTCTCTCTCTCTCTGCTCCTTCCCCACTTGCGCTTTCTCTCTCTCAAAGATAAATAAATAAACTTAAAAAAAAAAAAAAATGAAATGGCCCAAGATCTGCAGTGCTATTTCAGGCAGGTTACTGATTATCTCAGTGTCTCACTTCTTGTTTGTAAATGGGGACAATAAGAGTGACAACTTCAGTGTTACGACAATTAACAGTGGTTGGAACACAGTAAGTGCTCAACAAATGTCCACTATCATCATAAACTTCCTCTAAATTCAAGCGTCTGTGACCCAATACCTTAGGAATAAACAAGCAGCTAAAGACCACAGAAGACATCTTGGTAATTTACGTACCCAACACACTTGTTCACAAATACAATTTTTTAAACGAAGAACTAAAAGTAAAATTGAAAGGATTAAAAAGTTGCCTCTCTCCACTGGTCTACCTTAGCCACAATAAACCCAGGCTCCAAGCACACCTCAATTAAGGAACAGTCACTGGCAGTGCCCTGCTCTCCTCAGCCTTTCACACCTCTGGAGAGTGTGCATAAACAGTCTTCCTGCTTCAGACGGCTGTTCTGAGAATAAACTGTTATAAATGCCCTTTGTAATCTTTTGACAATGGTGCTACATAAGCACACATTATTGTAGGCATTATAAATTAAGTATGTGGTTACACATGACAATACAAGAAATGCCTGAAACATCTTTCTGTTCCTCAGCATCCAATTAAATTACCATTTCCCCTAAGAAAGAATTCTGTTGCATTAGCCCATAAAAATGACACCAGCACTGACACCACCCCCCCCAAGACGTTCAGTATGTGCCACACACTGTCATAGCACCTAATAACTCACTTAATCTTCATGGCAACCCTGTATTATTATCTTTCCACTTTACAGATGAAGAAACTGAGGTAAAAGGACACGAACCTAATAAGCTGCAAAGCTGGGATGTGAACCCAAGTAATGGGACTCCAGAGAACCTGCTGTTAATCCACACAACACCATGACCTCCAAAAGCAACGTCTCTCTTCATAACCACCCTCTCCCTGCTCTTAATCACAACACCGTGGCCTCCAAAAATAAATTCTGTCTTCATAACCACCAACCCCTGCCCTACAGAATGTACCTGTACCTAGTAACGCAACTGCTCTTGACATTTCAGTAACAATAAAGCATCTGGTTTAACCGCTCTGGTAACCGTGATTCTCCATGAGGACAGGCCTCCCCTATATTTACATAACCCCACTCCTTCGAAACCTTATGCTGGTGTTCAAGAAAGTGATGAATGAATTAATTAAATGAGTGTTACCACTGAGCATCTTATCTTCCAAGGAGACTGACTCTTTTCATACTTTTTTTTTCACTTTAATATGAACCTGCATTTATGGGTTAATGTTTTGCTTTTGTTTTCTTTCTAAGCAAAACTAATCTTATTTTCTCTGCTCAGGCAATACATTTCATTAATTACTAATTCAACAGACCAAAGAAAAACAGGCTATTCAGCTGTCAGATCACACAAGACCTTTTTAATACTTCAGTCTCGTGGAAATTTTTTAAGCAGAATTTTTTTTAATCCCATTTCTGTTTTAATGACTTAAAAAAAGAAACTGCCCTTATGGGGGAAAGGAGCATATAAAAGGTAATAAACATTTAATGATCCAATAATTGGTTATATCAGAGCAATCACTGTTCAGTAATTAAGTTCTCTTTCGGCTTGTTCACTTGATATTTTCAGCACCTTTGATAGGCCTGGAATTATCCATATTATTTATTTCATAAGCTAAAACCTTTTGGAGGATCCTAAAACCACAACAAGGCTTCCAATCACCCATGTTCATCTTGGTAACTTTCCAATGTGGCCTTTTAAAACGCCAACTGATTTGCAAAACCAAGAGCAATCCAAGCCCTCAGCACTGGGTGGGCACCAAAGCAGCAGAAATGACATTACTGCTCAACTGTGGGGGCTGTGGCCGTGGCAGCAAGGAGGGGTTAAAGGAAAACACAACATAAAATTAGAGCTTAAAAGATAGCAAAAAATAATTAAATCACACCACCAGGAAAGAATACAGTGAACAGCTGGTATGTTGTTACTATGCAAAATTACAATTAAGCTTAGGTTAATGTCATTTCCAACTAATTACCCGCAGTCAGTTGGAAGAGACACACACTAAGAGATTTTACATTCTAACACTTCTCCCCACTTACGTGTCCCTGCCAGCCACACAGCTACAAGGCTCCTCGCAATTTTTTTAATGTCACAGCTACACAAGGGCACCCGTTCCACTTCTGTCAAAGGGGTCACCTCTTAGCGGGAGATGTTAGGACGTGCTAACATTTCAACACCTCCCTGTGGTCACACTTCTCTCCACACAACACTTCCTTCACACCAAAATCATGTTTGTAGTTGTCTTCTCCACAAGCCTCATTTCCTACGTTCCAGTCTCATTCTTTCTCCTCCTACCCTCTCCTTTCCCTGTCCAGACCCTTTCAATGATGCCTCGTATGAAAGGGAAAGCACTGGTCACTTCACAATTGGCGCATTAAGCATCCCTTGTTACTGGGATGCTTGACCGCTTACAGGTAAAGGATTACAAACAACACTTTCTAACTCAGCCGTGTTTCTTATCTACATGCATTCATCTTAGCAAGTCCCACCCCCATCCTGAAAAACAAAGGAAACCCACCAGCCCACTGTGACTACAATTCCTGTCCCTTGACTGTCACTATGGCTATCTGCCCAAATGGTGTGGGTCCCTCCGGTCACTGCCATTTCAAGGGTACTTATACACAAATAAACACAATGGGACCGAGCCTCACAGAGGCTCTGTGGCTTCCACATCTGACACCAAACACAGAACTACTTCAACACCAGAAGCATCCTCCCCTGTACAAAAAAGTCAAGCTAATCTGAAAGACCTTCCCGAATCTACTTCTGCTAAGAGTTGAAGGGGAGAGACAAAGGTCCCACAACCCCAAAGCAAGAAAGAATCTTCGAATCTAAATCACTCAAGTTCTATTATCCATACACCTTGGGCACTACCCCAATGGCATGCGGCACCAAAGTGCATGACACTACCCCTCCTGCTTCACACGTGCCTGAAAGCAGAGGTCAGATAATTTATGTTACTTGCACCTCTGAGAATCTGCCTGGTGGAGAGGAGAAAAGGAGGGGGGAGGGGAGAAAACGGGCCATAGTTTCTTTGCTACTAATGGACAGATAACTGCAGAGTGCCATAACAGATTTCAGTTCCTTTGTGCACACAGGAATATTTATTTAATCAATGTACTGTAACAAAACAAGCCTCTGGTGTACTTTTGGAAAGATGGAAAGCTATTCAGGCAGGGTGATTGGAGTCCTGTCACCTGTTTAGTTGATACTGGAGATAACCAGGACAGGGGGAGTGTGAGGTAGGGCGGGGGAGGCAGCAGCTCTTACATCCACAGAACCCACGTGCCTGCTGGGGAAGGACAGATGTGCAGCTGCTGGCACATAATTATTAGTCACTACGGCCTGCGGCCCAAGACTGCAGCTCTCTCCCTTCACCCCAACACAGCTCCCGCACAGGGCCTGCTGCCGGTCCCTATAGGGTAAGTAAGTATCCCCTTCCAAAGAAAACAAGCAAGCTTTCTGTTAAACAGAACTTGTCCCACCAAGAATCTAATGATTCTTAAAGTGTCAAAAGGGAAAAACAACCTCAGTGCACTTCATCACCTTTGGTTTTAAGTGCTCCAAATGGAACGGATCGAGAGAGATTATTCTGGGGTGGAGAGAAAGGACGGACTTCTTTTTTGTTGTTAACTAAGAGGCCACCTTTCCTCAAGTACCAAGATAAAAGGCATTTGGCCAGCGAGGCATGTTTACCAGGCGACCGGCGCAGTCATGACAAGACTCATTTGTTTACCAGAGTCATAACTGCCAGGGCTGGAAATCTGTCATTTTACATTTTTCAAAACTATCATGAGAACATTTTCAGTGAATTAGATTTCAGAAAAGATAGACCTTAGAGCCTAATCTTGATATATGCTCTAAGTGTTAATAGTCACTGTCAGGAACTGATATAAAGGCTGAATCAAAACAAAGATAATACAAACTTAACATCACCAAAACGTACAGAAATGAGAAAAATTAAGAAGAAGCCAGTACAGAAAGGCAGAATGTTTTTCATTTGTACCTTATTACAATGTTTTATCAACTTTTCCTTATTTGCCTAATTTTGGGGATTTGAAGAGAAGGAAGGGGTGGAAGCATAAATTTGAAGAATAAAAATCAAATACTTTTGGCAATGTTCTACTGCCTGGTCCTGATTACTTGGGTGTTCACTTTGTGATAATTCACTGAGCTGCACACGATACTTATTTTAGGATATGTTCTACTTCACAATATGTAAAATTTAAAAGCCAAATAGGCATGAGTGTTTTATTTTCAGAAAAGGTTTGGCTGCATAGGAATTATTTTAAAGCGCTACCATTACTGCTGCCCCAAGAAAACACCGAAAAATATTCTCTAAAATAGCAATTCCAAAACTTCTGTGCAGGGGACTTGCTGTAAAAGAACTCCTGGGGGGTGGGGGTTGTCAAAAACATGTGCCAGGGCCACACAGCAGAAATTAACTTTCAGTAGATGAGGAACAGGACCCGGGAACCTGTATGTTTAAGAAGCTACCCTGGGGTATGCACATGTACAACCGGGGGTTTCAAAACCACCGCACAAGGCAAGAAGAACCTGTGGTTCCCAACAGCCTGAAACCACCCAATCCCCATTCTCCATACCCAAAATGGGTGAGGAAGTGTAACTATTTGGAAAAGTTTTATAGAAGCCTTACTAACAGAAAGGGTGCTCTCATCAAATACATAAAATACTTGGCTGAGGCTTTCGTGAATGTTTTCCCCAGAATTACAAGGAATTCTGATATGAAGTTATAATCACTAAGTTACTTGTACTGGGAACCTCCTTAAAATTTTAGAAACTGTGAAATCAAATTACTCATCTGTGGCCACATGGGATTTGGGGTCACTGGCAAAATCTGAACCTGTGCTTTTCCACAGTCTGAGAGTCTGCCCCTACTCTCATTAGCATCATTGTGACACTGAGAGTTTAGATTTCCCTAAAAGTTAACGACAGGACCAAAGTCACTTGGCTAAAAACTCGAAGACAACTGGAGTCCCAAGTTTCTAACCCCAGACAAAACTGCTACCCCCTACAGACCTGACTCCCATCAGGTACCTTTGAAGGGTTAAACACAATCCACAGTTCTGCTTTCAAATTCATATTCCCTAGTTTTAGACAACCACATTAATCTGGGTTGGAAGCACTGCAGTAAAACTGAATTTTGCTTTTGGGCATGCACAGACAACAGCAATTCAAAGATAGAAAGAGCACTACCCTGGGGTCTTTTATCTGAGAGCACAATCAGGGAGCCTGCTGGATAATTTGTTTTAGAATACCAGAGCACTTGTTTTTAAACAAAGCATTAGCCAAGGAAAGAGGTTACAACAAAAGGAATCACAGGACCCAAAGAAAAAAAACAAACAAAAACAAAAAGCCAAACACCAAGTTTCAAGGTGGCTCTTTCCACCCTCCTTTTAAAATCTTATTTGCCACACAAGGAAATGTAACTAAAAAAGGCTTGCGTTTAGGTCTTTTTCTTTTTTCATTTAGGTCTTTTTAACTTTACCCTCCAGTGGGATACAACTAATTTAAATCTAAAAAAAGAAAAAACAAACACTTGCCCTTCCATGAATCCTCAGATCACGTAAAACTCAGGTCTGAGGCCAGCTCTTGCATTTCCTCTAAACACTTTCCTCCGCTTTTAAGTAAACCTCCCAAAGGCCAGAAAGACGTCCTCAGGAGTAGGTCAGATAACCCCACAGGCAAATGTTAGTCTCTAAAATGTGTCTACCACCCTCCTCCCTAGGGTGAAATCACACAGTACCTAGCTATTTTAATTTAGTTCACCCACAGGAGTGACACAAATTAAATTTATAAATTTTTAGTTCAGCTAGAAAAAAATTTTTAATGGAAACAATACAGTGCAGTGGGAAAAGCAGTGACCTATATATTAGGCAACTTGGGTTCCACATCCCAGCCCTACCACTAACGCACTAGGTCATACAGAGCAGTTACATAACATAATTTTCTAGATCTACATTTTCTCTTCTGTGATAAGGTGACAGCCCTAAGGGGGAGTAAGATCACCTCTGAAAACATGCACAGAAGGGGGAGGGATTAAGAAAGGGTCAAAAGCCCCATTAAAAAAAAAAAAGCGTCAGAATAAAACAGTTGAGAAGCATGTATTTATTAGTCCCGTGGTGCAGTGATGCAGTAGTTCAAGTCAGGCTCTGAAGCCACAATGTACGGGGTCCACCACTAATACACCCTGTGACCTGGGGTGTAAACTCTCTGCAGCTGTTTCCTCTCCTACAAAACAGGGTTCATACCTGCCACACCAGACCGCCAGGTGAGGATTACACAAACTGAATTAAGCAATTAGAACAATACCTAGCATACACAGTAGGCACGCAATAAATGCTAATTCCCATTATTATTACCGGATACATCAATATTAAGTTGACAGTGGAGATAAAGTTGACAGTTAAGTACTTTCATATCCTTCCTAATCAGAGGAGAAACAGAAACATCTTATACCTCTCCCTATGTTTTGGTGCAAATCTCACTTCTGTAAACTCTCAGAAGTGCCTGCCCTTATTCCCAAAATAAGTCCCTATGGGGCAGGTATGCTACTGGACTCTATCCACCTGGACACACGGTGATAGGAGACGCACAGATTTCTAAAACCACCAGAAAAGCCTAAACTGGAAAAACAAAGTGTTGTTATCCTTTGAGCCACAACAACAAAAAAATTTCATTTCCCACCCACCCTTTCATACACTGAAGTCAGAGTCTACTTTTGCAATCCAAAAGCTTATAAAACTATATATATTTGGGTTTCTTAATTATTCCAGGTGATTCTTTTCAATGAGCTTACAGGTGTAAAGCATTCTTTATATGAGGAGATTTATTTTTGCTTCTTTAGCCAACAACCATGTCTGGTAAAGACAATGATCCAGGCAAAGAAATCACATCCTACCACTGTTTTCTTCCTCCACTTAACCCAAAATCTGTAAGATTTCTTATTCAGTATTTTTTCCCTCAAACTTTATTTACATTTTCTTCTCATGATCCATTTTACTGACTGACTCCAAAAATCATCTCTAATGCATTCCCTCTATCAGGAATCCAAAGATACTCATCAGTGCCTGATTCCCTGACCACGTGGAAGATGGTGACAGATTTAAGCTTCACTTCTGATTAGGTCTTCCCAGTGAGAGTAACCTGAGAGCCTGGCCCAGTACAGAGCCCTAGAAATAAACTTTCCCTTTCTACCTTCCTTACCTTCGAATTTGGGAGAACACAGGTGGATTAGAGGATTCCACTTGAAACAGAAAGAGAGTGGAGTATCGTAATTTCTTCAGGATCTTCCCTAAGCTTGAATCTTAAACTACTGTAGGTCTATTTCATTCCCCTCACTTTTTATTTTTTTTTTTAACGTTTATTTATTTTTGGGACAGAGAGACACAGAGCATGAACGGGGGAGGGGCAGAGAGAGAGGGAGACACAGAATCGGAAACAGGCTCCAGGCTCTGAGCCATCAGCCCAGAGCCCGACGCGGGGCTCGAACTCACGGACCGCGAGATCGTGACCTGGCTGAAGTCGGATGCTTAACCGACTGCGCCACCCAGGCGCCCCTCCCCTCACTTTTTAAAAAAAAATTTAAGTGTTTTTATTTATTTTTGAGAGACAGAGTGTGAGTGGGGGAGGGACAGAGAAAGAGGGAGACACAGAATCGGAAGCAGGCTCCAGACTCTGAGCCTGCTGAAAAGCACAGAACCCGACACAGGGCTCAAACTCAGAAACTGCAAGATGGTGACCTGAGCTGTCATTCCCCTCATTTAAAGCTGGTAACTAATAAAATTCAACAGATTCCAAAAGTCCCTCCAAACTTCAATGTCCCAGCATTCAGCCTCTCTTGAAGGAACACATTTGTGAAAACATCTGTAACCAAAATGACTGAACCACGTCACAGGGAGAAAGGGCAAACTTCTTACCTGCCAAATGGTTCCCTAGAGCTCTTAATGAAGGAGAATTACAGCTCCACCACACCTTTTTCTCTGTTAAACATGCCAGGGGACAACATGACACCAGAATGTAACACCCCTGTCCCCTACAGAAAGACACTCCTTGAAGCCAGGGGCTCTGTTTACAAACCCCAGTGGCTAAAACAGTGCCTGGCACAGAGAGAAACTCAATAAGCATTTATCGAACGAATGAGGGTGTTGACACAACGGATGAGGTGTGGGTGCCCTGGAAAGCTAAGGCCCACAGGAGATAATTAGGCCCCAAATAATCAAGAGTTGACAATACTTCTGAAAATGTCACAGTCACAGTCTCAGATGTGTCCACACAGAGCTGGCCACTCTGTTGGCAGAACATACCTTACTATACATCTTAACCCACATAGTACCAATAAAGCTGTGACTCAGGCCAAAAAAAAAAAAAAAAGCCCTCAACTACCACCAGACGGCTCACAGCCTTCCTATAAAGATGCATGTGCCTCCAAGTTTTCTAAATGAAACGCTGTGTCCCCATTGACTTCTAAGTTTTATAATAACGTTCAGCTCATCCCACTTGCAACCACAGCTCCCAACACTTCTGAATTTCTGAGTTCCCTCTCTAATGCCTCAACTCCTAATCACTAAATCCTTTCCAACAAATATGTAAATGTATCCCCAGTTGGCAGGGGAAGATAGTATCAGGAGGAGGCACCGGAGGACATCACCCTTGAGAATCCTGGAGAGCAGACCACATTAAAAAGTTCAACAGGAAAAATGAAAAATAAAGGCTGGGAGTACCACTCATTAATCACATGGCTTGGTACTGGGCACCTGAGAAAACCCAGTGAAGAAAAACGGACACCTTCCTCCAGACAGGTTCTCTACCCTGACTGCACAACAGAATCTCCCAGGGAGCTTTTTAAAGTTCTGATGATGGGGTAGGGACTGCCTCTACCCTCCCAAGGGTATGAGGACTTCTTTTTTTTTAAGCTCTCCAGGGGAATTCTAACGTGTAGCCAAGTGAGAAACCCCTGCTCTTCACTCGCTTCCCCTTCACACAGTACACATTAAAGCTAACCTGCCATTTTAAGAAAAGTATGGTAAAATGCCTAGTTTTGTTAAAGCTGGTGGTGGGTCCATGGGTATTCGTTATTGTTATGCTTTCTATACACATACATACATATTTTTACACAAATATATTTTATAGCAAGCTCAGCATATGTTGATCTTCAAAAGCACAAATACTAAAAAGATGGTTTTTACATTCCTAAGGAGTATAGATAGTCACCAGTGGTGTCTGAGGCTTTTACTTCACTGGAGGAGAAAAAAATCAAGACCAATTCAATTGGGTCTGCAGACTTGAAAACACTGGCCTAAATTCTGTAACACACTTCACAGCACAGGTCTTGAAAAATGCTCCAAATTCAGCTCAGAAAGACTGAAGGTATCTGCTTAACCAGCAATCCACCTAAAATCAGCAGAGTTGCCAGGACTGAGCCAGACTGGCTGTGAAATCCTCTTTATAATCAAATATGTGCAGACATGAAAGGGGGTTGTGACAAGACAGTATAATACTTCTAGGGCTCAGCTCTAGAGCCATCTTCAAATGGGATGGGAAGAGCATATTCCAGCAAAAGTTTATCAGAGACCAGTGCACCCCCTCCACCTCATCAGGGAGGCAGTACATACCCTGGAATCAGACTAGCAACACAACCATAGAGAAGTTATTTAACTTCTCTGAACCATAGTTTCCTCATCTCTAAAATGAGTAATATGTTACCTACAGGGTTGCTGTGAGGGTTAAATGCGATAATGTTCTAGGTACAATGAACCCTTAATAAATATTAGCCATTATTGCTGTTATTCAAATAATTACTCAAATGATGGTGGATTCTGGCACTGAAGAACACAGCTATTTCCCAATTAATGATGACTGGGTCCTGGAGTTCTGTACATTCTTTTAATTTTTCTTTTTAACATTTATTTATTTTTGAGAGACAGAGACCGAGCACAAGTGGGGGAGGGGCAGAGATAGAAGGAGACATAGAATCCAAAGCAGGCTCCAGGCTCTGAGCTGTCAGCACAGAGCCCGACGTGGGGCTTGAACCCATGAACCTTGAGACCATGACCTGAGCCAAAGTTGGACGCTTCACTGACTGAGCCACCCAGGCACCCCTGGAATTCTGTATATTCTTGAAGCATGTCTTTTAGAAGAAGCATACCGATAAACAGGAGAGGAGACACAAGTCTTCTGGCCTCCAAAACAGATGCCCCGTGGCTCAGAAGTCTTGGAATGGTAGCAGCAAGGTACAATGGAAAGCTTCCATGAAAGAATACAACATGTGAGTTCTAGATCTGGGTTTGTTTTAACACCAGCTGGGTGATCGTGGGAAAATTCAAAGACTTTACTGAGCTGGGAAATGAGAACTTTGGACAATTGTTTTCAGCTGTTTTTAAACTTCTTCAATCGCACTGGTTTAAAAGCTCCTACAGGCCCCTCCCCCATCTCTGTCCCACTCCTCATTTGCTCCATTCTGGCCACGATGGCCTTCTTGAGCTCCCCACACACCAAGCCACTCCTTCCTTAAGGCCTTCACATTTATGCTTCCCTCTCCTTGAATCCTCTGCCCCTGACCATCCACATTTCTTGCTCCCTCACTTCCTTCAGGTTTCTGTCCAAATACCACCTCCTCAGAGAGGGCCCACCTAAACTACCCTCCATAAGATTGCACAGCTGCATATGCATATTAGATTCTCACTATCCTATCCTTATCCTGCTTTTAAAAACCCATCAGCACCCAATATATTTGTGTTCATAATTTATAGCATGTCCCCCACCCTGCTAGAATATAGCCTCTCTTATAGCAGATATCTATTTCTCGTAGTCACTACAGCATCCCCTGTGCCTACAATACTGCCTGCCTCACACACAGAAGCAGTGATAAACACTTCTTGAATAGAAGAATAAATGAAAGAATCCAGATACTTCCCAAAGAGAATCTTACCCTAATAGATACAACAGGTAAAGATGGAGTTCTGGTTAAATGAGGTCCGGGCCTCCCCTCAGCTGATTCAGTGCCCCTGAGGTACCCAAAAACCACTGACCAAGTGATCTCCAAAGTCATTTATTGCTCAGAAACTCTCCAAGTCCACATTATTTCTGTTAAACTCCAAAGAGAAACATTAAATTTGATGAGTGACTTTCCATTCTGTGATTTCACTTACTAGTCACTGACAGCTGCATAAAGTACACTACAAATTCAAAGCATACTATGTCCCAGAACCGCTGCATCCCTAAAATATCTACAACCAAGTAATAGACACATACGGATGGCCAGGAAAAAAAACTCCAACTCCACGGGACAAGGGTTGAAGGGTGTCTCTTTCCATGTGCTGTCACATGGTCCCTGGGCCTCTAGGACCTGTCTCTCACTGCTTTTAAGTGGGGAAGAGGGAGGAAGGACAGTGGGGTCAGGACCCATGAGGAGACAGATGTTATACAATGGAGGATATAAATTTGGGCAACATGGCAGCCACCTGGTGGCTTCCTGACTCCACTACTTGGTCTCTTTTTTCATCTAATGACCTTACACACAGGAAAACAGAGGTGGAGAGAGTGTCCTAGAGAAAAACTCTGCAGGAGGCATGAACAGTTGGAAGAAATACTCGAGAGAAGCCAACTGGCTACAATATTGTGATGAGGTCTTATGAACAGCTAAAAGACCTCCTCAAAATTGCAGGGAAGATATAAAAAACACTCTGCAAACAAGTCAACAGGACCTTTGCAATCTACAGCATCCAGACTAGCAGTGCTGAACAAGAGTTCAACTGGAAGTGTGGTGACCCATCCTCTAACACTGTAATCTAATCCTTAAACTAAAGACAATTTAATGCCTTTGCCTGTCCATATGTTTTCTAATGACGCCATTGCTGTCAGCATACTACAGGAGTGCTTCTTGGAAGATGGAAGTAATGACAAAGCACATCATTGGGAAGGCAATTATATGCAGTACTAACCATTTTACAATGGCCATATGGGCTGTATTTCAATAGTGTAATTTCAAAATCAGCCTGAGCACACATATTTCTCTGTCCTTAATCCCAGGTACACATATTAAATGAAATAAGGGTACAGATGAAATATGGGCAGCAGATGTAGAAATCTATAACAAGAATGCTGAAGTAACGTTCATCTGTAAACTGTAAATAGAGGGCACTCACTGTCCTGGAGCCGACACCCATCTTCTACCAGTCCTTCCACATTGTTTCCTTAATCGAAAACATCACGACGGGGAATTATAAACCACCAGAGGGGCAAGGAATAACACAAGGAAAAGTTAAAAAACACACAATTCCTATGTGAGTGCTCACAATTTGAAACAGGCCCTAGAGGTAATACAGAACTCATATTTTACCATGTATAAAATTCAGGTGTAAGAGATCACTTTTAAAACCCTGGACTTAAAGGTCTGGTTCCCATTACACTGGGTTTTTACAATTAAATTCTAAAAGATATGCTTTGACTTGGGTCTCCCCTACAATCAGAAACTGGGTTAAAAACTGAAATCTACTGTGTTTCCATTTTGAATGTGCAAAGGATAACCATGCTCTCACCAAAGGAGTTGGGAAAGAGGAGCAATACTGCATGTCTCAGAGCATGATAGTTCTGGGGAAAAAACTGCCTATCTTCAAAAAAGAGACCGTTCAGAGAAATGTTTGACTTGACTGATCTTCATATTCACCCAGATATGCTGTGAAATTTCAGGCCCAGTGAGTACGTGTGTTTTACTACTTCTCAAGGGATTAGCCAGGTATGAATCCTAAAGTCCTGGGCCAAGAACTTGCGAGGCCCATCTTGGCCCAGAGAAGAGGAGGGGGTTTCACTAAATAAATAAATAAATAAATAAATAAATAAATAAAGTACTCTAATCACAGTTGGGATTTCCATAAGAAGCAAATCTAACAGTCACATTCATTAGCATACTCTTTGTAACATAAACAAACCTCTACACGGTAGAATGGGGAAAGGGGGAGACCGATTCACAACTGTGCTGAGAATAATGAAAGGAAACAATGAGGAAATAATGCACTATTTGTCACCAGGTATCTTCAAGATACAGATATCAAGAAACACAAAGAACTATTTAGTACGGTTTTCCATCAGGAAAAATGGAGTACCTGTTAGTTAAAAACAAAAACAAAAACCTAGCAATAAGGTCTGTTTTATTGTGAGATACATTGCCAGGGGAAGTGCTACTTCCAAAATCACACAAGACAAAAGCCTGAACCCTTGCCTTTGACAAAGGCTTAAAATCTACCTAAGCTAAGTGACCTGGGAAAAGGTCAGATTTTAATACAGGGATAAACAGTGAAGGGGGGCGTTGGGGGAGAGAGAGAGAGAGAAAAAAAAAGGGAGAACCACAAAATGCTTGCAGTTGTACGGTGTAAATGGCAGCCACCTACTGTAAACTCCAACACTTAAAAAGAAAATAAAGAATTTCCCCAAAAATGGTGAGGTCCTCTCCCCTCCCTAAATGCTATTATTTTATCTAGAAAATTCCTTTGTAATCAAGACAATTTTCAGCAGCCAGGAACAAATGTGGTCTACCAGAGACCCATTTGGGACTCTCTCACAAAACGAATCTGCATTAAAAAGAAAGGTGGAAAGGGGTGAGGAGCACAAGCTTTGGGCCAGGTATAAACCACTGCATTTCCTGCCTCTCTTGTACTGACCTTGGCTGGGCAAGTTGACTTAACCTCTCTGAGCTTCAGTTTCTTCAACTGTAAGACAGGGAAATCATTTGTTTTTTTCACAAGGTAGCTCCAATGAGATGATGAATGAAAAATTCTGAGCACAATGCCTGGCCCAGAGTAAATACTCAGTAAATAGTGGCTCCCTTTTCAAAAAGGTCTTTTCATGGAATTTTTGTATAACCAGGTCAACTGAAAATAAGCACTGAGTACCTACTATGCATGGATTACTGAGTAAAGGAAGCAGCAATCCTGAGAGCCTCAAATATCCCAAGAATGATGCATGTGGGGAGAGTACAGAGACTAAAGGCAGAGGACAGAGGAAAATAAAACAATGTATTAGAAATTTAAGTTAAAAAAACTCTAGCTGTCTTTTCCAAGGTTCCAGTCACACTCCCAGGGGACACACAATAAGCCATTATAGAACATATAACAGATCAAGAAAAAATTAATAGCACTTGAACTTCCCACTAGATCCCAAATAAAACACAGAGTACATTGTGTCATGGTCAATGCTTCAAAAACTTCTTTAGGCTGGCCCCAAGATCTCAATCCATGGGAAAATCATTTCAGAAAGATGAAATACTTCTCAGAGCTAAGGCATAAAGCATTTCTCTGACCTAATCCATATCCAGCATTAAGACTATCAATAAATTTTATCATCATCATCATCATCATCATCGTCATCATCATCACTATCATCAGTGATTCTGGAAACAAAATAGCTGCAGATAAAATTAACTATGGGCTGAAATATAGATAAAGGGATGGCTTTATTGGATAGGCTTTGAAGTCTGATTCGAAGTGGTAAGCTGCATTACCAAAATATTTAACAATTTTCTACGAAGCGATCATGGAAGCTAGAAGTGGTGCAGATAGGATGAGTTAAACAGTTTCTGATATTTTCAACTACTGTGTGAAACTACTCTTAAACACAGGAAATACTTCTGGAATCAATATTTAACAACAGTTATATTCCTTCAACTAAAAGTGACCTGGAACAATCTGGTCCATTTCTATATTAGACTAATAAAACTAATTTTAAAACAACACAACTGTCTAGGCATAGCAGGTTTCAACATTCAGGTGTGAAATCGCACCTCCCAGCACAGAGACTGAATTATCCCCTGCCTCTCACCTGTAATTATCATTTGCTCCCTCCCCAGGTGGCTCTGAGCCACCACATATCCTCCTAGGCTCACATCTGGATATTTAAACTCCCTCTGGGACCTCACACGCTATGGGGGTGAGAAGGAGGAAAAAAACAAAATTTCATGCTGGCTTAGACAACTTCTGAAAATATCTATTTTCAACACACAGTATAAGAACAATTTGACAAAATGAAAACATCCTATATCACCATGGTTAAGGATAAGAATTTTTCAAAAAAAGAGTAAATTTACTTCACAGTTCCTGGAGAGGCCAGCTTCTTCCATTAAGGCCAATTCCAAAAATTTAGCAAAAGATCTTTCATCAGTTGAGAGGGCATAATTAGATGTTTTGATTAAAGCATTTTCCTCCCCTGGTTAACAAGATATAACAGATGTCACCGACTTCCCTAATAACAATACAGCCCTGCATTTGGCATCTTTACAATTTTAAAACTGAACTGCCATATCAAAAAATTATAGCTAGGGTGTTTCTATACAATCATGACTCTGAAGTGGTTATGACATGCCTGGACTCCCCCATGGAACAGACATGAAAATCATATTCCATATTCATAGCCACAAGCCCTCCTTAGCATGCACTTGAAAACTACCCTCTGAAATCTGAATGGTTTGGGTTTATTCAAATCACCACCAATTATTTCTGGAAGCACCAACCAAGTGAGGTATGAAACCTGAACAGAAAACACAAACCTCAGAGTCACTTTCTTAAAGGAACACAGGGAACACATGCAGGAAAGTGTCTCAAGGAAAGCAATGCCCATCTAAAGAGACCCACTCTACTCAAATCCCACCTTCCCTGCAGAGAAGCACTATACTTGATTTAAAAAAAAAAAAAAAAAGACTCCTATTTTTCACAGTAAGATTCCCTTGGTGCATTTGATCCAATTTACAAAAATTCGATTTACACCAATTTTGTCAACATATCAGTTCAGAGTGTAACTAGAGACAGGTCTGCATTTTAAATGGGAGGTAGCCTCAGTGATTGAAGTTCGACTCAAACATCCTGGTTTAACAACTCCATTAATGACATCAAGCACAGATCTAAAGATTACTCAGCCCCTCTGTCAGTCGCATGTGTTATTTATAGCAGTATATCAATCATGTCTTCTCCTTATTATTTCCTACTTTCTGGTCCTAAGCTATTTGGTCTGCCAAATTAATACATTCCATTGCTGCTGCAAACCTAAACAATGTTTGATAAAAGATTAATAAAATAGTTGGGTTCTCTGCAACCACACACACATCCAGGGAAATTCATCAATGTCTTTTTATTTGCATATTTGGCTGACTGCCCCCTTTAGCAAATATGTAAGGCACAATGCTCAGGTATCCTGGTTTATGGTTTGCATTTAATTCAGGGTGTCAATCTGCTTCTGTTTTAATTACATCCATCTTGATATGTTATTACAATCTCATGAAAACTTCTTTTCATTATATGAATGGCTATAAATATATACACATGACAAACAGTTGTTATAAATTTTCTGGTTCAGCAATAAACAGGCAAGATGCCTTAGCCAACACGTCATATGGATTTAATATTTTGAGTCTTTTTTCTTCAGAAGAAAAGTTTGGTTGAGTCTTCAACTCAACTATACTCCTAAATCCACTTCAAATATTCTGCCACCAATGCTATTAAGTGGCTCTGGATTTCTCTGGATTACTGGGCTGAAGAAAATATTATATCCAAATAAAACATGTTAAAATTTTAAGTAGGCCACATTAAGGTCATCTTATATCCCAAATAATTATTGCATCTTTCCAGTGGACATTCAAGAATGAGAAACTCTTGTGTCATCACTCTAATATTTACTTTCTCATTTATGTCCTCATTATGGGGAGTAGAGGAGGAGGGAATTTGGAAAAGACTAACGTACCCACAGAGAAAGGCCAATGAATTCCAGGGTGATACACTGGGGGGAAGCAGAATGCTTTTAAAAGGTTCTTGATACTGAGTTCAGAAAATTTCTTGGAAAAAATAGGAAGCTTTACAAGCATTCATCCTCGTTTGCATTATTATTTTTGTTTTTTAAAAACCTCCTTTTAAATTCCCAATCCTTGGGAATCCAACTACTAAGCAGAAGCAGCCTCCTAGTTTCACTGGGTAACAGTAAGAGCCATAACTCCCAGTGTGATCTTGAGCAGGTCAATTAACCCCTCTGGGCTGTGTTTTCATTTGCAAAATGAGAGGTAGAACTACATCACTAAAGACAACATCTGTGCCTCTAATGCCACTGACAGCTTGGAAAGCACAGCAGCCAACAATGGCTGGAGTGAAATGCATTAAAAGACTGCTCTAAAAAAAAAAAACTGGAGTCCTAACTTTAGGATAACACCTCCTAAAGATGTAGCTCTGCACATTAATCTCAAAATGTAACTCTGACAAGTAATCAAACTGATCACCATAACCAATGAGCAAGGAACAAACTTTGCAATTCACAGCAATGCACAATACCGAACACCTGCTTTCCCTTTTGCCCCAGTGAAAGTATAATTTCACTTGAACAACAACAACAAAAAATCATTTATTAGAACAACACAATCCAGGACCCTTGTATTTTCGTCAACTGAACAGGTACAGAGAAAATAGGTAGAACACTGGAATTTCTAGCTTGTGGCCGGAAAACAAGTGATAATCTAATCCTCACCAATGATTTACATTTTCATTCTTCCTTATTTCTTGTTCTACTTAGTTTTTTACTCCAGAAAAATAGCCACTGAACAACTTTTAGCCAACAACCTATAGCCAGCAAGCAAAACTGAACAGGGACCCTAGCAAACAACCAAAAAATGTCTACTTCAGTGTAACTATTGAGGGATAACTGAGATACTGGACTCTCTTAATTTCTCTTTTCAAGCTCTAAAATATCACTGCCATCAGAAACTTTACAGAGAAACCTGAAATAAGGTTGGGAGGTTGGTGTTGTGCTACAGTGGCAGGTAGGTGTGGGGACAAGGAAAACGACATCGCTCTGGTATCATCACAACTTGACCCTGGCATTGACTTAAACCCTATCCCAGACTTCCCTGCCATTGTAAAGTATCAGATTTCACCCACATAACCAAGAGTCACAATTTGTCTTCACGGGTCATGCTTCTGTATCCAGTCCGGGTCATTTTAAAATGCCTCAGTTAATACCAATCACAAAGTACCTGCAATTTTAAGGCTTTCTGGCAAAAATGAATCCCAACCTGTATTAGCCATTTTCTGTTACTTACAAACTGTGGGCTCTTCCTTTCTCCTCTGTGACTCCATTTTACTGCACTTGGGCTTTCCAAGACTCCAATAAAGGTATAAGGAGATATGGCACCATGAGGTACAGTAGCAAGCCAAAATGACAGTCAAGTCTTTTAAAATGTTATTTGTTTGTACTAGTTGGTAATTCGTGGTGTTTGTTCAGGCAAACTCTAACCAGAGCTCAGATATGAATGGGAAATCAGAACGAGGAGCTGAAATAGCCCAGAAAACTGTGGCAAGCAATTTTCCCTCACATCCGAGTCCTTCAGACAGGTGAAACTCAAATGATAAAAGTGTGGAATATTAAAATGTTCACCTTTCATCCACAAGTTCCTAAATCTATTAGCTTTTAGTAACTGCATTTATAATTTTGATAGTTCTACCTCATAAAGGAAAAAGAAAGAAGGGAGGGAAATTGGGAGGGAGGGAAGGAAGGGGACAAGCAATGGATAGTTGAATCTAACTGGATCCCATGATGAGACTGCTATATGCACCAATTTGTGCAATAAACGCCTGCAAAGAAAGCAGCAAGACACATGCTTGCAGGCTACAGGTCACCTTGCAAAGGATGGAACCAGAGACCTGAAGATGACTGAGCCACAGAAAGAAGCCTATACTTGCCTAGTTTCCTCCTAAGCAAGCAAACAAACCCAGACTATGTGAAACCCACTCTCCCCCTCCTCAGTTACTAACAGCATAAAGAGGACCTGTTCTTTGTAACCTTACAATTGTAACTTAATGACACCATACCCCCTTACCCTGTAGGCTGGTTAGAAAAAAATGAAAGAACACAGCTCAGACCTGGAAGAACAAAGACAAATTTAGGGTCTCAAAAGCATAAAATTCTATGCCCCTCTTCCAGGTGAAAAAAACAAAAACAAAAACAAAAACAAAAAAACCTGCATTCATCTACTCATGGAACACATACAAATTATGTAAGAAAAATGGTTCTGACCTAGCTAACAATGTCCCTACATTGTTTTTGATCCCTTCCTGTCTTGGGTTTCACCAAATTAATCCCCATCTTGCTCTTCCAAACTTCAACTGTCTGAGAGTTTTCAAATCTCAACTTCAAAATCTACTTGATTTTTTTTTCAGAACTTCCTCAAATGACCAATTGCTATCCCAGCACTAAGTTCTTTTTTCCTATATCTACAGAATATTAGGTTTAATATTAACCATGAAAAAAAAAGTGTGGTTTCTTGAGGAGAAAAAATAACACGAGGCACTTTCACAAAGTTAGTCTACATTTAAAGTATTTGACTAATCACAGCATAGGGGTAAAATAAAAATAAAATGTAAAGCCACCAACCCACCATCCTCCACCCTCTGCATGTGGAGACACACACACACACACACACACACACACACACACACACACGCACATACCCTCCTATCAAGAAATGCTATAGACCTCTGTCCAAAAGCTTCCCAATCTTATAGCCACTGGGACCTAAGTTAACAGCTGACCTCAACTATTATTTTCTGTTTGGGGACATATCTAATCCTAACCTTCTCTCAAACTAAATAATCGCCATTTATTTTTCACAGTATATATAGGACTTGCATAGAAGAGTCTCAGAATCTCTTTATCACCCTCAACGCTGAATCATGCAGAATGCTCAGGTTTTTTTTAACCCCTTTTCAAGAGAACACTGTCAGAGGATCAAAGGCAATCACTAACTTTGTGATTCATTTTTTAAATTTATGGATTCATTTATATCCTATCTACTTCCAAAAAAGAAGTGAAGTAGTCAATCTCAACAAGTAACACAAGCCACATGGAACCATATCACAATCTTCAACCTCATCTCACTGATGCTCTGCTTTGTACCGTAAAATATTCAAATTCAGTACACACAGTAAAATACTTGAATTCATAACCAAGCACATTATTGCCACTCTTCCTTTTAGGAAAACTTTCTCACCACTTAGAAACTCCTCAGATCCTAGATCCCAGGCATACTTTCAGAAGTGAAATGCTAGAACTGACCCATTTACTCTGTAGTCCCATCCCAAACTTCCTAAGATAGAAACTGAAAAATCCACCAAAAACAGAGCTCTACAGCTTTCCCTGGCTGTGTAACAGCAGAAGGGTTCTGACCTCTCTTGAACTACCAGTCCATACATAAACGAGCCAAAGGCAGACAATTTAAAACCTTTATTTTAACATCACTGTCAACCTCCTTTGTCATCCAACCCTCCTTCCCAGCTTGCTTAAAAAGCAGCAATACAGGAAACCGAAAGGACCAAGAGACAATAAAACACACTGGCTGGAGGGCAGCTTGGTGGCATCAGAACTGCTGGCATCAGGGCCGCCATCACATTGAAAGGGCTATTAATGAGAATCACTCACCAACATTCACCTCATGGTGGGGTTGCTAACAATCAATGAAAGCACTGACACCAGGCAGGACAAGGGAGCAGGAGAAGTGAACTAACCATCATTATTTACATCTCCCCTTCCCCTTGCCATTCACACTTAAGCAGCAGCCTCCACTCCAACTTCTGAGCCTGACTTTCCAAGTCATCTATCACCAGCCCACTCACCCTAGACTGAGAGATCACCAAGATCCAAGATCTGGAAAGGACCCTGGAGATGCTTTGCAGCATTCCCCATATTGGATTAGGGGTTACAATGCCAAGAGTAAGAAAGAGTGCCCTGTGGTCAAGGAAATAAAGCACATCTCACTGTCTTCTCTGATATTCAAAATTCGCATTCGTATAATGAAAAGGCTTTTAATTCTGGCAGAACGAGCCACCCGTTTAATTTTGTCTTGCCCATCAGGTTCCAAAACTACTTGAGGGTAGATTACATTTTTTTGATCTGGAACACCACTTATGAACATCCAGCAGAGCTAGGTTCCCTTCCAACTTGGGTACGTTTGCTCTAAAATTAGTCTAAACTTCTCAACTAAGGGATGAAGAAAATTATGCTTTTAGAGAGTAACTTCCCAAACTCACTCAACTAGTTAGGAGGGCCAAGCCTGGAACAGATGTCTGCACAGGTGTCCACCTACTTACACAATTTTGTAACTCATTTCTACCAGTTCTTCCTTACCCCCAAGCCCTCATCAAATAGCACCTTCTCAATCCTCTTGTTTCTGTTCTTCTTCACTATTCCTTCTTCTTGGAAGTCTCTCTCCATCGCCCATTTCCCTATCTATCCAAATCACTTCAAACTTCTAGGCCCCTTCTTCAAGAAGCTTTCTCAAACACTTCAGCCTATCTCCTTACTCCTACTCTGAATGCTTACTGCACTTAGTTGGTATTAGACATTCGAGCACCTGTTTCAAAATTATTTTAAAGGTGCTGGGCTTAGTTTATCAACTAAACTGCATACTCCTTCAAGGTACTATATATATTTTAGGTTTCCCTGCACTCTTTCTAGGCACTCCATAAATATTTGCTGACTGATACAAGGAACATGATTAATGTTTTTCAAGCAACTGAAATAAGTGAGATTCGACCACACTAAATTATAAGAGCCTACTAACATGGCATGTCATAAGCACTTCAAATTCTGTATAGCCTATTTATGCTACCACTGTTTAGGTAAGCCCTGAAACTACTCGGAAATGAAGACCACATAAGAGTCTTGGTTTGATCCTCTAACCAGCAGAAGTAACTCTTCCTTCATTTTCACAAGCCTGCAAAACTCCCAACTGGCTTTCTGTCTGCTAATCCCACCAACTTCATCTTTGGTCAGTTGTACATATAGAGGCTGCCCTTAAAACCCATGCGTAACAGAGGGGGGAAATGATGGATTTGCAAAGGGAAATTTTCAACCATGGTGTTCATGTGGCTTCCTAATCAAGACTACACAGAAAGAAACCCTAATAAAAACAGAAAGGCAATATTATCTGGCACATCAGTGTACAGACAGTACTAGAACCCCAAATTTCCATTTATACTTTGTTGGCTGAAAGCCATTTTTAAAAAAATGAGGCATGGTATCTGGATGTTCACTCTCAACCCATCATTCAAAGAATATTCAAATAAACAATACGGTATCGAAATGGTAATTCTGCTTCTCAAATGCATAATGAAAAGAACACCATGTTCAACTTTAGCCTCCTCACCTACCCTCTTATCTTCTATCATAAGACTCTTCACAATCATATACTTGAACTTCAGGGCACAATTACTTGAGACAAGTATCCCTGCAGAATATGAAAGTACCTCAGCCGGTTTCCCTGCCTATAAAGTCTGGGACCTCTCAAACTACCCCTACAGCTTTCATCACCTTAAATAAAAAATCAAATACTGAAAAATAATCAACATAAAAATGCAAGTTCTCATTAGGCAAGTTTCTTGCTTTTACTCCAGCATTAGTAAAACCAGAGCTGAACTGGAACAGTTTTTATCAGCACTCTTCAGAACTTAGGAGCCTCTTTTTTAAAAGGAAAGTCAAAATGAGCTACTCAGGACAAAATCACAGAGTCAAATAACGAGTCCATTAACACTCTAAGTATGCAACAGCACAGTGTGCCAGCTACTGCTCTGAACCAGCATAAGCTACAAGCCTAGCTGTGCAAGCCAAGATTTCTAGTTTCTTATCACATCCTACTAGCAGCAGCCTTGATGACACGTGGTGACAATTGATTTCATTTCTAAACACAAGGCACAAAACCATATTACGTACTATGGTAACTCTTGGCATCGATAATAATTCCTAACATTTATAAGCACTCCATTAACATATATTTCTGTCCAAGTTCATAGTTTAGTTGCCGATTTCCTAATAAATCCTCACATTTCTTGGTGACAGTTCAGTTTAAATCTTGTAAACTGAGAACAGGAGGACACCAGAGGTTTCAATGATCGTTATACACATACATCTGACCATCCAACAGGGACACAAATGTGATAAGCAGCAAACAGATCTACCTTTTCCCATAGAACCAGACATATATGATGATTTTTATTCCCCACTGTGTGTTCTGGGTATGAAAAGTTTATTCACATCTTTCCTACAAAAGCAGGCCTCTTAAATGTGAATGAATACTAATAGGATAGTTGAGAACATTACGGAACTGATGTTAATTTACTTAGGTGTGAGAATGGTACTACTATAGAGTTTCTGGTGGGGTTTTGGTTTTCTGGGTTGTTTGTTGTTTTTTGTTGTTGTTGTTGTTGTTGTTTTGAGTCATTACCATTACATACATATAGGAATATTTACCTATTTTTCATATCCCATCTGGGAAGGGGGTATAGATGGGATACAGATGAAATCAGATGAGACATGAGTTGGTAGTTAGTGAACCTGGGCACTGAGTATATTGGAGTTTATTATACATACTACTGTCTCTACTACTGTGTGTGTTTAAATCTTTGTGGAAAGTTTTAAAGAAGGTTTTTAAAAAGTTAGGCCTTTTAGATCTACCTACAGATATGTAAATGATACTTAGATATGACGGCAGCACAGCATTCAGCTAACCAAAGTAACCTGGGTTTTGATCTAGAAAAGTAGCAGAAAAAACAATCACGGTAAGGAAAGGAATGGTATTGATGCTACACTTTGAACTCGACCTTTCCTAAAACTTAAGTTTTTTAAACCCAAAAGAAACTAGAATGGGTACATTTTCTCTCAAAAGCCAAATGGACTAAATTCCGCAAGCCCAATCAAATATCTACTTATTAAAATTAAAAACTACTGCATAAGTTATACCTCCCTCTACTTGGCCTTCAAAAATGTTCATGGGAAAATGCAGGCCCCTCTTGCTTACTTACTGTAAGGGGCCACACAGCAACCCAGGAGGACCACGCAGAAAGCAGAACCACTTGTAACCAGCTCTTACAAATAATGTCCTAACCCAATCACAGAAAGCAATGGTGAACCAAATTCTAGGCAGCATTTTCTATTAGGATACATGCTGCCATTTCAATATCTATTTCAAAGCACAAGAGAAAGACAGAAAGAGAGAAAGAAGTCATGCTGCACAGTACCCTCCCACCTTGGCAAAGTTAAAGCCACAGTTAGAATTATCCTAATAAGTGGTGAGCCTCAACACTCAAAATAATCGTGTAAGATCCATTTTAGCCAATAAATCACCAGTTCTAGAACCAAAGGGTAACTGATTCAATCACTAACATCAAAATCTACGGCCACCAATACCATCACCACCAATCTCCCTTCCTCCCCAACCACTGGCCCCCCATCCACCACCATCACCACCAGCGGCCCAACCAAAAAGCAGTTCAAACAGAAAAGAACAACCCTGACAGGATAGCTTCCTTTTTAAAAATATTTAAACCTGACACCCAAGCACACACGCAGAACCAGCAATCTAAACCTGTACGGTTACTGCATGTGAGATTTAAGCTGTCATTAACAAAGCTTACACCCGATCATCTCAAACAATACCATAATAACAGCGAAAAAACCAGAAGGAAAGGGAAAAGTTTCCTTCAGGAACGTCAAACCATCACACCAGGTGCATGAAATACTAGAAACCAACTCCTATCTGGGTTTTGTGCTTAAGAAAGCAGGACCAACTCTGCAGAATCTCAAAGCCTTCTGTGTGTGTGGTGTGTTGGGGGTGGGGACAGGGAGGTTGGGGGGAGGAAAGGGGGGTTACATCTGTGGAGGCCAATGACTGATGCTAGCACCAAATATGATCTCTGCAGGTAAAGATAGTTTCCCCCAGGCCCCTGGACAGTCTCCCTCTATCCACCTCCTCCCACCCCCAGGAGCCAGTAGCTGGCAGGAAAATGTGCATTTGGAAATCAACACTGCAGGTGCCCAAGGAATAAAGAAAGACATACATACACATACACACAAAGCCAATCAGGAAGAAAAAGAGAACACACACACACACACACACACACACACACACACACCAAAAAAAAAAAAAAAAAAAAAAAGGAAAGGGAGAGGGACAATTGGGTGACAAGCCCTTCAAATAGATACCAGCTAGGATTTTATTCTTTCCTCCCACCAGTCCTCCCTGGTGTACCTTTTTATGTCCTTTAACCAAACTGCTCATGTACACACACACACACACACACACACACACACACACACGTGTGTATATGTATGTGTATAGATGATATTATATATATAATTAACCCTTTCTGCAATACAGCCCCACACAGAATACACAGAGATAGAGATATTCCATCCTTTCCTCTCTTCTCTCCCCTCCTCCCTCCTTTTCTCCCAACCAAGAGAAAACGCCCCCTTCCCCAGCTTCACCAAAAAAAAAAAAAAAAAAAAGGGCAGGGGAGGGGGGCAAAGAAACCACAAAACCCCATCAGTCTCCAGTCCCGAGGACACCCAGGACCAGGAAAGGTATATACTATACAGAGACACACACACACACACACACACACACACACACACACACACGGACATATGGTTCTGTAGAAAGCACACAGAGAAGCGTCCACAGGCGCCCCAAACCCAGCAAAGAGACTTCCACCAGCCAAGAAGCCATGATTGGGGAGGGAGAGGAGGAAGGAGTAGGGGCAGAGCTATCCGTGGAGGGGGGCGCATTGTTGTGATGCCTGAACCCCTTTCTCCCTGCCCATCTGCTGAGGAGGGGGTGCAGGGAGGGGGCGCAGGGAAAAGGCGAGCGAGAACGAGAAAACGAGGAGACCAGGCACGGCTCTGCGATTCCCTCCCGCTGCCTGTCTGCCCGCGCCCCCCAGCTCCCCCCCAACAATAAGACCTCAGCCTAGACAGACAGACAGCCAGACAGACCGGAGCGCGGCGGGGGAGGCAGCGGAGCAGGGCGCAGCCGAGTGGGGTCGTGCATAAAGGGAAACCGGGGGGGAGGGGGGTCCCCCTTACCTCCAGCGCTTCAAAAGTGACAAAGCTGGTCATGGCAAATCCATCAATGATGTCCTCTTCGGCCGAGGTGGACTCTCTCCGCTTCCTCCGCGGGGGTCTGGGCCGGGACGGGGCGGAGGACGGGGGCTTCCCATTGTCTTCCTTGTCGGAGCCCGACGACGAGGCGAGCGAGGGCGCCCGGGTCCGGCCGGCCCCGCCGCCGCCGGCCGCGCCGGCCCCCAGCCCGCCCCGGGAGCGCCTCTCACGGTCTCGCTGCGACCGCGACCGCCGCTTTTTGCGGAGTCCATGGCCCCGCGTCGGGCCATCCATGGCTCTGCCGCGCCGGGGTCTCCCCGCTCGCCGCCCGCCCGCCACAGGCTCCGGCCGCGGCCACACAAAAAAATTGACACCAACCCCTCCCTCCCCCTCCTCGGCTTCCCTCCGCCCCGAGGAGGGCGCGGGGGAGACGGCGGCCGAAAGAAGGGAGAGAGGGGAAGAAAGAGAGGAGAAAGAGAAGGGGGAAGGGGCGGAGAGAGGGAGGAGGGACGGGAGCGAGGGCGAGAGGCGAGGAGCCCAAGTGCGGGGCTCCCCACAGCACCGCGGGTCGGAGATTCCTGTGAGCAGCGCCGAGCAAAGTAATGGCTGAACACACAGGTCTCCTTTAGAGGCAAAAAAAAAAAAAAAAAAAAAAAAAAAATAACTCACCAAGCAGGCAATAAATCAGAATAGCGGAATGCTTTGATCAAGAGACTGGGAGGCTCCGGGGAGCCCTCCCCGCGGCCATTCTCCGCCGCGCCCCCAGCCCCCCGAAAACGCCGGCCCCCCGATTCGAAACCGGGTCCGAAAAGGTCGCGGGAAAGTGGGGGCAATGAACTTCACCCGCCCCTCGCGCAGGAAAACACCCCCGCCGCCTCTCACACACGCCTCAGAGAAAACTCACTCCCAGGCTCCAAAATTTTTAAGATACGCTTCCAAGGGAGGCCACGGCTTCCGAGCGACCTGAGAGGGACGAGACCCCCCAGAGAGGGAAGCATAATAATGAAATAATTGGGAGGGGAGAGGGCGAAACTGGAAGAGGTGGAAGGAGAAGGGAGGTGGAGGAAGGGAAGGAGGATGCTGGAGCAGTTGTGGGGCTCGCTTTTCGGTCCTGGAGGGGGGAGGAGAGGAGATCAAAGAAGAGAAGAAGCAGACCCTGACGCTGCCACCCACCCCCCCACACACACTCCCCTCAAAAAAGAATTTTTTCCAGTCCCAGAGAAGAGGTCACCCTTCCTCAAAAAAGGGAGGGGGGTGAGTCAGTCGACGAGGAAAGCAGAAAGAAATCTCCAGCGGGAGAGACACCGATGTGCCGCCGCTGCCGCCGCCTCCTGCCGCCGCCGCTGCCTCTTCGCTTCGCCCAGCCCGAGGGAGAAGCGCGGCCAGGAAGCGCCGGGAACGCCGCTCTCGCCGCCGCCGCTAACGCTGCCGCCGCCGCCGCCGCGAGAGCCCCGAGCCGGAGGGTGCACGGCGTGTCCCCGGGCGGCTGCAGCGGGAGCCCGGGCACGGCCCCATCCTCCGCCCGCCCGCCTAGCTCAGCTCCCGCTCCTCCCCCTCCGCGGCCGGCCCACCGTCGCCGCCGCCGCCCGCCTCAGCCCAGCCCCGCGCCCGCCCGCACGCGCGCGCGCGCGCGCACGCGCCCCCGCCCTCCCCGCGCCCCGCTCGGCGCGCGCTCCCGCCCCCGCGGCCCCGGCCGGCTGGATCACGTGGCCCGCTGGGCTCCCTCCGCCCCCGCCCCCTCCCCAGTTGTAGAGTGTGTAGAAAGCTAAAGGCTGGGGGCTGGCCGCGCTCGCGAGCCCAGGGCATGCGCGCTGGGGCGGCCGGGCCTGCGCACTGGGGGCGGAGGGGAGCCGGGAGTGGGGAGCGGGGCGGGGGCGTCGAGGGGGCCGCCCGCGTGGGGTCGGCTGCGGCCCGGCAGAGTTGGCGCGCGAGGGTGTGGAAGCCGAGAGGTGATCATGCCGACCGCACCGCGGACGCGTGCGGGACGCTGTCCCCTGTCTACTCCGCGCTCCCAGGTCCGCGCGCCCCGCAGCCTCTTCGGGACACTTGTCCCTCGACCCCCTACCCCAGGCCCCGGCGGAGGCTCCCGGACAGCCTACTTGGGAGGCTCCCAGAGTATTTTTCTGGGCGACCTAAGCAGCGAGGGAAGGAGGAATTTTTGAAAAGGGACACAAGGTGGGGGGGGGGGGCTTCCCCGGGAGGGGGCACGACTGAAGGCGACAGAAAAGGGAGCGGGTGCCAAAGGGCGGGCCTCGGCTCCGCTGGGAGACCCCGAGAGGCCCTACGGCCGGAGTTGGAAACTTTTCTCCCACGTGGTAACACAACGCGTGACCGAGTGACCCCGCGCCCGTGTGACCTTTGGGCCCTCCTCGCTTTCATGCGGGGGCTCTTGGGACGCGCGGGCGGCTGCGGAGCGGGAAGCGCAAGGCTGTGCGCCCGGGGCCGAACTTGAACCTCGGCAGCCGCCGCGGGCGAGGGGCGGGGTTGGAAGGGACCGGGCTGCCCCAGCCCGAGGACCCGTTGGACATGCAAAATGCAGTCCCTACCAAGGTCGGCTTCCTTTAGTGGGGGGCGGAGGGGGTTTCTCTTTTTCCTATCACTGCCCCTCCTTTCGCAGAAATGTAGCTGATGCTTATAAAAAGTTGTATTAAAGAGTTGACTGCAGCCCAGAATCGATCAACAAAAGAGACCAGCCTCTCTAGGTAAAATAGCTGTGCGTTTTTCGGGGCAATGGCATTGATCTGTACGGATCAGAAAGACGCCGACAGCTCTTTCTCACCAACGTGTTAGCTACCCACGTCACTTTGTGTCTGGCACATAAGTAATGTGGCACATCACCCCTTAGCCTCCAGTAGCTTACACTTGGGGAGGAAGAAAAGGAAATAAGCTTACATTGTTAAATTGCTCACAATGGGTCGGGCTTGGTACTAGACGCTTTGCACATCTTTTCTGTTCTTTACTAAATTTTTCCAGTAGTTTTATTAGTACTACTGGAAAGAGGTGGTAAAGAAAATCACATGACAACCTGATGCACCCAAGATTGGTTGATTCATTCATTCATTTCTTCGTTTAACAATCATCGGGGCCTGCTGTGTACCAGGCACGGTTTTACATGCTGGGAACCCAAAACATAGAAGGTCCTCCTTGGACCTTACTTTCTGGCAGGCAAGCCTCACTCATCTTGCAGCCTCACTCATCATGACAATTTAATGGTCATTCCCATAAGTCACACCCCTTCGGCATCCCCTTTTCTGGGTCTTTATGAAATGGAGGTGGGGGGCAGGACTGGAGGATGGTGGGAAACAAGTTGCAAGAATAGAGAGGAGCAACCAATGAACTGTGGATAAGACTTGAGCTTTCTGCCTGCGCAGGGAACAGAGCATTTGACCTTAGGCAAGACTCTTAAATGACTATTTTTCTCATCTGTAAATCAAAGAGTTTCAATTAGATGTTCAAAAAGTTCCCTTCACGGTCTAGCTGAAAGGCCTTCTCAAAAAATATCTTTTTCAAGTAAATGGTGTGCTTTAATTTCTGGAGAGAAGTGGCTGATACATATAGGATCTGATTCAATGTATTAGGAACATGGTTCCACCTTCCAAAATTTCCTACCTAGCATAACTGAGTTTGCTGCCCTCTGGAGCAATTAACTAAAACAGTGCCTCCGTACAGAGTGTAACTTTTGTGTTAACCTCTAGGATGCTGTCCCAGCAACTACTGAAATCCATGCTGAGTTTATCAAGTTGGCTCCTACAAAAAAAGGGCAGGTTCTTTGTCATTAAAGGAAGGATCTGGGTTCATTTTTAGGGTTTTTAGGAATATGGAAGATGTTTTAGATACTGATAATTTTCGTTGAAAACTAAGAACTTGCAATTACAGTTCTTTTCACGACTTTGTGGGTTGGGTTGAGGAAGGTGTGAAATTGCCAAATATAATAAAAAGTATAATATTAGTGACTTTCCAGAGTAGCCCTTGGCAGTCCTGTCTTTAAAGAGTAATGTCTGGTAGGGAAAAAAAATGGATGGTAATGCACTGCATCCAAGAACCTTGCCTCTGGCAAGAGTAATTTGCAAATGCATTTTGGGATAATGTTTAAATGATTTTTTTTCAGGGTCCAAGTGCAATGCTCACTGGAATTGGTAATGCCTTTTGGGTCAGAGTTTCAATTTTCTTCCATCAGAGAATTAAAATTGTTTGTGGATTATGTTGCTCATATCTGTTTCTAATTCTCCATATCATCTATGTTGTAGGAGCAACATGATTAATGTTGTAATGATTAATAACCACCATATAATAAGCTAAGTGCTTACAGTTTGCCAGGCACTGTTCTAAGTTATATCTCATTTAATTCTCACGAATTTTAAGAAAGGTTTTGCTATCCCTATTTTACAGTTGAGTACATTGAGGCTTAAGAAGGGTAAGCATAGGTAGCAGAGCTTTTTCATGGTAAGCTGAATCTGGTGTGGGTGACTCCATAACCTGTTCTCTAAATGGTTATGCTGAAATGCCTTCCTCAGAATGATTCCTCAAGAAATCAAATGCTTTGTATATAGTTCTTTGGAAAACTGGCAATATCTACTCAAGTTGAGCATATGAACACTGTATGGCCCACTAATTCCTTTCCTTGGAATATACCCATGTCAAATGTATATATCAAAACATATCTATTCAACAGCTCAGAGCGTTATAGTAACCCCCAAACTGGAAACGACCCAAATGTTCACTGGCAGTAAAATAGGTAAATAATTGGTGATGTATTGACATAATAGAATACCGTACATCACTGAGAATGAACAATTTACTTCCAAATGCAGTAACATACATGCAGCTCATAAATATAATGCTGAGTGAAAGAACAAGACGCACAAGAGTATGTGTTGTGCAACAACAGGCAGAACTCATTTATGCTATAAAAGTTAGGACAGTGGTTACCTTTGAAGGGGGTCTAATGACTGGGATGGGGCATATATAGGGCTTCTGAGGAGTTGATCATGTTCTGTTTCTTGGGCTTGGTGCTGGTTGCACATGTGTTCGGTCTGTAAAAAACCATCAAGCTGTACTATGATATATGCACTTCTCTGTACATATACTATACTTCAAAAAATATAAAATGCTATGGGTAAGTGTGGGGGGTATTGCTTGTATACATAGAAGTATTTAGAGAATATTTTTTCGTGCATTAATGACACTATCCAAATGCTCATCAACAGTAAAATGGATAAACAAGCGATGGTTTATTCACACAATACTACACAGTGTGAACACACAATGGAACACTGTATAGTAAATGAAAATAAACCATAATGTATCATCAGATTTCTTACTGGGCAGAATGAAAGATAAAGCTTTAAACTTGTAATGGGCAGTTTGAATGAGCTCATGATTCATATCAGCAAAAGCTTAGGTGAATTCTTTGCCAAAAGATTGTAGTTGATAAAGAGGAAAGCTAAAGAAACAATTCCATAAGAGGTTGCTTGTTTAGTAGGGAAGACACTCAAGTGGTTCTGGAAAACACAAAGGGAAAAACTTACGTGTGTGTTCTGGAATAAAATACTTAACGCACGAGAGCCTCTCCAGTTGTGCAATCTTTTATTTGAAACAATGATTAATACTCAAACTATATCTTGAACATTCAACCTTGACTAGTCAGAGAATACTATTCTAGCTTGATGACTGAACTAAACTCTGAGCATTCCATGCAGCGAGAGATATTTTTGGTACCGGATTTTCTAAATTACTAAATTTTTATATCCCTCTGATGTCTTGCACTTTGCACTCTGCCAACACGGCAATTATGAATACATCCTTCTTGATATTACATACTAGTACATAATATTTGAATTTAATTTATTAGGAAGATTGATTTTTAACTCAAGGCAGCTTAAGGTTTATGTTTTGGTCGTTTATAACTTTCAGTTATTTTGCATGTGAATCTGCCCTGAGACAAGGTACAGAGCTGGTTAATGGATCTATCTTTATGCCATTTCCAAATGAGCAAACAAGGAGAATAACACATTTACTATCCCTTCTTTAACCCTCATAAGTTGTTTTTAGTAATAAGTATTCCTGGGGAGAAGTGATAGCTTGCATTAACTGACAGCCCATCAGCGAGAACATTGTTGTAAGTTTGCCCTAATTATCACCTGCTGTTTTAATTTTTTTTCTGCATTGGAAGTTGTTTTTCAAACTGCAGTTTTAATGTTCAAAAACAGTGAGGGGATGAAATGTGTGGTTCAACTTGCTGAATGTTGTGCTGCTTTCCATAATATTGTACAGTAAACATTGGTCCTCTCTACAGGTGCCTGTGATGAATGACACATCGATCAACCCATAGTCTTCAGACATTGCCGTGTGAAGCCAATGAAAGATATCTGCTGGTAACCAAATGATGATCTTATGAAAAGGTAGTTCTGACAACTTTTTTTAACATTTATTTTGGGGAGAGCTCAAGAGGGGGAGTGGCAGAGAGAGAGAGAGACAGAGCATCCAAAGCAGGCTCTGCACTGACAGGCTGACAGCAGGGAGCCCAATGTGGGGCTTGAACTCACAAACCGTGAGATCATGACCTCAGCCAAAGTCAGACCCTCAACCGACTAAGCCACCCAGGTGCCCTAGTTCTGACAAATTTTAATGAACGTTAGATTTTCACAAAATTAATCAGTCTTCCTGTCCCTTTTCAGGGCAGTGGCTCTACTTGACGTGGTCAGATGGGGAAATTGATGGATAATCACAAGAAAAAACTTTAAATGAATGTAAAAAATTTTTTCAATGTTTACTTATTTATTTTGAGAGAGAGAGAGAGAGAGAGAGTGCATAAGCAGGGGAGGGGCAGAGAGAGAAATGCAGGACTTGAACTCATGAACTGTGAGATCATGACCTGAGCTTACCCAACCGAGCCACCCAGGCACCCCATGTTTTCCTTTTTTTAAGTAGGCTCCACACCCAAGTCATGGGGCTTGAACTCACGACCCTGAGATCAAGAGTCAGATGCTCTAACGACTGAGCCACCTAGGCACCCTGTTTTCATTTTTATTTGAAGAACAATGAAGATCTAAAATGACCAGATTCAGAATAGAGAACATCCTGGTTGAAAAATTATCAATCCTTTGGAATTGCATGAAGAATATAATAAATTATAGCCCAGACCTAATTGCAACCTTCTATTTATAAAACATAATAATTACCAGGGTGTCTGGCTGGCTCAGTCAGATGAGTGTGTAGCTCTAGATCTCAGGGTCATGAGTTCGAGCCCTGTGGGTGTAGAGATCACTTAAATAAAACTTAAAAAAATACAAGTAATAAAATGGAACATAACAGTTATTTTACATTTCTGTGTTCAAGGCCTTTTGTGGTCTGGTCCCAGTTATGTCATCAACGACCTTTCCTACAGCATATTTCTACGCATCCTAAACTAAGCTCTTGCCTAGAAGACTTGCATGCCATTGCCCTTGCTAGTGCATCAGCCCAGAATCTCTTTCCTGCCATCCGAACTCACCGAATATCTCCTTACCCATCAAGAGCCATTTATCCATCAAAACCAACTCATCCAAAGAACTTACTCCAATCACTACTTCCATTCAGAATTAACAGTCTCTTCTCTACTTACATGGTATTTTAATTTCTGTATATTTTAAATATTATTATAGATTTCAGATTAATATAGTGAATAATCATGCACTCTCTCAGTAGCTTAAGAAATAGAACATTTCCAGGGTGCCTGGGTGGCTCAGTCGGCTAAGCATCTGACTTCAGCTCAGGTTATGATCTCATAGTTCCTGACTTCGAGCCCCACATCAGGCTCTGCGCTGACAGCTCAGAGCCTGGAGCCTGCTTTTGATTCTGTGTGTGTATGTCTATCTCTGCCTTTTCCCTACTTGTGTTCTCTCTGTCTCTCTGTCTGTCTGTCTGTCTCTCTCTCACAAAAATAAATAAATAAACAACAAAAAAAAAAGAGGGGCGCCTGGGTTGGCTTAGTTGTTTAAGTGTCTGACTTTGACTCGGGTCATTATCTCATGGTTCCTGGGCCTGAGCCCCATGTCAGGCTCTGTGCTGACAGCTCAGAGCCTAGAGCCTGCTTCGGATTCTGTGTCTCCCTCTCTCTCTGCCCCTCCCCCCGCTCATACTCTGTCTCTTTCTCTCTCTCTAAAAAATAAAATAAAATATTTAACAGTCTGTTTTCTGTTTTGTCTCTTTTTTTCTCCTTTGGTTGTTTTGTTTCTTAAATTCCACATATGAGGAAATCATATGATATTTGTCTTTTTCTCTGACTGACTTATTTCACTTAGAGTTATATACTCTAGATCCATCCAGGTCACTAAAAATGGCAAGATTTCATTCTTTTTAATGGCTGACTAATATTCCACATCTTCTTTTTCCATTCCTCTATCAGTGGACACCTGGGCTGCTCCCCTAAGTTGGCTCTTGTAAATAATGCTGCAGTAAACATAGGGGTGCTTATATCTCTTTGAATTAGTGTTTTTGAGTTCTTTGAGTAAATACCCAGTAGTGCAATAACTGGATCATAGGGTAGTTCTGTTTTTAAATTTTTTTTTTAACGTTTTATTTATTTTTGAGACAGGGAGAGACAGAGCATGAACAGGGGAGGGTCAGAGAGAGGGAGACACAGAATCTGAAAGAGGCTCCAGGCTCTGAGCTGTCAGCACAGAGCCTGACGTGGGGCTCGAACTCACGGACCGTGAGATCATGACCTGAGCCGAAGTCGGCCGCTTAACCAACTGAGCCACCCAGGCGCCCCGAGTAGTTCTGTTTTTACTTTTTTGTGTTCCATTTTGTCTTCCACGGTAGCTGCACCAGTTTTGTTCCCACCAACAGTGCACAAGGTTTCCTTTTTCTCTACTTCCTTGCCAATACCCATTGTTCCTTGAGCTTTTGATTTTAGCCATTCTGACAGGTATGAGGTAATATCTCATTGTTGTTTTGATTTGCATTTCCCTGATGATGAGTGATGTTGAACATCTTTTCATGTATCTGTGGGCCATCTGGATGTTTTTGAAGAAATGTCTGTTTATGTCTTCTGACCATTTTTTTAATTGGATTATTTGTTTTTTGGGTGTTGAGTTGTGGAAGTTCTTTATACATTTTGGATACTAACCCTTTAATCGGATATGTCATTTGCAAATATCTTCTCCCTTCAGGAGGTTGTCTTTTAGTTTCGTTGGTTGTTTTTTTTTGTTTTTTGTTTTTTTTTTTTTTGCTGTGCAGAAGCTTTTAATTTTGATGGGGTCCCAATAGTTTATTTTTGCTTTTGTTTCTCTTGCCTGAGAGACATGTCTAGAATGATGTTACAAGTGGCTTGTAGTTTTTTTGTCATTGTAAATAACACAGGTGCACAAGGAGACAGGACCTCCTTTTCTTACAACACTGTTATAGAACTTATTCTTTTATTATTTCGTTATTATATACACATCCTGTGACTTTTTCTTATCACTTGGTAAACTCTATAGGATAGGGACTGGGTAGGAAGTAGCAGGTAATCAATAAATTTAAGTGGTTTGATGATTTATCCTTCCCGTATTTGAGTTTAGATTTTGTAGTCTTGGGCTGTTGTGTCTTGCAGTACAGATGAAGACTTGAATTTTTGGATTTTCATGTATCTACTTCAGAAATCCTAAAATGAAGCCTCAAAGGACAGTTGATTTGGCCATATTTAGTATTAAAATGGACTCCTACCAAGCATCTGCGTTTAAAAATGAGTTGGTAGCATTTCTGAACTTCTCAGTGCCTCTCTCAATTTTGGAACACAGGAGAGTTTTCTATGAAGTATGATTATCAGTGATCTCATTTTTTTTCAAGTGCCTTTTTCCTTTTGAAAGATCCTAAAAAAAGGAAAATCTTCATGTATGATAAAAATTTCTTGATATTTAGAACAAACAAATAAACATACTGTTTCAACTATTCAAATAAAGAATGTCACCCAGTTTCTAGGATGGGCTCATATTACCAGGATTTTTCATGAAACAGTTACTTAAGTAGCAGGGTAATTGATAAGAAATTAGTTATTAGAAGAAAATATTGATATTTTAAACTGTTTATATGTTGTCAATATAATTTTACCATAGGTTTTATTTCTTTAATTTAAAAAATGAATATTACATACACAAAGATATTTACAGCATTATCATTTATAATAGGGGAGAAAAAAATAAAAACAACAAATGTCCTGCAATGAAACAAATGAAATGTCCTGTATTTAAGTACTTTATAACATGGAATTTTATGAATTTATTAAAATCCATATTGTAAGGATATCGATTTTATTAACTAATAACAGAATTGCACACACCTTGTGACAACAATTGTTTTTAGAACTGTTATATAGTCTGTTTAAAGTTTAGAAGGAACACAACATATACTGTTGCTTTATTTTAGTAGTAATATAGATGGAAATTTCTTTTTAAATTGCTTTTCTATATGTTACATTTTATTATAAATAAAACTTTGTGAGTATCATATCTCTTTTCAAATAAGATGTGGATATGAGGTGACTGACCTGGCTTGCCCAGAATCAAAGGGTTTCTCAAGATAGAGGACATTCAGTGCCAAAACTTGGACCATTTTCCATGAACTGGGACAGTTGTTCACCCTACAATGTGTCTTTGATTGGTAGGAGGAGGTAGGAAGAAATCAGAGTTTAATTTCAATTGTCAGGATATAAACTGGATATCGTTTTGATCACTAACTAGAAATTATTTATATTTGAGACTCTACTCTTCCCTATCGTGGCTAATGTAAAATTGCACACAAAATCTTAAAGAGACAACCTTCTACTAATTACATATTCACCTGGTATCCATTTCAACAAATGAAATTACTCTCAGCACACATTAATTGGCATAATTACTGAAACCCCAAAATCAGATTAGCCACTGTAGCTCAAAGAAAAAAAGAAAGGAAATCACTGCTCCAGCAAATTGCAGAAGTATTTTTTAAAAAGGGCTTGAAAAGGTTCTCCCACTTGTAGGTAGTTTTATACAAAACCAATAAAATATGACTATTTTAATATTCATTCATGAGATATTTTGGGGTTCTTAACAGTATATTTTAGCTATATTGCAGCTTAAAAGTAAGTCTTTCTAATATCCTGCACTTTGTTGATTGTTCCTATAATCTCTATTGTGCATGTTTTAGTGGCATAGCACTCCTATTCAAAGACAAATTGTATCCACTATTATTATCTATTTTCATAATTAACAATCATACAGTTATTCTAGAAGCCCAACAGCAGCAACAATGACATCTTTGTATTTGCAAAAAGCTTACTTTTCAGATTTCTGGCTCTTTTTCCTAAAACACTGACATCATAGTAAAACATTGTTCTGCCTGCTTTGAGTTCGAATCATCTGATAAATTAGAGAAACACAAAGATAAGAAAGAAGACATATGTTAGTATAATTCTGCAGAGCAAAAAAAATCTTTGCTCTGACTTCGTTACATCTATTGCTTGAATACATGGGATGTATTGTTCCATGGTCTTACTTCTTCATTTCTTACGCCAGATTGGTCTTGCCACTTCAGATGTAATTTCCTGCACAACTCACCTTCCATGCTCTCTGTTCCAGTATTGTACTCTTATTAGAATACCTTGCTTTCCAGGATCTTTTATCAAAGCTCATTAACATTCTTGATCATCATCATGGTTATTGCCATTATTATTTATTTTTGCTCCTCAATGCAGAATGTTTTCTCTTTATTGCAATATTTGTTTTGTTCTCTCTGCCATTAATAACTAGTCTTACACATTAGTATAGAATTCTGCTTTTGTTGAAAATAAGTGCCACGAATCAGAGAAACATGAAGAAAACAAATAGAAACACATTGTGGTACATTTCTTCATGATAAAAACAGAGGCATGCTCAGATTCTTTGTTAGTTTGGTTTGATCACATGGAATCAAGCACTTCCTGACCTGTGAAATCTATTGCCAACTTTTGCTTCTATGTTATTAATTTCTAATTACATTTTTAAAATTTTGTTAATGTTTATTTCTTTTTTGGGAGAGAGAGAGAGAGAGCACGCACAATTGGGAGAGGGACAGAGAGAGAGGAAGACAGAAGATCTCAAGAGGGCTCTGTGCTGAGAGCAGAGAGCCGGACACTGGACTTGAACCCACCAACTGTGAGATCATGACCTGAGCTGAAGGCAGACACTTAACTGACTAAGCCACCCAGGTGCCCCTAATTGCATTTCTTATTAATAATAACTTAATCTCACGTAACAGAAATAAGGTGATATTACAACCAAATATATAATGGGACCAAAATAAGGTGGGGAAAAAAAAGAAGGAAGAGGTAACTCACCATAAAAAGTAAGAAGGAGGAGCGCTTGAGTGGCTTAAGTCAGTTAAGCATCCAACTCTTGATTTTGGTTCAGGTCATCATCTCACAGTTTGTGAATTTAAGCCCCACATCAGGCTCTGTGCTGACAGTGTGGAGCCTGCTAGGGATTCTCTCTCCCCGCCTCACTCTACCCTTCCCCCACTGTCTCTCTCAAAATAAATAAACATTTAAAATAAAAGAAAGATTTTATATATTATTTGTATTATATGTGCCATTCTTCTCAAGCTTTAGGTCTTGTCTCATACTATGGAAAAATTGTAAAGACAGAAACAGAGTGTGTTTGTTCCACTCAACACCTGATAAAAGTTTACTTTTCTTGTATTCCCCATGTTAGAGACTCCAACCTTAGTCTTCACTTAATACTGCTTTAAAAAATGTTTATAGGGGCACCTGGATGGCTCAGTTGGTTAAACATCCGACTTTGGCCTAGGTCATGATCTCATGGTTCTTGTGAGTTCGAGCCCCACATTGGGCTCTGTGCTGACAGCTCAGAGCCTGGAACCTGCTTCGGATTCTGTGTCTCCCTCTCTCTCTGCCCCTCCTCTGCTCATGCTCTGTGTGTCTCTCACTCTCAAAAATAAGTAAACATTAAAAAAAATTTTTTTTAATTTATAATTTTTTGAAGTGTATTTATTTTGAGAGAAATATAGAGAGCCACTGGGGGAGGGGCAGAGAAAGATGGGGACAGAGGATCCGAAGCAGGCTCTGCACTGACAGCCCAAAGCCCGATGTGGGGCTGCAATTCACCAACTGTGAGACTGTGACCTGAGCCAAAGTTGGACGCTCAACCAACTGAACCACGCAGGTGCCCCAATAGTGCTTAAAATTCTAACAGCATGTCAGTTTCTGTACCTCTACCTTCACTGCACACAAATACAAACACACATGCCAGGATTTATCTGTGGTCAAGTCCACACTTGACTGACTAATTCTTTCCTCCATTCTGCCAGAGTTCTGTGAGTTATCCCAATTCACCTTTATAGAGGACTATCAAAACACGGTCATTTTACAGCCACCATTGGTGATGGGTGCCAAAACCTTTGGGAAACAGGATATTCATAAAGTCTCAGTGTCACTCTCACGAGACTTTATGGGGAAGGGGAATTTTCACACTGCAGACATTTGGTAACTGCTGCCTTAAGTAAATGATCAAACAGTGCATCACCAGTTATGACATCACATGCCTCTGATGTGATACACTGAGGATACAACAATATGTATATAATATGCCTTCCGAAAATGTTTAACCCTGATACAGTGAGACAAATCTAAAATGAGGGACATTCTGCAAAACAACTGGCCTGAATGCTTCAAAACTGTCAGTATCATGAAACAAACCAAAAAAGGTTGGAAAATTATAGAACAAGGGAGGGTCAAGAGATAGGATAAGTGAATGCAACAGATAATCATTGATTGGACCCTAGAATTCAAAAATTAAAATTAAACAAAGGAGGCAGAATCAGCCCAGGAGGCAAGCAGGACATTGCTCCAGAGACTACATTGATTGCTATGTACCCTTGCTTCAGGAGATATGTATATTTACAGACAAACATAGTTCTCCTATTCAATTATACATAATTATATATATCATATATATGATACATATATTTATATATGATATATATATCATATATATGTGTGATATATATAACATATATATAACATATATACATATATATAACATATATATCACACATTTATATAGTTAGAGATGCTGTAGTCGAAGATACCATTTTACAAATAAATAGAGGTCCAGAGAAGTATGGTGCCTTGCCTAATGTCACACAGCTACATAGTGTTAGAACCCAGGAGTCTGGTGCTTTATTAACTATCTGAGGCTTCCCAGGGCACCTGGCTGGCTCAGTCAGTGGAGCATGAAACTCTTGATCTCGGGCTCAGGTGTTTGAGCCCCACATTGGTGATAGAGCTTACTTAACAGCAACAAAAAAATTATTTGAAAACAACAAACTATTTTATGCTTCCTCATTTTGTTGTTTCAACAAAAACAACAGCAACAACAATAGTCAATTTAGAATTTCCCAAACTATTTCAGATTCATTAAAAGCCTTTATTTTTTTCAGGCTACCCAGTTCATCTCTCTTTTTCTACCAATCTGTGAAAATGAGGCTATAGAACAGAAATTTACATGGCTCCAAAACCTTAAGCATATGAGATTTTTGGAAACTAACTAAAGACAAACCTATAATAGGAAATTATCATAGCCAGAAAGCAAAGTTTGAGGCCATGTGTTTCCTTCTATAAAAGTGACGGGACAGAATACAGATTAAACTACATCCTTTAGAAAGAAGTGATTCTTTGTTTTCAGATTTGAATGAACTTTTTTATGACCGCTTTTGAGGTGTGGCTGACTATTTAATGGAATTTGAAATTAGAAATTTAGTGAAATTCTGGTTTAAATACCTTCTCCTACCACTCTGTAATCTATGGTGTTTTTATTTCGAGCACCACCAGCTTTCTTGAGATACAAATGTTCTTGAAGTATTTCCACCCGGTTTTGAACTCAAAGAAAAAATCCCCAGGAGTGAATTTCTGTTGTTGTTGCTGTTGGATCCCTCTGGAAAAACCCAAGCCTCACTTCCCACTGACCCCTCTGTTCCATGGATGTCTGTCACGGGCAAGAACATTTAAAACCGCAGGGAAAGAGTGACAGTGGCTTTATGCCCATGAATGAGTGCTGCCCAATACCCCTCTCTTTTTCTCCCAATCCTCTGTGAAAATAAGACTGCAGAGCAGAAGGACAATAACAACATTATAGTGCAAGTGACCTTAAAAGCAAGTAAACCCTATTATTTGAATGGAGTAATGGGTAGGCCTGAGCATTATCAGTCACTCTGGATGTGACAGAAGTGTACTTCTTGTTAGAGCATCAGAGTAAAAACCTTTTCAGCATTGCATTTGCCTCAAGCAAGCAAAAGGGAGTGGTGCGCAATACTAAGAACACTGTCTTCTGTATCACTTTTTCCAGAAATCTTTCATCTGGGAGGATGCCATCTGACATAAAATGTATTTGCTTCGTTGAAGTCTCATGCCTCCTGTCCCTTCAGGTGGCTTCTGTTTTGCATTCAATGTGTGGCAGTGCCACAGAAACCTTTTCTTGCTTTTGGTAATGAAGATCCTTGCTTTCCTCCTTGAGGTATTATGACCGTCTTCTCTGTAAACTGTGGTCATATTTGATATGTGAACAGTGTGTGTATTTCTTTGTTTCCTTCCTTAACTGTTATCCTAGCATAACTTAATTGTTCCTAGCTGAATGATGGAACTTGACATTACGGCATAAAGAAACATGTGTGAAAATATCTTCCACCTGGTGCCAATCTACAAATTCTTACTTTTTTCCGGAAAAGAAGTCATTCCGGCACATGTATGATACCACAATCCCAAGGCAATGAGAAAAGACCTTCTTGGCTATATTAAAAATAATTTTATTCACCCTCAGCTAGGCAAACCTGGAGGAAGATTAGGAGATAAGTTGCCCCCATTTATCATCATACATTCAATCAATACATTCACTCAACATTTCCTCTGACACTCTATTAAACCAACCCCCTCTACTAGAGAGATAAAACTCTTTAAATAGAAAATAAGTAGACAGTGATGAACAGCAATATTATCCCTGCCGACAATTTAAGTTCCCAGGACTTTGGTAAACTTTTGAATCATCTCTGGTCTGGGCATAAAATTGCATTTCCCTGCTCTCTAGGGAAGATCATTTGAATCACTTGCTCTCTCTCACTCAAGTTCTATATTCTAGAACAGAAGAATGACTGCTATGTTTACAGAATGAGTAGCAATGGCCTAGGATTGCCATAAATCTGCGCAATATGTCCCTACTAAATAAGGGACCAGGTATATGTATAACCCGGTTCTGCTTACCAAAAACGACCCCCTATGGAAAGAGATTTATTTATAAGGAATTGATTCATGCAATTTTGGAGGCTGAGAAGTCCCAGTGGTCTCCCATTTATAAGCGCGAGGCCCAGGAAGGCCAGTGGTATTGTTCCAGTCTGAGTCTAAAGGCCTGCGAACAAGGAAAGTATTGGTATAAATTCTAGTCCAAGTCTGAAGGTCTGAGAACTAGGGGTGTAAGTCCTAGTCCAAGGGCAGGAGAAAACCAATGTTCAGGTTTAGCAGTCAGGCAGAGGGCGAATTCTCCCTTCCTCTGCCTTTTTGTTCTTTTCAGGCCCCCAAGGGATTGGATGGTGCCACCCACAGTGGGGAGGGCCGTCTGCTTCACTCAGTTTAATTCAAATGCTAATCTCTTCTGGAAACACCTTAACAGACTTAGCAGGAATCCTGTTTAGCCAAATATCTGGGTACTCCATACTCTGGTCAAAGTGACACATAAAATTAACCATCACAGTTAGGAGACTAATATTTATTGACATCTACTGAGGTGCCAGGCAATGTTCTTTATGCTTCATATATACGTTAGCTATCCCACTTAACAGGAGGCTTCGGGAAGGTGTGAACCATCTCTCTCTTGCTGAGCATTATATTCTCAGTATGCCGCATAGCTCATAAGCTCATGGTGAATATTCACCAAATGAATAAATGAATAGAAGGACCTCATCAAATCCTCAAAACAAGCCTGTCAAGTAGACAAGGTGTAGAGCACATCTTCATTTTACAGATGAAGAAGTGGGCTCAATGAGTTTAAGAATATTGTCATCTCAGGGCACCTGGGTAGCTGAGTGAGTTAAGCATCTGATTCTTTAATTTTTTTTAAGTCTATTTAGAGAGAGAGAGAGAGAACGAATAGGGAAAGGGCAGAGAGAGGGGGAGAGAGGATCTGAAGTGGCCTCCGTGCTGACAGCAGAGAGCCCATGCAGGGGATCGAACCCACAAACCACAAGATCGAGATCTTGACTTGAGCCAAAATCGGACACTAAACCAACTGAGCCACCCAGGCACCCCTAAGCATCTGATTCTTGATAATTGGCTCAGGTGGTGAGTGGTCCTGAGATCGAGCCCTGTGTCAAGCTCCACGCTGAGTGTAGAGCCTGCTTGGGAGTCTCTCTCTCCCTCATCCTCTGCGTGCACATGCAGAATATTGTCATCTCATTAGAACTTTGAAGAAGTGTTTTCTGGCTATCCAAACATCTTTCCAAACAATAAGAGATTCTTATTGACTAATAAAAGACATGTTAAATACTAGAACAAGCCTGTGAAATCCAACATCCTGAGTCGTTCAATAAAACCCCTACCACGCAAACAACACTCCATATCTCTCTGTATGGAGTGGGAGAATAGCTTTCCGGTTTTAAGCAAAACACTCAAGACTTTTTTTTTTTTTTGTCAGTTTACCCAACACAATGACACTAGATGTGAAGATCGTGTAAAACATCTTCCAGGAAGTTGACTGTACTACATGAACAGTATTGTATTTACTCCAACAGTTTGAATGAGATAGCAGCTATTATCCCATTTTACAGATTGGGAAAACAAGCAATGAACTACAAAGTTTAAAGCTGTGAGTAGAGTCAATTTCTTCGATCCCAGTCTTTCCCCCATCATAATAACCTGCTAGTGTACCTTCCTAGACGTCTCCACTGAGCCCACATGACTACAGGATTGTTTCCTTCGCCTTATGCAATGTTGTTATATTTTGTAAATTAAAACTCAGGAGATATTCTATGCTAATATTAACTACTGACTACTCTTAAAAACCCTGAATATATGGTAATGCCAAGTAGACTTCTATGACCACACTGTCTTCCTTTTACAAGCTTTACTTTTTTTTATCATGATAAAATATACATAACATGCAATTAACCATTTTAATCATTTTTAAGTGTACAATTCAGTGACATTAAGAACAGTCACAGGGTGCCTGGGTGGCTCAGTCGGTTGAGCGTCCAACTTCGGCTCAGGTCATGATCTCATGGTTTGTGAGTTTGAGCCCTGTGTCAGGCTTTGTGCTGACAGCTCAGAGCCTGGAGCCTGCTTCAGATTCTGTGTCTTCCTTTCTCTCTGTCCCTCCCCCACTTGTGCTCGCTCGCGCTCTCTCTCTCTCTCTCCAAAAATAAATAAACGTTAAAAAATTTATTTTAAAAAAAGGAACATTGGGACACCTGGCTGGCTCCGTCCGTTGAGCGTCTGACTTCAGCTTAGGTCAGGATCTCACAGTTCATGGGTTCGAGTCCCACATTGGGCTCTGTGCTGACAGCTCAGAGCCTGCAGCCTGTTTCAGATTCCGTGTTTCCCTCTCTCTGCCCCTTCCCCGCTCATGCTCTGTCTCCCTCTGTCTCTCAAAAATGAATAAACATTAAAAAAATTTTTTTAATAAAAATATTAAAAAAAGGAACATTCACAATGTTGTACAACCATCATCACTATCCATTTCCAGAACTTTCCCATCATCCCAAACAGAAACTCTGTACCCATTCAACAATAACTCTCTATTCCCTCTCCTCTAACCCCTAGTAATCTCTGCTATACATTTCTGTTCTCTATATTTTGCCTATTCTAAGTACCTCATATAAGAAGAATCATACATATTTATCCTTTTGTGTCTGGCTTATTTCACTAAGCATAATGTTTTCAAGGTTCATCCATGTTGTAGCATTTATCAGAATTTCATTTATTTTTAAGACTGAAAAATATCCCATTGTAATTCTCTACCACATTCTGTTTATCCACCCATATGTTGATAGAAACTTGGGTTGTTTCCATCTTTTGGCTACTGTGAACAACACTGCTATGAACATTGGTGTACAAGTATCTGTTTGAATCTGTTTTCAATTCTTTTGGTATATACCTAGAAATGAAATACTAGATCATATGTTAATTCTATATCATCCAGTGGATAAGATGGATACAAATATTTAAAATTACTGAACGGCTAAAAATAGCCTTACTATCTTCACATTTAATTGGTAGTTTACCTGGGAACAAAATTCTGGGTTGGAAATCATTACCCTTCTGGATATTGAGGCATTATTTCATTTGCTCTAAGCTTCCAATTTTGCTATGGAGAACTCTGATGCCATTGGGATTTTCAATCCCATTATATGAGGTCTGTTTTTCCTCTCTGTAAGGTTTTTGTTTTTTAGATTTTTTAAAAAAGACTTCATTTTTTTCAAAATAGTTTGAGTCTTACAGCAAAATTGAGGAGAAGGTACACAGATTTCCCACATACCTCCCGCTCTTACCCATGCCTAGCCTCTCCATTATCAACATCTCCCATCAGAGTTGGTTAAAACTGATGACCTTACATTGACACATCATATCACCCCAAATCCATAGTTTACATGGGGTTCATAGGGTTCATTCTTGTTGTCGTACATTCTGTGGGTTTGGACAAATGTGTAATAACACGTGTCCGTCACTGCAACGTCATTGCAACGTCATACAGAATATTTTCACTGCACTGAAAATCCTCTGTGCTCCACCTAGTTATCCCTCTTTTCCCCTCCCCCACAACCCCTGACAAGCAATGACCTTTTAGCTGTCTCCTTTGTTTTGTCCTTTCCAGAGTAGCACGTAGTTGGAATCATACAGTATGTAGCCTTTTCAGATTGGTTTCTGTCACTTGGTAATATGCATTTAAGATTCCTCCCTGTCTTTTTCATGGTTTGATAGCTCATTTCTTTTCAGCAGTGAGTCACTTTCCTTTGTTTGGATGTACTATAGTTTATCCATTCACCTGAGAGACATCTTGATTGCTTCCAAGTATTGGCAATTATGAATAAAGCTGCTGTAAACTTCTATATGCAGGTTTTTGTGTGGATGTTAAGTTTTCGACTCCTTTGGGCAAATACCAAAGAGTGTAATTGCTGGATCGTATAGTAAGAGTACATTTCATTTTGTTAGAAATTGCCCAACTGTCTTCCAAAGTGGCTGTACCAGTTTGCATTCCCGCCAACAATGGATAAGAATTCCTACTGCTCCAAATCGTCGGTATTTGGTATTGTCAGTGACTGCTCTGCTCTGGATGCTGGCCGGTATAATAGTACCTCACCATTGTTTTAATTTCTGTGAGCTTTTAAAATATTCTCCTCATACTTTGTCTTCTGAAATTTCACAATGATATATCTTGGTACGGAATGTTTTCTCATCTGTTGTTATTCAGCATAGTGCCTAATAACTCAGCCCCTTTTAAGCTGGGATGTTTTGGGGTTTTGGTTTTCATAATTTCCTCCTCTTCATTTTCTGCAACTTAAATTTTTCGTGTGTTGAAACTCCTGAACTGATCTTATTATTGTCTTGTCTTTTCTCTCATATTTTCACCTCTTTGTCTTTTTTGTCTTAATTTCTGAAAGATTTCTTCAACTCTGTCTTCAAACTCGTGTACTGAATTTGCTTTCCCCCTTCGAATTTCTAGTCTGTTGCTGTCTGTCCCGTTTTTAAGGGGACATTCTTTTGTGCATGTGTTTTATGGGCTCCTCTCTGAGGCTATTCTTAGTCGTTAAGTTTTCTTCCTACTCTGTGACTCTTTCTATCACTTTCCTTATCCCTGTCCCATCCCTACACCCCCCAACTGTTGTTCACTTTGGTCTCTGTCTTTCATTTTGGAGATTTTCCTCCAAATGTCTGGTTCCTTAGCTGTCTGTTCATATTAAAGAGTATGGCAATAATTAGCTACTTGGAAATACTAGTTTCCAGAGAAGGTTGATGCATGGAAAGCATCACAGGACGATGAAACTTCAAGCTGGCTGGCTTTGTCACTGATAGGGCCTATAAATGCTGGCATATACAGGTCTCCCCCCCCCCCCCCCGGGGTTGTTTAGTTTCTGCAAAGAAGAATCCTTTTCTGCCAGGCTGATTGGGGGGAGAAGAGAGATATAAGCTTGACTAAGGGCATTCTAAGCACTTAACTAGGTAAAGATTGCAAGGATCCAGTACCACACAATTACTAAGTTTTGGAGAGTTGATAGGACTCTGTTTTTTGTGGTTTCTTTTTTTTTTTTTTTTCCTTTTTCTCAATATAAAATCTTACTCAGAATGGAAAATTCCGGAAGCTAAAATAACTCCACTGCATATTTTAGACAGGGGAACAGGTTGGCCTTTTGTCACAATGAAGCAGGATATTCCTGAAAAAAACAAAAAAAAACAAAAAAAAAAACAAAAAAAAACCCTGCTTTTTCTGAAGTTTGCCAGTTTAGATGTTTTTCATGCCCCAGAAACTGCTGGTAACAGCCCAGCATGGTAAGGGGAATGAGAAAGTCTGGATCTGTCTGTGTATGCTGAAACTCTGAAGCTCAGCCAAGACATGAAGTCATTTTAGGGTCTAAGAGATGGAAGTAAAAGCTTAGAACATCACTAAATTGTAACAGATGAACTGGATTCCAACCAAAAATACAGATATCTTACAAGATTGTGTTCACAAACAAATGTCTGCACTATTGTACTGAGACATTGGAGAAATGTGAATGCAGGCAGAGGCTTGAGTTGCTTTGCCAACCAAAATATATGTTCTAGAAAACAAAAGGGATGGGTTTTTGAAGGATAGAGAGAAAGCAGTTCTGTCTAATATTAAAGCAAACACACCTGCAAACAAATAATTATTCAGCAATACAAAAATACTGCCTGTACAATATAGCCCAAATCAAAAAAGAGCTTGGATTTTGATTTATGTATCATCATGTAGCTGATCATGAGAAGTGCATTTTTATTTTTATCAGGGGTTAGATAAACGTTTTTTCTAAAGTATCTAAGATCTTGAAAAAGTCCCCAAATTGTATGCTTCGTCCGATAAAATGTGAAGACTGAGATTGACTTTCTAGAAAGGGAAATTTTAGCTGGCTATGCTTAGGAGAAGTACAATATCTGCATGCTTACTATTCTCTTTTGTGTTACTCGAAACTCCAATATTTTTTATTAAAAATTTTTTAATATATATTTTCTATTTTATTGTATTTTTTTACAATTTATTGTATTTATAGTTTATTGTATTTTTTTATGTTGTATTTATTTTATTGTATTTTTAAAGTAAGCTCTGTGACAAATGTGGGGCTTGAACTCATGATCCTGAGATCAAGAGTCACATGTTCTGCTGACTGAGCCAGCCAGGCGCCCCACACTGCAATATTTTTTATTATTTACTTATTTAATACTTTTTTAATGTTTTTATTTATTTTTGAGAGGGGCGGGAGGGGCGGAGAGATAGAGGGAGACACAGAATTTGAAGCAGGCTCCAGACTCTGAGCTGTCAGTATGGAGCCTGACACGGGGCTGGAACTTGTGAACCGCAAGATCATGACCTGAGCCAAAGTCGGACACTCAACCATCTGAGCCACCCAGGTTCCCCTATTTACTTATTTATATATTTATGCAGTGGACTTCACACTGAGAATAGAGCCCAATGTGCGGCTTGAACTCACAACCCTGAGATGAAGACCTGAGCTGAAATCCAGAATCAGATGCTTAACCTACTGAACCACCCAGGCACCCCCAATATATTATTTTAATTTATTCATTTTTGAAAGAACAGAGAGAGACAGTGTGAGTGGGGAAGGGGCAGAGAGAGAGAGAGAGACAGAGAGAGAGAGACAGAGAGAGTGAGACACAGAATCTGAAGCAGGTGCTGAGCTGTCAGCGCAGAGCCCGCTGGGGGACTCCAACCCATGAACTGGGAGATCCTGACCTGAGCTGAAGTCAGATGCCCAACCCCCTGAGCCACCCAGGCGCCCCACCCCCAATACTTTTTAAAGATGAGATAGTGCTATATTCTGAGCCTTTTTTAAAAAAAAATTTTTTTTTCTCATTTTTGAGAGAGACAGAGACAGAGCTTGAGCGGGGGACGGGCAGAGAGAGAGGGAGACACAGAATCAGAAACAGGCTCCAGGCTCGAAGCTATCGCATAGAGCCCGTGCGGGGCTCGAACTCACAGGCGGTGAGATCATGACCTGAGCCGAAGTAGGACACTTAACCGACTGAGCCATCCAGGCGCCCCTATTCTGAGCCCTTTTTTCTGAGGTGGCTCAAGTGGTCTAAACAGTGTTTGATCAGTCTTATTCTTTTGAGATATGTTGTGCCCCATTTAACTTCTGAGGAACTGTTAGCACTAGGGTGGCATATGTCATCTCCTCTTCGGATCACTGAAAGGCAGCTTCCTGGAAATTTACCTTCAGTTAATAATTAAAGATACACACAAAAAACTATGTACAAGGAGTCACAATAGCAAAAAAAAATGGAGGCTACCTAAATATCTGTTAGAGATTAAAATGGGGCATTCATCCAAACTTAGAAGAAGAAAAACAAGTCTTCCAGCTTGCCAGAGTTTGACTTACTGTGTTTATGTGTTTACTGCCTAAATATGTAGTAGATTTAAATGATAGTAAAAGCATGTAAAAATACCTGGAAGTGAAATGAAAGTCCCGTTGACCCTAGACGTCTGGTTTACGTGATGCCAAGAATCTGAGATGGTTTGTTTGGAGGCGTGACATACATACTATAAAGTACACAGATCTTAAGCTAGATGCATTTTTATCCTAACCCAAGTCCTGCCCCAGGAAACCTCTATTCTGACTATCTAGGATTTTAAAAAATATTGGGCAAACAGCAAGATTTCTCCAGTTATAAGAAGGCTTGGTATCAAAGTACTTAGGCTTAATGTTTCATTTTTCTTCTGTATTGTTCAGTCCCAGTACTACACCCATGGAGGGAATCAATTTCTTTCCTGTACTTTCTCTGTCAGTTTCTGTAATTTTCCACAAAAGATGAGGAAAACAAAAATTTCTCCTCCTATCCTTTTATCTCCTGGGAAGTACTGAAATATCTCTTCACCTACTTGAATTTCTCTTTTAAGTGGCAGAGTAAGAACCACAAAAGGAACTATTAACAACAAACAACAAAGGGTTTAATTAACAACCTCTTAGATCACTTCAAAGGAGCGAAACTACATGTAAAAGAATAAAATGAAATACATGGTTAGTAATATAAAAAGTTTTAAAAATACTCAACGGCTTTTGACCTGGCAATTCTATATCTAAAAATGTTTTCCGAGTAATATTTAAAGATGTGTACAAGGATGCACACACAAGAAGTAAAAACTTGGAAACCAACTAAATGCCTTCAAACAAGAAAATGTGTAAATACAGTAATTCCTTCAATGGAATACCATGTAATCCCTACAAATGAAGCTATTGAAGTGAATTTATAAACAAACAATCATAGGATGCGTTAACTTTAAAAAAGCAAGTCACAAAATATTATTGTATATACAACGATATCCCATTTTTGGCAGTAAATGGCTTTGGGCTCTACTTAAAATCTGTATGATCTTGGATAAGTTAATATCTCTAAGCCTCAGAGTAAATTATTTTACATTTATCTGTAAAATAATGATAATGGGAGCAAAAATCACATAGTGTCACTGTGGAGATTATTTCACATTTATGCATCTTTTTAACTATGATTAATACCAATTTGTTATTAACATTAATTAGCTATTCATATGTTAATATACTAACATATATCGCATATTAAATAATATAAAATTGCATGTTTTTAATGTAATTTCTGTGCTTAAAGTTTTGTAATGATATCCAACTATTTTCCTCCATATAATGGAAGAAATATTGCCTCTGAAGCCATAATCCATTTATCCTCTTTCTTCTTACCTATAAATTTTGGATTATTTTAGGCTGCCAATAAATCTTAGTGAAAAATCAGGCATTTATAAAACCATCCTGAAGACAAGATTGCAATAATAACTTAGAGTAAGTTAAACATTAATTTACCCTTTAGAGAATAATAAACATACCTAGAAGGGACTTAAGAGTTCATAAATTTTCTTCCATTCAAGACTTTTATTTTATAAAAAGGTGAAGGAATAGGGTTTCAATTACTTTGCTTAACGTTCTCCCTAAGTGACAGGGCTGGGGCTTGAACTTGGTTTTGTTAACTCTGTATTTTGTTAACTCTGTCTTCAGGTGCAGGTATCCGGTAATTGCATGCAATAAAGTATTCAATTCAATGCTGTTTATGATAAATCAAAAAATTGCTGAGCTTTTGAAGGTGAATAAAAATAACTTCTGAACAGCTAAAAATAAGGAACATTACTAAGCAAAAACTTTCATTTGTAGCTATTTTCTTTATCTATGCAATTTAGAAGCATAATGACCCTGGAGGAAGCAGTACGTTAAAAAAAAAAAATTGAACCAAAACTCACCATATGATCATTCATTGTCCTTTTGGAGATATTTTCCCCCCCTGAAATGTCACCAATAAGAAGGCCCTTTATTGGGAAATTATGCCTTAAAAAAATCTCTTCTAATCTTCTTACAGATGTATTTACTTCTCCTATAATTATAATACATACCTTAACAACTTAAATACTTTTTGTGTCCTTTTGAGGGTTACTTTTTCTGTCTCAGCCTTTTATTCTTTTTACTTTAGTTTTTAACAATTGTCTTTCAAATTGTCTAATCAGTGGGAGTTTTGTAGCCTTTTTTCATTTTCTGTGTTCTTTCTACGAGTAGTTCTTTTTCATAGTTTGACTAATCTTGTTTTCTTGCCTAGGCAAATGTCAGACTTAATTCTCACCATTTTTGCTTTTTATATCTTTTCCATTGCCTGACTCTTTCCATACCTTAATTTCCAAGATGACTCTCCATGTTTTTTCTAAACTTCTGTCATGTATCTACATCCCTAAATCCTCACATCCCTTACAGATCTCTGAGTATATCACACAATTTTTCACCCAATGGACACAGGGTGTTGGGCTGTGTTACATTGTGAGTACTTCTCCATATTAAAAGATTTAACTAGTCTCCATCTGTATTTCATTTATACTTTGTAATACCACTTCTCTATATACAGTCAAAGAAACTATTTTATTCTATTAGGTAATTCTTATCTCATAAGCTTCAAATTTATGAACAACTGCCCCTACCCTTGTATACCAAGACCCTCAGGAAGTCCCACATCAAAACACTGGATCCTTTAGGGGCACCTGGGTGGCTCAGTCGGTTAAGTGTCCGACTTTAGCTCAGGTCATGAGCTCAGTTTGTGGGCTCGAGCCCCACGTCGGGCTCTGTGCTGACAGCTCAGAGCCTGGAGCCTGCTTCAGATTCTCTCTCCCTCTCTCTCTGCCTCTGTCCCGCTCGCATTCTGTCTCTCTCTGCCTCTCAAAAATAGGTAAATGTTTAAAAAAAAACAACCCACATTGGATCCTTCAGAGAAGTACAGGAGGAAGGAGGCTGTAAGAAGGAATGACTAGGAAGATCTGTCCTTGAAGAACCTTGCTACAAAATATCCCTCCTTCATACTTTTTAAAATTTCAATCACATCTGCCTAAAAAGGTTAAAGGGCATCAGCAGGCGACTTGGAGCTTGAGTGTTAGCTTCCTAACACTTAGTGGGGCATCTGCTCAAGACAAGAGGAAACCCTCCTTTGTCATTCTTTTCCTTGCTTTTCCCCTTTCTCTTCCTGGCCCTTCCTTTCTCTGCTTCTCTTCCTCTGTTCTCTTGTCACTCGTTTCTCCCAGGATTCAGAACTCAGGCCGATTCTCAGCATTACTGTGAATGTACAGTTTTAATAGTTAAACAGACTTTCGTGGGCCACTCTTGGAACATGAGGACCAGTTATCACCTGCTGCTGTGGGAAAGCGGTGGCCCCTTACAAAAGCCAAACAAAGAAAACCATTAGTGAATGAAAAGAAGGAACACAAATGAGTTTGCGAATTGAAAACTTTTCTTTTTGGTTTTGTTTTAGGCTTAGAATTTGTATTCTGTGCTCAAGTTCTTGCTCTGCTCGAATAAATATTTATGTTTTTCCAGTTCTTCAAAATCATGTAAGCTTTAAGGAAATGCTTTGGAATTTCACTTAAATCTGCTTCTTTCTGCGTCAGAGTTGCTCTCTTTCTTACTCTTATTGTTGAGTCTGATTTTACATTGTCTTCCTGCACTGTTCTCTGTTAGCCAGATTTGTTGTGCAGTCAATTTTGGCCTTTCTTATTGCCTGGTTCACTTTTGACCCTTTATTATTCCTACTGCTGTTTTCTCACTGCTGTACATCAGTCCTTGTCATGGCCTTTTTCTGGGCACACAAATCCCACCCCCTTGTCATATCAATACAAATAGTTTATTTTAATGTTTATTTATTTTTGAGAGAGACAGAGACAGAGCATGAGCAGAGGAAGGGCAGAGAGAGAGGGAGACACAGAATCCGAAGCAGGTTCCAGGCTCCAAGCTGTCAGCACAGAGCCCGACCCGGGGCTTAAAACCCATGAACTGTAAGATCATAAGCTGAGCCAAAGTCGGATGTTTGACTGAGCCACGCAGGCGCCTCTCAACATGAATACTTTTATGTCTACTTGTTACCTCTTTAGCACTTCAAAGTGCCATCCTGTCCTCTGCTGACCACCTTATTTCTTCCTTAACATGCATTAATTTTTAAGATACTTTCTCTTGCCACCACTTCATTTTATGGAAGGGACGTACCTAAAAGAGGTCTATTTCTCTCTGGTGGTTGAGGTTAACATTTCTCTTTCTGGCAAATTTGATTTTTGTCCCCCTGGAAGATTTTATTTTTAAGTAATCTCTGCACCCAACATGGGGTTCGAACCCACAACCCCGAGATCAAGAGTTGCAGGCTCCACTGACTGAGGCAGCCGTCTTTCTGGCGATTTTTAAATGTCCTAACAGACTTCACTATACCCTCTCTCCATCCTCTCCTCCTTTCTTATCTCTCACTTCCACTCTTTGTTGTTGCTGTTGTTGATGGGTCTCCTCCACACCGCGACCTCTTTTCTTCTATCATTTTTAAGGAAACTTTTCGTGCATCCACACAAGCTTCTCATCCAGGGTTTGGTCCTTACTTGGTGTCGACACAACACCAGAACTACACATACTAGATGGACGATGGCCCCTTGAGATACTTGGCAGATCTGCCTTCGCACGTGTTAATGGGCTACTCCAGGATGCCTTACTCTATCTGTAATGTCAAGCCTGGACAAGAATGCCACTAAAAGCTCTGGCAGGTGTCAGTGTCCTTCCCCAGGCTGTTCACTCTGCCCCACTCCAGCAGGATGCACATGGTGACTTCTTGCAAGGAGCCCATGCTCATCAATAATTCTGAGGGTCGCATTAGCTTTTAGGCTATAAAATGATAGCTTCCTGGGGCTAACAGGAGAATGGGAAAGGTTAAGGACCAGGGAAGTATGCAATTTGGGAAAATAGAGGGACCGTGTGCATTCGAAATAGACAGCCAAGACAGGTAAAGAAGTAGAGGCAGGATTTCCTCTTCAGATCTCTTCTCTTGCAAGAAACTGTCATTTTATCTCTTTGTCTTTGATTCTCAGGTGTAGTTTATAATGGCCTTCACTTTCTGTTTAAATAACACGATGATTCAATAGCATATTACCAAAGATTATTGCCACTAAAGGCTTTGCCTTACTGTACACTCAAGCACAGTTTAATGATATCCCAGTACGATACTATGTGCTGATATGCCTTAGTTATGGTTATTTTATTCCTAATTAGCACATTAATTTAGGCTTTTATATTTCACATGCACTTGTATTTCTTTTAAAAGTTCTTTTAACTCTGTATTCAAGGTAAATGAGGCATTATGTGTTTGCATCGTATTTATGAAGCACATACTATCCACATTTTGCATCCATTATGTACTGAGTGCCTAGCAAACTGCCTGGCACATCTTTTTACAAAAAATACAGCTTTTCAACAGAAAGACAAGTAAAGAAACTGATCCCATTCACAATTGCACCAAGAATCATAAAATACCTAGGAATAAACCTAACCAAAGATGTAAAAGATCTGTATGTTGAAAACTATGGAAAACTTATGAAGGAAATTGAAGATACAAAGAAATGGAAAAACATTCCATGCTCATGGGTTGGAAGAATAAATATTGTTAAAATGTCAATACTACCCAAAGCTACCTACACATTCAATGCAATCCCAATCAAAATTGCACCAGCATTCTTCCCGAAGCTAGAACAAGCAATCCTAAAATTTGTATGGAACCACAAAAGACCCTGAATAGCCAAAGTAATATTGAAGAAGAAGACCAAAGCGGGAGGCATCACAATCCCAGACTTTAGCCTCTACTACAAAGCTGTAATCATCAAGACAGCATGGTATTGGCACAAAAACAGACACATAGACCAATGGAATAGAATAGAGACTCCAGAATTGGACCCTCAAAAGTATGGCCAACTAATCTTTGACAAAGCAGGAAAGAGTATCCGCTGGAAAAAAGACAGTCTCTTTAGCAAATGGTGCTGGGAGAACTGGACAGCAACATGCAGAAGAATGAAACTAGACCACTTTCTTACACCATTCACAAAAATAAACTCAAAATGGATAAAGGACCTGAGTGTGAGATAAGAAACCATCAAATCCCTAGAGGAGAAAGCAGGAAAAAAACCTCTCTGACCTCAGCCGCAGCAATATCTTACTTGACACATCCCCAAAGGCAAGGGAATTAAAAGCAAAAATGAACTATTGGGACCTCAGGAAGATAAAAAGCTTCTGCACTGCAAAGGAAACAATCAACAAAACTAAAAGCAACCAATGGAATGGGAAAAGATACTTGCAAATGATATATCAGACAAAGGGCTAGTATTCAAAATCTATATAGAACTTACCAAACTCCACACCCAAAAAACAAATAATCCAGTGAAGAAATGGGCAGAAGATATGAATAGACACTTCCCTAAAGAACACATCCATATGGCCGATAGGCACATGAAAAGATGCTCAATGTCACGCCTCATCGGGGAGATGTGAATCAAAACCACACTGGGATATAACCTCATGCCAGTCAGAGTGGCTAAAATGAACAAATCAGGAGACTATAGATGCTAGAGAGAATGTGGAGAAACGGGAACCCTCTTGCACTGTTGGTGGGAATGCAAACTGGTGCAGCCACTCTGGAAAACTGTGGAGGTTCCTCAAAGAATTAAAAATGGATCTATCCTATGACCAGCAATAGCACTGCTAGGAGTTTACCCAAGGGATACAGGAGTGCTGATGCATGGGGCACTTGTACCCCAATGTTTACAGCAGCACTTTCAACAATGGCCAAATTGTGGAAAGAGCCTAAATGTCCATCAGCTGATGAATGGATAAAGTTATTGTGGTTTATATATACAATGGAATACTACTTAGCAACAAGAAGGAATGAAATGTGGCCTTTTGTAGCAGCGTGGATGGAACTGGAGAGTGTTATGCTAAGTGAAATAAGTCATACAGAGAAAGACAGATACCATATGTATTCACTCTTATGTGAATCCTGGGAAACTTGGCAGAGGCCCATGGGGGAGGGGAAGGGGAAAAAAAAAAGTTGGAGAGGGAAGGAGGCAAACCATGGGAGACTCTTGAAAACTGAGAGTGGACTGGGGGTTTGGGGGGGGCGGGGAGGGTGGGTGGTGGGCGTTGAGGAGGGCACCTGTTGGGATGAGCCCTGGGTGTTGTGTGGAAACCAGTTTGACAATGGATTTCATATTTAAAAAAATAAATAAAAATAAAAATAAGATTTAAAAACAAAACAAAAAATACAGCTTTATTGAGATATAATTCACATACCGTATAGTTCACTCATTTAAAGTATATAATTCAATGGCTTTTCACATACTTTGTTGCACAACCATCACAGTGATAAATTTTAGAACATTTTCATCACCCCAAAAAGAAACCTGTATCTCTTAGCTGTCACCTCCCAAACTCTCCCTCCAACCCCCTTTCAGCCCCAGGCAACCACTAGTCTAGTTTCTGTCTCTATTGACTCACCTATTTTGCACCTATCATGTAAATAGAATCACATGGGGGCTTTTGTGACTGGTTTATCTCACTTCGTATAATGTTTTCAAGGTTCGTCTATATTGTAGCATGTATCAGTACTCCATTCCCTTTTATTGCCAAAGTATATTCCATTGTAAGAAAATACCGTATTTCATTTATCCATTCAGGTGATAGATATTTGGGTTGTTTTTTACTTTTTGGCTATTGTGAATAATGCTGCTGTGAACATTCATGTTTAAGCTCTTGTGGGGGCATATGTTTTCCTTTCTCTTGGGCCTATACCTAGGAGTGGAATTGCTGGGTCATATGATAACTCTGTGTTTAAACGTTGGGGAACTACCAGCCTGTTTTCCAAAGTGGCTGCACGATTTTACATTCCCACCAGCATTCTATGGGGTTCTGATTTCTCCACATCCTCACCAATATTTTTTATTACCTTTTTGATTATAGCCAGTCTAGTGGATGTGTGGTCGTATCTGATTGTGGTTTTGATTCGTATTTCCCTAATGGCTAATGATGCTGAATATCTTTTCAAGTGCTTACTGGACATTTGTATATATTTGAGAAATGTCTCCTTAGATCCTTTGTGCCTGGTATATTTTAAACACTCCAGAAATTTTGCCAATAATTAGGTTAATTATAAAATTTAATCACCATAGTAACTAAGTTAAATAGGTTTTATTACCTCAGCTTTGCAGACAAGGATTAGAAAGTGAAATAATTTACTCAAGGCCACATTGACAGTCAGTTGCTTATTTAAGCTTTTGGATCCCATCTCTCTATTATTAGGGACAAAATGCTGTGGGTGATGGTCACACCATGTATCTATAAAGAATACAGCCATGGTGAGCATGTCCTCTGATAATGGCTACTTTATATCTATCTTGTCAGCCGACTCCCACAAAAGACTGCAAATCAGAATACTTGTACTTGACTTTGAATTAATCTATCAGTTCAGTACATTTCATTCTTGTGGAGTTAATTTGTTGCCTATCTTCTATTTGGTTAGTTTTCAAGCCACATTTTAGGTGATTACAGACTGACGTAGCCACTTTCAGAGATAAGATTCAAAGAGAACAGTTGAAGCTTGTTTTCCTTTGCTTTTAACATTTGTAGGAGGACTAGTCCTAAAGATGTCGGAGGTCACTTAAAAAGATTATAATTATTGGGGCGCCTGGGTGGCTCAGTCAGTTGAGCATCCGACTTCGGCTCAGGCCATGATCTTGCGGTCCATGAGTTCACCCCGCGTCGGGCTCTGTGCGGACAGCTCAGAGCCTGGAGCCTGCTTGGATTCTGTGTCCCCCTCTCTCTCTGCCCCTCCCTCACTTGTGCTCTGTCTGTCTGTCTGTCTGTCTCTCTCTCTCAAACATAAATAAACATCAAAAAAAATTTTTTTAAAGATGTAATTATTTTATGATCAAAGAGGAAGATAACTGGCGTTCACATCAGTCCCTGTTTCAAAACAACACACATTATGAATTTCTAGTATCCAGCTCCGAAAAGGAAAACAGAGCACTCTTTAAAGGCCGAGTTATCTCTGCAAAGCTGATTTCTCTGGCAGACCCCATCTACTGTCCCCAGACACTGTGGAATCACCTCTAGCTCACTGCTTCACCCTCCTGTCTGTTGCTCCCTCTTCCTGCTCAGTTTCACTCTGTGCATAGCTCTGAAGTTCGAGAGCGGTGATGGGTTTTTCCTTGAATGGCCGAGCTGGCTGCAAGGAGTGCTCGGGCCAGTCAGCAGCCCCGCGCGTTCTCCCAGAAGCAGACCGTGCCATGGTGAAGAGCACGGCATGTTTTCTGCCCTGCTGTCCCCGGCAGAGGCTTAACCGTACAGATGTGGAGCAGCCTTGGAAATCTGCCAACGTAAATGAACGGAAACGCTCATCATTTGCCCACATTGCACCACTGACCCGGGTGTTGAACTGAATCCAGCTCCGATTTTACTTCCTCTGGCTTTTCACTAAATATTAAATGGCTGAGGTAGAATTTTTATTACGTGTGCCAGTGTGCTATGCATTGGCTGTGGAGCAGTGTGTTCTTTTCATAGACCTGAGGTGTGTTATTAGAGTTTTTTGTTTCTCCCAGATGCATTAACGTTGCTTTAGTCAAAATAGAAGTCAGCTTCATTCTGAGCCAAACAGCAGGAAAGTGATTTAATGTGAGCACACACAGGACACTTAGGGCGGTGGCTTTCTGAGGGAAGATGTTGTTGTACCAAGTGTGCTGTATCATGGGACAGTGTTAGATGTTATTTTAGCTACTTATTCAGAGTCAGGATCCTGTGAGCCCTGAGATCACAAAACTGGCTTAAAACTGGCTAGTAGCTCAGAGGTCACCTCACCTGGCCTCTTCTGTAATGAAAAATTGTCTCCATTGTGACCCTCAGGGATAGCCACTCAATTCCCACTGAAATGCTTCTGCTGATGGGGAGCTCCCCCCTTACAGGTGGATAGGTCTATTTCACTGCTGGAAACTTCTGGCTCTTAGAATGTTCTTCCTTATACTGAGATTTTCAGATGTTCCCAGACTTTCTTTTCAAAGCAAGTCTTTTATTCTAACAATAATACCGTCAGAAAAGCAGTTTGTACAGAGGATAAATCATTAAACTTCCCACTCTGAAATGTTTAGTGGGCGGTAGACTGCAGATTCCCAAAAGCGAACTCCTAAACCAACTCTAAAGCAACTACTCCATCCACCACATTAGATCTCTAGAAATTAAAGGTGCCAGAAGCATACATTATTCTCAGCGCCTGTTATGGAAAGTGTTGTGCGTTCTAGATTCTCAGTTTAGACAAAGTCTTAGATTGAGGTTTTAAGAAATTATATCAGAATTGAGAGCGATATAATTTATGTCACACACTAGAAATTTAATGGAAAACATTGAAAATTGAGCTTAAAGTGCCTATTTCACCATAACTGTGGCTAGTCTTGCTTTGTTCTTGGACAATATTTTGGTATGTTTTTGCTTATTACAGAAATTTTAGGGGCACATTGGGTGGCTCAGTTGGTTGAGACTGACTCTTGATTTCAGCTCAGGTCATAATCCCAGGCCCAGGGTTGTGGGATCAAGCCCCGCATCAGTCTTCATGTTGAGTGTGGAGCCTACTTGGGATTCTCTCTCTCTCTCTCTCTCTCTCTCTCTCTCTCTCTCTCTCTCCCCACCTCTGTCCCCTCTCCCCTGTTGGCAATCTCTCTCTGTGTCTCTCTAAGACACACACACACAAAGATTTATTTCAGATAAATTTATGTACAGATTAGATGGATAGATGTTAGAATGTATCTTCTCTGTGTGTGTGTGTGTGTGTGTGTGTGTGTGTGTGTGTGTGTGTGTATATATTCTCTGTATATATATATATATTCTCTTTTTTTATAAATATATATATATGGGGGGGCTCAAGTGAGTGAGGGGCAGAGAGAGAGCGAGAGAGAATACTACCAGGAGGGGCAGAGAGAGAGAAGGAAGCAGAGCTCACCCAATGCAGGGCTCGAGCTCATGAACTGTGAGAGATCATGACCTGAGCTGAGTCAGATGCTTAGCGACTGAGCCACCCAGGCACCCTATATATATATATTTTAAATCTCAAAAGAAACTAGGAAATTATACAATACCCCTTCCTAAACAATTTCAAGTGATTCTTAATTTTTGACATGAGGTTACTTAGGCCTCCCACCTTCTCTAACAAATCTTTTTCGGGAGCACCTGGGTGGCTCAGTTGGTTAGGCGTCTCACTCTTGGTTTTGGCTCAGGCTGTGACCTCATGGTTCGTGAGTTCAAGCCCCATGTCGGGCTTTGCCCTGACAACTAGGAGGCTGCTTGGGATTCTCTCTCCTCTCTCTGCCCCTCCTCCCGCTTGCGTGCCTTCTCTCTCTCTCCAAATAACTAAATAAACATTAAAAAAAAATAACATAAAATACCTTTTCCAAATTAGCTATTTTTTGTTATGTTACTGTGTCTCTTTTCCCTTTAAATGTGAGGGTGTCATTGAAAGTTTTGGGGTCACTGGTAGGAGAAGGGCCGTGGGAATCACAGGCTCCGGTGTGCAAGGAGACTGTTTGCCGTACACACATCCTGTCCAGTTTAACATTCGTCCTGGAAAAATTGTCCCAGTTTTTACACTAGATTTTGTGGTTTCCCTTCTTAAAGCTCATTTAGTTCAATATTCTCCTCTTAGATGAGAATTGAAGGCCAGAGAAATTAAGTGACTTTCACAAGACGTTTCCAGCGGAGTGGTGACTGAGCCTGGTACCCAGCACCACCCCTGCTTGCAGAAACGACAGTAGGGTTTTCACCGGAGCAGGCTTCCTCCTCCTCGAAGGAGCATTCAGTTTCTGGGGGACATATTGCGAGGCCCTTTCCAGAGTGGAGTGCATCAGCCAGTTATAAAGGCAGTCCTAGCAGTAATCGCGGTGCCGTAGGCTAACGGCCCTGCCCCTTCCCCCCAACCCCCTAAAAGACGGTGTTACTTCACGCCAGCTTCCCCTTCCAGTCTTCCTTTTCAATGACAGAATCTTATTTTACAAACGCTTGGCTACGTCAGGGCCCCCATTTGAATCACTTCCAAGTCCTTCACATATTTATTTCCTCAAGTAACATGTAAGAAAATACATTTTCTCAAGGTGTGTCTAACGATTTTTATGTGTAAACATTGAAAAGAAAACTGGCTAATGATGCTAGGCTGGAGAGATGAACAGTGGCCAGAATGCAAGGTATGAATGACGAAACCAGGTTTAAGTTTGAGACTGTGTGTTAATGGCGAGCACCTCACTCACTGTGGGGTCCCTTGTTCCTTCGTCAATAATGGGGCAGAGGGTCTCATTTAATTAAACAAAATTTCGCCTTCAGAGCAAAACCCTAAAAAGAAATCATTTCTCTTTGCTGATAGTTTCTTCCTCTTTGCCCTGACCTGGATTAATAACCAGACCTTGATCTTTGTTTTAACACTGACACTTAACACGTGCAGGCACGTGGCCCCATAGCACCGGGCAGTCCTTGCAAGGAACAGGGAAAGCCGGAAACTTCCTTCGACACATCCTTCCTCTGTGTGGAGCCAGCAACTGGAGGCTGCTTCCCAAAGCTGCAGGGAGGCTGCGTTCGTGAAGAGGGGACCAGGGAAGGAGCGAGGGAGTTCTTGCTCTGTTCCTCAGAGCTCTGACTGGGACCGAAATTGTCCTATGGTAGCGCAAGCATTGCTTCAAGACTTGAAAGAGTGTCATGTGCGTTTCACAGGCCGCTTTATTTTTCCAAATCCATTCAAATACAAGATTTGTGTATATTTAGAAGGCTTACTTGTTTAAATGCTCACTGAGGATTAAAAGAATTCTGGAACCTCCAAGCCCCTGCTGTGTTATGTTACTAACTCACTGGCTGTTGTGAGGGCAGATTTTTTTTAGCCGCCCAAGCTTCCACTGCCAATGGAAATAAGCACAGAGCTGGCTTCTTTTCCGGGATCTAATTAGAATTAAACTTCCCAACTGGTGGCAGAATAAACACCGAGATACATACGCTTTCATGCAGGCTATTTCCTCTGTCTACAAAGCCTTCCCATCACTTGCCGTCGGTCAGGATCAAGCTCTTGATTTCCCCCCGTGGAAGTTACCAGTGCCTCTCCCGAAATCTGGCAGCACTTTATCTCTGCCACCTGAGGTTTACAGCCTTACAGACTGTATATCTTATTTCTTGAATTAGAAAGAAAGCTCTCGAAGGAAGAACCGTGTTTTATGCATCTACATGTCTCTCCAAAAACCTAATGCTCTGCTTGGCACATAACAGGTGCTTAGTACATAAGTATTGAATAAATGGAAGGTAAATAGAAAGTGTTTAATTAGGAGCACCTGGGTGGCTCAGTCCGTTAAGTGTCTGACTCTTGGTTTCAGTTCCAGTCATGATCTAATGATCTAACGGTTGTGAGTTCGAGCCCTGTGTTGGGCCCTGCGGTGACAATGCGGAGCCTGCTTGCGATTCTGCCTTCTCTCTCCCTCTCTCTCCCTCTCTCTCTCTCTCTCTCTCTCTCCCTCTGCCCCTCCCCCACTCATGCTGTCTCTCTCTCCCTCCCTCTCAGAATAAATAAACATTAAAAAAGAGGAAAATGCTTAATTATAAGAGAGAAATACTCCTTATTTCCTCTGAGGTTTTTTTTTTCTTTTTAAATCTGCTTTTTTTTTTAATGTTTATTTTTGAGAGAGAGAGAGACAGAGTACCAGCTGGAGAGGGGTGGGAAGTGAGGGAGACACAGAATCTGAAGCAGGCTCCAGGCTCTGAGATGTCAGCACAGAGCCGATGCGGGGCTCAAACTCATGCACCTCGAGATCATAACCTCAGCCAAAGCCGGACGCTCACCCGACTGAACCACCCAGGCGCCCCTAAATCTACATTTAAAACTGTAGACGTTTTGACATGAGCTAAAGAAGGATTCAAAGGAACTTTCTCTTAAATGTCTTTATATGCTTGAGATGCTGGTGGTTGTCCTATGAAAACTAGAAATAATTCAGTAATTTGAGGTCATATAGACAGCTTCTCATCCCCCCCGAAAACGTAATGAACTCACAGTTACCTGATTGTTTGTTCTTCTCTTGACCATAGTTGAACCAGTGTGTGTAAGTTGAACATGTAAGATTGGGAAGATGGTCTTGGCCCCTCTTGAGCAGTAAGCATAAAAGTGGCATGCTTACATGCATTCTAATCTTTCGCATGATGCTTTTTACCTGCTCCTTCTTGTGTTACACTCTTGTCAGTCTTTTAGGTAAGACTAGCATTTTTACTCTAATTAGACAATTACACATCATGAGGTACTAATTTGTTAACCTATGTTCACAAATCATTTCATTGCTACTGCCAGCTTTGATGTGCTGTTATTATTCAGTTATGGGAGTAAATAATTCGACAGCTAACAGGAAGAAACTCATTATTTTCTGGGAGATATTGTTGTTATTTTCAGTGTTTTAAAAATACTTTAATCAAAACTTAAAAAAATGCTTTAATCAAAACTTTTAATAAATCTGACATAGTGTTCATAATCGTAGTAAATAAACAGTATTCATTGCTTTAATATGAACAATTATTTGGGGGCCAAATACTAGCTCCTGAATTTCACGATGAATAGATTTCTTAAAAAAAAAAAAAAAAGAAAGAAAGAAAGAAAGAAAGAAACATCCCCCCACCCCTTCATGCTGGTTCACATCTCCCGTGATGGTGTAATTTATAAAATGCAGCTTCTAATATTGATTTGTGAGGCACTTTGATGGCCGGAGATAAAAGCAGCAATTTCCTTCCTATTTGGTGCTGCTATATACAGTTGCTCAAACTTTCTTGATCTTCTAGTACCGTTAATTCCATTTGGTAAGCACCTTCGCTCGCTGCCACATCCTGGGAGCCGTAGGTACTTCCGGGTTCCCTCTGTGGCTCTTTGGTGACTAGAGAAATAAAGCTGCCAGGTGCGAACTCCCATCAGGTTTCACTACTGCTTCTGCTAACGGTTTGCATCCAGGATCAATAATATCATTATGCATTTATGTGCAAACATCACAATTACTTTAGGCAATTAAGTTCTTACCTTCTCTGTACTCCTCCAGTAATAACATATCCTAAGGAAGGGGCATGCCTGTCATATTATTAAGAGATATCTATGTGAACCTTGTAATAATGTTATTGACCCATGCTGTGGCCATTTCTCACATAGCATCTGCATGCTCAGGTTGTTATTTCTCTTCCAGCCCCTCATTTCTCTTCGACTACACTGTGGCTTTCTCTAGGGCTGAGACTGTGTCTCTACCCCTTGGAGTCTCTGTACTACCCAAAAAAGCACCTGGCACACCGTAAGTAGGCTGTCGAAGAAATGTTTGTGGGTGCCAGGGTGGCTCAGTCGGTTAAGCGTCCCACTTAGGCTTATGTCACGATCTCACGGTTCATGGGTTCAAGCCCTGCTTCGGGTTCTGCGCTGACAGCCCAGAGCCTCGAGCCTGCTTCAGATTCTGTGTTTCCCTCTCTCTCTGCCCTTCCCCTGCTTGTGCTTTCTCTCAAAAATAAACAAACATTAAAAAAAGAGAAAGAAATGTTTGTGGTTGGTGTGCAATAAAAGTGATTCAGTGAATAAAGTAAACTTTCTCCTAGTAATTGGAGATATGGATAGAATGATTCCTTATTTTCCTGTAATGCTAAAATACCCTCTTCCTAAGCTTTTCCTGAGACTTTTGGGTTGACACTGCATGCTTCCTCTGAGTGAAAACTCACTTTCCAGTGACAGCAAAGCACCCTAGGTGAACGCTAATCCAAGGCGTAGAAATGCAGACCTTCCCCCACGTCCCTTCTGTTAGGATTACAGAAAAGCTGATCCAGTGGTATTTTTGCATTCTTTTATCCCCCATCCGTCGGCAGCTGTACCCATAGCCCATGCTTACCTTCTGACAGCTTCTGTCTTCCTTTCCTCCAGAACAGCAGGTGAAACTACATATAAGCAGGAAGAGGTGAAGAGAGCCATCTCACTCTTGAAGATTTTGATGGGAAGACTCTCTCTAACATCCTGTCTGTGTTCAGCGGCATTAGGCATAGCCCCTTATAACAACAGCAGGGGAACGGTGCCGTGATTCCTTCTGACAAAAGCACGGAGACCAGGCTGCTCTAGCAAACGCGAGGCTGGGGCAGCCTGGAGGCACAGGGATGTGGTGTGAGCTGGTATTCCAGGCGAGCCTAAAAGCCTTCTTGGTTGCGAATAATTGGTTCCTTGGAATTGCAGTTGGAAACATCTTTAAATGATGCTTTTTTTTTAAGTTCATGAGCCACAGCTTACAATAGAGGGACACTATCCTTCCTGGTTTGGTCAGCTTACTGGGGCTTTTGAAAAGGAGGGCCAGATACACATGGCCTTGAGACAGCCTCATCAGAGAAATCTAACAACCTGCTCTGTCCCCTCCTGTGTCCGCTTCTCCCCCACCAGCTCTTCCTCCGTGCATCCTAATTTGAGGGCAAATAGTAGTATCAAAATACTTGACCAATCTCCTCTCCTAGTAAGGGAACGTTAAAGCAATAGGGAGCAGCTTTTACCTGGTCCCTGAATACAATTAAAATGATTGCTTCAGCTGATAAGATCTAGTTTTCCTCTTTTTCAGTAAAAGGTAAACACCTAACCAACCACATGAATAAATGAAACCGACTACATAAATAAATACTAAGCATTAATAAATGTAGACACAAAATTATTCTGAGTGTTATGAGGTGAGGAACATTCCCGATTCTTCATTCTTATTTATTTATATAGTGGGGTTTTGACAACCTCCTGATTGTCATTTTCAATGTCATAAGCTGATTTGTAGTTAGGTCTCACTTTGGAAAGTGCTTATGTTTGGAAACTTTTCACAGATTAACTGAATTAGCTAGAGAATTTGCTAAATCTCTTGGTCTCAACTCAGCTGAAAAATCTGCTTGTCACTGAAGAATTTCACTCTGATCTACAAATGGAGAGGTACTTGTGGAAGAGGGGCTGAGATGGAGTCCACATACCTGAGTGCTTCGCGGTCCGTGATGGTAAAAATGCAGACCACCCCGCCCCCCACCGGCATTCAGAATCAGCTCCTTTGGGGTCTACTGAAAGCAGAGCCTTAGACAAGGATTTGGGTGCCAGGAGTTTATCTGAGAGGTCATCCCAGTAGCGCACTGGTGGGATCTGGAGGAAGGAGACAGGGAAGGAAGGAAAAGCCAATAAAAGGTATGTTAATGAGAGGGTTATCACTGTGGATAACTGGAACCGATCCCAAGGGAACCCGAGAGATTTTTGAGACACACACTCCGTCATTCTCCCACCAACAGACAAGAAAGGTGTAGTGGTCATCCATCAGCTCGTATTGCTCGTTGGTTGAAGGCTGCTCTTAGAAGCATCAACTCCCTGACACTTGGGGTGCATACAACATGCTTCTGTGACCGAAGAAGGCCATCAGGCAGAAAATCACAGAGGTATCGGGACAGGAAGCCATCTGTGTGCATGGAGCTGGTCACAGAAGCTGCAGCTAAAGGAGAATATATGGGCAGGGCCCCAACAACATCTCCTGTCACCAGAATCGCTGGAGATGGGGCTTGGGAATCTGCATTTTTTAACTCCAGATGATTCTGATCTTCAAATAAATTTGAGAATCACTGATCCCAAATGCAATCTGATGAGGTTATTTCCCATGCTTTACTCCCTTTGGAGAATCCAAAGCCCTTAGTATGACATAAACAGTCCTGCAGGGTCTGGCCTATTCCTACCTCTACGGTTACATCCCCTGCTCTGTAATTTTCCTCCTCAGACTCTGCATCGAGGCCTCAGTTTGCTTGCACTTACCTGCAAACCAGGCTGTTTTACACTTCTGCCTTGTGCTCAGAATGTTTCACCTGCAAGTAACAGAAAACTTAACCAGCAGCGGCTCAAACAAAAAGGGATTTCTTTTTCTAACGCAGCAAGAAGTCTGGAGATGGGCTGTTGTTGACATTGGTTCCATGGCTCAATAAAGTCAAGGCAGAAGTCTGATTCTTTCAGATTTGCCTTCATGGTTGCAAGCGGCTGCTGCAATTCCAGGTACCACGTTTGTATTCAAGTCAGGAAGGGGCAGCACCAAATAAGCAAAAGGTCTCCCAGAAGGACCAGCGAAGCTGTTCTCTTAATGCTTCATTGGCCTGAACTATGCCACGTGGCTACCCTGAGCAGCAAAGGGATAAGTGGATATGGTAGCTATTCCAGACTCTATACAGGAGACAGAAAGGCAGATGAGGGTTGGAAAGTTGGACATGGGATTAGGTTAGTCGTCTCTCATCCTGTTTGGCCAGGGAATACCTATTTAACTTTCAAGATGAATTTTTCCCCTAATATTTCATTTCCAAACTCTCACTCAAATCGAAAGCACTACATATTATGTACCTGCCTACCCACCACCTAGCTTCTATAAGTGATATTTTACTATATTTGCTTTAACACATCTCCGTTTATCTATGCATTCCTCTATCAATCTGTCCAATCCATCTTATTTTCTGGATGCAATTCAAAATAAGTTGCAAATATCAGTACACCTCCCCCTAAGTGCTTCACCATGTATGTCATTATCTGGAGTTCAATATTTGTTTAGAGTTCTTTTTAAGGTGAAATTTACAAACAACAAAACACACAGATCTTAACTGTACCATTTGATGAGTTTTGACAAATGCACATATCCATCTAACCAAATCCCTATCAAGACATAGAATCGCAGGGCGCCTGGGTGGCTCAGTCAATTGAGCGTCCAACTTTGGCTCAGGTCATGATCTCACGGTTTGTGAGTTCAAGCCCACATCAGGCTTGCTGCTGTCAGCCCGCTTCAGATCCTCTGTCCCCCTCTCTCTCTGGCCTTCCCCTGCTCATGCTGTCTCTCTCTCTCTCTCTCTCTCTTTCTCTCTCTCTCTCTCACACACACACACACACATACACACGCACACACACACACACAAAATAAATAAACATTTTTTAAAAAGATATAGAATCCCCAAAGGAAATTCTGTCATATCCCTTCCTAGTCAAGGGACCACCGTCCCCCCAAAGGCAACTACTGCTCTGCTTTTTTTCATAGCAGATTAGTTTTGCTTGTTCTAGAACTTCATCTAAGTGGACTCATACAGTACATATGAGTAAAAGTAGTCTTTTTATTTAAAACTTGAGACACTTGGGGATGGTTAAGAATGGACTCCTTTTAATATCTTTTGTGCATTCACAGGCTTCCAAAATAGTAACTCTAACATTTTCCTTTCACATATTATTTACCCATTTATCTTTCCCTTGTAGTATGTGATTCCTTCAAGGGCAAAGATCCTTTCTATTAATCTTTGTATTCTTAGCACAGCTCCTGCAGACATTTAATAAATGTCTGTTGAATAAGTTGATGAGGGAACAGATTAAAGTTACTGGATTGGAGTAGGCTAGTAGCAAATTTTAGTTCTTTTACCTTCCTTTTGTATAGCCCTTAACCCATTTCATTACAGTTACCTGTGTGGGCATCTGTCTTGCCAGCTAGATGTGCCCAGCTTAGGCATGGTTGTGAAAGAGCAGACCTAGGCCGGCTGACTAGTGACTATGTCCCCGACATGGCTGCAGAAAGAAGTTCCTGCTCAAACCTCAGAACACGCCTCCTCCCCTTAAGTAACTTACCGATTGATGCCTTCTTCCGAAGTCTGAGGTGGGAGGAAGGAGAGTGTGAGAGTCGTGCAAAGTGTGAGTAGAAGAGGGAGGGCTTCTCTCAGGTAGGGGCCAGAGGCAGGAGCCCTCAACCCTGTCCAGGCTTAGAATGACCTGGGAGCATTTTACCCCTTCCCAAACCAATTAATCAGAGTCTCTGGGGATGGTGTTTGGTGCTAGGTATTTATATAGCACAGCAAGGCTGACAGCCAATGGTTAATAGGTGACCAGTGAGAAACGTTCTGTATACACTGAGGCCAAACATGTTAGAGACCCTCAGACACGGTGGTTCTTAAACTTCAGGTGCATCAGAATCTCCTGGAAGACTTGTTCAAACATAGATTGCCGAGCCCCACCCCCAGAGTTTCTGATTCAGTAGGTCTGTGACCACCAGGCCCAACATTTGCATTTTTAACAAGTTCCAGGTGATGCTGATAATTGCTGATCTGGGACCACACTTTGCCAGCCAATCGGCTGAGTCCACGACCCTTCCCCAGCCAATCGGCTAAGGCCATGATCTCTATAAAACCTTTGTGCTTTTGAAACTCGCTCTCTCTCCCTGGCATCTCATCGCTGTGTTGGCGCAGGTAGGAGATTGAGCTCGAGCTAGCTCGAATAAAGGCTCTTTGCTTTTGCATCAGACTCGGCTCCCTGGTGGTCTTTGGGGATCACGAATTCTGGGCATAACAGTTGTACCTCAGTCAACTTTGTAGCCTAGTGCCTGACACAGTACTTGGTACATGGCATATGTTGCTTTGAAGGTACGAATGAGCACTGTGACTGTTCATTATATGGCTGGCTTCCTGGTGATTCTCCTCATTTGGTCCTCTTTCTTGGCAAGGGGGTCCAAAAACCTTTGGTGAGAATGGGAAGATGATGTGATGTGTTTCCATGTGTCACAGCTCCACAATTGGTGGTCTGGACTATGGAGCAGACAGAGTGGGTCTTTGTGGAGCCTTGACCATGAAGCCCTCTTCCTTGGTCCATATACTTGAAGGCTAGGAACGCTGTGTTGGTAATGCACACCAGAGTGCTAACTGATCACTGAGATGAGGCTGGTAAGGGCTCCCAGGGTGGCTTGCATTTGAACTGGGGAATCTGGACGTCTCATACTCTGTGGGAGGGACTTGCCTTACTATGCTTCCAGGCAACTTGTATTTCTTCCCATCACATGTGCTTTTACTGGATTTCCAGGGGGTACTGTTCCCCATTCCCTCGGACTGTCAGGTCCCCCTGGTGCACCTTCATTCATTCTCATATTCTTCACTTCTTGGAGAAATACATTCCAAGGTGAAATGCCTCTTACAGAAGTGAACCCTTTTCAAAATGAGACTTTGCATTTGAGGCACCATCTTGGGTCTTTCACCAGCACGTGCATTTAAGGGTGAGAGTGGCAGTTTCTTGGCTGGCGACTCCTTATAAGACTGGTTCCCCTCTCTCCAAGCACCATGCCTCCTGCTGTCCATCTTCATTTGACTGCCTTTTTTGGAGCCAAGGTCCAGATTAAATTAATATGGCATGATCTTGTCTTTTATACCAAAGGGGATACAACATTAGCTCATCGATAGAACCTGGGTCCCGCAGAAGGAAGTGGTCCTGCAGCCTGGGGTACTGACCTGAGCATCAGACCTGAGTCCTAGCCCTGGCTTTGCCACTGATTCTGTGTTACTTTGGGCAAGTCACTTCCATGCTTTGAGCCTCAGTTTCCCCATCTAGGCCATGTCCTAGACTCCACCTAAAATCACTGCCAGGTCTGCAATTACGAGAGTCAGGTTCAATTTGAAATGTCAAATTTAGGTTCCACATGAAAAAAACCTCAGCTGGCAGATCAATAAGGATTCCAAAGAAGCCATTTTTCACCTGGGGGTGCTTCATTCATCATTATCTGCCCTAATCATCTCGTCTTGAGTGCCGGCCCTGGGCCGACAGATCTGCCCAGCTGCACAGCTCTCGCTCTTCTGGATGGGCAGCAAACCCCGGAGGAGGCCAGCTCAGTTTGGCCTGGCACAGAGTAAGACGGAAGCATTAATCAAGCCAGAAGTGGCTGCTGGCAGGAGATCAGAAGGTTTTTGTCCAGGTTCGTTGAGTGAGCAGAGCGGCTGTGGGCTGAGGCCGTGTGTTAAGGAAGGTGCAAGACATGAAGGCATTTGTTTGACGGCAGCCACCCCAGCATGCTCTACACAGGGACACAGTGACCAGAACACCTTGTCTGTACTAATGAAGCATGGAGTGCCATGTGTTTGGTGTTAACGCAGAAGGCTACCTAATGGATTAACTTGGACAGCTTGTCTTCTCAAAGTGAAGAACGTGGTGAGTATAATGGAGGGCCAGAGTGCCGGCCAGCTTCAGGAGCGGAAGCCAGGGAGGACAAACACTGAAGCCTGAGTTTCCTGGAATGCCTTTCCCCAAACCAGGGCTCAGACGCAGAGCTGCTCCCCCTCTCACACCATCCACCTGTCTCCAGACTATGGTTCTTAATTAGAAGGAGTATTTTGGATGCGTGTCATATCCTGCTTCTGGTAACAGCACTTCTCCTCCACTGTCTGTTGCATGAAGTGACTTTGTAAGGACCTATTTCAAAAGCTGGAGTGCAAAGGGAAAAGTGGTTTTCAAAGCGAAATGCAGTGGAAGAAAGACTTAAAAGAGGAAGTCAAGCATTCATCTTTATCAGAGCATCTCAACCATTTCTTTAGTATACATTGTTATTAAGCACAAATGTACCTAGTGCTCTATGCAATCCTGACAGATGAATGTCTAGGTGATTAAAAAGGGATAAATCCAGGGGCATTTATGCCTTCTACAAAAGGACTCTTCACTTTACTGAAGATTGCCTTCAGGTGTTCTTTTTTTAGATGACTTTTCTGGACACCTGGGTGGCTCAGTTGGTAAGCATCCGCCTTCGGCTCAGGTTTGTTCTCATGGTTCGTGGGTTCGAGCCTTGTGTCAGGCTCTGTGCTGACTGCTCAGAGCCTGGAGCCTGCTTCGGATTCTAGGTCTCCTCTCTCTTCCCCTCCCCCACTTGTTCTCTCTCTCTCTCTCTCACAAAAATAAAAACATTAAAAAAAAAACTGAGCGCTTAAAATACGATGTGATTTACACACCTCAATTGATTCAATTCTAGTTCAACCTAACTTTAAACCATTTTCCTGGAGGCAGGAGGAATGCCTGTTTCTCTCTCAGCATTCCTTCTCTCCTTTCTTCCCATGCTCAAGGAGCCATGCCATTGACTGGTTCTGGGTTTGCTGAGGGGCTGGAAGGTATAATCTACAGCCTGGAGGTATAATTCAGCCCCAGAGTTGACAAATGAAATATGGGGCTCCCAGGGAGACGACACAACTTCCTTGAGATGATCTAGTAAGTTAGTGCTATTTTCACTCCATAATATTATCTCCTCACTGCAGTCCCTTACTTCACACTTGCCTTTCCTAAACTATATCCCCAGTCTTTCAGACTTGTTAGGGAATTGTCCCTGGTGAAAAAGCAAACCCAGAGGGTTAACACACACAGCAGCTACCATTCATTTTCAGCCCAATGAGAATTAGTTTACCAAGCAGTTTTGGGGGGCTAAGGAGTGGGTGGAGGCAGGGAGTCAACTGGCCAGAGGACATGGGGTCAGCCTGGAAAGTCACACTGGATTGAGAGCAGTTTGGATGTCTGGAGGAGAAGGTAGCAGAAGAAAAAGGGGAGGAAAGCTGGAAAACAAAGTTTGCTTTCCTCATTGCATATTTTCAAATTCAAACTAAAAACAGGTTTTCATTATTTGTGTTACATTCTTTTTTAACATTTATTGAGACAGAAAGAGACAGAGCATGAGCATGGGAGGGGCAGAGAGAGGAGGAGACACAGAATCTGAAGGAGGCTCCAGGTTCTGAGCTGTCAGCACAGAGCCCAACGTGGGGCTCGACCTCACAAACCCAGCAAGATCATGACCTGAGCCAAAGTCAGATGCTTAACTGACTGAGCCACCCAGGCACCCCGCATTACATTCTTTGATTGCATGTGCCTTAGACATTAATTGTGCTTCAAAACCAAACACTGAAATTGCTGTCCATTTTATGGTCTGCATATCCTCATCTGTCACTCTGTCTTCAATCCATGGCGCTTCTGGCTCCCATTCTCAAGGTCACCAATGATCTCCATAGCAGTGGATGTATTTTTTAGTTCTTACAGCATTTAACCTCCCAGCACTACTTGACTCAGTTCCCTCATTCTTTTTTTTTAATTTTTAAAGAATATTTAGTTTTGAGAGAGACAGAGACAGAATGAGAGTGGGTTGGGGCAGAGAGAGAGGGAGACACAGAAGCAGAAGCAGGCTCCAGGCTCTGAGCTGTCAGCACAGAGCCTGATGTGGGGCTCGAACTCACAAGCCGTGAGATCATGACCTGAGCCGAAGTCGGATGCTCAACCAACTGAGCCACCCAGGTGCCCCAGTTCCCTCATTCTTGAAAATCTGTTTACCTACCATCAGACCAAGTTCTCCTGCATTCTTCCTAGCTTTTGTACACTCTTTCTCTCCTTTTAGAGTCTTCTGCCTGACCATTAAATGTCAGAATTCTCCAAGGCTCTTTTTAGAACCCTCTTTTCTTCTCACTTTATGATCTGTCTCTCTGAGCAATATTTCCTTGTCCACATCTATGGCTCTGCGTGAGAATGACTCACAAGTTTGTGTCCCCAGCCCAGACCTTGTCTTCTGCCTCCTGTGATCAGCCCAATGTGGCCCTTTTGTTGGGTATCTTAGAATATGAAACTCAACAAATCTCAACAAATCTCAAACTCATGATGTTCATCCCACAAACCTAGACTTCTTAAAGTACTTTCCATGGTACAACCATGGACCTAGTTGCACAAGCCTGGAATGTTCGGCGGGGGTTGCCCTTTACTTCTTCCTTCTCACCCCCATATTCAATTTGTCCTCTACTCTCAACAAGTTTACCTACTAAGCATCTCAAATTCATCTGCTCTCCCATTTCCACCTCCACAGTCCATCCTCTTCCACGTGGACTTCTACAATATTCATCTAACTATTCAATCACATGCATCTTGGGCTCCTTCAATGTGTCTTCTACATCAAATCTGAAATAATCTTCCCAAAGTACAGCTCAAATTGTGCCTACCTCTCCCCATGTTGAAAGCCTTTTTTGGCTTCTCATTGTTATTAGAATTAAAATTTAAGGGGCTCCTGGGTGGTTCAGTTGGTTGAGCAGCTGACTTCAGCTCCAGTCATGATGTCACAGTTCATGAACTTGAGCCTCACGTCGGGTCTGTGCTGACAGCTCAAAGCCTGGAGCCTGCTTTGGATTCTGTGTCTCCCTCTCTCTCTGCCCTCCCCGCTCATACTCTGTGTCTCTCTCTCTCTCTCTCTCTCTCAAAAGTAAATAAAGCACGTAAAAAAAATTAAAAGTAAATGAACAAACATTAAAAAAAATAGAATTTAAAACAGGGGCACCTGAGTAGCTCAGTCAGTTAAGGGTCAGGCTCTTGGTTTTGGCTCAGTTCACGATCTCATGGTTCATGAGTTTGTGCCCCACATCAGGCTCTGTACTGACAGTGCATAGCCTGCTTGGGATTCTCTCTCTCCCTTTCTCTCTGCCCCTCCCCTGCTCACACACACACACTCTCTTTCTCTGTCTCTCTCTGTCTCTGTCTCTCTCTCAAAAATAAATAAATAAACTTTAAAAAACAGAATTAAAATTTAAAACGTTCATGTAGGAGCAACTTCTTAATATTCACATTGAATTGCAGTCTTCCAGGCTCTGCCATCTAATTGCATGACTTGACCTCCAGTCATCATGTTGAGCTTCCTCCCACCCCAGGACCTTTTCACATCCTCTGCCCTTTGCCTGGAACATTGATCTTTCTCCTTTCCATTCACTTACCTCCTGTCTCCTCAGATCATTTTACTTCCCCCAGGAAAGCTGTGGTGGGTCTTGTTGACAAACCATATTCTAGGCTCCCAGAGTATCGTGTTCTTCTCCATTTCATTAAAACAACAACAACAACAACAACAACAACAAAAAACACCTGGCATGTATTTAAAAACCTGACATATTTTTTTAATTCAATTTAATTTTTTAATGTTTATTTATTTTTGAGAGGGAACGTGCAAGCAGGGGAGGAGCAGAGAGAAAGGGGGACAGAGGAGCCAAATTGCGCACGGTGCTGAGAGCAGAGAGCTCCATGCGGGGCTCAAACTCATGAGCCATGAGATAATGACCTGAGCTGAAGTCGGATGCTTAACTGACTGAGCCACCCAGGTGCCCCTGCTTTTTCTTATCATTGTACCCCTAGCACTTAGGGTGGTGCCTGCCATGTGGTGGGCATACCATAAGTACTTCTTATTAATTGTACCTTGGTTTTCAATTATTGGGAATATTGTTATGAGTCCAAGTTGGAATTCACCAGGATTCCCAAGCTAGGAACCCCAACAGAGTCTATGACATTATAAACTATTCTAAGTGAACATGCCTTGACAAACTAAGGTGCAACCCAAATGTGAATGTGACTTGACACTCACAAAGGAAATGGATCACCCACACTTATCAACGGAAAGAATACACTAAAACCATTTTACTGCATTACCTAAATGAGGCAAAAATGTTCTGAAAATTTGAGGACTTTTTAGCCTCAAAATTGAAGTTTATCAGACAGCTACACATATCAAATTTGGACTCCTCAGGTAGCAAATGTGACAGCACTTTTCTCAGCTGATTTCATCTACAAGATAGGGAACAGCTGGGTGTTGAGAGCGTTCACTCGACTACATAGCTACTCTCCGGGTATAGATAGTTTAAGTACTTCAACTCTGGAGATAAATCGTAACTCTTGAGCTTGTATTCATTCTCCTGGCAATCTACAAGCAAATGTGGCCTGGGAGACTTTACCCTCCAACGAGAGTATATTTTTTGGAAACACTTCATCTGTCTGTGTGCTTCAACGTCCTTACCTATAAAATGGGAATGCTAAAACCTACCCTGCCTGCCTCAGGGTCATTGGGAAAGTCTAAAGTAAAATTAACCAAAGGAAATTATCTTGTGAAGCATAAAGTCACACGCATGTGCAGTTCATTCCTTTTCATAGGAATTGTTGGTATGATGAACATTCTATAGGCTAGTCATACCTGTAAATAGCCATGATAATTAATTGTTATGATATTCATGGCCAGACACCTGCTATGGAACAAGAAATGTCTCTCAGATGACTTGGGGGAGAAAACCAACAATTAGGAATCCAGAATATTTCTAGATTTAGCATTTTGTTTTCCCCCAAATGGCCCTTTTCTGTCTTTCCAAAGAATCCTGCTGCGTCACTGAAAGGAATGGATTTTTCTTAGTCAAAATTAAATACAAGTTGATAGTGGCCATGTAGGTCTTCACACATAATGCTTGGCTGCTCTGAGCCTCGATTCAGCTGTTGGTCCTGAATGGGGCTCTGGCCCTTTAGGCACACATTCCACTAAAACACCGCGCAAATCATGTATTTTAACCACACATGCCAGGTTTCAGGGAACAGAACTCTCTTTAATTATGAAACAGTTTGCACATTTGCTGGATGCACACGAGGGGCTATTTTATAAGGGCACAATTATCAGAAGCAAAAAAGTTTAAAAAATAACTCACAGAGAGATGAATCTGGAACACAGTAAGAGAGGAGACAAAATCATATGAAGAGAAAGGCCTAGAGACCCTCTTGGCTGAATCCTGTTGGTTCAGAGTTTTGCACCTGTCAGTGTCTTTTATTTGCTTCAGTAGAAGATATTTCTTCAGGCCTGTGGACAACTCTGAAATTGCAAAACAGGCGTGGAAGCACATTCATGGAAATGTAATCTTGTCTTCCTCTAGACCGCGGGGACTATGAGCTATCCTGGGGTTCCACGTGCCAGAGACATGAAGAAAGCAGAGCGGTCCCAGAGAAAAGTGACCGTGGAGGAGGAGCTTCCGCCAGAAGCGAGGGAAGAGGGTAAGAAGTTCACATTTGTAAGTAATTGCAACAGCTGCCAGTGAATATACTGTCTTTCAGGGCTGTGAGATGATAATAAAGCCAGGCAGCTGACCCAAGCTCCCCGGGCAGCAGAACAGAGGGGAGGCAGCGTCCTTTATTAAAATACAGCCAGGGTGTTCGAGGTTAGGCATCAGGAGAGACTTATTGAAGGTAAACCTTGTCCAGTTCTGAAGGCATCAGCACCATAGTTTGAGTTTGAGGCATTTTAAACAATGGAATGGAATAGAATGAGGTTAGCTCGTTTGGAGACCGGGAGATTAAAAAAAAAGAAAAGGTCAAAAAGGTCAGACGGTCTTCTCTTCAGCTGCCTTCTCTTTCCTCCAAGTGCACTAAGTTGGGTGAACTGGTGTCTGTGTGCCTGAGTTCAAAACCAGATCTACCATTTATTGGCTGTGTGGCCTTAGACAAGTTACTTCGTCTCTCTGTGCCTCAGTTTCCTTCTTAGTCAAACAATGATAATGACAGAGTGTTCCCTCAAGGACCATTGTGAGGAGTAAATGAGGTCGCCTATGGAAAAGCCTTTAGTGCAACACCTTCCAGGAAGTAAGCACTTAATACACACTGGCTGGTATTATTATTTTGTTACTGTGTTCGTTTTGGCCTCCTCTCCACACACAGTCCATGTCTCTAAACCCAGTCGCATTACGGTCCTATTCTGGCTTCCCTTAGGCTCCAGGGTTGTGCTTAAACCATTTGGGCATGTCATATCCACCCAAACCCAGTGTGGCACTCATGGTCTCCCATGCCAGCTGACCTTTTCCCCCAAAACATCCAACATTGGTCATCAATACTTTCTCACGTTAGTCTCCTAGACAAAGACTTTGGAGTCCCCTCGTTCCTCATTGCTATTTTCCCAGCTCTTTAAAATGCCCTTTAAGGGGTACCTGGGTGGCTCAGTCGGTTAGGTGTCCGACTTCAGCTCAGGCCATGATCTTGTGGTCCGTGGGTTTGAGCCCCACATGGGGCTCTGTGCTGACAGCTGAGAGCCTGGAGCCTGCTTCAGATTCTGTGTGTCCCACTCTCTCTGCCCCTCCCCATGCATGCTCTGTGTGTGTGTCTCTCTCTCTCAAAAATAAACATTAAATTTTTTTTTAAAAATAAAAAAATAAAATGCCCTTTAATCTCCTTCACCGCCACCCTCTCGTGGATTTCCTGACTTCAGCAAGATTCCAGATCTTTCCCCCACCGTCTCTTTCTCTCCCCTACTCATCTTCACTATCCCCACTGCCAGCTCATCCTAGTCTCCTCTTCCTACTCTAATCTTCCTAAAATTCCATTTTGCCTTGGCAAGTCTCCCACTTAGGAGCCAAAAATGACATCCAACTGTCACTGCAGTCGAATTCAGGCTCCTTTTTGGTGTGCTGGGAATGTTTTGGATTTGAATCTGGAGGGTGCTTCCATGGCGTGTGTTATCAGTCTCCTTACGCTGCTGTAACGAACACCACAGACTGGGGGGCTTAAACAACAGAGGTTTATTCCTGGTCCTGGGGGCTAGAAGTCCCAGATCAAGGTGTGGGCATGGTTGGTTCCTTCTGAGGCCTCTCTCCTTGGCCTGCAGACGGCTGTCTTCACCCCGTGTGCTCACGTGGTCTTCTCTCTGTATGTATCTGTGCCTGATCTGTTCTTAGGACTGTGTCCTATCCTCCTTTGCTTACGGGGACACCATAATGATGTCATTATGGATTTGGGCTCACCCTAATGATCTCACTTTAACTTATTTAGGTCCTTTAAGACCCTATCTCCAAATACAGTCACATTCGAAGGTACTGGAGGGTTCGGGATTTCAACATGAATTTTGACAAGGAGACAGCATAATTCAGCCTAGAACAGTATATGTATGTGAAAATTAATCAAAGCACACTCTCAATGTACGTGTAGTTTACTGTACCTATATTATACTTTGGTAAAATAATTTAAAAATTGGCAGCAGTAACAATAAAAATTCAACTTCCTTTTCTCGACCTCAAATCCCATTTTCTCTTCTCACTGTCTTAGACAAATCCTTGATATCCTTCTCACTTCCCTTGTTCTCTCCATGCATTCATTCATGCACCCACCACGTTTGTTTCTGTGTCTACACTCATACCTTTCCTCCCCTCCATAACCTTTTTTTTTTAATTTTTTTTAACGTTTATTTATTATTGAGAAACAGAGCATGAGCAGGGGAGGGGCAGAGAGAGGAGGAGACACAGAATCCGAAGCAGACTCCAGGCTCCGAGCTGTCAGCACAGAGCCTGACACGGGGCTCGAACTCACAGACCACGAGATCATGACCTGAGCTGAAGTCAGATGCTCAACTGACTGAGCTACCCAGGCACCCCTCCATAACCTGTTTTTAAAAAAGTTTATTTATTTTCAGAGAGAGAGAGAAAGCATGACTGGGAGAGGGGCAGAGAGAGAAGGAGAGAGAATTTCAAGCAGGCTCTGCACTCTCAGCACGGAGCCTGGCTCAGGGGTCAATCCCATGGCCCTGGGATGATGAACTGAACTGAAATCAAGAGTCAGAGGCCCAAACAGCTAAGCCACCCAGGTGCCCCTTCCCTCCATAGCCTTTAAAACCTTTCGGGGCTCAGCTCAAATTCTATCTCCTGCACGTACAGATTTGTTCACATGCACTCTGTTTCATTCAGCATTGATGGAGTGTGTTCTATGTGCTGGTCTCAACGTTCTGGAATATTGAATGAGAGACATGTGCCCCAGCCTCATGGAGTCTGCCATTTGTGGGAAGACAGATGAGTAAAAATCAGCGAGCATTGTAGTTATGAACACCGGGTATCTCAGTCCTGTTCAGGATGCTTTAACAAAATACCACAGACAGAGTGGCTTAAACAACAGACGAACATTTACTTCTCATAGTTCTCGAGGCTGTGGAGTCCAAGATCAAAGTGCCGGCAGATTTGGTTAATGGCGAGAGCCCCCTTGCAGGCTTGCAGAGAGCTGCCTTCTTGCTGTGAGTTCTCATGCTGTAGAGACAGCGCCCTGGCATCTCTTCCCCATTTTAGAAAGGTGTCAACTCCATCCTGAGGCCTCATGACCTCATCTAGACTTAATTACTTCCCGAAGGCCCTACCTCCAAATACCATCACATCATCACATTGGGGGTTGGAGCTTCAATACAGGAATTTTGGGAGAGCTCAAACATTTAGTCTATAACTCAGGGCATAATGTGAGCACAGTCACCAGAGACCATAAGGATGAGAAAGATTAGCCAGCTAAGGGGATGCAGAAGAAAAAATGCATTCATGGGGAAAGCCTCTTGCAGACGTTCTGGGATGAATGAAGGCAGGCAGATTAGGGAACTAACCGCAAGTAACTTAGTGTTTCTGGGGCATAGGGGCATGAAAAGGGGTGATGGGAAAGAGAGTGCTGAGGCTGAAGAGGGGCTCCCAGGAGCTATTCAGGGGACTTTGCACTTTACCCTGCAGGCAGTAGTGGGTCACTGAAGCCTAAGAGTCAGTCAAAATCGCAGAGTAGAAATTTCTCTTTGGCAACAAAAAGGAGGATAAGTTAGGGGTGACCCGCTGGACGTTCTCTCTAGACTCTACATCCTGATTTAGAATTGAATGGTCTATTTTTGCTCCCAGGCTCTAGATTTCAGTCTCCTACCCCAGTATAAGCTTGTTCAGGACAAGGACCCTATTTTTGCAGGTGCCCAGCATAAGACTCCATGAAAACTCCGCAAGGATCCTCTTCTGAACTTTTTCTTCCCTTGCTATGATCAGATGTCACTATAACACTTTTCTTTCAGTAAAGAATGTTCTTCCCACACCATTACTGTACTTATTTTATTGGACTTTCTTGGGCATGTCCAGAAAATGGCCTGATGTCAAGTGCAAAGGTCATAGTGCTGTGGACAGTGACAGATGTAAAGCAGGGCTTCTGGGACTTTAATATGCACACGGACACTGAGGACTCTTGTTAAAAATGCAGATCTAGGGGCGCCTGGGTGGTTCAGTCAGTTAAGTGTCCGACTCTTGATGTCAGTTCTCAATGGTTTGTGAGATTGAGCCCCATGTCAGGCTCTGCACTGGCAGTGCGGAGCCTGCTTGGGATTCTCTCTCTCTCTCTCTCTCTCTCTCTCTCTCTCTCTCTCTCCCTCCCTCTCCCTGCCCCTCCCCCACTCACACTCTCTTTCTCTCAAAATAAATAAACTTAAAAAAAAAAAACCTTAAAAAATGCACATTTGGATTCCGCAGGTCTGGGATGGGGCCTGGGACTCTGCTTCTCTGACAAGTGGATGCAGCATGTCCACGACCATATTTTGAGGAGCCAGCGTGTTGGGGGAAGAACACCCCAGGCCAAAAAACCTGAGGGCCTGGGTTTGAGCTCTCTGCCTTGTCAGAAAGTGGACGCAAGACCCGGACCAAGTCAGTGAACTTCCCTGGGCCTCAAGCTTCCTCTTTATATAAGGAGTTTGTCCAGGTGATCTCTTTAAATTCACCTGCAATTTGGTGAGTTCTATTTGGCAAAAACATTTTGAGAGTCTTGAAGAAAAGAGGTATGTGAATCCAGTCCATTATAGTTATTAATGTTACTGAGAGAGGGGCCGTGGCTGGAGTTCCAGTGGATTAAAAAAAATAATCCTTTAATCTTTCTAACATAGTCTCTCACCACTTGGCTGGGCACAACGTAGATTACTGCTTTGAATGCGCCAGGCTAAAACGAAAATCTCAAGTCAGGATCCTCTTGCCTTTATACTCCATTTGCGGCCACGCTGTCTCGGATGCATGTTGAAATAACTTTTCAATCGTGAAACAAGCCTCCATTTACTTTAAAATAAATTTTCAAGGAGTTCTATGTAAACCCCAAATTCACCACGGTAGCCGGGAAAGAACAGGTGCAACGGAGTGTGGATTTTTGAATTTAAACATCTCTAACTTGGGATTTGGTTGACGTGATCCCTGAAGGTCTCCGCATTGCTACTGTATGCGCTGAAAAGGGTGGATAATGAAGAGAGGTATAATCTCATTTGTTACGGAACGCTGTTTGTGACAGCTCATTGGAGCCACCACGCTGAAGGCCAATGGAGAGGTTAACCGTTTTTTTTCTTTCTTTCTTTCTTTCCCCCACCCCCGAATACTGATTATTCAAAGCAGTGCAGGAGAATCAGAAAACAGCATCACAATAAGATAAAGGCAGTACTTGCTTTCAAATGTAATCCTTCTCTTCAGTATTAAGGAGCTGCTGAGTAGAGGAACAGCACAGCACCGTCCTTGGGACTAGTGGGTTTCACTTAATTCGGACAAGGCCCAACGGGAGGGAGATGAGAAAGTGTAACCCGAGGGGCAGTCGTGTCAGGTGCTGGCTGTGCCCGTGTGTGTTGTGGAGGGGTGAGGGGGTGGGAGAAGGACAGGCGGGAAGCCTGTTAGGGGGCTGGCTCCGAAAATGTACCATCAAGCCTCAAACAACTACTCAGCTCAGAAACATTCACATGCAGCTTTTAAGATGTTGGTCTTTTTTAATGAGTGAGTATCAGGCAGTGTATGCAATTGTGGCAAAACAACAACAGCAACAACAACAAAATGGAAATAGCGTGCCTTCTCTTTGCCAGGATTCTCAGCCCCCAGCTACAAGCGGGGTGTAAGTTGACGTGACAATAGTGAAAATGCTGCTATCTGGCACGTCCTGGGAAAGGTCGCCTTCCTCGCAAGCCTCCCGTGCGTGCGGGAGCTCCTAGCGGATCTCGGCACCCAGACTGCAGGACTCCAGCCCTCCACCCATGACTCCAATTTCCAGAGAGCCCACCTGCATTGCTAGAGCTCTCTCACGTCCCACACTGCTCCTGTGGGGCCTTCCTCTGTTCTTCCTCTGGGTCATGCAGCCTCTCGGGTCCCTCATCCCGTGCAACCTGGGGCCACTTGGATGTTGCTTTTGTCTCTTTCCTTAGCACCCTGCCCAGCCACGATGCCAGTTGAGTTCCCTTCTCCTTGCCTTAAATCACAAGCTCTTCTTCCCAACCCTGCTCCTTCCAGGAAGCAGGCTGCCCCTCCTCTGTTCAGCCAGCCCCTTTCTCCTCCCTGGGTTTCAGTCCATTTCAATCTTACGGGGGTTTTTTCTCCAAAGCTTTTGCTCCCAATCTTACGGGGGCTTTTTCTCCAAAGCTTTTGCTCCCAAAACCAAAACCAACAAACACAAAATAAAACCAGGCATGTTCTTGGGAGCGTTATTTTCTTGCAATATCATAGTGGGAAAATAACTCATGTATGCATATTTAATTTCTTCTTATGCTCTTTTAGCTTCTAGCTGTTGAGATCTAGAGAAGCAGCGGACGGAGTTAACGGCAGAGCAAATGGACCCAGTGCACCCTTGTGAGCTGACAAACGGCAGCCTTGAGCTCTTGAGTGAAACATGATGGCATTTCCTGAATGCTGACTGTAGGAGAAGCCTGAACGGGCAGGCAGACCACGCGGGTCCACCGCCTTAGAGCTCTGGACGGTCTTTGTACCTCATTGAGCCTCAGTGTCTTCATCTGCAAAATCACCCTGCCATTCGGGGAGTAAGCTGAGATACTCTAGTGAATGTGCCTGAGAGTCCACGGTTGTCCAGAGCATGTTCATCGATTCACTTTTTCATTGGTTTCTTCTCAATCAGCAAGGCAGAAGCACTGATCCTCGTCCAGTCTCCAGGAGGCTTTGCTGTTTGTCTGCCTTTGTAGATAGTCTTTTTCTTTCTTTCTTTTGAACAGAGAAAGAGCGCAAGCAGAGAGGGGAGGAGAGAGAGAATCTTAAGCAAGCTCCATGCTCAGCGCAGACTCCAACGTGGAGCTCAATCCTATGACACTGGGATCATGACCTGAGCCCAAATCAAGAGTCAGACACTTGGGGCACCTGGGTGGCTCAGTCAGTTAAGCCTCTGGCTCTTGATTTGGGCTCAGGTCATGATCTCATGGTTTGTGGGATCGAGTCCTGCATCACGCTCAGTGCTAACAGCGTGGAGCCTGCTTGGGATTCTATCTTTCCCTCTCTTTCTCTTCCCCTCCTATACTCGTGTTCTCTCTCAAAATAAATAAATAAACGTTAAAAAAAAAAAAAAGTCAGAACACTCAACCCACAGAGCCACCCGGGCATCCCTGCCTTTGTAGCTATTCTGAGCACCAAGAATCATTTTCACGGGGGTGTTAGAATAAAACTGTGGGCAGGACCCTGAGGAAGAAACCCTACCAGAGCCATAGTTCCACTTGCCGGGCCGGGGAGATCCCACCCCATCCCTAGTCTGGGCAGGCTCAGAAGGGGGGAGCTTGCTTGTGAGTCTTCTGGGCTAAGGGGAGATCAACGTGCAAAGTTCTCTAGCCTCTCTCCAGTGCTACTACCTCAAGGCTGTCGATGTTATGTGGTAGCTGAGAGCTGGGTTCACGCCCTACTCCACCACTGGCTGTCCACGCGGACCCGCACAACCGCGGCATAGCCGAAATCTACGCATCGAGCTCTGCTACCTGCCGGCCACCATGCTGGGTGCTGGGAGACTGTGGGGAACAAAAATCAAGGTTTCTGTCCTCACAGACCCCATGGCCGGCTTAACTGCTCTTAGCCTCAGTTTTCTCATTTGTAATTTTTTTTATGTTTTATTTTATATTTGAGAAACAGAAAGAGAGGGAGAATATGAGTAGGGGAGGGGCAGAGAGAGAGAGGGAGACACAGAATCCGAAGCAGGCTTTAGCCTCTGAGCTGCCAGCACAGAGCCCGACACGGGGCTCGAACCCTTCGAGCTGTGAGATCATGACTTGAGCCAAAGTTGGACACTTAACCGACCGAACCCTCCAGGCACGCCTCAGTTTTCTCATTAGTAAAATGGGAATAATAATACCTATCTCATAACTTTGCTATACGACTAAATGAGGTGACAGCCAAGTTGCTGAGGACAGCGCCTGTCACACAGCAGGTACCATGTTTTGACATGATAGCTCTGGTTATTTATTACAACTCGGAACACTGCTGTGTTTGTTTTCCAGGCACAAGAGTCATACCTATCAGTATCTAATGATTAGATCTGTGTTATGGGAAAAAAAACCCTAAAAATCTGACTATGTTTACATGTATTTAAGTAAATGAAGGAAAAATGGCAAATAAAATGGTGGAATTAAAGGGGAAAAGAGAGAGCCTATTATATGCCTTGGAATTATTTGAGTTGTTTAAACAATTATGCATTACTTTTTAAGCCAAAATTCAATAAAGTTTTAAAAAGCAAAAAAAAATTTTTTTAATGTTTATTTTATTTTTTTTGAGATTGAAAGAGAGAGAGTGAAAGCAGGGAGGTGCAGAGAGAGAGAGGAGAGAGAGAGAATCACAAGCAGGCTCCATGCTATCAGCACAGAGCCTGATGTGGGGCTTGAACCCACAAACTGAGATCATGACCTGAACTGAAATCAAGAGCTGGACACTTAACCGACTGAGCCACCCAGGTGTCCCTCTCCAAAAATGTTTTTAAATAGCTAACCAACTGTGTCTCCCTCTCTCTCTGCCCCTCCCTGGCTCCTGCTCTGTCTCTGTCTGTCTCAAAAATAAATAAACATTAAAAAAAAAAAGGTGGGGGGACGCCGGGGTGGCTCAGTCGGTTAAGCATCCAACTTAGGCTCACGTCATGATCTCACAGTTCATGGGTTTGAGCCCTGCATTGGTTTCTGACAGCTCAGAGCCTGGAGCCTGCTTCAGATTCTGTGTCTCCCTCTCTCTCTGCCCTTCCCTGGCTCACACTCTGTCTCTCTCAGTCTCAAAAATAAGTAAATATTTAAAACAAATTTTTTTAAATAGCTCACCAATACCACCATGGGAGTTGATCAATCTATCAGATGGAATTTTCTCTTTCTAGGAATGTGGACAAGTGTCTCCAAAACAGCTCCTCCACAAGGATCCCCCGACCCCCAGCCTCGGCCACAGGCATTGCTTTGCTCCCTGAACCCAGTGTAAAGGGCTAATGTTATTATTAGTCTGTTCCTTCTGTGATCTTCCGCCAGGCCAGAGCTACCCAAGCGAACAATAATCATTATCATCTCTGACAATCTGAGAAGATGAACTGCAAGAGAAAAATTGAAAAATTGCACGTGTGAGTTATATTATGTGTCTTAATTTTAAAGCTAAGATGAAACCACAGTGCACTGTAGCATACTGTTATTTATCAGAGGCAATTATTAGGAATGCCAGTTTGCATAGTACATATTTGTGCCCATAAAAACACAGTACGTACTGACCCGTCTGGTCTCTGAATTCCAGATTGCTCTTTTGCCTGGATATCTTCATTTCTCCCAGGCCCCAGACCAAACCAGACAAGTGACAAAGAGCTATTTGCTCCTCTTGGTAGAGTAACAGGGTGTCCCAGAACAGATCTCTTTGTGGGCGGCCATGAGCGGCCTGCCAGAGTTCTTGGCCCAAGGAGAAGGCTGAGGTCACAGTTTGGAGCAGGGTTCAGGCAGTGTGCCAGACCTGGAAGACCTTCTGAGCACTCCCGGGGGGATCTTAATGGGGAGGGGAATGCCAACAGGGTCAGAGGTCCGACAGTTATGCAGGTGGGATTTGGCTCTAGATACAGCTAGGATTACCTACTAATGTAACATCATTTGTACCCCCAAATTGGTAAAATCTGGGAAGAATCTGGGATTACAAATGCAGGTGCGTTTTCCTCTTTTTTGGATAGTGCTTTATAATTATTATTAAGTTCTGGCAGGAGCGGGAGCCGGGCATTTTAGACAAACGCCTGCACTTTGCACATCCAGAAGTGGGGTTCCCATTCTTGAGGTCTTCTAGAGACCCACAGTCTTCCCTCCTCACCCCTCCATCATAGATCAGACAGGGAACCCTACTTTAATTCGGAAAGGGGGACTAAACTTCCCTCTGGCCCCAGATGACTTATCTTTTTCCACGTTATAAGGCCTTTTCGGCCTCCAGTTTCCTACCTTTCGACTTGGGTATGACTAATTCTGTTACTCCTCCCTTCCCCCTTCCCTTTCCCAACCTCCAGTAGTCAGTACTTGGAGACAGTGCCAAGACCATTGCATGGGTTGGCTGACCGTGGCCTCATCAGCTTGCCCCACAGCCAACCACCCATCTCCACTCTAAATGCACCACAGTGAGGGAGAAGTTAGAGCTTGTGAACTCTAGGGAAACCTCTCAAATGCCAGAGTTTGGCTTGGTCCCTTATACTATGAAGCATTGACAAGCATTTAAAATTCCCCAGCACCTATATGATTTTTTAACAAACACAGGACGTTCAAGCTAAGCTCTGTTTCTGAGACCATGACACTTGTATCTCTTAGCACTACTGGGGTAGGTGAGGGAAAACTTATTTATGCAGTCCTTCTGTGGAGCCTCAGACACATTCATGACCTCTGTGAGGATGCCTCTCCTAGACTGTATGACCACAGTTCCCTGCTATCGTAGTGTCACTCATTGTGAGCCACTGGCCAATGGCTACTCAGGTGCTATGGTAGCCTCTGTAGCCTTCAAGTGCAAGAAATGAGTCTCAGGAGCCTTCTAATTTTCCCATCTCTAGCCCAAATCTATGTATAATAAGGGTTATTTGAGGCCAGAGGTGAACAGGCCAAGCAAGTACCAAGACCTTTCTCTCAAACCCCAGTTCAGAGAGAACATTGAACTTGCATGTTATGTGTTCTGAGCCTTAGCAACCTCCCTCCAGCCAGAGTCAGCCTGGCCTGAATACCAAAGAGTGGTTTTATAATATTGGTGATTTATTACCTCCTTTTCCCATGTCAGATTACTCGCAAATGGTTATCATAATGTTAATCTTACATCCTTCCTCCGTCCTTTCCTTTATCAATTGGAGAAAGCCAAAATATTTGCAGCAGACACACACAGATAGCACTTGGGGCTAGATGTGAGGCAAAGCATGTCAGACTTTAAGGTTTGAAGATTTTGATTCCTACATCTCACTATTGGTGTCAGCCCTCAATATCTGACCTCTGTAGGCCAGTGATTCTGCTGGTCTGGGAATCACACTTGATAATCACTTGTCTAGGTCAACATGCCACCACATAGAACCAAATTTAAGTAACTTGTGTTTGGTTCTCTATCTTGTGGTCAAATTTAAAAGGCTAACTGCCCTTTATGTATTTAATCATGATTAGACTGATGACTATGGGTGACTGGCCATATTGGCCGGGAGTGTCAAGATCATTGTACCTATGACTTCAATCAGTTTTTGCAAACCATTTAGCCTCATGGTTATCCTTTGCCAGGGGCTATGCTTAAGAGACACATCACTTACCTGAACAAAACTAGAAATTGTAACGTGTAGGGTGGAAACTCTGATGATAAATTGAATTTTGGCAATAGACCCAAGTTAAGGACTTCGATTTGGGGGGAATCAAATATGTTCTAAAATCCTTTGACCACATAATTATGCCTCTGAGAAATAGTCTACACCAAGTAAATAACCAAAAATACAAAAGAATATCTATGCACAGGTGCGCCTGGGTGGCTCAGTTGGTTAGGCATCTGAGTCTTGATCTCAGTTCAGGTCTTAATCTCAGGGTTGTGAGTTCAGGCCCTGTGTTGGGTTCCATGCTGGGTGTGAAGCCTTCTTAAAAAAAATAATAATAAAGAAAAGAATATTTATGCACAAAGGTTTTCACCATGTCATTACTTAAACAGTGAAAAACGAGAAGCAAACAAAAAGCAAATTGTAGAGTATATATAGATTGTTAATAAAGGCAAAACTGAGCGTAGCATATATTGAAAAGCTGTCTTCCCAATTTTTCTGTAAATCTAAACTGTTCTAAAATAAAAAGTTTATTAAAGTTGGTATATCCAACTTGCTGGACTATTGTGCAACAGTTAGAAATGACATTTGTGAAGAGTTTGTAATAAAATAGAAAATTTCTAAGCCAAGTGAAAAAAGAAGGATGTAAAATTTTGCAACTTTCAAAACAATGTGTATTGGAGACAACTTCTAGTATGACAGTATGAGGAGCTCCATGGATCCTCTCACCCAGGAAAACAACAATTAATGAGTAAAAATTAAATTAAAAAACCCAACAACTGAGGACTCTGGAAATTGTCCTAAAGGCATACAGCAAATGAAGAAACATTTATTCAAGAAAACATACAAAATCACATTAAGAACAGTCAGTCTATGGCATTGAGCCATGGCTTGCTTCCTCTCCCTGCCTCCCAACCAACCCCTCAGCTCAGTGTGATAGAAGCTCCACTCTATGTGGGTGCAGCCAAGAACATTATCCTGGTTGAGGCCTATTGTCTTTCCCTAGGAGAGGCAGGCCACCAGAATTTCTCATGCTTTCCTGCTTCCCCTAGCTCTATGTTGTAGAAGCACTAATCTAGGCCAGAGCAACTGAGAGGTCTAGAGTTCTCTTCCTCCACCCAGCCTCCACTTACAAGGTGGAAGCTCTACCCTAGGTGTGGGTAAAGACAAGACAAAGAGAAAACTACTCATGTTCAAGGGACTCCCAAAGAGATGAACAATTGACTTCTCATCAGAAACTAAGGGGTCCAGAAGGTAGTGGGAAGAAACATTCAAAGCGCTCAGTGAAAAAAGCCTGTCAACCAAGAATCTGACATCCAGTAAAACTATCTTTCAAAAATGAAGGTGAGATACAGACATTTTCAGATAAACAAAAACCAAAATAATGTATTACTACCAGGCCTGTCTTATGAGAAGTACTAAAGAAAGTTCTGCAAGGCTGAAAACAAGTAACCCCAAGCAGTAGTTCAAATCTACACAAAAAAGGGAAGAACACCAATAAAGGTAATTATGTAATTATAAAAGACAGCATAAATGCATATTTTTCTTCTTTCTTCCCTTAATTGATTTGAAGAGCAATTGTATAAAACTATACACACACACATATACTTGTATTCTCATGTTGATAACATATAAAAATGTAATATATTTGACAATAACAGCACAAAGGAGGCAAGTGGGAGCAAAGCTGTATAAGAATAAGAAACAACACCAGATGGTATCTTGAATGCACAAGGAACAAATGAAGAGAATCAGAAATGGCAAGTAAGAAGGTTCATGTAACAAGCTCTATAAATACTTGTTCTCATTTCCTCTCTCATCTTCTTTAACAGACATAAAACTATGTAGCATAATAATTATAGAAATGTATTGTTGGGTTTGTAATGTATATAGACACAGTATGCATATCAATAATAGCATAAAAATGTAGACGATGGAATAGAGCTATAGAGGAGTAATGTTTTTATATGTCACTGGGATTAGTTACTATAAATTTGAAGTAAATTCTGATAAGTTAAGATGTATATGGTAAGCCATAGAGCCACCGTTAGAAAATAACAGAAATATATATGGTGAAAGAATAATTAAAAGGAACTTAAATATTACACTACAAAATGTTAAATTAATGCAAAAGAAAGGAGAAAGAAAGAGAGAAGAACGAAATTGACTTGAACCATATAGAGAACAAAAAGTAAAATGGCAGATGTAAATTCAACTACAGCAGTAATAACATGAAATGTGAACAGATTAAACAATTCTGTCAAGAGGCAGAGATTGTCATCCTGGATAAAAAAAAAACAAGATCTAAATCTATTCTGCCTTTAGGGCACACACTTTAGATCCAAAGATACAAATAGGTTGAAAGCAAAGGTATGGAAAAAGGTATATCAGCAGCTATAAAAAAGGTGTAGTGGTTATATTAATACAGACAAAATCGTTTTCAAAACAACATGTTACTACAGATGAGGAACACTTTATAATGATAAAAGGGTTCAATTCATCAGGAAAATTTAACAATTCTAAGTATATATGCATCTAAAAGCAGAGCCCCAAAATACATGAAGCAAAAACTTGATAGAACTAAAGAGAGATAGACAATTCAATAATTACAGTTCAGGACTTCAATAGCCCACTTTTTGTAACAGAAAGAACTAAGTGGAAACCCAACAAGGAAATAAACGACTTGAACAACAATATAAACCAACTAGAGCTGAAAGGTTTCTATAGGACACTCTACACGACAACACTAAAACATATTCTCTTCAAGTGCCTGTGGAACATTCTCCAGCATAGATCATATACTAGGCCATTAAAAAGCCTCAATAAATATAAAAGCATTGAAATCATGAAAAGTATGTTCTTTAATCACAATGGAGTAAAATTAGATAACACCAATAACAGAAATTGGGTAAGTTAAAAAACATGTGGAAATTAAACAACATACTCCTAAATGAAGAAAAATCACAAAGGAAATGAAAAAGTACATTGAGAGATACCCTGCTGGCTCAGTGAGTAGAGCATGCGACTCTTGATCTTGGGGTCATGAGTTCCAGCCCCATGTTGAATGTAGATATTACTTTAAAATAAAATCTTAAAAAAAAAAAAGGATGCCAGGATTGCTCACTCACTTGAGTGTCCGACTCTTGGTTTTGGCTTAAGTCATGATCTCAGGGTATTGGGATCAAGCCCTACATCAGGCTCCATGCTGAATGTGAAGCCTCTTTAGGATTCTCTCTCTCTCTCTCTCTCCCTTTCTCTCTGCCCTTCTCCCCTGCTCATGTGCACTCTCTCTGTCTCAAAAGAAAAAACAAAAGAAAAGAAAAGAAAAAGGAAAGAAAGAAAGAAAGAAAGAAAGAAAGAAAGAAAGAGAAAAAGCAAAGAAAGTACATTGAGAGCCATGAAAATGAAGACAGAACATACTGAATCTTGTGGGATTAAGCTAAAGCAGTGCTCAGAGCTAAACTTACCATTGTAAATACCTATATTTAAAAAAAAGAATCATCTCAAATCAACAACCCAATCTTTCACCTTAAGAAACTGGAAAAAGAAAAATAAATGAAGCCTAAAGCAAACAGAAAGAAGGAAGTCATAACGATCAGAGTGGAGAGTCATGAAATTGAAAATAGAAAAATGATAGAGAAATTTAACAAAACCAAAAGCTGATTCTTTAAAAGGATCAACAAAATTGATAAATCTCTACCTAGAGTAGCCAGAAAAAAGAGGCTCAAATTACTAAAGTCAGGAATAAAAAGGGAAACATCACTACTTACCTTAGAGGAATAAAAAGGATTATAGGGGAATACCATGATCAACTGTATTCTAACCAATTAGATGACTTAGATGAAATAGACAAATTTCTAGAAAAACACAAACACTAAAAATGACTCCAGAAGAAGTAGAAAACATGAATAGACCTATAACAAATAAAGAGATGAAATTAGTAGTTTAATAACTTTTCACAGAGAAAAACCCAGGCTCAGATGATTTCACTTCTGAATTCTATCAAACATTTAAAGAGCAATTAATATCAGTTCTCCACAAACGTTTCCAAAACATCAGAGACAAAGGAACACTTACCAACTTACTCTATGAGGTCAGTATTAACTTTACCCAAAACCAGGCAAAGACAGCACAAGTAAAGGAAACTATTGGCCTCTATGCCTCATGAATACATACCCAGAAATCCTTAATCATATACTAAAAAATCAAATCCAGCAACACATAAAAGTGATTACACATCACTTTTGACCAGCTAGGATTTGTCCCAGGAATTAAAAATTGGTTTAACATCCAAACATCAATCATTGTAATATACTATATATGTAGAATAAAGGACAAAAACTACTAATCATCTGAATAGACACAGAATAAGTATTTGAAAAAAGTTTAACACCTCTTCATGATAAAAACACTTCACAAACAAGGAATAGAAGGGTACTTGCTGAACCTGATAAAGTACGTACAGTACAAAAAACCCACAGCCAACATCATACTTAATGGTGAAAGCTTTCACCTTAACATCAGGAACAAGACAAGGATGTTTGCTCTCATTACTTGTACTCAACATGGTACTGGGGGTTCCAGTAAGGGCAATTAGTCAAGAAAAAGAAGTAAAATGCAACCAGATTGAAAAGAAAGTAGTGAAATTATCTCTCCTTGCAGATGACATGATTTTGTATATTAAATATCCCAAGGAATACACATGTACATAAACACACACATAATGCACACACAAACTATTGGAACTAATAAGGGAGTTCAGCACAGTTGCATGGTACAAGATCAATACACAAAACATCAATTATATTCTATACAGTAGCAATGAACAATTCCAAAATAAAATTAAGAAAATAAGTCCACTTACATGAGCGTTAAAAAGAATAAAATACTTAGGGATAAATTTTAAAAAGAAATGCAAGGCTTGTATATTGAAACTATACAACATCAATGAAAAAATTAAAGAAGATAGAAATAAACGAAATCCATGTTCATAAATTGAAAGACAGCATAGTTAAGGTGGCAACACTCCCCAAAATGATCAACAGGTTCAAGGCACACCCTTTCAAAATCCCAACTTCCAGTTTTGCAGAAATTAACAAGTTGATCCTACAACTCATATGGAAGTGCAAGGGAACCACAATGGCCAAACCAATCTTGAAAAGCAACACATTTAGAGGATTCACACTTCCTCATTTCAAAACTTTACTGAGTAGCTACATTAATTGAGCCAGTGGTATTGGCATAAGAATAGACTTGTAAATCATGGAATAAAACAGATCAGAAATAAACTCTTACATTTACAGTCAATTGATTTTGAAAGGTGCCAAGACGACTGGGTAAGGAAAGAATAGTCTTTTCAGCAATAGTGATGAGACAACTGGATATCTGCATGTAAAAGAATGAAGTGGACCCCTTCTTCACACATATGCCATGATTTACTCACAAAGGATCATAGACCTAAATGTAAGAGCAAAAACTATACAACTCTTAGAAGACAATAAAAGAGTAAATCTTTGTGACCTTGAGCTAGACGGAGTTTCTTAGGTACGGCACCAAAAGCAAAAGCAACAAAAGAAAAAACATAGTTAAATAGGACTTCAAAATTAAAAACTTTTGTGCTTCAAAGGACACTATCAAAAAAGTGTGAAGACAACCCAAAGATGGGAGAAAATATTTGAAAATCATGTTTCTTATAAGGGACTTTTACCTAAAACGTATGCAGAACTCATACAATTCAATAATGCAAAGACAAGTAGCCCAAGGACTTGAAAAGATAATTCTACAAAGATGTACAAATGACCAATAGGCACATCAAAGGATACCCAACATCTTTAGTCACCAGGGAAGCACAAGTCAAAACCCTAATGAGAGACTACTTCCCATCCACTAGAATGGTTATAATAAAAAAAGATAATCACAAGTTTCAGTGAGGCTGTGGAGAAATTGGAACCCTCCTACATTGCTAGTGGCAATATGAAATGGCATAGACACTTGGGCAACAGTCTGGCAGGTACCCAAAAAGTTAAATATAGAGTTACCATAAAACCCATCTGTTCCAGTGGTAGATAGATACCCAAGAGAATTAAAAGCTTATGTTCACACAAACACTTGTCCATGAATGTTCATAGCAGCATGATTCAGAGTAGCTAAAATGTGGAAACAACTCAAATGTTCAACACCTGATAAATAAAATGTGATAAATCTGGGATTTCTAGCATGATTGATACTGAGGCTATCTCTGTGGGGAAGCCTCTTTCATAAGACGGTGGCGAATATTTCAAAGCTTTTTGTGTCCCATTGTACAGAGAAGAATGAACTTCGTAGAAGATTTCTAGGTTCTGTGATTTTTGGAAAGTTCCTCAACCTTTTTTGTGCTTCAGTTTCCTCATCTGAAAAGCGAGGAGATGAATATTCCCTACTGCTGGTTTGTAAGCGAATTAAAATGATATAATATATAAAAGCATCGAGTTCATGGTGGGTACATATTAGACTTTATATAAATGTTAGTTTCTCTTTTCCCGGCAGAGTTGGTATTTAAGAAGACCTTTATTGGACACGTGTCTATCAGAGCTCTCTTGGTTGCAAGCAATAGAAACAGTACAGACTAGATGAAACCCAGAGAAGATGTGTTGGCTCGTGAAAGAAAACTGGGAGAAGGCAGGGTTGGGATGGAGGACTGTGTGACTGGCCTCAACGATGCCCTGAGTCAGGGCCTACAGGGGACTCTCTCCATTTCTTGTCTCTTCGTTTCCTTACATGTTGGCTTCATTATCTTTTACTATACTCCAGTTTCTTCCACATGGTGGGAAATTCAGCCCCTGGTGCTTCTGGACTCGCATTCTGCCACCTTGGCCCCCACTGAGAAAAGACTCTTTTCCCTTAGCTGAAAGTCTTTGGCAAGGACTCTGGTCGTCCCAGCTTGTGCCATGCATCTACTCCAGAGGCCAGGTGTTTGGGTACTCGGGTACTTAGATTGGTAGTTCCAACTAGAACTATGAGTTTCAAGTTAAGAGGGTAACAGCTCTTCAAAAAAAGAGTGTGCTGATCTGAGCAAGTGAAACAAAAAGTAACGAGCACTGGCATTTGCGTTCATTAGGCGCTGATGAAGTGGAAGTAGTCCAGATCCTATGGACCTGATTTCAGCCTCCATTCATCATCCTGGCTGGAAAACCTTGTGCAGTGAACAACTTGTACAACTGTGCATGGTGGCCCTGTGCCCCCAGATCTCCACCTCCATCCCAAGTGGCTGATGAGTAGGATCCCAGAGCCGGCTCTATGGGCAAAGAGTTTGTGGTTAGGGGTGAAGCCCTCACCCAGAGTGGGAATACCATGCAGCTAGGTAGACTATCTAAAGGGGGTTAGCCAGCGAGAGCGTGAGGCTGTAGTGTGGAAACCACACCAGAGACACAGAGCTCAAAACGCGAGGCGGTTGGCGGATTCCCAAAGGATTTGTTAGGTGGGAGGGCCCAGCTCTAGCTGGCATTTTAGAAGAACCCTGTGACCCAGAGTGGGCAGAGATGGAGCCCTCTGTCCTGCAATTCACCTTGGCCACAACCGGGTCCCCATGGGACTGTGATTCTAACTCAGGACCTCCACCTGAGAGCCATGCAAACGGGCATGGCAAGCAAAACCCCTGGGCTCCAGCCCACCGGCCATGTCCAGATTGCCCTTCTACGAGGGTGGGCTGGAGGGAGGAGCCCTCCAGTGGGGAGAAGGGGTTCTGTTGGCAGTAGTAGCCATTACAGCAAGTAGCAGCAACAGCACAGAAGCCCCTGGAAATGGTGACAAATTCCCTGAAGTGTCATCTGCCTTCTAAGTGGAACTGCCCTAGGAAAATAAATGGGAAGCTCCCACCGGTTAATTGAACCTCTGGTGCCCACTCGTACGTGCGATTTTGCAGAGTCCTCAGTGGCTTGCGGAGGCTGTCCCTAAATTTTCCTTTCAACAGCACACTTTCCCTTTCTCTTAGATGTCGCACGAAAAGAACCGGGCTGCCCGAGAACGCTTTCCAGGTCAGACGGTTGGCTGCTTCTTCCCTGTAGCTAAATAAAGGACCATCTTCAAAGGACGAGAAGGCGAGTCCATCTGGTCTCCGTGATTGCACTGGTCAGGGGAGTCCCAGCCAAGTCCCAAGCTTTCGCTATGTGGACAGTCAGCTCATACCACCCAGAATCTACATCTGGCTGCCAAATGCACCTTGCTCTGGCCACCCACATGCACGAGATCCAATGAGCAACAGCCTCCGCATTCTCCTGGCTGAACAAAGAGGGCGATTGCCACAAGCAGGGCTATTGTTCAGTTGGCATTGGCATCAAAGGCCCAGGCCAGCTCCCCTTTGTCTGTCAGCTGCTATTCAGAAGGAAAAGAGAAGAAAAGCAAACCAATAGGTTTCTTGGAGAGAATCATCTGTGGACGTGGGACGTTTGCTGTAGTGCTGCGCTAACGTGATTGTAATAACAACTTGTAAAGCCTACTTAACATGGAGAGCCTTACCAACCCATATTCCAAAATGTCACGGTGCCTGCTTATAACGGGCATACTGTTTCCCGGATTTAGAGCTCTTTAGACTTGAGTCATCCCTGCCTGCTTCTGTGTGACAAGGTCTGGGCACGGCGTTTTGGAGCACACTGTCACAGGGATGGTAACCTTTTTACCCTACATCAGCATTAAGAACATGGCGTCTTGCCTTCAGATAACATTCTGCAAGAGCCTCTTCCGCAGAAAGCCGGATTTTTTTTCACCTGGCTCTTTGCCCGTCTCAGGCCACCAACAGCAATGGGCTCTTGACACCTTCACATATGTCAGCTTTTTTTTTCTTCTGACTCTTTCGCCCGCACTGGAGGATGAAGGGTCAGTCAGATACAGTCCTCCCTGGCAGGCAGGAGTATTGTTTTGTGTGCGGGTCAAAAATTTCATTTGTATTATGAGATCTTCCTGACACGTGGGAAAAGAACAGGTAATAAAAATAATGAATGTGCGGTTTCCACCTCTAGGCTTGAAAAAAATGACAAAACACCGGTGTCCTGTGCACCCATACTGATCGCCTTCCTCTCTCCCCCCCGGCTCCTGGGGTCATTACTCTCCTCCCATGTTGGTCATGCCATGTACTCTGTGGGCTTTTACAATGATCCGTACACCATGTAGGGTTTTACATGTTTCGAAACTTTGTGTAAGTGGCATTAGGTTACAGTGCAATTGAAAATTATGCTTTGGACTTGCACAAGGCCGTATGGAGAGTCCTGGTTGATCTGGCTTTCGCGGCTATACAGTTAGTAAGAATATACTAAGACCCGCTCGTGTGTTTTCCAGGTGAGGGACATTTAGGCTGCTCCCAGTTGCGTGGTATAACATCAATACACAAAACATCAATTATATTCTATATAGTAGCCAAGAACAATTCAAAAATAAAATTAAGACATAATCTTACAAATACTTTGTTTTCTTTTCTTTTTTTTTAATTTTTAAATGTTTTTATTTATTTTTGAGACAGAGAAAGACAGAGCATGGGCAGGGAAGGGGCAGAGAGACAGGGAGACACAGAATCCAAAGCAGGCTCCAGGCTCTGAGCTGTCAGCACAGAGCCTGACGCGGGGCTCGAACTCACAGACTGTGAGATCATGACCTGAGCCGAAGTCAGACGGTCAACCGACTGAGCCACCCAGGCGCCCCTAAACATTTTGTTTTCTTTCAAACACTTCTGTACTGAGCATTCTTAGGCAGGAGTACTTTATTAACATTTTTTAGGACCGCTGGTGTGGTGATAACACAAAGCAGCCAGACTTTTAGTCAGTTTCGTATTGTTTTTCAATTTGGAGAGACAATGCACCGTTGTTGATCCAAGCACCCAGGGTGGATCCCGCCCACCAAGGCTCTAGATTCTCCACTGATCTCTTGGGCCATCTTTCCATCTACTTCCTGACCTGTGCCTGATCTCTTCAGCGTCTGTTTCCTGAGGTCAACTTGACCGCCATCTCTGATTCCTTGTACCAAGTCTCCTTTCCACTGGACTGTGGCTTCCCTTGCTCCTTTGATTATACGATTTCCAGCTATTCTAGGTGAAAACCTCACACAGTCTCGCCCCGGATCCTGTTCCTGTGGCTTTGGATGCTCTTGGCAAGCATCCCTGCTGGATTCCTCAGGTCCCAAAAATAGAGATAAGAAGGGAGACGTATAGAGTTTTCTCTGAATCCCCGATGCGCCTCACAGGGATTGGTGCGGAGAAAATGCTCAGTGATTGAATGATTTACTGAATAAAAGGAGAGGGTAAAATGGAATTTGATAGATGTGGTATAGGTTGGGGTTCCGTAAGATCCTTCTAACAATACAAGTAGATTGACTCTCACTGAGTGGAGAAACTTTTATGGAAACACTATGGCACGTAGCCAAGTCATTTAAGAGAGCATAATAAATCTGATGTTTCCTTTCACCTGACTGCATTCCTGAAGAATATTCAGTGTTCAACACCCACACATACATACACACTCAGAGGCATACACACCAACACTTCCATTTCCTGAAATGATTCAGTGATAATCTATTTTAAGTGCTGCTAAGCAATTTAAGTAGAAGACTACCAAGTTGTCTTCCGAAGTAAACTGTTATCGAAGTGTAACAAACAGGGAGTGCACAAATCATGAGTGAGTCAAGTGAATAGGCATAAACTAAACCCACTTGGTAATCATATCCCGGAACATACCGTCTCCCAAAACCCCATTCGTGCTTCATCTCAGTCACTACATGATCTCCCTGAAGGTAACCACCATTCTGATTTCCAGCACTGCTAGATTAGTTTCGCCTTGTTTAGAACTTTACGCAAAGAGAATCACACAGCATCTACTCTTTGCTGTCTGACTCCCTTTGTCCAACAGTAAGTTCGTGAGATGTATCCAACTCACCTGTATTAGTCACAGGACTAATTCATTTTCATTGCTATCTAGTATTCCATTGCATGAATGTATCACAATTTGTTCATATTACTGTTGATGGGCATTTGGGTCATTTCCAGTTTTTAACTGGAATGAATCGGGTTGCAGTAAGCATTCGTGTCTATGTTTTTTTGCGGGTGCACATGTGCACACACTTCTTTTGGGCAAACACCGAGGAGTCAAGTCGCAGGTACGATAGGTGTGCATATGTTGAGTTTTCATGTTGCCGAGCAGTGCCTGTACATTTTACACTAATGTCAGCAGGGTCTGCTAACTCCAGAAGCTCCTCGCCCACACGGGCATTTTCTGTCTGGGGCACAGAGTGAAAACTCTGTGCCCTGTCTTCCAAGTGGTAGTTCCTTAGAGATCCCAAATCCCATTTTCTTCTGATTCTACCTCTTTCCTGATCTTTCCGTTTCTGTTGCTGACTCCTTTTCCTTTGCCCACTCTTTTTACATGTAACCTTTTCCCTACGATTCTATCTTCTTCCTTTTTGCTTTCTTAGTCTATTTATCCTACACAATCCGTTCATTCATTCCTTCAGCAGATAGTGAGTCCCCACTACATGCTGGGGACTGTGCTAGCTGATGAGCAAAACAGACAAGGTCCCTGCCCCTAATTCTATGGGAAGGGAAGCATTTAACAGTTAATTCTCATGCATGACTTTATAATCACACATAACAATCACCGACATGAGGGAAAAGAAATGGGTGCCACGACAGTAACTTGGGGATTTGATTTGGACTGGAAAGTTCAGGAAAAGCCCCTTCGATTAATCTCAGGCAGAAAGTTGAGTAGAAGGCAAAGGAATGGGTGTAGGAGAGAGAAAAGATGCGCATGTGTGAAGGCTCAGAGGGAGGAAAGTGTGTGGAACAGTCAGAGACGGTGAAAGGCCAGTTTAGGAGCTTGAGGAGCAAAGTGGCTTGCTGTAAGTCTAGACAGGGAGGCAGAACACAGAACATGTGGAGCCTTGGAGGCCATGTCAAGCATTTTGTATTTTATGGCAAGTACAATGGGAAATCACTGAAGAGATACAGAGTGAGTTGTCTGCAGGACCTGATGGGCTTTGTCAGACCTCTCAGGCTGCTGTGTGGGGATGGGATTGGAAAGAAGCATGAGTGGAAGCAGGGGGGCCAGTTGGAAGGTTATTGCAGCTCTCCAGAGAAGAGATACTGACGGCTAGGAGCTGGGCAGTAGAGTGGAGATGGTGAGAAGTAGACACTGGGGAAAGGACAGAGAAGAATGCGCAAGATCTGGTTCCCCATCTCCAGCAGGAGTCGGTAGAGCCGTTTCCCAGATTTCTGACTTGAGCAACTGAATGAATGGAGGAGCCATTCTTCTGGTTGAGGGAGACTAGAGGTGATATGGATTTGGATATGTGGGGGCGGGGAGTCACAAGTTTTAAGTATGTAACAGTTTATTATACCTCTGAGACACACACAGGTGGACAGGCTTTATGGACAGTTTGGTGCTGAGATATTTCACTCTCAAAAATTTGGTTTGCCCCAGCACCCTCCACTCATGCAAGGTGAGGCATCCCATTGTTCAGGGGAGGGCAGACATAGTTAAGAAAAAGGTGGTAAAGATTAGCCTTGCTTTTAAAATGTATCACCTAGCAGAATAATTAATGATAATAATAATAAAAAGCCGTTGGAAATTCTGCCATTTGTTACAACGTGGAAGGACCTTGAGGGTGTTAGGCTAAGTGAAATAAGTCAGAAAGACTTATAAGGCTAAGTGAAATAAGTCAGGCAGAAAGACAAATACTGCGTGATCTCACTTATACATGGAACCTAAAAACAGCAACAACAACAAAACAACAACATACTCACAGACCTAGAGAACAGATTGGTGGTTGCCAGAGGTGGGGAGGAGGGGGTGCTGGAGGTGGGCAAAATAGGTAAAGATGGTCGAAAGTACAAACTTCCACTTATGAGATTAAATAAGTCCTAGAAAAGGGGCACTGGGTAGCTCAGTGACTTCAGATGAGAAAGAGCATTACTTCTCATGATCTCATAGTTAGTGAGTTCAGGCCCCACGTTGGGCTCTGTGCTGACAGTCAGAGCCTGGAGCCTGCTTTGGATTCTGTGTCTCCCTTGCTCTCTGCCCATCCCCCACAAACACTCTTTCTGTCTCTCAAAAATAAATAAACATTAAAAAAAAATAAGTCCTAGAATTGTATAGCAAAGCAACTATAGGTAACAATGCTGCATTGTATACTTGAAAGTTGCTCAGCGGGTCAATCTTAAAAGTTCTCATCACAAGAAAAAAATTATAACTCTGTGTGTTGACACATGTTAACTAACCTTACTGTGGTGATCATTTCACAGTATATACATACATCGAATCATTATATTGGACACCTGAAACTAATATAATATCATATGTTAATTATATCAATTAAAAAAATAAATGAGAGCTGAAAAAGCTAAACAAATTTGGAAAATATACTACCAAAAAAAAAAAAAATAGGAAAAGCAAACTCTTTTCCTTTGCAAGAAAAGATTTGTGATTTCCGAGGAGTTAAAACCTGGAGAACTGAGCAGAGAGTTTTCATTTGAAGCCCCATAGGAGAGAAGATGAAAGACTTCAAGGTAACTTCCCACCATTACATATAGTAAGACAATAGGTTCTTCCAGGCAGAAGGAAAAGAGACTGAGAAAGTTTAGAAGGTGTATGGAACCAGCAGGGAGTAAGAGAAGGAGAAAGAAAATACTGCAGATGTGACATCACAGAAACCAGTGGAGAGAAAGTATTTTAAGAAGGAGTGAGTAATCCACCTCATCAAATGCTGCCAAGAGATCAGGGAAGAAGAGAACTGTAGAGTCTCTACGATCAGCCTTAACAAGATGGAGGTCCGCTAATGGCCTTCACAAGACAAGCTTGGGGCTTTGGAAAGAGCAGGAGAGAGAGAAGAGTGGAGCAAAGAGTACTAAAGAGGGATGGGAAAGTGGAGGCATCTTTTGTGGAGGGTAACTCTTTGTAGGAACTTGGATGTGTGGGGGGATGAGAAAGAGCATTGTTTGGAGGATTGGAGATCGCGAAGAGAAGGTTTTCCTACGATACAACTTCCTCAAGGATGCTTGTGACTAGATGGACAGGATGGAGATATAGGAACTAAGTCCCTGAAAAGGCGGGGGGAATGGGTCCTTCCATACTCCTGACTGCTCTGGTGGCCGTGAAAATTGGCTGCCGGCAGAGCATGGCTGACTGATGGCCCCAGCTGCTGTGCTTCTGGATGCACTCCTGCTTCCCTGCTGAGGCTGCCTCCCACAGGCTGTTCTCAGTAAATGGCTAAACATGGCGGGGCCAGTCCTATGGCGATTTTGGCATGAAGACTCCCCGGGGCCCTGGCCAAACCTTTCTTGGAACTGTACCGTCATCAGAGGCTCTTCTGTCCAATCCTCCTTGCCCCACTCCTGCAAAGGTGCCAGACCTCCTTATGGCCTGAAGTCCCTCTCTGCCTTCTTTGCCTCCTCCTTTTTATCCTCTTCAGGAATTGCCCCCCATATAGATCTCATGCACGTCTGATCCGGTCTTCACATCTGCTTCTAGAAGGACCCAAACCTACAAAAGCTGCTGACGCCCACATCAGCCTTTGTCCATTGGCTACTCTCTTCTGACTGTCAGACTTGTCTTTCTAACTTCTGATTGGACAACTCCACCTGGAGTATTGTGGTGAGTGACCCCAGCTTGTTTCTTGACCGTTTTGAACCCTTCAACTGAGTACATTGTTCACACTGCTGCCAGAGTGATCTTTGAAAACAAACATTTGGTCATGTAATCTTTCATTTATTTTATTTTTTAAAGTTTATTTACTTATTTTGAGAGAGAGAAAGAGAGCAGGCACGTGAGTGGGGGAGGGAGAGAGAGAGAGAGAGAGAGAGAGAGAGAGACAGGGAGAGAGAGAATCCCAAGTAGGCCTCACACAGTCGTGTGGCTCAATCTCACGAACTGAAAGATAATGACCCAAGCCAAAATCAAGAGTTGGATGCTCAACCAACTGAGCCACCCAGGCGCCCTGGGCGTGTAATCTTTTAAAACTGAATTCGCTTCGCTACTCACCTGCTTTAGACCCCACAGAGGCTTCTCATCATGCCTGGAATAAAATTGCAAGTCTCTACCGTGGCTTCGGTGACATCCCGTATTGTTCCCCATGCTATTTCTTTTTTTTTTCAACGTTTTTTTTTTTTTTTTTTTTTTTTATTTTTAGGACAGAGAGAGACAGAGCATGAACGGGGGAGGGGCAGAGACAGAGGGAGACACAGAATCGGAAACAGGCTCCAGGCTCCGAGCCATCAGCCCAGAGCCTGACGCGGGGCTCGAACTCACGGACCGTGAGATCGTGACCTGGCTGAAGTCGGACGCTTAACCGACTGCGCCACCCAGGCGCCCCCCCCATGCTATTTCTTAATCACGCACAGCTTGTTGCTTTCCCCTTGCTGTTCTGTGGAACACCTTCTCTCCGGATCTTCAGGGGCCATGGCCCTCACTTGACTCCAGTTTCTGCTCCAATGTCACCTCCTCCCAGAGACCTTAACTGATCACCCCACCTCCACCATTCTTTAGCCCCTTACCCTGCGTCATCTTTTTCTTGGCACTTATCATGCTCTGAAATTCTATTACTTATTTGCTTATTTGGGCTTGATAAATATTAAAGAACACCGATCTTTAAAGATTCCGATGGCTGTTGGGGCACCTGGGTGGCACAGTCGGTTAAGCATCCGACTTCAGCCAGGTCACGATCTCGCGGTCCGGGAGTTCGAGCCCCGCGTCAGGCTCTGGGCTGATGGCTCAGAGCCTGGAGCCTGTTTCCGATTCTGTGTCTCCCTCTCTCTCTGCCCCTCCCCTGTTCATGCTCTGTCTCTCTCTGTCCCAAAAATAAATAAACGTTGAAAAAAAAAATTAAAAAAAAATAAATAAATAAAGATTCCGATGGCTGTATATCATCTAGAGCAACAGAATCTGAGAGAAATAGAACGTGGGCCACGTATATAGTTTCACAGTTCATGGGAGCTCTCTGTTATGTCCTAAGCTTCCTAAACAGTGAGCATGAATGGAGTTTGGCAGTTGTGTGCAGGGAGGCAAATAAATGCCCCGGTAGCCATATAGCCTGTAGGCAGGGCAAGCCCACCTCATGGGGGAGAAAGTGTTCTACTGTTCATTAAGGAAGCACTGAAAGGAGAGACCTGTGTCTTGGCTGTACCATGAAGCAGTCCTATGACCTTGGGCAGGTCACTTGGGTCCAGGAAGGCAAATCGGTTTTATCTTTCATGTCATCTAGCAATTGATAGGGGCTCTGGAGGTCTGCTGTGGAGAGGATTCTGAGGCTTAGTTTGAGCTTCCTGGGAGAGAGTTCCTCGATCAATTAGTCATGTCTGCCCTGGGCACCACTGGGAGAGTCGGACTGCATGTTCTGACTCCCTCTAAGACTCAATCCTTTCCTCCTCCGAAAGGGGATAAAAGTAACAGCTCTGTCAGCCCAACATGGGTTTTAGAAGTTTCAATGGAGTAGGCTGAGAAAATGCTATGAAAGTCTAATATAGTACTTAGACATCATCAGAATACACTTTAGTGGGGTCAGGGCTCATCGAATGGGTCTGTGTGTGTGTGCCTGCCTGTGTGCATCTATCTTCCCCCAAGGAAAAAAGAAAAGGACACGTCACTCTTCCAAGATTCTGGTTGTAGAAAAATACTCAGTTGTGCCAAGCTCACAATGTGGAAAAGCTGTCCTAATGGTGAGTAACTCCGTTGATAAGCTTTTTAAGAATCTTCAATTTGGCTTTACCCCCCTTAGAGCCCATTTCTTACATGTGTGTATACACATAATCTATAATTTTTTTCAAAACAATAGTCTCTCTACAAGTCAATTTGAATTTTTAAAAGGCTGGATTTCTGCTGCTTTGGGAAGGAGAGTTTTATTTTTCCTCTTTTATAGACCACTTACAGTCTGACCAAATCCACTCCTTCCCTCTACCTGGGTGTCTTTCTGGGCTTCTCCCCTCTCTGCAGTTGTTCAGGCCACCTCAGTGAATCTGCTATTATGGATTCAGGAAAAGGCTTTGATTCGGCAAACCACAAGCTGTTACTCATGAAACTATGACAACTTGGTATTAGCTACAAATCAATGAACTTTTTAAATGCAGTCGAAGCAACAAAACTCGCTTACTGCTAAACCTTGATAAGCCCACCCTGGAACTGCCAAACCCTTATCTTAACAGCCATGTGATCTTTGCTGCTTTGATAGCCCCTTTGCCGTGTTGATAAGGATTACGCTTCTTGTAGGAACTGTTGCCCTCTCTGGAAGTGTTTGTAAGGTGGCTGCAGGAGAAAAGGGAATCTCTTTCTATGTGCGGGCTGTGTTAGGTCAGCCTTCTCAAAAAAACCCATTCTTAGCCCCCCTCCTTTTCACCCACGTTGTTCTTCAGAGACAAAGTCGGAAGTGGGAATCTGTCAGGGAAGAGTTCAAGCCATGACGAAGTGCTCTTGGCATGATTCACTGGTGAGGGCATTTAGATCTTTTATTCTTCTGAGCCATTCTATGGAACCAGCCCCCTACCCCTTGCTTCCTAGCAGAAGTAGTCTCTTTCTCTCTTTATTTCTCTCTGTTGGTCTTTAGTCGATAAACTGGGTATAACTGGGCCACGTTGACATCTGATGTTTTTCCTTATCATTATGACCCTTCATTTATGTGGGTTACTTTCCTCTGGGGTTTGGCTGTGGATGAGTTTAGCCTAATTGAGGAGAGCAAGGGGGTTAGTTATCCTGGGGAGACGTTTGGAGACCAGGACTGGTTTCCCATGTGTCATCAACCTGCTTCTAGGATGGCCTGAGGGTCCGTGGGGACTGCTTGTTGAACTGACCCTCTGCTTGTGGCACCTCTGCTTTTCACCTGATTAGGCATTACCCGAAGGACCGGAGCTTCCCGTATTTCTGTTTCCTTCCTATATCTTCTTTTCCTTCTCCTCTTCCTCTTAGTCTTGGACACCACTTTTGCTCCATTTCACTCCTCACCTTCCACTTTGGCCGTTGCCACAGCCACCAGCTCTGTGCAGGTGAAACCTGATGTTCCTGGTTCAGCAGTGGGGCCATGGTAATGGATGCCTACAGAACCCCCTTGGCACTCATGCACTTGTGTCCCCAAAATAAGACAGAGATAACACCCCAGGGTGCAAACTTTGTCCAATGTGGGTTGGGAGATGGTGGATAAATACTCCCCTTCTCCATAAATAATCTCTTTGTGCATCTTTCCTGTGGTCACTTCTGAGGCACATCTTGAATGGCTTCTCTGAAAGCCCCAGTTTCCCACAGCGGTGGGTCAAGCCCCACTGGGTCAAGCCCCAGTTTCCCACAGTGGTGAGTAACTCAAGTTTTCACCCTTATCTTTCCTTTCCTTCTATTTTGCCCACCACCTCTATCCCTGGGATTGCGTTCCAAATCAGCCACCTCCACACAAGTCCCCTGTCTAATGGTCCGCTTTCCAGGGGAAACCCAGGCCAAAATGGTCTAGAAACCAGAGCTTCAGAATGAATTCTGGAACTGGAATCACTCTATGGTCAGGGCAATGGGGTAAGTGGCACGATGACTCCTGACTTCTAGGAGTACCAGTTACTAGACTTTCATCGAGACGACAGGCCTGAGGGGCAAGTGGAGGGCAAAACATTATTAATACAGCAGTAGTAACATTTGAGTCATATGGGGACAACGGTAATTGTAAGGAGTTCAGTGTTGGTTGACTTTTGTTAACTGCTTTAGGAGCTGGGATGGATATGTTCTGTGTCACCTGAGCTAAGCTGGGACTACATTTCCCAGAATCCCCTTTTCTACATAGTCTGGTTAATTTGGTCTACAAGACCCAGGTGGGATTTGAAAGCAGCCATATTTGTTTGAAAATCAGAAGGTGTCTTGGTCCACTTGGGCTGCTGTAACAAAATAGCACAGCCTGGGTAGCTTATAAATAACAGAAATTTATCTCTCACAGTTCTGAAGGCCAGGAGTCCAAGAAGATGGTGTCATGGTCTACTGAGGGCCCTCTTCCAGGTCAGAGACTTCTCATTGTATCTTCACCTGGTGCAAAAGGCTAGGGAGCTCTGTGGATTTCCACTCACTTTTTTTTTTTTTTATGAGAGACCTAATCCCATTCAAGAGGGCTGCACCCTCATGAACTTAGCACCTCTCACAGGCCCACCTCCTAATACCATGACGTTGATTATTAGGATTTCAACATGTGAAGGGGCGGGAGGACATCAGCACAGACATTCAGACCACAATGGGATACCAGGCACTGTTGCAGCTCACAAATATCGTCGCTGTTCTGCTGGCTCCTCTCATGGGTATGAAGCAACTGCTAGCCCACAGCTCTTCCAGCTGTCACCAGATCTCCTCCTTCAGCTTCTCTGTCTCCTGGGCTGGACTGTTTGCCCAGCCTGCTTTTTAGTCTTAGCACTGGATGCAGAGGCAACAGCCGTGCAGAGACTATGTCACCAGCTCACACAACTGCATGAGGTTGAAGCCCTGTAATAAATCCCATATTCTAGATCATGTCTAGTGGTTCTATTTTTCGGATCAAACTCTGACTGATACAGAAGCCCTGAAAATAGAAAATGCAGGCTCGATTCAGTTAACTGTCAACTCAGGCACACTGTGAATGTCGGAAAGCCCCCAAGGCAGTTTTTAAAGAGATTCATCTCCTGCAGCTGCAGGGAAGACAGTGCCGAAATCCAGGCTCAGGCACCGATTGTAGGGACAGCAGACTACACAGGACAGTGAAAACACAACCCCACCAAGTCTATGCCAAAGGCAGGGCCGGGAGAGGAGAGGGCTATGAGTTCTGGCCTTAGGACAATTGGATAGACAAGCCTGAGAATCTTGGGTTCTCCAGATTCTCCTATAACTCTGGGCTGGAAAAGCAGACTCTTTCCCTTGCAGGGGAAAGGAGACTTCTCCTGCCTGAAAAGCTACAAAATCTCATAAGTTGATTCTTGTCTTCCTTCCTTAAGGTCTTGCCTCTCATTTCTTTCTGACCATGAGTTACAATCAGGTCATAGAGTAGCCCAAGTGAGGAAATATAGTCACTCCTTTGGGAGGAAACAGCATCCTTCTCCTCCCAGGTACAGGGTCTGGCTGATATGAACTGGTAAGAAGGCGGGGGGAACCTGTGAAGGAATAGATCCTGAGAAAACCCACTGGTGATGGGACACAAGCATCTTTGCTCAAAGAAGCTCTGGATGATTTCCTAAGACTTATCTTCCAGTTCACTGAATTTCTTTTCCCCAGTGTCTAGTCTGCTCTTCAAACTACCCTCCAATTAATTACTTTTATTTAGTGGACTATATTTTTCATTTTCAAACTTCTACTTAGCTAGGTTTTTTTCAAGTGTTCCTGTTCTTTTTTTCTTTTTTAAAGTAAACTCTACCCTCAATATGGGGCTCAAAATCACAACCCTGAGATCAAGAGTTGCATGCTCTATTGACTGAGCCAGCCAGGCACCCCTGTTCCTGTTCTTTTTAAATAATATTCAGTCTTGTCTAATAAATTCTATTCCTTTATATTTAAAAATTAAAACAGTTATTTTAAGGATGTGTTTTTAGAGATTGATTCATTATCTAAATTTCTTAAGAAAGTACATTCTGCAATTTGTTGCCTTTCTTGTCTCTCTCTCTCATGGGGCTTAGTTTCCTCATATGATTCGTAAAATACACTAGTACTTTGGAGAAGTACGTCATCAGAAACCAATTTTCCTTTTTTTTTTAAGATTTTATTTTAAAGTAATCGCTACACCCAACATGGAACTTGAACTTGCAACCCCAAGATCCAGTGTCACATGCTCCACTGACTTAGCCAGCCAGGTATCCCAATTTTACTTTTATTTCTGCCATCTTTTAAAATTTTGTCGGTCAGACTAGTTTTTCAACTGCCCTCAGCTGTAAATTTGTTCAGGCCCCATGCCTTTTATATTCTTGTAGGAACTAGAAAGTTCTACAGTCACTTTACATTGAAAGCATAGTTTATGTCCAGTCCCATGTAATACTTCATATTTAAATTTTCATTAAAAGGCCAAGACTTTGATGCTCTCTTGTAGCAGGTTATTTTGGAAAGGGGGTATGGTTGAGTCCTTTCTCTCTCCCTCGCTTTCTCCCTTTCCTTCTTGCCTTGCCTTTTTCTTTCTCTCTTTTTCTTTCTTTCTTTCTTTCTTTCTTTCTTTCTTTCTTTCTTTCTTTTCTTTCTTCCCCTCCCTTCCTTCCTTCCTTCCTTCCTTCCTTCCTTCCTTCCTTCCTTCCTCTCTTTCTTTCCCGAATTCTTTTGTGCTGGCTTAGTGAAAATGGTTTCTGATCCCCTGGGACTGGAGGAAAGATGAAGAGAGGTGAACATTCCTAACCAAATGGTAGTGTGATTAGATGGTTCTGTGCTATCTGAGTGTTTAAAGTTGACTTGTTTCCCTTGGGTGTGTTTATGGATTCTTCTGAGACTTCCTTTCCCATCTGTTCTCTTCATCTGGGTGATGCACATGCCTTCAGCTGTCTCATGTACTTTTCACACCTCCTCGGGTCCAGTGGTACCTTCAGTTTCTCTCTGCTCAGGTCTATTTATGTGAAGGCCTTATGTCAACTCTCTGTGAACCTTATGTCAACTCTCTCTTCTACATGGCCCACATTCAGTCCATGGGAAATACACGTGCATCTTTTACCCCAACACAATCTGGGGAACAGGCTGAACCTGAAGCATCTGTCTTTCCTATGGCTTGTCTGTCCACAGCCTACCAAACTGCTTCTTGCACAGGTGGGAATCAGATACTAGCCCACGTGTCTGCCATTCCCTCCTCTCTCTCTCTCTCTCTCCTCATTGCGCAAAGTGGGTCTTGGCACACCAACTCTCTCCAAAGAAATCCACCAATCCCCAAGTCCTCTCCATGATGTGGGTGAGGAATTTAAGAGTCATTTAACTAGTTCTAGCCTACCTCCTTCAAGGGGAACCCGGGTAGCTAGCTCAGTCTGTTAAGCATCTGACTCTCAATTTTGACTCAGGTCATGAGTTCAAGCCCCAAGTCGGGTTCCACACTGGGCTGGAGCCTGCTTAAGATTCTCTCTCTCCCTCTCCCTCTGGCTCTTCCCCACTTGTGTACTCATTCTCTCTCTCTCTCAAAAAAAAAAAAAACAACAAACAAACAAACCCAAAACCTACCTCCTTTGCAATTTCTGCGTGGAAGGCTAATGCACAACTTACTTTGAAATACTTTACCTATCAACATGGGATCTCAGCCCATTAAAGAGTTTTTTTCTTTTTGAGGGCTCCTGGGTGGCTCAGTCGGTTGAGGGTCTGACTCTTGATTTTGGCTCAGGTCATGGTCTCATGCATCTCATGCACTGGCAGTGCAGAGCCTGCTTGGGATTCTCTCTCCCTCTCTCTCTGCTCCTCCTCTGTTTCTGTACTCTCACTCTCTGTCAAAATAAAGAAATAAACATTAAAAAAAAAGAAAAAAAATTTTTAAAGTAGGATTCATGCCCAGTGTGAAGCCCAACACTGGGCTTGAACCCTTGACCCTGATATCAAGACCTGAGGTAAGATCAAGAGTCAGATCTTTAACTGACTAAATGACCCAGGTGCCCCAACTCATGAAAGAATTGTTAAATAAGAGCCCGTCTTGAATGGGAATGGAGTTTCTTTGGGTTACTCATGACCTTGGGTTTCAGAAGTGCTGTAACCAGATGATTCCACATATGCCTTTCAAATTTCATTGTTCTAGGCTGATAGATATATCATATGTATATCATATATATCTCATATATATGATACATATATATGAGATATATATGATATACATATGATATATATGTATATATATGATACATATATATATCATATATATATGATACATATATATGAGATATATATGATATATATATGACACATATATATATGATATATATGAGATATATATCATATATATATATTACATTCTCACTATGCAGTTCCCGCACCCTGTCAGTGCTTGTGAACTTGGACTCCACTCCTGCAAATGGTGCCAGCTTGGGATTTTGATTTCTCTCAGGTGACCATTTTACCACCTGAAACCCTGGGTAGATGATTCATCCTTCCGATCAGCCAAGGGTGTTTTTAGACATTCTGATTCTCTTTTTTCCAATTTCTCCACTAAGCTTGGTTCTCTTCAAAAACTTAAAGGGCATTAGAGAGGGTGATTTTTTGCAAACACAAAAACCAAGCAGGGTCGGGGGTATTTATAAGCTCCTGGAAAGACTCCAGTTAAGTCTGGCTTCAGGGGAGGCTTTTTCCGGGCACCAACAAAGGGACCGACACTATTATTCCCTCCTCCTTTTCTCAGTTCTGCTTGCTCCAAGTTGGCTGTGTTCTCAGGAGGGTTTGCTCCTCAGTTTGCCCAGGTTGGGACTTAGCTACTTCCATGGCAGTGGTTCTCAACCAGGGGCAATTTTGCCCCCTAGGGGACATTTGGCAATGTCAGGAGACATTTTTGGTTGTCAGAAATGGGGAGGAGGGGCAGATGCTAATCGTATGTAGTATGTAGTATGAAGAAGCTAGAAATACACAGGACACCTTCCCTGTCAGCTCCCCTTTGACAACAAAGAATTATTCAGCCTAAAATGTCAGTAGTGCTGAGGTTGAGACACCCTGTCCCTGGTCAACATGCTTTCTCTTCTATACTTAGTAGGGAAGACAAAACCTATGTTCCAGGATTCCCTGAAAAAAAGTCCTGATTGGAGCAGTTTGATAAGTCGCAGCCACTTCTCAAAAGACATTTTCTCTCTTTTGTAACTGAAGCCTTTTCTCTTTACTTCCTTCTTTCTCCCAGATCTTTATTATGTTGACAGACTTAGCTTCTGTGTTTAAATCCTCCTAGCTTTTCTGGCCTCTTTTCCATTAGTGGGTGGAAAAGGGGGGTGTGTAGTGCACACATTTAATCTCGCTTTTGCCACTTATGCGTACATTTATTTTACATGGTTGAGAGCACATTGCATACAAACACACACACACACACACACACCCATGCACACAACTTAACATTGACTATTATGCTTTTTTCTTTTGATGCTGTATAATGGGTATTTCCTCATGCCATCACATACTCTTCGTAACGAACACTTTAAATTTCCTTATGAGAGTTCATCATAGAGATAAACCACACTTAAGTTACTCATTACCTATTAATTTTGGTGTCTTCCATAGTAACTATAGAATACGAGGATGGACTTTTTATGTGGTGACTTCATGGACTTTAGGAGCAAAACTAATGCAGGTCCGTGTTTGTTTTCTCGGGGCTGAGAGTATAAGGACAGGTTACAACAAGTGGATTCCAAATCATTAAATACTGTATTTGAATTATCAGAGGAATTTGTTAAAAATATAAATTCCAAGGCCCAGACTCTGACTACTAACTTAGAATCTCCATGTATGAAACCTGAACAAAGGTCACCCTAATCATTCTCATGGATAGTTAGATTTTGGAACCACTGATATTGTTGACCTAAAAGAACAGCTAATTTGCTCTTTGCATAAACTCTCATTCTTAAATACTAGTTGTTTTACAATGACACTTTTGGAAGTATGGTTCCAAATGATAGTTGTAGTAGATATTTGTCATTCATCATGGTCAGGCAGCAACGGAATCCCATTCTTGGCTTAGGGAATGCTTCCTGTTTTGAGTCTTGGTTTGGAGCCCAAACTATCCTGCATAGACCCTAAAAATAGTCTATATTTGGTTTTTTAGTGTCCCTTGAAACTAAGGCCCAGGCATGGGCCTCAGAGCCTGCCAGTTGGTTGTATCCATGTCAGACTTTACCTGTGGCCCTAAAATTACAAGAAAGCAGGGATCTGGAGTTTTCTGAGTACAGGAGGCAGCAGCAGTGGTGGCAAATTGGTGTTCCTGATGATAAAGAGGGACAGAAGCCAATGAAAGTGTCCAGATATCAGGGCCAGTGTCAATGGTTTCCTCATCAACTCAGTTCTGAGGTGTGATTTGGGAATTGTTTCTGGACACTGAACCTGAAATCTGGTTCTCCATTTCATGGTGAATCCATGAGCTATCCAATACCCATAAAATAATTAGTAGACAACTAACCAACCAACCAACTAACCAACCAACCAACCAACCAACCAATCAATCTCTCCTTTTCTAATTGATCATGTAGAGTCAGCTTCAGTGCATGAAGCTGAATGGGTCTATTGTACTACTATCGAGGAAAGCAGTAGATATGTAACTTAGATCCCAATTAACAAAGATGACTTTCTATTCAGAAAAGTGGTTGTTGAAGCCTGTGTTTTTGTCCTGAAGCAGGGGTTATCTCAGGTTTGCATGGTGGTAAGCCACAGGGGAGTCTGTAGACAAAAAACATCGTCCTTAAAAAGAAGCTAGAAATATACTTGGAAGCCTGGAGACATTCTCATTAAAGGCCCTATAATTCCACACCACGGAACAAGGAAGGGAACATTGTGGCAAGGAATATTGCAAAGTCATGGTTCTAGTTGGTAACCTGGACATGGAGTGACCTGCAGGGGGACCCAGGTGAAGCCTCTTTGGAAACACATAGGCCCACCAGGATGAATTAGCTAAAAATCAGATCCTTAGATTATAGCATGCAATAATATGATGGATGAAGCTCTGTAGTGTTGTCCATTTGAACATCGATGGATTCTTGCCCAAATAAAAAAAAATTTTTTTTGGCATAGCTGAATTTGAACTGTTCTTTTTCACAGTAATTAGCCAACAGTTTGAGTTGGGTCTTAAGTCTTTTCATGTTGTAAAGTTGCTACCCGCCCCCCCTGCCCCCCGGCCCATGTTCATGTAACTCATTCATCTTCCTATTAACTATGGTAGGAAGGCGGGCATCCTATGCATCTGAAATAGAATCAACTTGTCTAATATGTACGAATTAAAATGAAATAGGATATAGAAAGCCCTATTTTATCCTGTTTAAAAATGGAATTTTGTCTGACCTAAGATCATGTGTAGCCATTCTGATTCTGGCAATAGTATTATGATACGGGTTTTGGGCAATGTTAATCATCTGGGATGTTTGCCAAGATCATCAAGTTTAGTGAAAAGACAGTCCCTGTCCAGAGAATCAAAGGCTGATGATAGACTAATAAGTGTGTTATGAAGTCTTACATTGTTCATAACTAACTTCTCAAGAAGATTTATCATATACAAGAAGCAGAGTATAAAATTGTTCTTGTGGATAAGTTGTACCTAAAACCTTTTTGCTCTTCATGCGTGATGCTTTCTTCAGAGGCTTACTGAGAAGAAAGACAATATAGAATTCTGAGAATAAATCCTTCAAGTTAATGAGTTTGTAATCTTAGATGGGTGACAGAAGCTCTTTCTGAAGATGGGGTAGACTCTACTTTGTGTTTGGTCCAAGGGATCTATAACCTAGAGTCATTTTGTGTAGAACTGTCAGTAAGGATTGGGGTAAATGTCTACACTTTGTCTTGAAGGTGCAACCCAGAAACCAGAAAGCAATCCTGTCTTTAAAAGGATACAAATGTACAAAATTAGATAAAATCTGGCCAAGAGATTACCTCAGTTATATCCAGGGCTATCTGGGGGAGTGGACACCATTGTTTCCTGGATAAACCAATGGTAGAGTTAGGGCTGTTCTCTTGATAACATAACAGGTAGGTAGAAGGAGAATGCGGAGTTTTTGGAAGGGAAGCAGGCCAGGGTGGAGGAGATTCCTATACTCAGCTACAGAGAATTCAGGATTCTATGAAACATGGAGGGGTGATTTTCAGACTGGAAGCTCCAAAATACTAACTCAGTTATCAGGAGTTACTTCGTTTTCTACAGCGTCTTACAGAAGTTATGTTATGGGTACCTGTGCCACCAAATCTATTAAGGCTAAATCTAAATTTCATTAAAAATGAATTTTTGGCAAATGAGAGGCTTTGAATTTGGATTTTGAGGTCGCTTCCTCTGTGTTCCAATTGTGATGTCAGCTCCCTAATTTTGTCAAGTTTTTAGGTGTTTTTTTTTTTCCCAAACATTCAAATTAAGAGACCAGATCACCATCCTTCTGGTGGCTTAGATGTGTTGGATGACATTCAGAAAGATGCTTAATCTGCCCCTGGTGATTTTTTTTTTATCCTTTGGATCCCAGAATTTTATTTATGAAAACTTAAAATATGGAACTTATTTTGAAGACATATGTGTTTACTCACAGCAAGATGAGATGGTAAATAGGTTGGGAGGCTGGTACTTGATGCCCAGTCAGGGCAAGAATCAACGGTGATGGTCTAGGCAAACTGTCTACTTCAGGGGTCCAAGAGGTCGTGGAACTCGGATTCAAATCCAGTTCTACTTGGTTTTTGGGTTTACAGCCTTGACATTTTAAGTTTTAGGTTCCATTTTTATGCTGTTTCAGAATAAGTTGGTTAGAAGTTAATTAGCAGTATAGGTAATAGGGGCACCTGGGTGGCTCATTCGGCTAAGCATCTGACTTTGGCTCAGGCCGTGATCTCATTGTTCCTTGAGTTGGAGTCCTACATGGCACTGGCAGCTTGCAGCCCGCTTCAGATCCTGTCTCCCTCTCTCTTTGCCCCTCCCCCACTTGCACTGTCTCTCAAAAAAAAAAAAAAAGAATAAACAGTAAAAAAAAAAATAGAAGTATGGGTAATAAGACTGAATGAGGAGTCTGGGTCAAGTCTAGGTACAATTAATAGTTTAAATAGCTTTATTGAGATATAATGTACATACCATTTAATTTATTAAAGTACAAAATTCAAGTACAATACTCACAAGGTTGTGCAACCATCATCATAATCTAATTGTAAAATACTTTCATCCCCCCCAAAAGAAACTCCATGCCCATAAGTAGTTACTCTTCACCACCCCTATCCGCCAGCTCTAGGCAACTATTAATCTATTTTCTGTGTCTATAGGTTTGCGTATTCTGAACATTTCATACAGGTGGAATCATACAAAATGCGATCTTTTGTGACTGGCTTCTTTTACTTAGCATGTCTGCAAGTCTCAGCTCTATTGTAGCATGTATCAGTGCTTCATTCCTTTTTCTTGCTGAACAGTGTTCCCTTCTAGGGGGGATATACCACATTTTCTTCACCCATTCATTAGTATTGATGAATATTTGGGTTGCTTCTACTTTTTAGCTATTGTGAATAACGTTGCTGTGAATATCAGTTTCTCCACATACTTACCAACACTTGGAATTATTATTTTTTACTGAAATTCATTTGTATTTTCCCTTCCTGTGCCCTTCTGTGATTTCCCAGCACTCCTGCCCACTGAAACCCACTACTCTGGGCTGTTTCCCGGCTACTGTTGGACCCCGACTACACTGTGCTACCTGAGATTACTGTGTGCAGAACTCATGTTTTGGACTTTCCCTCCTCCATCAAGATATGACCATCCCATATGCTATTCCATTGTGGCTCTGCTGTGTTTGTATATTAATTTGATAAACTCATTTTATTAAGAAGTAATGACTGGTAATAGTGTGCTATGCTGGGAAATCTGGATTTTAACAGGGTACTCTTAAAGATATATAACTTAGTCCATGGGATAGATTACTTACAGCAAAATTTAGGCAGGATGAAAGAAAATGGTTGAGAGAGATGTTTTCAGCAGGGCCTAAAAGACTAATGTGATTTAATTTAGTTTCTTTCTTTCTTTAAAAAAAAATTTTTTTTAATGTTTATTTATTTTTGAAGGAGAGACAGAGTGTGAGAAAGGGCAGAGAGAGGGAGACCCAAGAATTTGAAGCAGGCTCCAGGCTCTGAGCTGTCAGCACAGAGCCGGATGCGGGGCTTGAACTCACGGGAGGTGAGATCATGAGCTGAGCTGAAGTCGGACATTTTAACTGACTGAGCCACCCAGGCGCCCCAAATTTGGTTTCTTTCTTATACAGCTCTGCAAACACACTTAGAATAAGGCGCTTTCAGTACTGGAAAACCCAGTCCTCTTTCTTCCTTTCATTGAAAACCGCCCTTAATGTGATGATGGATATTACTGATCTGGTCTAATTCTAGGTAAAATCCTACTTGGCACATTTCTTAGCCAACTTCCAGCAAATTGGAAATAGTTAAATGATTCCCTAGCAGATTACAGTGGTGCGAAGTTTGGCAAATCAATAAATCTAGAGCAGGCTAAATAAACGTAGTTTTGAAGAATATCTTATGGGTTCTCGTCTTCCCCAAATGTTACCACCTTTGGCACTGGGTTTGCATTTAAGAATACTTAGGAGTTCCTCGGCGGCTCAGCTGGTTGAGTGTCTGACTCTTGATTTCGGCTTGGGTCTTGATCCCCGGGTCTTGGGATCGAGCCCCGGGTCAAGCCCGGCGTTGGGTTCTTCACTGAGCAGGGAGCCTGCTTAGGAGTATCTCTCTCCCTCTGGCCCTCTCATGCGTGGGCGCTCTCTCTCTCTCTCTCTCTCTCTCAAAGAAAAAGAGTACTTAGAAGATCTTAAAAAACTTTTGCCTCTTTTTGAATCCATGGGAAAATTAGGCTTTCTAGTAATTCTTGGTCGAATAAATCACTTTATGGAGTTGGAAATGCTGTTATACATGTTGCTTCTCCTCTGGCAAATACTTGGTTATCACCATGTTATGGGAGTTGGCTCTTAGGGTTCTGCTCTTCACGAGAAAGGGACCTGCTGAAAACAAGTTTGCGCACTGTATAATTTCTATGGCTTGTATTAATGCAGACAGTATAGTCACCATAAAGAAGAAAAATTACCAGTGGAAGATAAAACTGAAATACTAGTTGCATTACAATCGTATTCTAGTGCTGCAATAAATTGCATGAAGCCAATAAAGCAAAACTAACTGAAGATATTTGGCACAAACCAAAAATGAAATGGGAGTCATTATACTGTCTGCTACAGGGACATGCCTCGATGTAGTTAAAGCAATAAACTACCTGGGAGTAATCTTTACTTATTTTAAATTGCATATTCCAATTGCAAAGCTGTTTCTGGCATTTTTGCCACACTTAACTTTACTGAGCTTAGGAGAGAATTATATGCCTGAATAAGTCATCTTCTACTAAGTGTGCTTTCCTCTCTCTAGTCACTAATAACGCACTCGAGTCATTATATTGTTTATTCTGAAATTAATCATAGTTTTCTGCCATTAATTCGCTTTTCTCAAACAGACTGGAACTGAATTGATCCCGAACTCCAATCACAACTTCCTTTGTCAGTGGCTTCCCATCTTTCCTTATTAAGATCCCAGGCTTTTTAGGTTTTCACGATCAATGAGCCTTTCTCATCACTGAAGGAACCCAAATAGGTCAAACCCATTGGGATTTTAGCAGTGAACTTTTATATAGTGTTAAGTAGTTTTTCAGGAAGACAGATTATCTGAGTTGATGGGTGATTTGCCCAGGTGTACTGTTCTTTTATATGTTAATAGATCTTTTACCTTCAAAGGAATGTTCCCTTGAGTCAGCAACTCAGAAAGCAATCCTGTCTTTAAAAGGATACGAATTTACAAAATTAGATAAAATCTGGCCGAAGGATTACCTCAACTGTATCCAGGGCTATCTGGGGAGTGGGCACCATTGTTTCCCGGATAAACCAATGGTAGAGTTAGGGCTGTTCTCTTAATAACATAACAGGAAGGTGGAAGGAGAAGGGGACGTGTTTGGAAGGAAAGCAGGCCCTGTAGGAAAGGACAGAATAAGCCTGTCCTTGCTCTAATCTAGTTGCATTTTGATTGTTAAAGTGCATTAACAGCGCTGTTTGCATTCAATGACTGAGGCCGCAATTCGTATCTTGTTCTAGAAATTTATTCTAGGGAGATAATCATGATTGGGTTAAATCTGTTTGGACAAAGAGCATTGTAGTAGTAAAAAGCTAGACACCGCCTTGACATCGCAGAATTTGAGACCTTAAGGAAGTTCTAGTACCTGCACAAAGAGGGTATGGGTCTGCAACCATTAAATCAGCTATTGTGGGACTCGCGCTTTGGGAAAAGGTGGGTGAAATATGACCTGAAAAGCAGGTTATAATATAGCAAGAACAGGACTATGTCTTTTTTTCTTTTTTTCTTTTTGGCCATTAATGTATGCATTTACATAAAGCAAAACAAATTAATGCACCAGATTCTTAAAGGTGGTGTTTTGTAGTGGTATTATAAGTGACTTGTTTTCTTCTTTTTGTTTATATGTTTTCCAAGCTTATTATAATGAATATGTATTACTTTTGTAAACAGATAAAAATATGGCTTGAGAAAAGTCCATAATGAAATACATGTATTACAATGATTATTCGGGTCTTTGCCTTCATCTTTTTAATTTTAATTTTTAATGTTTATTTATATTTGAGAGAGAGAGAGAGAGAGAGAGAATGAGCTGGGGAGGGGCAGAGACACAGAGACAGAATCTGAAGCAGACTCCAGGCTCTGAGCTGTCAGCACAGAGCCCGACGCAGGGCTCAGACTCACAAGCGGTGAGTTCATGACCTGAGTCGAAGTCGGACGCTTAACCGACTGAGCCACCCAGGCGCCCCTTTCCCTCCGTCTTTAGGCTAGAGGTGAGCTGAGTCCCAGGCGCAGCCTCTGCTCTTTCCTTCTGGGTCTCCCTCCTCTTCTGTAGCCTTGGCAGCTTTGGAACCAATGTTATCTGTGCATCTTTGGGGGTGGGAGTCTTAGATCCCATGGGAATCATATCAGCTGCCTTTGTGGAGAAGGGGTTCATGGAGACGGTTCCGAATGGCTTCGGATACCCTATTCCTTTCCCAAAGTCACCCTTTCTGCATTGCCCTGGAGGTTTTATGGGTGGTGGGGAGCATATCTTCTAACAACTTTCGTGCCTCTTCTGAGAGAGGCAGTTGTTCAGAAGTGTAGAGAACTGCTCTAAAGTCAAAGGGAGTTCAAGTCGTGGTTCTGCGTGCCTTTGAGCAAGTCAGCTTCTCTGCACCTGTTTCCTCATCGGTGAAGTAGATAGAATAAGACTTCTTATCTCACAAGGCAGTTCTTACTATTGTGTTGCCTTTGACTTGGGTTGTACCCCAAGTATGTGAAGGCCACGTAGGATACCCGAATATGCCACCCCAGAATAAGCCGCTTTGGCATATTGAGTACTTTAAATTAAAGGCACTTGTAGAATAACAGATGTAAAAAGGGCACTCTGACCTTCGTTTTCCTTCTTGAAGGCAGGAAATAAAACTCCCTTGGGAAAGGTACCAATCCTGTGCCAGGAGGAAAGAAACATTCTTATCACCAGAGACGGGGAATCAAGGTGGAGAGGAATCTGTACAAACACACCTGGTTGAACTAACCCTTGCGTTCCTGGTCACTTTTCCGCATTTAACTACGCTAGCCCAGATCTCTGCATTTTGTCATGTTTTCACAATTTACTACTCCTCGTCCAACCTAACATAGAAACTTTGGGCCCTAACTGCTTCTTTGGGCCTTCATTGTGCGTGTGAAGGCTCCCGCGTGGGTACAAAAATTATTGGATAGAATTTGCATGCTTTTCTCCTGTTAATCTGTTTTGTGCCATTTTAATTCCTAGGCCCAGCCAGAGACCCTGCAAGGTAGAGGAGAAATTGTACTTCCTCTATAGCAGCCACTGAGGGGTATTTGCTAATTACTGACAAAGAGAACGGATATCACAAAGCAGACGATGTATTGTCTTATATCTTGTCAGGCCCTGTCCTGACTCTGACAGATGTCCTCTCACTTAATATTTAAATTAAATACTTAATTTAAGGGGGAGGCCCTGCCGGTATATTCCCACTTAGAAGACGGTGAACCTGAGACCCAGGTGCCCACAACTGCATAGCTTCTGAGGGGCCTTCAATCCCTGCTCAGTCTCTGACATCCCTTATAATATTTAGAAGTACTGCTGACACTCAAGATTTACAATTAATTTCTCTTCTAAATTGTGCGTCTCAAGGTCAGAATCATCAACAGTTCTGAGCTGCCCACAATATATAGGACACCCAGCTGCATATGTCCTAGTCCCAAGTAAAAGGAACTAGAAGAAAATGTTCTTTGCTATGTTCAAGGTTCCTGGTTTCAATCCATCACCGAACTAATAACCTAAAAGAAAATGGTGTATTTGCATGAGACGTGTCTTCTGAATGCAGAGGAGGTGAATGGTGGCCCATTGTGTCTTCTTCATTATGGACAAAACCAACTGGCATTAATTAATTACATTTTCTTTCTTTCCTTGCAAGGTAACTGCCCTTAAATTTTTGCTACAAAGAGAGCGAATTCCATTGTGCTTCCATCAAATGTCATCCTTTAAATAGGCAGGATTTGTTTTTGCTGATGTCTTACAAACCTTGCAGTCTCGCCTAGAGCATTCCTCTCTCTTGGGCCTGCCAAGGGCATCACGTTTTTTTCAGAAAGTCTGTGACATCACAGTGGGTGTCACCTTCACTTCCTTTGGGAGTCCTTGGAAAAACCACAGCTGGGAGACTGACTTTTCCTCTCAACACGAGACTTTACAAATAACAGCCGTCTGAAAAAACAATAAATAAAAAGAAATAACTGACTCACTTTTTCCGTCTTGTAAATCAGCCTCCTTTTTCCTAAAGTTGTAAACTAGTGACAAAATGAATTGATTCAATGTTTTATTACTCATTTACTGCAAAATATTATGCAGTCTTGGCAAGTTGATGAGGGACTATGTGACTGAGAACATTTCTCCAATAATTCGAGAAATTTTGCTAGTTCTATCCAGAGTCACTATACACACGAAGCTAAGGAGGCAACTCTTACGATTACCGTACTGCCACAAGGTAACATTTATTCAGGGACTCAGTATGTGCCAGGCGTGGTCTTTCATTCAGTTCTCACAATTACCCTGTTGTGGCCTATTCCATCTAGGCACCCCATCCCCCCAACGTGGGGCTTGAACTCAAGACTCTGAGATCAAGAGTTGGACGCTCCACCTACCAAGTGCCCAGGAGCTCCAAGTCACTATTTTTATTTTTTAAACCTTATTGTCTACAGGAGGAAAGGGAGGCTGTGTAAAGCTTGGTGAATTGCCCAAGAACATCACGCTGCCAGTGTGAAAACGGATTCTGTAACTCGTCCTGCCTATCTGTCAAGGCCGGTCTTCCTCACCACTGTGTCATAGCTTTGCTCAGGAGTGATTGCAAGATTATACCACTCAGGGGCGCCTGGGTGGCTCAGTCGGTTAAGCGTCTGACTTCAGCTCAGGTCGTGATCTCGCGGTCTGTGGGTTCGAGCCCCACGTCGGGCTCTGTGCTGACCGCTCTGTCAGCACAGAGCCCGGAGCCTGTTTCGGATTCTGTGTCTCCCTGTTTCTCTGACCCTCCCCTGTTCATGCTCTCTCTCTCTCTCTGTCTCAAAAATAAATAAATGTTAAGAAAAAAAAAAAAAGATTACATCACTCATAGCCCGCATTGTCGATCTGGCTTTGGACATGTGAAAGGCATGGTTCCCTGAAGGAGCAAATTCTAATTTCAAGGCTGAAATTAGAGATGGATGGGGACCTTCTATTTCTTGTATGTCACACGATCATTTTTCAAAAGAGCTTTGTGTCGGGAGAAATCTATGGTCACGTTTGAAACGGTTTCAAACTGAATGTGGAAATGGGAAGACTCGACCATGTCAGGGCGTTTTGAACATGACAGCATCGGAGAGGGCTTGGTGTATGTCGCCTGCCACTGCTTCCTGTTCAGTCCCAGCTTCTCCTGAGGTGGGGCCTAGAGTTCATTTTGCTCGATGGCTGTTTGCAGCCAGATCTATTGACAGGCTCATACCACAATCGCGGTCTGTCCACTTGGCCTTTCCCCATAGTCCCTGTTTGGTTTCTAAGACACTCATCCTTTCAGTTATTTCATTTTACTTTTATTTATTTTTAAGTTTATTTATTTATTCTGAGAGAGAGAGAGAGGGAAGGAGAGAGAGCGTACATGAACGGGGGTGGGGCAGAAAGAGCGAGAGAGACAGAATCCCAAGCAGGCTCCGCACTGTCAGTGCAGAGCCCAACGTGGGGCTCAGACTCACGAACTGTGGGTTCATGACCTGAGCCGACCCCAAGAGTCCGTCACTTAACTGGCTGAGCCACCTAGGCACCCCTTATTTATTTATTTTTTTTTTACTTTAGAGAGAGAGCATGGAGCGAGTCGCCCAGGGGCCCCTAGATCAGTCCTTCTTTTCCCTAACCCCCTTCATACATTTGTAAAACATTTCGATTCTTTTGTCAGAGTCTGTGTTTCATCCTACGATCTCCCCATCTCCTGGTTGACTTAAAACAAATCTGCATACATTGAAGTTCACTGTTTGTGATGGAAAGCTTTATGGGTTTTGACAAATGCATAATAAAATGCACTTCCCGCCCCATTTCCATTCGGAATAATCCTACCATCCTAAAATTACTCTACGTGTCCCCTTTGTAGTCTCATCCTTTCTCCCCCCACGGTTTTGCTTTGCCTGAAACTTACTTTTGCTCTTCCAGGAGTGTCTAACTCCTCCAATTAAGGATGGCTCGGGCACCTTCTCTTCTGTGAATTCCTTCCTTTGCATTCTTCCCTCCTGATCCCACAACGCACGCATTGCAACCCAAACATCATCATTACGGAGGTTCCTACAGCACTTTGCTATTACTTCTATTATAGAATTTATTTTATTTTTAAAAAAAATTTTTTTAACGTTTATTTTTGAGACAGAGAGAGACAGAGACAGAGCATGAATGGGGGAGGGTCAGAGAGAGAGGGAGACACAGAATCCAAAACAGGCTCCAGGCTCTGAGCCGTCAGCACAGAGCCCGACACGGGGCTCGAACTCACGGACCGCGAGATCACGACCTGAGCCGAAGTCGACGCTTAACCGACTGAGCCACCCAGGCGCCCCTAGAATTTAAATTTTATAATGAGAATATTATGTGAGGTTTTTTTTTTGTCTTCCCCCCGCCATAGTCAGCTCCTGGGGACCAGAGACTATGCTTTATTCACTGTTATTTCTCAAGAGCTTGGTTTACCGTTTATGCTCATTAAATGTTTGTGGTTTTCTGAATTGGATACGTTATATAGCTAATATTCAGATTAACCAGCTAATTAAACTGAACAAGTATTTATTGAGCACCAGATAAGTTCCTGGCAGTTTAATAGGTGCTGACTGTGAGGAATACAAAATGAGCACTGTATTTTCAAATGTCTGTGGGCTGATAATGTCATTGAAACAATAGTTAGTGGTTGATACCGAGATGTGTTTGCGGTCGGGAGGTTGGGGCCAGGGGTGAGATGTCCTAGTCTGGTATTTTGGCCGGGTGAAGTTTCAGTGATCCAGAATCACTGTGTTCGGGTATCAGGAAAAGAAATACTGATTCAGGAAAAGAAAAAGAAATTAGAAACAAGAAACCAAAGGAAACTAGCTCTTTCAATGTCTCCTCTTGAAAGGGAAAAGGACGGACTCAAGGGTCCCATGGCTTACCTGCCTGGCTATTTTTATGCTCCAAAGGCAGCACGTGTGTATTATATAATAAAGAATTTGTCTAGTCTTTGTCTGGGTTTCTGGCACGGAGCTAAGACCCTTGGAATTTCCCACGTGACAGGACTGTCTTTGTTATTCGTGAGCCCTTCCTCCTGTCGCACCTGAATTTATGCTAATGAGATGACTCATGGTGGGCTCCCGGGTAGCATCAGGATGTCAGGGTGGGGGCTGGTCACCAGAAAGGCCAACCATGCGATTAGAGGCTCGGAGCCAGCTTGACCTGTACACAGCAGGGGGATCGGAGACTGAGTTCAATCACATGGCCAGTGACTTCATCAATCATCTTGACATCATGAAACCTCTCACTAAAAACTCTTAGACACTAGAGCTCAGTGGAGCTTCCTGGTTGGTGAATGCATCGATGTCCTGGGAAGATCAAGTGTCCCCATTCCACCGGGAGAGGAGTATAGACGGCCCTGTCAGACCTCACCCTAGGTGTCTCTTCATTTACCCAGTTGGGATTTATATTCTTTATAATAAAACTGTAATCATAAGTGTAATGCTTTCTTGAGTTCTGTGAGTCATTCTAACAAATGATCAAATCCGAGGGGGTCGTGGGAACCCCCAAATTTGTAGCCATCGGTTAAAAGCACACATGGCCTGGGACAGCCAAGGTCCGGCTGGTATCTGAAGTGAGGACAGACAATCTTTTTTTTTTTTTTTTAACGTTTATTTATTTTTGAGACAGAGAGAGACAGAGCATGAACTGGGGAAGGGCAGAGAGAGAGGGAGACACAGAATCGGAAGCAGGCTCCAGGCTCCGAGCCATCAGCCCAGAGCCCGACGCGGGGCTCGAACTCACGGACCGTGAGATCGTGACCTGAGCTGAAGTCGCTTAACCGACTGAGCCACCCAGGCGCCCCAAGAGGACAGATAATCTTATGGAAGACTGAGGACTTAATTCTGTGCTAAATTCAAGTGGCTAGTGGCAGAGTTGAATTGCAGTAAACCAGTAGGGGTTGAAATAGAATATAATATGTGCACCACCAATGAGGGAATCAAGGTTTGAATTCCAGGCTTAAGGTCAGGGAAGAGTAACGTTTGAGGGACTGGCTTCTCAAGCGTCTTCAAATCACAGCTTGTAGATTTCTTGCTACTTTTCATTTAATGGTGAAGGCAGATGGCTAGGTGCTATAGACTGAATGTGTCCCCCCTCCAGATTCACAGCATGAAACCCAATCCCCAATGTGGTTGCCTTAGGAGGTGGGGATTTTAGGAGGTGATTAAGTCATGAGGGCCGAGCACTCATGAATGGGATTAGTGTCTTATAAAAGAGGTAACAGAAAGCTCTCTTTCCCCTTCCTCCACGTGGAGACACGGTAAGAAGACCACCATCTGTGAACCAGGAAGCAGGCTCTTGCCAGACACTTGATCTTGGACTTCCAGCCTCTAGAACGAGAGAAAGAAATGCCTATTGTTTATGAGCCACATTGACTATGGTATTTTGTTGTAGCAGCATGAACGGACTAAAACAATAGAGAATACAGTTTGTGAATGGTGAAATGTGGGCCTGGGGTGGGGCCCCTGGGGAGACCATTTCAGTAGTAAGGCTGTGGTGTGGCGTCTGTATTTACCCCAGAACGTTGATGCCCTAGGCCTGGAGGGGAGGGCCACAGACCTGTCGACCCTCCCACCTAACGCCTCATACTGGGAGGTTCCTGATTCCTGATAGTCATGGTAGCAGGTGTTTATTTTTTTTCATCTCTAAAGGTAAATGTTATGGATATTGATATTCAAATGCTGTGTCGCTGAAAATGATCGCATTGCCAAAACCCAGCTTTATGCTGACAGGCCTAATTCCGACTGAACACAATTCACAAATCAATAAACTGTTATTATCTAAAGCTCCATGCCAGGATCTGAACATTGCCCTAATTTAATAGGACTTAACACAATTCTACATTACATTTCTACCCTTGTTCTGTCAGCTCAGAGAAAATACAAATATTTCTGAGGTCGTGACACCCTGGGTGACGCACGCCTGACTCTTTTGGGTGTCATTTTGGAGACAAAATTGCAAAGCAGGAAGTCCCCTGTGGGGCCTCTCAGCCTGTTTCTCACTCTCTTTTTCCCACCCAGACCTTCCTTTGCCAGAAGAGCCTTCCTCCAGCAGGAGTTAGCTCGTGATGGTGGTCCCTTTTCCAGGAGTATTTGCATTTTAGCGAGAAGCCCTTGAACACCTAGAAGTCATCAAGGCTCAAAGGAAAGTGTTGGAATGTTCTGGGTGGGAAAATACTCCAGGAGCAGAGAGGTGGGACGGGCCCAGCACCTGCCACTTTGAGACACTGTTACCTTAGGTACATTTTTAACTCGTCTGGGCTCTGTTTCTTTACCTAGAATGCCTGGGTTAGAGAAAACTGACATCTACTGAGTGCTTTACAGAATTATCTCATTTGGCCCTCTCCACAGCCTTATATAGTAAGCATTAGTGTTCTCATTCTTCAGGAGAGAAAACTGGGGCTCAGAGTAAATACAGAAATTATTCGAGAACATAGAGTTTCTCTGAGTGTTTTTGAAACTGGTGGCCTGAGACCTCTTTGAGTTGTCCTCGTGCGATGATGAACTGTTCTGATCCCCCCTACAACACCCTTCCACAGTGGGGTTTTGGCAGCAATGAACGGTGAGTTCTGGTACGTGATGAGAAGGCAGGCTCCCGTCAGCTTCTCAGAAGTGAGGATAGCTATGGAAGTGGGAGACACCTGATCCAAGGCCATCGGTCCGCTGGCCGTTCCTCCTTCCTCCTTGGTCATGGGAACCACCATTGTGCAGATCACAGTAAGGCAGCCACAGTCATCTCATTCCCTGTTGGCAGATTTATACTTGCCCAGCAGGCCTCCATGCAGCTGGCTGTGGTTATCTGTCCCAGTCCTGCACAGTGAGACCCAGTGAATCATCTGCTGGGGACTCCTGGAAAGGATGGCCTCCTCTAACAAAAATAGGAAGGTATGGCAAGAGACCTCTGTTTTCCCTTCCTTCTCTCAGTGCAAGACTTGTGTTTAGAATGGCTGCCACCATATTGTGACCACAGAGTCAAGGCAACGAGGGTCACAGAGAGGCTGAATCATCCTGGTACAGCTTCTTACCAGGTTTCCACGTAGATAATTCCTCATCTCTATCATCTAAGTCACTCTTGACCCCACATTCTGTTACTTGCAGTGAAAGGCGCCTTCTCTGATAGTCCTGGTCTGCAGGAAGAGTGTTTTCTCCCAGGAATTTTTATATGGTAGTGATACCTCTGAGGACTTTCAGGCTAGAATTTCCCAGTGGGCTGAGCCCTATGAGCTGCACACGTCTTTTAGCAGACAGGAATTCTCAGATGAAAGACATCCCACCCCTTATCCATTCTGACTGAAGGACCAGAGCACAGAACTGGCTTTTAAATCGCAGGACCCAGTCCAAAACAAGTATCTGGCACCTGTCGTTTAAATATTATAAAGAATTTCAAGATAGTAACAGCAGACTATTAAACCAAGCACAAAACCCTTCCGAGCACAGGACCCTTCTCTGATTGTTCAGGTCATCTGTTCGTGGAACCATCTTTGCAAGAGAAACACAGTTGAGAATTACTGCCTCCCAGCCAGAATCCAGCCACATGGCTCTCTGTTGGTGGGAAGGAGGTTTCTAGTGCCCTCTAATTCCCACTGAGTTGTTTCCTACTCGATTTTCTGGTAAGACGATCTCTTTGGAGCTTATGTTTTCTTGGCTGGGGTCCCTTAATTTTTACGTATTTGTTCTGATATGTGTTTTTTTTTTTTTTTTTGTTCTGATATGTTTTTACTCCAAACTTCCACAGGAGGAGAAGGGACCAAAATTACTGAGCCTTTTTGCACCAGGTTTTCATGTGTGTTGTGTTATCTCTTTTATCATTACAACCTTTAGAGGAGATGTGTTTTATATCCCCGTTTTGCAGAGGAGCAAACCAAGATTCAGAGGCATGAAGTGACCTGAAGTGTGGTTGAGATTTCAATCCAAGATGGTCTGTTTCCCAAGTTTGGACTCTTTCTTCTGCATGACCCTGTATCTTTCCTCCCTTGGTTCCCTCTTCCTACCTTGTGAGGCTCCAATACCACACTTAGTTTCCATGAGTGACTCCCCTCCCTCCCAAGTGAAGTGGGAGCATTATGTCTTGTTCAGCCTTCTCTGTCCACAGCAGGGGATGTTTTAGCAATTACTTTACACTCTGTTTAATCCCATGGGAGTCATTACTGTTGGAGGGTAACAATAAAACAGGCTCATTGGAATTTCCTGAAGGTAAGGCTCTCCTCTAAACAGTTTCATTGTGCTAAACAGTAATGGCAGAGGCTGTTCCTCTCCATGACAACTTTGATTGGCAGGGAAATCCAGACTGCAGGCTGGAGCCAACAGTTTCTCCTTTTGTCACAGGGATTGGGCTAGGTTCCAGGCACATTGCAGTGTGAGAGCCAAAGCTGATAAATATCCTTGATAATCACCCTCCCCCAGCCTTCTAGTCCGTCCCTTCACATTCCATAAATATTTCCTGAATGTCCACTCTAATTGCTGTGTTGCCTTGGGGCCAGAGGGTTGAGACAAAACCTCTGCCCTTGAGGAGTTCACTATCTAGTGAGAGAGAAAGACAGGTTAATACACATAGCACAGTACAACAGTAAAAGTGTGTCAAAGAGGAGGTATTGATTATTTATCTGCAGGGGATCCAAGAAGGATTTCAGGATCCCTGAGTTTTACTTTGCAAGATTAGTAGCAGTTTTCCAAGTAAGATGGAGGTGAAGGTAGGGAGCTTTCTAAGCAGCTGGTACAAAAGCACAAAGCAGCATTGTGTATGTAAGAGTTAGCTATTGCTGCAAAACAAATCACCCCAAAACCTGGGGGCTTACAACAATGATCATTGTTTCTCAAGGGTTTGCCTGTGGACTGGGCTTCGTTGGGGACCAGCTCCATTCCATGTGTCTCTCATCCTTCTCCTGGTTCTGGATCACTAGCATATCTTTATCATGGCACTGGCCGAGGCAAGAGACAAGTGGAGACACGTACACGGTCATTTCTGCCACACTCTATTGGCTAAAGCAAGTCACATGGCTGAATCGAGTCAAGGGGCGGGGGTGCAGGTGTATCAGTGATGGGAGAACGGTGCAAAATGAAAGGGCTTAGGATACGGACATAAGGACAGGTGAAGATTTGGGGCCATTAGTACAATTTACCAAGGAAGAGTTTCTCAACGGTGGCCCTTTTGGCAACCGGGGCCAGATAATTCCTTTTTGTAGGAGACTGTCCTGGGCACTGTGGGATGTCCAGCAGCATCCCTGACTTCCAGCTGCTAGAAGTTTGTAGCATCCCTACTTGGGACAGTCAAAAATGTCTTGAGGCTTTCTGAGTGTCCGTCGAGGTGTGTGGGAGGGTATGTGTGGCAAAACTGTCCCCGTTTGAGAACCACTGTAGCAAGATATGTTAGAAGACTCAAGATATTTCAAAAGCGTTGGAGTTTAAGATGGAACATAGGAAAATAGGTGAAGAGTAGTGAAAATGGCTAAAAATACAGCTACCCAGGTGGGTGGAGGATCCCACAGGTCAGAATGAGGAACTCAGACTCCATCAGAGGATATCAGATTTGGGTTTTGGGGGGGCGACACTGGTGTGTGGTGACCCACCCATCCGCAGCAGCTGACCCCATCATTCCCGGTGTCAACCAACAGCCAGCCTCGGGACAGAGCTTTTCCAGGACACAGATGCATAGCGGTGGCGGCTCTCTTAGCCACACGGGGTGCAGGGAGAGAGGCCACTCACACAAAAGGCTCGCACCTCTGTGTGCTTCGTGTGGCATAGAGCATCGGTTGATCTCTGCAACTGCATAAAAATTAATGATAGCCTTTTCCTGAGACGTTTGGCTCCTGGGCCTCAAGGAATACATTGTTCCAATAATTCCTTTGATTTTTCTCATCAGGGGATGATGCCGCTGAGTAATAGCGTTCATATAAATACTTCTTTGCCTTTCAGAGAGCATACACCCTTCTGAATTGTACACTGCAATTTAGAAATTACACTCACATGTGGAATCATATGGCTCGGTGTACTTATTAGGGAGGCTGGCATCCGTCCTTCAATTGTTAAAGATCCCTGGGTATTTCTATTATGGTGTAAATTAGCTAGTATTTTTCCAAGTTCATTATTGCTATTTTTATGTCCATTATTTATTTATAAGGCATTAGAGGCACATACAGGTTCATGGCCTTACAAGAGAAATGTCTTCTGGTTAACTTGGCATTGCAGGTTTTAGCACAATTTCTTTGGAATCAGGATTGCTTTTTTTTTTTTTTTTCCTTTCTCAAGTTGATTCGATGGTTATGGTTTATAGTACAAATACATAGAGGGTGTGTCTCATTTTTTATTGAATTTTTTGCCGAAAGGTACAGAATCCTGTGGTAATGGAGTTCTTCCAAATGGTGGCTTTGATGGTATAGGCAACTGTTTTCACTTCATGATGGCAGAACCACAATGTCTTATGGGATTCTTCCTGTTCCCACGTGGAGTGATTAGCACTTGAGGGATAAGATTTAGTTGTGGGTGGGGGTGCCTGGGTGGCTCAGTCGGTTAAGCGTCTGACCTCAGCTCAGGTCATGTCTTACAGTTTGTGAGTTTGAGTCCCACATTGGGCTCTGTGCTGATAGCTCAGAGTCTAGAGCCTGCTTTAGAATCTGTGTCTCCCTCTCTCCCTGCCCCTCCCCCGCTTGCACTCTGTCTCTCTTTTTCAAAAATAAACATTAAAAAAAAATTTTTTTTTAAATCTCTGGGGGCAGGGCCCTGGAATCTCTATTTTAAAAAGCTCTCTAGGTAATCCCTCTGGTTTAAATAACAAATACTGCATTAGGCTCCAAGTTTCACAAGGTCAGAAGTCAGGTAGCCACCTTATCTACCGTGTCCTAAATATGCCTAGAAGCATGCATAGTACATGCTCGATAAATATTAACTTAATGAAAGAAGTCTTAATACATCATGCTCCCATGAGTTTCTTGTCTGTAGCCTTTTCCCCCCCTTCTGTTCTCTTTCAGACTTTTCCTTAGGAGAGAAACATGCACTTAATTGAGCTAATGTGCGGTAGCTCAGTTGGGGACTCAGGGTGAGGAGGGGGTCAGGATTTCCATATCTGATGGGAACATTTTTGGCTCGCAATCCAGGGTTCATAAAAACAAAGCAAATCCCAAAACACATTTCTGGAGATAACACCTACTTCACAGGGTTATTACGAGAATAAGGGTAAAGAGTTTGGAAGCCTTTAGTGAAGTGGAGAAAGTACAGAAAGTACATGTATATTCATAAACATTACTATCTTTGCTCTCAGGAGGCAGCGTCTTATAATAGCAAGAGCTCAGGTTTTGGTCCCCGACCTGGATTCAATCCTGGCTTTGTCACTTACAAGCTCTGAGCCTCTCTGAGCCTCGGTTTTCTGGTAGTTTAGAAGAAGAAAAGAATGCACGGGATAAGGCACATGCATGTGGGGAGTTTGGTTATGGAGGGAGATATCCTGGAGGGGATATGAGCAATCAGTCTGGTTCGAAGATGCCTGTTTGGTGGAGGGCATAATAGCTGACGCCTGCCCACCCAGACACCACTTTCATTGCCATCGTTGGGTCCGGAACCCCTCCCTGCTGGATGGGGAGAGGGGTTGGGGACAAGCGATTGTTCACTGCATTTTTAAAAATTGCGGTAAAATATGCATAACCTAAAATTCATCATCGTAACCATCGTAAAGCGTATGATTTCCTGGCGTTTAGCGCATTCACAATGTGGTACAATGTGGTGCATCGCTACTTGCCTAGTTCTAGAACACTTTCATCACCCAGAAAGGAAACCCTGTAGCAATCACTTCCCATCCCCCCCAGCCCCCGGCAACCACTGATCCAGATTCTGTCTCTGTGGATTGGTCCACTCTGCACACTTCATGTAAGCGGAATCATGGGAGACGTGGCTTTTTGGGTCTGGTTTCTTTCACTTTGCATCATGTTTTCGAAATTCATCCTTGCCGCGTGTTAATTTCACTTTACAGATGAGGAAACTAGAAGGTACGTTAGTTGTCCCAGGTCGTCTGCAGCCCAAGCAGTTTGGCTTGGGCCGTTCCTCTTCTTTTTTTTTTTTTTTTTTTTTTTTTTAACGTTTATTTATTTTTGGGACAGAGAGAGACAGAGCATGAACGGGGGAGGGGCAGAGAGAGAGGGAGACACAGAATCGGAAGCAGGCTCCAGGCTCTGAGCCATCAGCCCAGAGCCCGATGTGGGGCTCGAACTCACGGACCGTGAGATTGTGACCTGAGCCGAAGTCGGACGCTCAACCGACTGAGCCACCCAGGCGCCCCCCGTTCCTCATCTTTATGCCCTTCTGACTACATTTGGGCAGATGGTGTCCGGTAGAAAAAGGCACCTCGTCACAGTCCTAATGAGGTGACCGTGTTGCTATCCATTCAAGGCGCTTAGTTGGAATCAATTCTATGCGATAAGTGGTCTGTCGGGCTCTGGCTTTGTCCAAACTTCTAAAAATAAACCATATTTCTGGGTCAGCAGCTGTGAGGGCCACATCCAACAATGACAATGCCGTCGCCACATTTATCCCTGAAGCTTTCCATCCTCTGCTGTCGGATCCTTAGTTAGAACGGCACTTCCCACATTTTCCACAGACTCCGATCCTGCCCGCACCAACCCCCCCCCCCCGACCCCAACACTTCATGCGGGTGCCTGGGAATTCACCTGTTTAAGAAGTGACCTTAGGAAGGAAGACCTGGTCAGCTGGTACTCTCTGTCTACCACAGATGGGGAAACTGAGACCCAGCACAGGGGTGACGTCTCATGGTTCTGGATTTGGTTCCTTTGATTTCTGCTAATGAAGGGTGAAGGCCTGAGGTACCAGAGTATTGCTTTCAATAAATATTTATGTTTTATTACCTACTTAGCTCTTTGAGAAATGGCCACGTCAAAGGTCTATTAATCTATGAGCTCCTGGAGGAAAAGGACAGATTGTTGCGGTGCCCTCCCAGGATGTTAAAAATCAGTGACTACAATAAAGGTACCAAAGACAATGATGATCAGACTCAGAGCAAGGGCCTGGATCCAGTCCCTTAACTTCTCCGGATGGAGTGTCTTCCTTTGTTAAATCAGGATAATGAGACTCTCCCGCTGTTGTTTGGGAGGCCAATTAACTACTGTCTTGGAAGGGCTCAGACCTATAAACACTTTGTAACCTATTCAAATGTAAAAAGCTTGTTGACTAGGACTTCAGTTGGTGAACTTAGGCCGATAAAAGCCAGAAAATGCAAATGTTCAGGTCTGCCTTGTGAAGTCAGGCTGCCAAGCCCATCCCTATCTGCCCATAAAAGCTTTTCTTAGCAATTCAAACCCCATAAAACAAGCAACTAATGGCTCTGCATTACAAACAAGCAAACAAGCAAAACCCCCTATATGGAGTAGGAACTGGTTCTAGTTATAAATAAGGGTTCGAGGGGTGTGTGTGTGTGTGTGTGTGTGTTAGTTTTTCGGAGTTCTTTTTTCATGGTGGTGTCCAGGATGAAACAGCTTATATGGCTTTTGGATCTGCTTTTGAAAATCATGTCAATTTAAAATAATTTGTAATAAAAAACTCCCGTCTTTGTTCATTTGGGCTGCTGTAACAGAATACCAGAGCCCGGTGGCTTAGGAACAACAGAAACGGATTTCTCACAGTTCTGGAGGCTGGGTGCAGGCAAGATCAAGGTGCTGGCAGATTTGGGGTCTGGTGAGAGCCTGCTTCCTGGTCCATATATGGTGGTCTTCTCACTGTGTCCTTCCTTACGGGTCACATGGCGGAAGGGGCTAGGAAGTTCTCTGTGGCTTTTTTTTTTTTTTTTTTTAAAGTAAGGACATGAATCTCATGACCTAATCCCCTCCCAAAGGCCCCACCTCCAAATACCATCACCTTGGGATTGGGATTTAATGCTACATAGGAAATGAGGTGGGGGGTGGGGTGGGACACACGTTCAGGTCCGTAGCAACTCCCAGCACAGAAATCTTGAGTTTTATTTGTACATAGCGATAGACCTCCAGGCTGCTCCTCGGCCCTGTGCTCCGGCTGAACGAAGGGGAGGAGAAGGGAGAGGAGTGTGGGGCGGGGTGGGCCTCTGAACAACCTCACAATCACCCCCACTCACACCAGAAACCCCCCACCCCGCTCTCTGCCCCGCTTGCCCCTGTGAACTCATATCTTTAACAGCTTCCGTAATTTACAAAACATTTTGACTTTTCTTACCTCATTTAAGCTTGAGAACAACACGGTGGGGTAGTCTGCGCCTGTATTTCCGCTCGGTTTCACAGGTGGGGAGACGGAGCTCTGGAGACGTGCCGCTGGCCTTGTCCTGTCATCCTCCTTCGGGGTCATTTTTATGACACCCCGAGCTGCTTCCCCCTTGTGAACGACACCGCCCCAGCGATGCCAGAAGTGACGCAGATGTTAGATTTTGCTCTGCACAGGGTGCTCTCCCGGATGCGGGAAAGTGACTTGAGTGTTGGGGCTCCGCGAAGCCGTGGTCTGCGGGAGGCCCATGTCTCTTGAGCACTTAGAGCATGTCTGGCCTTGTGCTAAGCTACTGGTGTGCCATATAGCCTGCTGGTTAAGTGTGAGATCGCGAAGCTTGATTTTTGTATTTATCCAAATTATTTAACTTCTCTGTGCCTCGGCTGTCCCTTCTGTTAAAAAAAAAAAAGTGGGGCACCTGGGTGGCTCAGTCAGATAAGCGTCTGACTTTTTTTTTTTTTTTTAAGTCTGTTTAGTTTTGAGAGAGAGCAAGAGAGCGAGAGAGAGTCCGTGCATGCAAGCGGGAGAGGGGGGTGGTGACGGGGAGAGGGGGACAGAGGATCTGAAGTGGGTTCTGCGCTGACCTCATGAACCGAGAGATCGTGACCTGGGCCCAAGTCAGGACGCACGACCCACTGAGCCACCCAGGAGCCCCAGGCGTCCGACTCTTGATCTCGGCGCAGGTTTTGATCTCAGGGTGGTGAGTTCAAGCCCCGCATTGGGCTCTGCACTGGCCGTGGAACCTACTTAAAAAAAAAAAAAAAAAGCGATAACAGTAATAACCACAACAGTGTGTTCCTCATAGAGTGCTTGTGGGGATTAAATAAGTTAATACATAGAGAAGGTTTATAAGCTGTCACTTTGGGGAGAATCCTGAGGCCACACAGTGAGGGAGCCGCTCTGAAACCGCTGACCTCTTCTTCTTCGAGACTAGGCACTTGTGAGTGCCAACACGCCAAGGCTCGGATGTCGTCTATTTGTTCAATCAACCGTTTATTGAGTGCTTACTGTGTGCCGGACCAAAGCAAATGCTGAGAAGAAGGTCTCGCTATGAATAAGACTCGGTGGGGCATGTGGGTGGGGCTTGGTGACAGTAGTAAGAGAGCCCTTGGGGGCCAGGTGCACCGGCCCTGACTGTGCACCCCGGGGGCGGTGCGCCTGTTGGTGCCCGCCCTGTGGAGGACAGATAGGGCGCACAGGGGGGCGCCAAACAGGAAGCAGGGAGGTGAGCTGTGAGTGCAGAAACAGGAGGCAGCAGGGAAGATGGAGGGGTGTGCTCAGTGAGGGTGGTGGGGTTGGGGTTCCAGAACCCTCTCCTGAGCCTGGAACAGCTCCCCCCTAACATTTATTTATCTATCTATCTATCTATCTATCTATCTATCTATCTATCTATCTATTTATTTAAGAGAGGCGCAAGTGAGTGAGGGGCAGAGAGAGAGAGAGATTGAGAACGGGGGCTCACCTGAGGCTCGTGTTCTACCTGAAGCGGGACACGAGCTCACCTGATGCAGGACTCGACCTCACGAACTCGGAGATCCTCACCTGAGCTGAAGTCAGATGCTTCACGACGGAGCCACCTGGGGGCCCATTTATTTATTTATTTTGAGAGAGAGAGAGAGAAAGAGAGAGAGAGAGAGAGAGATTGAGCGCCAGCATGGGAGGAGCAGAGAGAGAGGGAGAGAGAGGGAATTCCCAGCAGGCTTCTCACTGTCAGTACAGGGTCCATCACGGGGCTCAAACTCAGGAACCGTGAGATCGTGACCCGAGCCGAAATCAGGGGGCGAATGCTTAACCGGCTGAGCCACCGAGGCGCCCCTCCACCTAACTTTTTAAAAGGCCTATTAAGCTGCCCTCTGGTGACTCCCTTGTCCTTCAACGACAGTTAACCAGGTTTCTTGGGGGAAAGCCACTTGGTATGAACTGACAAGGTGTAGGGACTGGGGGGTGTCTGCCGTCTCTTGACAGGCCCTGACCACGTATCTCTGGGAACTTAATTGAACCCAGGGGCTTGAATCTTTGCAGGTGCCCGGTTAGCAGCAGGAAATCTACTACTGCCTAAGGAAGGCTCTTTAAACTACAAATGAAAGAAAGACCTGGATAGACTTTGGAGACGCCGAGGACACCAAAAATGTAAGCCATGGAAGGTCCGTTTGCCACCCCAAGTCTGGCACCCCAAAAGCCAGAGGTTGCGTGGCAATAGAGGAGGCTTCCCAGGACTGAGTATTGCCTTAGCGGAGGCAGGCACTGGGGCGGCATGGCCCTTACTTGAAGGACGAACACCCCGCCCATGCCCGGCTTCCGCCCAGCCTCCACCCCAGCTGGAGGCTGCCTCCCAGGGCCTGAACTGGACGGGCCGATATGCAGCATTTCCCAATTTCCATGGTGTAAATATCCCATCGCGTCTGATTGCCAGCGACTAAAGTGACATCACTAAACGCAGAGTTAGGAAGAGATGCCTCTTCCTAACTGTTCTATAGCATTGGCACACTATCGATCCAACCCACATAAACGACCTCAAGAGCACAGAGAGTAGTAACAGCAAAACGAAGTAAAATAATTAGGAAGTGATGAGGTTTAAAGACTTACTGCCTTTGTTTTTAATATAGTTTATTTAACTGCAAGTTCATATAACTTAAAAAAATTAAAAAAAAATGTTTACTTATTTTGGGGAGACAGGCAGAACATGAGCAGGGGAGGGGCAGAGAGAGAGGGAGACACCGAATCCGAAGCAGACTCCAGGCTCCGAGCTGTCAGCACAGAGCCGGAGGCGGGGCTCGAACCCACCAGCGGTGAGATCGTGACCTGAGCCGAAGTCAGATGCTTAACCGACGGAGCCACCCGGGAGCCCCTGTAAGTGCATATACCTTGATTTTCAATAATGGATGTGCAAAATTCCTGGTGAGAGCTGGCACCAGGACCCCATTGCCTTCAAGACAAGTTTTTACCACGTTTACCCATTTTTGTCTCATCGCCTTGTGGGCTGTTACTACCGCTGGGGACTGGGCTAGACTTGCTGCTCCAAACTCAGACAGCAGACTATATTCTCATTAGCCTGAGTTCAGAGAGCTCCTTGGCTCCTCTTTTCAGATGTCAGGCTCCGGCCCCTTGCATTCAACTGTTTTCTGAGAGCCCCGATTCAGACACCTTCTGTGAGTCCCACTGCGTTCTTTGTTCCTTACAGGAGACATCCGGCACTTGTAACTCTGATTCCAATGACTTCCATACCCCGCTTTCAGACAGTCCTCAAGTCTTGGTTTTTCCCTACAAGTTTCCTCTGCAGACTGTCAGCAGCATCTCTTCCGGCTGTCGCCCGACAGAGGTCAGGGTCCGTCGTCCCCTTCAGGCGGATTGCTGCAGTGTCTGTCCCGGCTGTCCTCTCCTTCTCCAATCCACCGGCCCGTGGAAGGGAGTCCCCATCACCATTCTGATCATGTCCCTGCTCTGTTTAAGATTCCGCGGTGGGACCTGCTCCTTATCAGATCATTCCAGGCTCCCTGCTCTTTTATCAGGCACGTTACTTACGCCCCACGGTGGTGCAGGGCAGACCACGGTGTCACTCGGGCTGAAGGTTCTCTGTTCTTATTATACCAAGGCCACCCTCATGCGTTGGTTGGCGTGTAGCATTTTTCGTTGGTTAGACCTGCTGGCAGAACCCTCCCGACTCCTTTCTGTGACATGTTTCCTTCTATGGATTTGACTCACCTTTTGGGGGAACTTTAAAATTTTAATCAGCAGCACAGAGGGAGAGAGCGAAAGGCATAGAAGTCACAGTTTCAGCAAAGATGAGTCTGGGCAGATTCGAGTTTGAATTCAAGGTCTTTTGTTGTTGTGGCCGTTTATTTATTTTTTGAGAGAGAGGAGGGGGGGAGGGGCAGAGAGAGAGAGGGAGACATGGAATCCAAAGCAGGGTCCAGGCTCTGAGCTGTCAGCGTCGAGCCCGACGTGGGGCTCGAACCCACGAACTGTGAGATCATGACCTGAGCCGAAGGCAGACGCTCAACCAACTGAGCCACCCAGGTGCCCCTCAAGGTCCTTTTTGAGACACACAGGCTGAGTCTTTGTTCTGAGAGGCAGGGGTGGGGACGACATCGAGACCACTGGCTGAGTATGAAACACTGAGCCAAGTCGATGGTTTTGGCATCGCGTAGGCAAACAAGTGAGCAGGTTTGGTATCACCAGTGACCACGGTTAAACACTGGGCTGCACAGTGCGCATGGGCGTGTGGATGGCCCGGGGGAGGTAAGAAAAATTTCCTACTGAAAAGCAAAACAAAACAGACAAAACACATCACCCACTGTAACTGTTCATAAAGCTGAAGAAAAATCGGTGAGCCCTAAAGAAATTCTTACTTTTTCACATCCCCCCCCCCATGTCTAGACAATGGCCAAGCTAGAACAGAGAACATTGGAGAAATAAATGAGATTCACACGGGATTCACAGCCTTCAAGTCAGGATGCCAGGCCGGTCGTGCCCACCGCCCAGAACCTCCTCTCACTAGCCAGCGGGGTGTCCCCTCGAACTTCTAGCAAATACTCCCACTCAGTGCAGAGGAGACAGAGGTCTGAGGCCAGGAACAAATTCCCCAAAGCCGAGTGGTTGAAACAGTGTTCGGAGAGAATGTTTTCCCAAAAAGTGTTGTCAAGTTCTTTGCCCGTGATTTAGAGTGCATCATCTCTAAGTGTCCTACAACAATCAGAATGTAGTAAGAGCAAAATTTTATTATTTACTGGTTCCAGGCACTATGTTAAGTACTTTATAGGTGTTATCGCAATTAATTATCACAACGGTTTTATGATGCAAGTAGCGTGGGTATTAAAAACACTTAACAACTAGTCCACGTTGACTTTTTGATTGCAAGATGATGGGGGGGGGTTCTCGGGGCATGGGTCGGAGAGGCAGGGTCACTCAGGGGATCGGGGTGATTCTATTGGGAGTATTTTAACAGCAGGTATGAGCACATAGTTGCGAACCGTCTGATTACCAGGCCCTGGAGGTGGGGACTGTGAATATATTCATTGGACACATGACGTACATTAATGAAGAATAGATATGCCTTTGACTAACAGCAAACGGTGTCAGTAGCTTCAACACACACGTTCCTTTACTTTTCACAGAGATAGTAACAACGCCGAAAAAGGTTGCCGAGGGCTACAGCGTTCCGGTCATCGTGGAAGGAAGCACTTTTGTCTGATTGAAACAGGTACGTTTTACCTGTTGATGGGTGGGTGAATGAACCCAATGCGGTACAGAGGTAGAGTGGCATATTATACAGCCTTAAAACGGAAGGGATTTCTCATACCTGTTACAACGTGGACGAGCCTCGAGGACGTTATGCTAAGTGAATCAAGCCGGTTGCAAAAGGACACGTACCGCACGATTCCATTTATTGAGGTACCTGGGATAGTCCAATTCACAGACACAGAGAGTGGGAAGGTGGCTGCCTGAGGCCGGGGGAGGGAGGATGGGGAGCTGTCGTTTCATGGGTACTGGTTTCAGTTTTACGAGATGAAAAGAGTTCCGGAGGTTGGTCGTCCAGCAATGCGAACATAGCACTGCTGAGCTACACTCTAGTTAAAACTCTAGATAAGTGGTGGCTTTTATGATATGCATATTTTAGAAAAATTAAAAATAAAAGCCAAAAAGGGTAGGTAGGGCTTGAGGAACCGGACAGAGAGGAGGATGGGAGGGAGAAGGCACATGAAGAGGGAGAAGACTTTTCCAGAAAAAGCTCTCCCCACCCTCTCTTGGCCCATTTCCGTCAATTTGCTCGTTCTAAGACAAAACCGTGATGTGTCTGGATCTGAAGGCAGAGACTTTGGGCCTCACGTGGAAGCTAACAAAGACGACACAGAATAAATGTTAATGGACCGAATGGGTAGTAGATGAAAGCAGACAGTGTTGAAGAAAAATGAACTTGGGAATGCTATGGCTGACTCTGGTGGTTAGCTCATCTAAAGCCCATCATCCCAACTTCTATCTCTCATGCCTGCCTTCACCATGGAGCCCCAAATTCCTACCTTTCTTGGGTTCTCTGGTGGTTAAGAGAAACCACGGAGCAAGGTCTGACCAAGATGTGGGCGAGAATCTGGGGAGAAGATGTTCTTTAAAAAGAGAGGCCAAAATTGATGCCAGGCCACACTCTTCTTTTGTGCTTTGGAGGTAGATGTGACGTCTGGAGCTAGGGGAACCATCTTGTGACCATGAGGAAAAAATCAAGAGAATCACCGAGATGCTACTTCTGACATCCCTGAGATGCCGGGCCAGTACCAACTGCAACTTAACTCTGGATTTCTTATTCTGTGAGCAAAATAAACTCTCAGTCGTTAAAGCTACGAGATGTAGGCAAACGCGTTCCTAGCTGATACAAATATGAACCTCCCCTTTTGGACGAGCTAATTCTTACTTAGTTTACAGAGAGTCAACTCATTTTCATCCAAAAATATTGGCTTGAGTGCCTACACCATGCCAGGCTCTGTGCTAAGTTCTGAGTTTTTGGTGGCTTTTATGGAAACTTGTTGATCAAAGACTGAGTGAGATATTCCTTCTCTGTACTCACGTAGCAGCTTATACTAATTCCTTTCACAGCCCTAATGACCTGTGCTGTCATCTCCATGTGTAGATTCCGCGTTCAATGGTAAGTTCCTGGAGGTCAGAGATCACGTGTCTGGGTAATTTCTAAGTCCCCAGTGCCCAGGGCAGCGTCTGACACACTCGAAAGGCGCTCAGTTCATCGAGTGAATTACTGAAAGAAAATCTACCCTTTCAGGCCAGTCCAGGATCTCAAAAGCCCGAGAACCTCACTGGTTGGCTTTTCGGTGTGTTAAGGAGCCTTCGTTCTCTTTCTCTGATGCGTGTGCACACACACACACGTGCACATGCACATACACGTGCACACACACACGTGCACACACACACACACACACACGTGCACACACAGGCACATGCCAGCGAGCGCTTGTTCCACTGGACCGAGCTTTGGCAACGATTCCTGTCATGATCTCACCTGAATCAGGCACATGGAATGGACCTGGGGAGCCAAGGCCCTTTATAAAATGAATTACGAACAGGCTCTGAGAAGCCGCTGCAGAGATGCTGGCAGCCAGGTTCTTAGCCTTTTGGCTGCAGGGATTGGACACCGCTGGGAGGAGCAGCGGAGGTAAAACTAAGCTAATTAGGCCTGGCGTGTGGCTGTGCTTTGAGGGTGTCCCACGCTCCCTCAGCACACTTGCTGTCTCTGCGCGCCGGAGAGAGGTCACACCGCTGGACCAGAGAGCCCTGGGCAGTTTGGGGGGGCTGCCACGTGGTGGGGAGGGGGGTTCCCCAGGCAGGACAGGGATCGGGGCGGCTCTGTTAGAACGTGCGGGCTGTCAGTACAGACTGGCTGCTCGAACGAGGAGAAGTCCACCTCCTCTCCCTGAACTGAAACTTACTTTTGCCCTTTTCCATAACACTCGGCATCCGGGAAGCAGAAGACCCCGCTGGATGGACACTCCCTACCTGCATGGGGGGGGGGGGGCGGCGATACAAACCAGGCTGCGAATGTCAGACGGCCCAGAAGCTGGTCTCTGGGATCTGCCGCTAACCACTGTGCACTCGGTGGTGAGTTACTTCTCGTCTCTGTCGCAGATGCCCATCTCTGCGAGGGGGTCCTGGTCATTTCCCCAAAGGCTGTTTTGAAGATGAAAGGCGTGTAGATAAAGTGCCTAGTACAGCGCTTGGCGCATAGTAAGTGCTCAATTAGCAGCAGCCATATTACCATTATTAAGGTAGGTACTGTTTAGTCCAAGGAATACGAAAGGAATACAGGCTAACTTTGTGTGTGTATGCGTGTGTGTGTGTGTGTGTGTGTGTGTGTGTGTATGGAAAACATATGCATATGCATCCCTTTCTGAACTTCCAGATTGGAAATATCTGCAGATGGAGGTTTCCTTTGGATAATTTTCAGGTCTCCCCTCAGCAGTGTGTTTTGGTTGCTAAACAGAGCTCACAGTCACTGAGCCAAGCACATGCCTCTTCTCATGCCATCTCCCGGAGCACCCCTATCAGGTCGGAGCGAATCTCTTCCTTTTAGGGGACACCCGGACCCAGGGAGGTTGGCATTTGCCCCAGGCTACCCCTGCAAAGGTGCATCCTGGTTCTCCCCTTGCGGTGTGTGGTCTCGTGGACGAGGCAGCCTTCTTCCTTTGCAACTTCAGTTGAACTGTTGATTTTGCTGGCTCGCCGTGTGGCTCCCTTCAGTTGAGATCAGCTTGTTCTTTGCTCAAAGCCAACCTATTGGCACAAAAGCACGGAGGAGCCCAGAGGTTGCTGAATATTTAACGTTCGCAGGCAAACGCCACAGCAACCAAAAGCACTTGAAACGTGACCCAGACGAGGGGGGTGGGGAAAGGAGGGGACTGGAGGAAGAGGCACATGCAGAGTGCTGGCCGGTGGAGCTGAGAAGGCAGATACTTCTCACACGCGGGAGGACCCGCAGCCTGGTCAGGCCAGAGAAACACTAGCCACTTCCTCTATTGTGGACATCTGCCAGAGGAACTGCCTTTGGCAGTGGAATTTACAACAGCCCCAGCAGAAGAGCTGGTGAGAGAGACGAGCTTCTGGGTGTGTGCTCAGATGGGGTGTAGACAGGTAGTGTCTTGGAGTCAGGGCCGGGAGTTGCATCTAGATCACTCCAGCGGCTTACTTCTTACCCTTGAATTTCCCGTTCATATAGAAGGCAGACAGCTGGGAAGGTCCCCCAGGTGAATAGCGGGACGAAGGAACGCTTGGCAGGGGCAGAAACCACTTACAGAAGGGCAAACTCTTTACTCGTGGTCTGACTTTTGGGTCTTAGCTTGCTGGGAGTTTTCCTTTTAAGCCAGCGATAAACATTTTTCTTCCTGCCAGGACACGTAGGGGGTACACGCACCATATTTCCTTCTTAATTGTGGACCGAGAGGCACAAATTTACTGAATGGAAATGTAATGCTTGTGGACTGAGTTGAATTGGGTTGTCAAGTTGCATTCAAGAAAGTGTTCTTTAGTGGGGAGCAGGTACGTCAGGGCAGAGTTCTCTCTTGGCTGCTTAGGTGAAAACACAGAGGAGGATCCTTCTGTGGCTGGCACTTGCATAAGCCAGACAAATAAAACAGCTCGTGTATTTTGGGAGAGAAATGCAGTTTAGAAATATAGTGCCATTGTGGATGATACCCCCAGCCCTTGAGGGAATGAAAAGAGTAAAGAGCGCTGTTAGTAGACTTTGTTTGCTTTTGTGTATTTTGCGGGACAAACCTTTGATTAACTCTAAGAAATACTTCCAGAATTACATCATCTACCTAGGTAGGATTTCAGTTCTTCTTCTTCTTCTTCTTCTTAAGTTTATTTATTTATTTTGAGAGAGACAGAGATGCGGGGAGGGCAGAGAGAAAGGGAGAGAGAGAGAATCCCGAGCAGGCTCCGTGCTGTCAGCACAGAGCCTGATGCAGGGGTTGAACTCACAAACCGTGAGTCAAACCTGAGACTCTGACGCTTAACCCTCTGAGTCACCCAGGTGCCCAGTTACGATGACTTTAGTTCCTTTTTTACTTTGCGGGGGGAAGGAAGTAATACATCCAAAATTAAGGCCACGAAGTATCAGAATCAGAAGTTCAGGGCTCTGGAATCTGCAGTCTTGAGAGTGCCTCCCCTCCCCTGGGAACCGGTCTAAACTTGTGGCCAAATACTTATGATCTTCAAAAGACCGGTTCGTGGAGACACGGGGGCAGTGCCTCCTTCTATCTGATGGAAGACGTTCGCAGGCAGAGCAGGGCACCAGGCATGCCTGGTGAGCAGCCGATTGCAGGGGACCCCTCACCCCCTTCTGCGGCAGCTCTTTTGGCTCCTGGAGGAATCTCTCAGAGACAGATGCTGATAGAATTGGGACCCCACGTCCATCTGGAGGCTAGCTTCACGTTCGGTAGCACGGCACATGTGTGTGTCAGGCAGGGTACACTGTGACTTGTGTGATGGGGACGCATGCCAGAAGAGGGGTCTGGAGGAGGCCACGCACCTGACAGCCTGCCTTGCCTGGGGCACAGCTGGACTTTCCATTCTATTGGGGCAGGTAGATGCTGTGCGAGGAAGCACGTGGGTAAGAGTCATTCCAGAATGCGGTAAAGGGAAAGGAGAAAGAAACTAAAGGTGGGTCTGAGAGAGAGAGAGAGAGGTGGGGGATGAGGGAGGGCAGCGCTAGTTGGGGAGTCAGGGGAGGCCTGGCCAGCGTAGGTGACATTTGGGACAGACGCTCCAACCACGGGCCGTCCTATTCTCCGCTTGCTTTGGGTGCACGGAGACGGTGTGGTCCTGAATCCCCCCCATCCACTATTAACCTTCAGCTCTGACCTTGTGAAAAGCACACGTGCACATGCGGGTGTTGAGCGAATTCCCGCGAGGACGAGAAGCCACAGTGGGCGGGGACCCGCTCCGCCAGGCACACGGTGGGGAGGGTGGCCGGCTGGCAGGCAGGCCTGGGAGGTGCTGCGGGCTGGGGCAAACCCCAGGGGAGGGGGAGAGGGGGCAGTGCCGAGGGGCCTGTCAGAACCCGAGTTCCAGACCTATCATTCCAGCTCTACCTCCTGCGAGCCTTCGGCCACTGGGCAAACCAGAGGACTTCCCAAGCCTCAGTTCCCTCTGCTTTGAGACCGAATCATACCAAGTTTGGAGGGCTGTTTTCATGGTTCAGGGAGAGGACGCGTGCAAAGCACTTGGCCGAGGGCCTGGCCTGTAGCAGCTGCTGATCCTGTGTTCTTCCTTTCCTCCCTGCATGCTTCCCTGCATTACTTCCCTTCCTGTGCTCCCTCCTCCTCCTCCGTACTCCCTTGCTCCTCCCTGTTCTCTTCCCTGCCCTCCTCCCCCGCTCCTCCCTCCCTCCTTTCTCCCCTCCTCCCTACCTCCTCCCTGTTTGCCTTCCTCCTGCCTCCTCCTCCCTGCCCCCTCCTTCTCCTCTTCCCTCCCCTCCTCCCTGTTCTCCTCCCTGCCCTCCTCCCACCCCTCCTCCCTGTCTTTCTCCCTCCCCTCCTCCCTGTTTTCCCTCCTCCTGCCCTTCTCCCTGCTCCCTCCCTCCCTTCTTCCCAACCCTCCTCCCTCCCCTCCAACATCCACCCTCATCCACCCTCTCCCTGTGTTCCCAGGCCTGTTAGGAGAAATCTGCTGAAGGTGGGGAAGCTTGGGCGATTTCGCTCGTGCTTGTCTCTGAAAGCGAAAAGACATTCTTTTGATTCTGTTTTCTCTCTCCTTTTAGAAAACACACAGCCCCACGTAGCTGAAACAGGAGCCTTGTTTGATCTACTCCTTTATCTTTCTCTAGCTGGCTTTGGGCTGTCTTATTTGGGATCTCCACAAAGGGCAGGAGGAAAAGCTTCCAGAGGGCTGGGGGAGGGGGGCTGTGAAGTGCTCCTCCTTTACAAGGCAGAGCTGGGGCGAGTGGTTCTTGGCTCACCAGCTGTGTGGATGAGTGTGCTTAGCTGTTTTTGGCAGCTAGTTCCTGGTTTACTTGGCTTCAGCTGTATCTCTTGATTTCAGCTAAGAAGGGCTGTTATGTCCTCATTCTGCGGGGAAGGGGAGCATGCATATTAGCCTCAGAAATAGCATTTATTCAGCACCTAGTATGTGCTTAGCTCTGCACGAAGCAAGTCTTGGGGAGAGCTAGGTGTGCAGAAGTCTACAATCGTGAGCACCACAACCAGAAGAGTGGAGAGCTTTCAGCAGGTGGGACCCTTCTGGGTCGCTAGAGGGTCCAGTCCACCCAACACTAGTTGAGCATCTGCGATGTGGCTCTAGCTCCCAAGGAGCTCCTGGTTGAGTGGGAGGGAGAGAGAGGTGAGTAAGAAATCACAATATAGCGGGACAAGTTGTGGGACAGAAGCACAGAGAAGTTTCTGTGGGAACGGAGAGAGGGGTAGGCTGGAGGAGGGAGAATTATAGGATATCGGGGCTGAGGAGAAGGGTGGTCTGTGCAGGGATGAGAGCCAAAGTATTTAACAACTTGGCCACTTGCTGGGCTCGTCATCCACCCTTCCTTTGCTGGCGGTGGGGGGTGGAAGGGTGGGAGGAGCAGGAGACGCCTGGGGGCTGGGACCTCTGGCTGCTTACCGCGTTGTTCCAACGCATTTCTGTATTTAACGACAGACTCTGTCCATCTTGGCCGAATGTCCGTCTGCTCTGAGATGAGAGAGATGGCCCCATGGGAAAGTGGTGATGGTTTGGGAAGACCAAACGGCTGGCTGAGCCTGGGGCCGTGGTAGGGGGATGAGATCCCGGAAGGAAGAGGGACAGAGCACGAATAGCCTTTTGTGTTCACCTTTGGACCTTCACACAAAGCCAGTGGGAGCTGTTGAAAGATTTGGGATGGCCGTGGGAGGCACTGTGTTTTGGATGGATGGCCCTGCAGCTTGGGACAAAGTGGATTAGTGAGGCAGGAAAACCCATCTGGAAAGTTTTCCAGAAATCCTGGAAAGAAGGAAGAATCCAAAAGAAGGCCGTGCCCATGAGGAGGAGAGGGGCATGGGTTTAAGATACATTCCCGAGGCCAAGTCCTGGTGGACTGGATGTGCAGGGGGAGGCCGAGGAGAGGGAGTGTTTGGGGGTGACTCCGGATTTTGGCACGGGTGAAAGGTGGCTCCAGGCGAGGGAATCCAAAGGAAGTGGCCGGAGGTGGGGGTGGGGGTGAGGTGGATAATGGACCCCTTGGAGAGGGAGAGGGTGAGGAGGGCTCTGTGGGTGAGCAGCCCAGACTCAGGTAGTCCCCACAGTGAAGACAGCACGGTGTCTATAGGGGATCCAGTTGAAGCCAGTGATGTAGGTGGAGGCAAGAAGGGCGGCGTAGGTTGGGTGTGTGGCTAGTTGCGTCCGTGTCTGGGAGCCCCCAGGAGGGATCGGCCTTCATGGCACCAAAGAGTGACAGATTAAAAGGATGTCAAGGCCGGACTAGTGTTAAAATATTCAGCTGGCAGTGGAGTGGGGGCTGGGCTGGAGGGAAGGAGAGGAAGGCCCAAGTGGGAGGCAAGTGGGAGGCCTAGGGATCTGGGGGTGGGGGGCACTTGGGGGTGCAGTGCGGGCGAGTCAGAAGTTGCTGAAAGGGGCAAAGGGGAGTGTAAGCCTGGCGCCCTCACTTCATTGCTTTTTTGCTGTCTTATCTTTGGGGTTTGTCCAATCTCTCATTTGACCCCAGAGTTCTGATGCTAAAATAAAATTGGAAAACCACCCCGCTAAGCAAAGAGGGCTGTGGGGTGCATGCGTGGAGACTACGTGGGCAAATGGTGTGGAAACTTTAGCAGTGTGGGTGGGGGCTGCGTTCTATGGCGGAGAGGAGGTGAAATGCATTTTCTCCTTCAGACTTAAAAGCGTGCACTTTGGGCGTAAAGCTCCCAAGTCCAAAAGAGTAACAGGAGACTTGATTACATCCTCTTGTTTTCTCATTTCACAAATATTTATTTTGTGCCTTATGTTATGCATTGTGTAGCATACAAAGGCCCAGCCCCTGTCTCTAAAGGACCTTATGGCTCGTAAATACAGGAACAGCTACAGCTCAAACGCTAGTTAAGTCCAGGGCGGTAAGTGCCGGTGGAGGTCCGTGCACCGCGGCCCAAGTCAAAGAGGCGAGGCGCGTCCCTTCAAAACCGTGCCCACCAGACAGTGGCTCCAATAAGGTACGCTGAAAGTTCCAGAAACAGAATTCCCAGTGAGGGCCTCATGGAGCAGGTGGACGCTACAGACTGAGTTTCCAGCCTATTAGAGAAGGAGAAAGAAAGGCTTGGAGGGAAAGGACTCGAGATGGGGGATTGCTGGCTGGTGTCACACAGGGTTGGGGTTCGCTAAGTTCCGTGTGAACTGGTAAGAAGACAAGAGCCAAGAAAGTGAATGAGGTTAGTCCATCGACACAACATGGTGGGGTGGGTAGCGGACGGGATGGAGGGGCTGGAGACCACGGGCTATACTGGAGAAATCACTTCACTGCCTTGGTTTCCCTGATTGTGACAAGGGAGTTTTGTTTGTTTTTTTCCCGAAGCCCGCGGTAGAGGTAAGGAATTCTATCACAGCATTTCCCCCTCTGGGCCTGGACGCAGCCTCGTTTCTCCCCCTGACCCCAGGCAGCCACCCCTTCTCAGATGGTGTATATGTGTGCGATGAAACCAATTTGTGAGCCCTGGGCTAGGTAATCCCAAAAAGCACTTTTCGTAAATGACATTTTAGGGCTCTATTTCATGAGCCCTGGGATGCCATTTCCCCCCTTCTTTCTGTGGTTGGGGAGATGTCAAATATCCATCCAAGTTTTAAACTCAAGTGCCAGCACAGCACAGACCTAAAACTTTAGGAGCTTTTTGAGCCTTAGCGTCATGTTTTAAGAATTTACTATATCCACCTGCACAGAGAGAACCAATAAATAACCTTCTATTTATGAAATCTCTAGCAGCTTTCCCCCCTAGCTTTACTGAGATATAATTGACATATCACATTGTGTAAGTTTAAAGCATATAACGTGACGATAACTTAAGTATTGTGAAATAATTACCCCAGTGCGGTTGGTTAACACCCCCATCATCTCACGTAATTACCATTTCTCTTTTGTGTTGAGAACGTTTAAGATCTACTCTGTTAGCAACTTTCACTGTATAATACAGTATTGTTAACTACAGGCATCATACTGTACAGAATTTATCCATCTGTTAGCTGGAAATGTGTACCCTTTGACCAACATTGCCCCATTTCCCCTCTCCCCCCAACCCTTAGAAACTACCGTTCTACTCTCCATTTCTACGAGTTTGGTTTTTTAAAAATGCCACATATAAATGAGATCATATAGATCATATATTATTTTTCTTTCTCTAACTTCTTTCACTTAGCATGATGCCCTCGAAGTCCATCCATGTTATTGCAAATGGCAGCCTTTCTTTCTTTCTGACGGCTGTATGATATTCTAATATGTATGTTCTCTGTATAATATATATACCTCACATCTTCTTTATCCATTCGTCCACAAATAGGCACTTAGATCGTTTCCATTTGTTTGTTATTGTGAATAATGGTGCAGTGAGTATGGGACTGCAGAGTTCTCTCTGAGATCCTAATTTTAATTCCTTTGGATAGATCTCTAGCGGGGAGTTGCTGTAATGTATGATTTTAGTTTTAATTTTTTGAGGAACTTGTATACTCTTTTCCACAGTGGCTGTAGCAATTTATATTCCCACCAATGGTGCACGGGTGGTTGTTTTTTTCTCCACAACCTTGTTATTGCTTATCTTCCTGGTAAGAGCCATTCTGACAGGTGTGAGGCGACATCTCATTGTGGTTTTGGTTTGCATTTCCCTGACAATTAGTGATATTGGGCATCTTTTTATGTGCCTGGTGGCCATTTGTATTTCTTCTTTGGAAAATGGTCCATCTAGTTTCTCTGCCCATTTTGGAATCATATTGTTTGGTTTTTGCTATTGAGTTGTCTGAGCTCCTTATATATTTTGGATATTAACCCTTTATCAGATATATGGTTTGCAAATATTTTCTCCCACTCAGTAGGTTGCATTTTCATTTTGTTGATTTGTTTTCTTTGCTGCACAGCAGCTTTTGAGTTTGATGTAGTCCCATTTATTTTTGCTTTTGTTACCTGTGTTTTTGGTGTCCCACCCAAAAAAATGTTGCCAAGACCAAAGGCAAGGACATTTCCTAACAGTTTCTTCTAGGAGCTTTAAGTCTTTAATTGATTTTGGGTTAATTTTTGTGAGGGGTTTAAGATAAGGGTGCAATTTCATTCTCTTCCACGTAATTATCCAGTTTACTCAGCTCTATTTATGACGAGACTGTCCTTTCCCCATTGAGTATTCTGCGCTCTCTTGCCAAATATTAGTTACCATATATGTAAGAATTTATTTCAGGCTTCTGATTGTGTTCCATTTGTCTGTGTGTCTGTGTGTATGCCGATACTATACTTTTGATCACTATCACGTCGTGATACAGTTTAATATCTGCAAGTGTGCACCTCCAGCTTCACTCTTTCTCAGGATTGCTTTGGCTACTTGGGGTCTTTTATGGTTACATATGAATCTTAGGATTGTTTTTCTATTTCTGTAAAAAAAAAAGCCATTGGAATCTTGATAGGGATTGCATTAAATCTACAGATGGCTTTGGGCAGTATGGGCATTTTAACAATATTAATTTTTCTGATCCACAGACACAGGATATCTTACCATTTGTGTCTTCTTCAGTTTCTTTCATCTGTATTACAGTTTTCAGTGTCCAGATATTTCGCCCCCTGGCTAACTGTATTCCTAACTATTTTGTTTTTGATGCTATTGTCAATGGGAGTGTTTTATTTCTTTTTCAGGTATTTCATTGTTAGAAATATCTGAATATTTTCATAGAAATACACCTGATGGGGGCACCTGGGTGGCTCAGTTGGTTGAACGACCGACTTCGGCTCGGGTCATGATCTCACGGTTTGTGAGTTCAAGCCCTGCGTCGGGCTCTGTGCTGACAGCTCAGAGCCTGGAGCCTGCTTCCGATTCTGTGTCTCCCTCTCTCTCTGCCCCTCCCCCACTCGTGTTCTGTTTCTCTCTGTCTCAGAAATAAATAAACATTAAAAAAATTGTTAAAAAAAAAAGAAATACACCTGATTTTGCATGGTGATTTTGTATCCTATTACTTACCTGACCTTATTTATTAGTTCTAATAGTTTTTTAGTAGACGCTTTAGGATTCTGTATATATACGATCCTATCATCTGCTGCTAACTAACTTGGATATAAATAAAATTTAAAAAAAGACCAGGTTTTACTTCCTTTCCTATTTGGATGCCTTTTATTTCTTTTTCTTGCTTGATCGCTTGAGGCTAGGACTTCCAGTCCTATGTCGAACAGGAGTGGTGAGAGTAGGCAACATTATCTCATTCCTGATACCAGAGGAAAAGCTTTCAACCTTTCGCCATTAAAACTATATGCAGTCAATGCAGATGAACGTCCTTTATTCTGAGACTTTGTTCTTTCTTAAGTTTTTTAAATATTTATTTTGAGAGAGAGAGAGAGAGAGACAACGAGTGCACGTGTGCATATGCAAGCGAGTGAGGAGGAGAGAGAGAGAGAGAGAGAGAGAGAGAGAGAGAGAGAGAATCCCAAGTAGGCTCCACGCTGTCAGCACAGAGCTGGCCACAGGGTTCGAACTCACAAACCGTGAGATCATGACCTGAGCTGACACCAAGAGTTGGACGCTTAACCGACTGAGCCCCCCAGGCACCCCTGAGACTTTGCCCTTTCTAAATTTGGGGGATTTAAATATTATTTTGTGAACTGGCACTAGCATATTTGTTATCGTTGTCCTTGCTTTGGCAAAGGAAAAAGCTGGTGGTTCTATTTTAGCCCCCTAAATCATTTTATTTATTTTTTAAAACATTTATTTATTTATTTATTTATTTATTTATTTATTTATTTATTTTAATTTTTTTAAACATTTATTCATTATTAAGAGACAGAGAGAGACACAGTACGAGCATGGGAGAAGCAGAGAGAGGGGGAGACACAGAATCGGAAGCAGGCTCCAGGCTCTGAGCTGTCAGCACAGAGCCTGACGCAGGGCTCGCAATCCCAAACTGCGACATCGTGGCCTGAGCCAAAGTCGGACGCCTAACCAACTGAGCCACCCAGGTGTCCCCGCAAAATCTTTTTAGAAAAGAGTTTCGGGGCATAAGATCTAAGCTCAGGGGAGCCACAATTCAAGCTCTAGGTATTTAGTGAAAATATCAGTAGCTGAGACTTATGGCCCAGGGACACTCTTGAAGCTGTCCCTCTTTTCTTCCTTCCGTCCGTTCTAGACCCTCTTACTCTTCCCTGGACCAACTGCTCTGGACCCCTCTGCTCCGTCTGGCCCTTTTGGCTGATGTGACTTTAGGACCACCTGCTTGGGTCTTGATTCTGCTGTCATCCCCTTGCGCTGACCTTCAGAGCGCCTTTATTTCATGTGCTGTTTCGCAGTACTCGCTCCCAGCTTCGTCCCAGGCCCTAGAACCCAGCTCAGACCCGTGGCCAGACGCCTCACGTGGAGCCTTGGAAGTCGGCCTGAATGTGTATTTCCTGATCTGATGGTTTTATATTGTTATCGAGTGAATTTCCTTCCGGTTAACATTTTGGATACTGGGCACTGCCACGAACGCTGAGGACTATGTCGGTCTTGGATGATACTGTGCAAAATGTGTTCCTGAAGGGTCTAAAGAAAGGGCAGGCTGTCCTCGTGGGACATTCATTTACAAATGTAAACACGATGTGGACACTCGTGTGTATGCTGAGCTGAGGGGGGAGCTATAATCATGTTCCCACTTTGCTGTTACTCGTTGTGAGTTTTCAGTTAAGTCGCTACTCATGGATGCCTTGTTTTATGGATGAATAAAGTGGAATTTGGGCTGGAGTCTGTCCCCGAGGCTCTTTCTATGTCTGCAGTCCTCTGACAACATGCTTGGTTTTGAGGTCTCCTGTCGCCTCTGAGAACTATATTTGGAGGTGACACCATATAGGACAGAATTACCAGCAGATGGGGCCTAATTGATTAACCTCCAGCTTGGATGAGAGCGACAGAGTCTGAGACGAGGAGAAGCTGGCTGTGGCACTCAAGGCCTTTGGTTTCTTTTCTCCCCCTGCCCCCATTCCTCCCCACTGCCCCACGACTCCTTCTTCACTGGGTGCTAAATTTCAAACCGCATTGTTCTTGCATTCCATACGTATTGGTTCGTTCTCTTTAAGTAGAGATTGCTCTGGTGGAGGGCTGGGGCTGGATCTTTTCAAGTGGTGTGCTGGCAAAATGTTTCATAAATGGCTCTTCGGAAAAGAAAAAGCCCTGGTTTGCAGCGTTTACAGATTTCTGAGGTGTAAAAAGCCTCCCACAATGGCCAATTTCAAGCTACCAACGGGATGTCACTGAAGCCGGAAAGAGATGTGCAGTTGGCTCTACAGAGCCAGCATGAGTGGGGATAAGCCGGCTTCAGCACCCCCCCGGGCTCTGAGAACAGACAGCACGTTGCCGGGTTCACACAGTAGGTTTTCAGGAACTGCCTGTTCGACAGTACCTCTACTGTGAGGATGAGCAGGAAAAAAGGGGCCAGAGACAAGCTGCTGCTTAGACCCACCTCTTGGGGCATTTGTTGCTGGCACGTTTGAAAAGAGACCCTTCCCTAGATGACTTTCCATCTTCTACCTGTGGCGGGGGGGGGGGGGTCTTTTGCAAATACATTTGGGATCCTGTCACCTTTACAAATCGTCAACGGCTCCCCATCGCCTACAAGGCGGATTCTAAATGCTTTTGCGTGGCATTCAAAGCCCTCCAGGGTCTGATGCCCGCCTGCCTTATCAGTCTCTTCTCCAGCATTCCTTGGCCTGGTCTCTACGTCCCACCCGCTCTGTACTTCCAAACCTCTCAAAAGATCATGGTCTTCAGCCTCCTGACCTCACTGTGTCCTGCGGCTTTTGCCCCACTTGCGTTTCTTCCACCCACGGACTGGAGAATTCTGACTCACTCCCGACACCGTGTGTTGCTTCCTTTATGGAGCCAGCTCTCATCCTACCTGGACAGTTAGACTCTCCCTAAAGTGCTCCTTGCAATCCTGACATAGCTCTAGCGGAGCCTCGGTCACTCTGCATCATATCGATACACAAACGGTCATCAGTTGTGAGCTCTTTGAAGGCGAAGAGCGTTTCTTCCTTTGTCTTATCCCTCGCATCCAGGGCTATGCCGGCACACAGTAGGCACGCGGCAGCTGTGCGTTAAATGAGTAGCCAGGGAGACAAGAGATTGGCCCTTGTCTCTCCTCACTCTCCCTGTCTCTGATTCAACTGCAGAATTAGGACGTGGAGGCACTTTCAACTCTTCCCTGCCCACCTGGCTTAAACCAATACTAAAAAGTTTTATTTGGTGGACTGTTGTCTTTCCAGGCAGATGAAAAGTGGCAATTCAGACCCTCTCTTTCTTATCAACCCCTGCATGTGTCAGAGCATTTGAATATGGCGTGCGTGGGAGCTCCGGCTCTCTGGTGACTTCTCTCGATTTAATTAGTCTGACCTTCTGCGATAATCCCCCTTGGATGTCCCCGGCTGCACCCCCCGCCCCCCTCCACTTCTGTATCATATTCAGGCTTCTGCCTTCATCAGCAAAAGACCAACTGCTCAGCTCCGCCTGTAGCATAATTCACAGCTTGGCTCTCAAAAATGAACTTTTACTCCAGTGGAGCTGCTCTTAGCATTAAAATTGGCCTGAGAGCGCTAGGCAAGTTTATCTTGGAGCCAGCATGGGGTCCATTCCTCCAAGTCAAATATTTCTCTTTAAAACTAGAATGAGCTGTAGTGTGGCACTACCAATGGCTTCCTGAAATATTGGTATATCTTTAAACATTAACATTTAGTTACAGTGCTGAAGGCTTTCTGGAGGGTTTTTAAGTCTCTCCCTGCTCCTCCTCTGAATAACCAGGGCTTTCATGCACACTTCCCTTTCCTTTCAGAGCATGCAATCTCTCTGTTCAGGAGGGGAAATGCATTGCAATAGCTCGATGCTGGGTTAATAAAACAGCCATTTACTTTCCGTCCATCCTCATAGGATTTTCCAAATGAGGTGGAGAGGCCACTTCAGAACGATCCGGAAAGTCAAAGTGGTGCCCCTGGAGCTTCTGGTCTTCAAGATGCTACGAAAACTCTAGGGGATTTGATGTTCTCCTTCAAACCCCTGGCCCAGGCTTTATTGTTATTATTTTATCCATATCCTATTTTTCTTAGTATTTTGGAATAAAAACACGGCAGCCTATGAAGCAATGACGTCTTTCTCAGCAGCGTGAGATGGAAGGGGGATAATTTGTAACAGGGGTCTATTCAATGCTGTCTGAGGTGTACCCTGGGCCAGGGATTGTTCCATCTGCTGGAGAGACAGAGATGAGGCAAGGCCACTGCCAATGAGAAACCCACAGTGGAGGCGGGAGACACACCAATTGGGAAGTACAATCGAGGCACACTAACACGGTATGTGGAACTTGGAGCAGGGGAAAGATAGTTCATTGAAGAGAACTGGAGACGTTGTCATGGAGTTTCTAGAGCTGATGCAGACTGGAAAGAGCGCTCAGGGCAATGCCATGGCGCGTCGGGGATCGGGCGTGAATCTGGGGTGGCTTGCGCGTGGGGAACATAGGAGTGGGGCGTTGGGTGAGAGGCTGAAGGGTCTTTGGGACCACGCTGTAAGACGGTTTTCAGGAAAACCAGGAGACTGGATCTATCTTGTTGGCACTGCAGCTATGGAAGGATTTGAAACAGAGTAAGGGTATAGTCCGATTTGAATTTGTAGAAGACAAAGGACAGTGGTATGGCAGAGAGACGTGGTGGAGGCCAGTTAAGGACACTGTGATGACACATTCAGAAAAGAAATGACGAGGGTGTCAGGGAAGTCAATGGCAGCAGAGAGGGATGGGAGGGAGTTGTCTGCAGCTGCCAATTAAAACCATCATGCGGGGGCCCAGAAGGTGACATTGGTGACAGCAGCCATCAAACACCATGGCAGCTGAGGAACATCTGAGTCATCAGGAAGGGGTGTGAGAAGCTTGGTATCACAGCGATTCGCCGAGGGTTGGTGGGAGGAGGTGTTTCAGGGTCAAAGGACCGCTGAGATCGCGTGGCAGGACGTTCACTACTCCTTGAACGTGCTCATCCACAGATTTCCCAGCTCCCTTGCTGGTAGCTAGGGCCACGTGACTAGCTCTGGCCAATGGCCTACAAGCGGAAGTTAGGCGAGGGCATGGGACTGGCTCTGGCCAATGACCTATAAGAAGAAGGTAGGTGGGGCCATGTGAGTAGCTCTGGCCAATGACCTGTAAGTGGAGGTTAGGTGGGGCCATGTGGCTGGCTCTGGCCAATGACTTGTAAGCGGAAGTTATCCATGATGCTTCTAGGTTGAGGCGATTAAGAGCTGGCTCTTCCCTTGCTGCAGTATCTTGGAGGCCATGTCTTTGAGATGTAGCTATGAGAGGCAACTGCCCTGCATCACCACTGGAAAGTTAAACTACTCTGGGGGGATTGCCAGATCCACGGTGAAATCCGCATGAATAAGAAATGAATTTTTATTGCTAAGCCCCAGAGATTTTAGGGCTCTTTGTCACCATAGCATACCCTGTCCTATCCTGACAAAAATACTTCCCTCTTCTCTAAGGCTGGTACCGTGTGGGAGAGCTGGGATGAAGCCAGGATCTATGGCTGCAGGTTGTTTTAGCTCCTTTATCACAAGCATCAGAAGGGTGTTTGGAAGGAACCCCATGGCAGGGGCACACTTATCTGCCTCAGAACGCTTTGGCTCCCCTTGGCTAGAGAATATGACAGTTTCCTCAAGCAGGCAGCCCCTTGGGAGGAAAAAGAATGATTACGTGGTGAAATGCCAGAGTCCTTCACGAGGCCAGAGAGATTGACAGTGATTCTTAGCACTCCTGGAGTACGTGTCATCCTGAGAAAGCCTAAATGTATTACAAGCCTCCAGGGGCAGGAAGAAAGCTTCTCCGGTCATCAATAGTCTATGCCTCTTGTCAAGCCCGAGGCAGAGAAAGGAGCCCCGGTGGGAAGGGGTATTTGCGAGCAAGTGCTGGAGGTGGAATTGCTAAGGAATCTGGGGAGGTTGGGTCTGGAAGAAAGAGGACTTGGTGGGGGGTTCCATGATTGGGTCTTTAACAATTCAAGGGCTGTTATGTGAGAGAGAGCAGATTTATTTCTGCGGGCCCTGCGGGGCAGAGCTAGACCAACGGAGGGCCCTTACCTGGAGACAGATTCCAGCTCAATAGAAGGAGAAGCATGCGACAGACAGAGCCCATGGAAAATGGATCGTTAGGGCTGCCTCCGTGGGTGGTGAGTTCCCCAGAGTTGGAAGTGCTTCATCATAGGCTGGAAAGCCGCTGGGGAGAAGTTGCCATGATAAGGGGAGAGGTGAGGAAGCCGGGCTAGGGTTTAAATACCTGTCGGACTTCCCTTCTGCCCCCCAAGGCTGTGTGATCGGGGCAAGTCAAATGCCCTGTCTGAACTGGTTGTTTTAATTGTGAATAATTATAGGTCCTGCCCCTTATGAGCTATAAGAAGATATAGGATGTGAAATGTATTACACGCTGGTTTTGAGAAACGTGCTAACATTATCATCAAGTACCACCCTAAAAGGACCTCGCATTCGTTGGACATTTATTCTGTGCTCGGTACCATGCTGTGTGCATCGGCCCATTTGGCACTGGTAGGAACCATTTGAGACAGATGCTATTATTGTCCCCATTTTGCACATGTGGAAACAGAGGCTTGGAGTGACGTGCCCGAGGTCACACAGCTAGAATGTGGCCAACCTGGGATTCTAATTGAGGTATGTCGGGCTCTAGAGTCTAAACTCTCACTTATTAAGCTTGTTAGAGCTCTTCAAGATCAAAACAGAAGATGCTTGTGTGGCTACCCTGAATACTGTGAAGGACTAAAATTTAAAGAGGCTCATCATTGCGTGGACAGCCCACCTTGATGAAATTAATTTTTCTTCTAATACCTTCTATTAGCGAGCGCAGGCTATTCCATCACGTATGGCTGATATTTTACAATTGATATGTTCCGATTATCTACTGCGACATAATGAACTATCGCAAAATGTAGGGACTTAACATGACAACAATTACTTTATTAGTATTTCTTGTGCTCCTGGAGGTTAGCTGGGCTCAGGTAGGGATTCGTGCTCAGGGTCTGTCATGAGTTTGCGGTCGGATGATGGCTGGGGCTGGAGTTATTGCAAAGGCTTCCTCGCTGCGTGTCCGTGTGAGTGGTTGTTGCTGTTGGCTGGGGGCACCCACACGTGGCTCTCCGCGTGGCCTGGGCTTCCCCACGGGATGGTGGCTCAGTTTCAAGAGCAAACATCCCAAAAGAGCCAGGTGTTTTATTGACCTAGCCTTGGAAGCCACAAAGCATCGCTTCTGTGTAGTCACGGATGCTCCCAGATTCAGGAGGAGGGACCACAGACGCCCCCCCACCCCAGTAGGAGTGCCAAGAAGTACATGTGCGATGGGTATCATTACATGGAAATTTTGAGAAAATATAATCTACCACTGGCTGATAGGATGCATTAATTCAAGGCATCTTCTTGGGCGAGTAGTAAATAAAGAGCTAGGAAAGAAAGGGCTGAGACTTTCTACACCATTTCCATTTTGTGCTCATTTCACTTTAAAGAAAACCACTCCAGTTGGTATTTCTGATATTTTTTTTTTTTTATTAACTTAAGCATTGGCTTTCAACCAGGCCAGTATCTGATTTCTATCCTTCGTGGACTATACTCTGTTACGTATTTACTTATATATAAAAATGACTGTCCCGCAGCTTACAAAGGCAACATTTACAGTTATGTCATTTTCTGCCCAGAGATTTTGCTAGAAAGTATTCTATGGACATTCATGTTGACCGATTAAAAAAAAACTCCTTTATTCTTTTAATACTTAAAAAAGTGTGTGTGTGTGTGTGTGTGTGTGTGTGTGTGTGTGTGTGACATTAGTGATGATATTTCTGGTGGAAAGGAAGTATTTGAAAGAAGGCCAGGAGGCTATAGCAGGTTCATATAACGCAGCTCTCCCCTTTGGGAAATGGTTCTTTGCATTTATTCCTCAGATGGTCCTACAAAGGAGCTAAAGAGGCCTGGATTCTCTTTGACTAAAGTATTCTGGGGAAAATATGGTTAGGGATGAAGGATGAAGCCTTGCCTTTGGGTCTTTTAGTTCATACTCTTAATGAAAAGAATTCTGTCAAGAGAATCTGGATTAGGAGTTAGGGCATCATGTCACCGGCTGTTGAGTTTTGACAACGGGGCTTTAAGTGCCCACCCAGCTAGCTATGTGCAGCAGAGAGGAAGAAGCAAATAAAAATAAAATCGCAAGAGTGAGACGCCATCTCGGGTCTTCAGGGTGTCCTCAGTGGCTTTCCAGAATGCTGCCTTCCTCTTGTTTCTGACATCGTGCGTGCTCCTGCTTCCGGGCTGCGCTCGCCTGTTGGTGTTCGGGCTTGTGGTGCCTTCCCCGTCTTGTCTCTCCAGTCCCGGGGAATCCACATGGATGAGTGCCTCATAAACAAAGCAGTGCCTCGTGGAATTTACCTCAGTGAACGGGGCACTAAGGAAGAACTGATTGACTCTGAGCCATGGACTGGAGCGGGACTGGGAGTTCATAGGATCACCCACGCAGAGGAAGGACAGGTGGAAGAAGTGATCTCAGGCTGTGTAGAAAGTCGCTGCATCCGCCCGAAGCCAGACTACATCGTGAAGTATACACGTGTACAGTAAAACCTTGTTTTGCGAGCATAATTCATTCCAGAAACGTGCTTGCTATCCAAAGCACTTGTATATTAAAGCGAATTTTCCCATAAGAAATAATGGAAACTCAGACGATCCGTTCCATAACCCAAAAATATTCACATAAAAATGATTACAATACTGTAATACAATACAACATAATAAAGAAAATACAAAATATCAAGAAAAATAAACGAATGGACCTGCACTTATCTTTGAAAACCTTCGTGGCTGGTGCGAGGGAGACAAGAGAGAGAATTGTTATGTCTGTCACTATCACTAACAGAATCACTATCTATTGGCTCAATGGAATCTTTTTCTGCATGGGGGCCATCGTATATGCTCTCACGGATGTTGATTACCGTACAGTATTAATAAACTCTTGTCATATACTGTGTTTAATGTAACTGGCAATCAGGCCGCAGAGGAAAGGGTCTCTATCTGTGGGCAGCCTGACCTAGAATGAAGCAAAGCGTTCTTAAGCTTCCTCTTGTCTGGAAAAGCAAAGGACTGTCCACAGGTGCTTTGAAGTCACAAGAAAATACGCTAGTCCTAGTTGTGGGCACCTTCCAACGTTCTGAAACATCACCGATTTATGTCAAACCCTGCGGCCTGAGGCCGAGCATCCGAGCATGGGAGATGATCACCCACAAATCTGCAGCAAGGGAGAAAGAGAGAGACAGAGAGAGAGAGAGAGACGAACCATTGTCTCAGTTGTGATAATGTGACGTTTGGCATCACGTACTACTTGTATTGCAAGACATCACTTGTTTATCAAATTAAAATTCGTTAGAAATCTTGTGGAATACTCGCAGAACAAGTTACTTGCAATCCAAGGTTTTACTGTACCTATAAAGCAGGTGGGATTTTTACAAACCAAGGTGGATGTGAACCTCTCACTTGCCCAGCAGTAAGACCCAGAGACAGAGAGAAGTCAAGACTGAAGGAGACAAATGCTTTGTAAGAATAATCGCTTTAGAGTTTTAGAATGCCAGACTAGGGAACTTAGAATTTATAAAACATGTATGATATGTATGTTTCACATGTATCACATATATCACACATGTGTTTCATGTATATTTACACGTACGTGTATACAACTTGAAAACACACTCGTACTACACACATAGAAATACACACATACATAGAAATAATACAGATTTACTTTTTAAAAAAAAATTTTTTTTTCAACGTTTATTTATTTTTGCGACAGAGAGAGACAGAGCATGAACGGGGGAGAGGCAGAGAGAGAGGGAGACACAGAATCGGAAACAGGCTCCAGGCTCTGAGCCATCAGCCCAGAGCCTGACGCGGGGCTTGAACTCACGGACCGCGAGATCGTGACCTGGCTGAAGTCGGACGCCCAACCGACTGCGCCACCCAGGCGCCCCATTACAGATTTACTTTTGAAAGGAGTGTGTTATTCATATTACTTTACCTAAAGATTTTTTACTCTACCGTAGAATCCCTGAAGACTGACCAGTCCAGGGCACCTGGGTGGCTCAGTTGGTTAGGTGTCTGACTCTCGATTTTGGCTCAGGTCATAATCTCGTGGTTCGTAAGTTCAAGCCCCACATTGGGCTCCATGCTGTTAGCATGGAGCCTGCTTAGAGTTCTGTCTCTCTCCTTCTGCCCCTCCTTCACTCACGCCACAGGCTCTCTCTCTCTCAAAATAAATAAATAAACTTAAAACAAAAAGACTGACCTGTTCTTCTCTTACCTCTCTCTCTCTCCCCCTCCCCCTTCCTTCCTTTTTAATCTTATCGTAGTCAATTTCCAACATACACAAAAGCAGAGGGAATAGTATAATACACTATTACATATATAATATATATAATATATAATAATATAATAACAATAGTATATAATATTATATAATATATATAGTATATAATAGTATAATAATATAAAGAGTTCCTTTAAATACCTGTTCTTCAGAACGTTTACAATAGAGTCCAATTTACAAAAACATTGGGAAGTTTGGAAAGACTCCTCTGTGTAAAGTGAAGAATAAATATATTTTATAAAAGTATTCTCAGAAGGTAGGTGCATATGATAAAACTATGGAGATCTTCTGACCTAATATAAATCAGTAAATCCAGTAGAGTAGCAACACCAGAAAGCCTCCTTCTCTTATACATTTTTTGTTTGGCCTTCATGAGGATCTAAATCTAAGGAGAAACACTGAAAATATTTGTTTAGACCAATGCGTTTGGGCAGTTTTCTACCACGTATGACATGTGATGCAACTGACCAGTTATTTCCATGAAATGATCGGGTGGATGGATTTTGTTCCCCACAAAATTGCCTAATGGATTCACAGAACCAACTGTTTATTTTTATTTTTTTAAGTTTATTTATTTATTATGAGAGAGGTGGGGGGAGGGGCAGAGACAATCCCAGGCAGGCTCTGTGGCAGAACCAAATTCGTGGCCTTTGCAAATAATGGCCAAGAGTGGACTTGACTCAGTTGGGGAGTTGAGTGTTCAAAGAAAAGTGTTGCTCCTGAGGGGTACTTGAGGGGGAGGAGAGGCAGGAGCTGAGGAAATAAAGATAGCTAGCAAGAAGGAGGAGGACAGATGGTTCAGGATGAAGTTTGCGAACCAGGTGAAGGTGTCATAAATCTGTTTTTTGTGGAAATGTCCCCACAGCAGGCTAAGATTCTGTAAATGGCGAGCCATGGTGAAACAGTCTTGGGTGTTATCCTCATGGAGCCGTCTTGGGGGATTGCACAGAGCGTGGTTCTCACACTGTTGCAGAGGAAATTCCCCTGAGAACTCTAAAAAAGCCCATGTCTGGGCTGCAAGTCCCTAGAGAGCTCTAAAAGCCCCCATGGCCAGGCTGCACTCCCAACAAATAAGAATCTCTGCAGGTAGAACCGGGGCATCAGCATTTTAAAAAAAATTCCCCAGGTGAGTCTAATGTACAGTCAAGTGAGAAGCAGAGGTGTAGAGTGACAGGGCATGAAAACACTTGGGTGCTGGCCTATCACTACCACTTCCAAGTTATGTGATCTCGGACAGATGACTAAACATCTCTGAGCTCGATTGTCCAGCTACAGCTTGAAGGGGTCGGACCAAATGGTCCCATTGGTCCATTTAAACGATGACCCCAGACTTCTTTGAGAGGTAGGGCCTGTGTGGCCTCCCACTGAATCCGGACTCTGTGACTTCCTGACCAATAGAATACGGTGGAAGTGATACTGTGCCACTTTCTGGGTCTTGGTCTTAAGAAATTGACAGACCTAGGGGCACCTGGGTGGCTCAGTCGGTGAAGCGTCCAACTTTGGCTCAGGTCATGATCTCACAGTCCGTGAGTTCGAGTCCTGTATCAGGCTCCGTGCTGACAGCTCAGAGCCTGGAGCCTGCTTCGGATTCTGTGTCTCCCTCTCTCTCTGACCCTCCCCCGTTGATGCTCTGTCTCTCTCTGTCTCAAAAATAAATAAGTGTTAAAAAATTAAAAAAAAAAAAAGAAATTGACAGATCTACTTTGTACCTTTGGGGACAGTTGTTTTGGAACCCATCTCCCATGCAGAGAGGAAGCTCAGATCACACAGAGGGCCCCACATAGGTGTTCCAGGAGAGACACTCATCTGGGGTGACAGTGGGACTCTAGCATCAACTGCCAGACATGTGTGTGAAGATGCCTTCGGATGGTATGATCCCCAGCTGTTGAGTTACTCTCGCCTTTGAATTGTTTTAGCTGATGCCCCAGATAGGCCTTGTGGACAGAGACAAGCTGTCCCCACTGTGTCCTGTCCAAATTCCTGGCCCACGCTATCCATGAGCGTCATAATATGGGTGTTTCACCTTATAAACTATTGGGGTGCTTTGTTATGCAGCAATGATAACTAGGACAACTCTCAGCTTCACCAGTTAAGGAACAGTAGAGAATGACAGTATAACAGAGTATTTAAGGGGGTGGGCTCTGGAGGAGGACTGACTAGGTTCGAATCCTGGCTCTGTGAATGAGGGTAAATTACCCTTTTGTGTCTATCTCCATTCCCTCATTAGCTAATAATAATACCTCCCTCATAGGCTTGTCATGTGGATTAAATCGCTTAATATATTTAAAGAGTGAATCCCATGCAGGTGTCTGCGATGTGTATAATGATGGCGATAAAGCACTTGGGTTGGCCTTGGTTTATCTGTTATTTGCAAGCTGTCGGAGTGGGGTGGAGTGGGGTAAGTGGGGCTGTTGCACAAACCGGGTATGACCTGTATCCGTCCCATGTTGCTAAGTACTTCCAGGGACCTACACTGTTCTTCCCTATTCAGCAGGTGTTCAAAGGCACCTTGGAATTGTGTATCATGTCTCTGGGCCTGTCACTGTCACGTTGCTCAGAAATTGGATTCTGCAGAGTGGAAACATGTGGCTTGTTGGCAAGGCAACTGGTTCAGAGCAGGGACATTTCCAGGCTGAGAGAGCTCGCCTCTGTCAATTGGGTTACAGACCTCATAAAAATCTGTTTGTTTGTGTTCTTTTCTGGACGCTCAGAGACATCAGGCCACCTCGAGCCGCGAGGGGAGAGTGCTCTCCACAAATGGGTGTCTCCAGCTGGACTCCTTTCTTGTACGCCGTGGCTGTCCAACCAAGCCTCTGACCTTCGAAGTGGGGGGGGTGCCAGGGCCTGGCGATGCCGGGATACGATCGCTCGATTCCGTGCTGGAGTGGCAAAGACCCGCAGCTCTGGGTGCTTCTGACTTTTCTATTTTTGCCTCAAGGTAGACGGAGAGATTCAGGAGAGGGTTTGCAGCTCCTGCACACGATCTCATCAATTTCCATTTAAAAACCAGAAGGGTAGCCTTCTCAAGTATCGAGTTTGGGGTGTGACAAATAGAAATTTATGGGACAAGGGTTAACTACTGAACTGTTAAAATCTGTCAGCAATGCCATTATGAGTGAAATGAAAGACTATGAAAGTTGAAAAAAATGGACGTGCTTAGGGCGGCAGCATGGGGCTCGGCGGCTGGTGGCAAATTCTTGGTTTAAATGCTGGCTCTCCCATTTGTGGCCCCTTGATCTTCAACGAGTTAGCCTTTTCGAGCTTCCACCTCTATATAAGAAAGACAAGGATAAGGACATCATACCAGAGCACCGTCGTGAGGGTCAGAAAGGGTCGAGTCTGTGCAAAGCGCTTGCATTTATTTATTTATTTATTTATTTATTTATTTATTTATTTAATGTTTATTTAGTTTTGGGGGCAGAGGGGCAGAGAGAGAGAGAGAGAGAGAGAGAGGGAGAGAAAGAATTCGAACCAGGATCCAGGCTTCGAGCTGTTCACACAGAGCCCAGTGCAGGGCTCCAACTCACAAACTGCGAGATCATGACCTGAGCCAAGTCGGATGCTTACCTGATTGAGCCACCCAGGGGCCCCAACAATGTGTTTTTTAAATCATAAAGCTTGACAGATGTCCCGCTATATAGAGTGGGTTGGGTGCCCTCGTAAAGGATCCTTAGGCCTGGTTGTCAAGGTCATATAATGTTCCTCCTTCCTTCCTTTACTCATTCACTCATTCATTCATTTATTCAACAAATTTATCAAGCACCTACTATGTGCCAGGCACCGGACAGTTGCGGGGGGATGTAATCAATGAACAAAACCACAAAAGGTCCTTGTCTCTCTGAGCTTAATGCTGGTGGGTAGAAACACAGATAGAATACATAAGTAAAATGTGGTACATTAAACAGTGATCGTAGAAATAGTGTTAAATAGAAAAATAACTCAGAAAAGGGGGCTGGGACCTATGGCATGGGGAGGCATTCCAGTTGTAAACACCAGGTCAGGGGAGGTCCCACTGGGAGGGGGAGGGACATTTGAATAAAGACTTGAAAGAGCTGAGGACAGAGAGCCTCAGCCTGGAAAAGCTTCCCAGGCAAAGCAGGCAGGACCTGGAAATGTCCTGAAGGTGTACCCGGTGAGTTTGAGAAACAGGAAGAAAGCGGGGTAGCTGGGGTGGGGAGAGGGTGGGGGTGGGTATGTTGGTTTCAGGGCCAGATCATCTTAGGGCCTCATTCCGACACCTTTGACTTTTTCTTCTGAATGGGATGGGAAGCCCACGGAAAGTTTGGAGCAGAGAAAGGATATGATCCTATTTAATTAAAAAAAATTTTTTTTAATGTTTATTTTTTCTTGAGAGAGAGAGAGAGAGAGAGAGAGAGAGAGCGCATGAGTGGAGGAGGGACAGAGAGAGAGGGAGACACAGAATGTGAAGCAGGCTCCAGGCTCTGAGCTGTCAGCACAGAGCCCGACGCAGGGCTTGAACTCACAAACCGTGAGATCCTGACCTAAGCCGAAGTCGGTCGCTTAACCAATTGAGCCACCCAGGTGCCCCGGTCCTATTTAATTTAAAAAAATAAAACAAAATGAATTGAAAACAGCATGATTGAGATAAAAGTGACCTACAGTAAACTCCACATGTTTTAAATGCACAATTTGATAATTAAAAAATGTTTGAATTATGGTAAAATACTCATAATAAAAGTTTCTATCTTAACCACTTTTACATGTAGAATTCATTAGTGTTGAGACCATTCATGTTGTACAACCAATATCACCCTGCCAAACTAGAACTCTATACCCATTAAATAAGGACTCTCCATTTGCCCCTCCCCTTACCTGCTCGCATCCACCATTCTGCTTTTTGATGATGAACTTGACCACTCTAGGTATCTCCTACAGATGGAATCATACATTGTCTTTTTGTGATTGTCTTGTTTCACTTTGCATAATGTCCTTAAGGTTCATTCATGTTGTAGCATGTGTCACAGTTTCCAGCTTTTAGATGAATAATATTCCATTATTTGGATATATTATATTTTATTTAGCCATTCATGTGTCAGTGGATACTTGCATTGCTCCCATGATTTAAGTGTTAGCAACAATGCTGCTATGAACATGGGTGTACAAATATCTCTTAGAGACCCTGCTTTCAATTCTTTTGGGTATAAACCCCGATGTGCAATTGCTGGATCAGATGGTAATTTCATTTTTAATTTTTTTTTGGAATCACTGCACTGTTTTCCATAGCAGCTCCAACATCTTACATTCCCACCAACAGTGCACACGTGTTCTCACTTCTCCACATCCTTAAACACACTTGCTATTTTCTACATTGTTTTAAACAGTAGCTATTCTAATGGGTATGAGGTAGTATCTCATTGTGGTTTTGATTTGTGTTTCCCCAACGATGAGTGATGTTGGACACGTTTTCATGTGCTTGCTGGCCATTTGTATACCTTTTTGGAAAAGATGTCTATTCAAGTCCTTTGCCCAATTTTAACCAGGTTATTTGTGTATGTATGTGTGTGTGTGTGTATGTATATATATATATCTATATATATATATATATATATGTATGTATATATATGCATGTATATATGTATATACATATGTATATGCATGTATATATGTATATACATATGTATATGTATATATATGTATATACATAATGTAAAATAAATAAAATTATATATATTTTATATATAATATATATAGTTTTTTTGTAGTTGCATTGTAGAAGTTCTTTATGTATTCTGGATATTAATACTGTGTCAGATGTATGGATATTTCTCTAATTCTGTAGGTTGCATGTTCACTCTGTTGATTGGACTGGGTCTTTTAATGCACAGATATTTTTTTACTTTTGATGAGGTCTCATTTATTTACTTTTACTTTTGTTGCCTGCGGCAATTTGATAACTTCTGGCATGTGTGTGCTTCTGTAAATACATTTACATAGAGAAGTATATAAAGTCTACATACATATTATCATATATAAAATTTTATATAATATATAATCTGTATATATTATATATGAATTATATATGATCTAGATTATAACTATATTATAATATTATAATGTATTATAATCTATATATAATATAATATATAAATATATATCATATAACTTAGAAAATATAATACCTAAAATGTAATATTATTTTATGTATGACTATAATATATATAATCTATTTTTTATATATCGATATGTATGTATATAGATAGATACAGTCTGTGAAACCATCCCCCAAATCAAGGCAGTCAACACATCCTGTATGCCCCAAAATATCCTCATCCTTCTTTGTGATTTCTCCCTTTTGCTTCTCTTCTCCTTCCCTGTCACTTGTCCCTAAGTAGCCGCTGATCTGCTTTCTGTCATTATAGATTTTTTTTCTAGAATTTTACATAAATGGAATCATACAATATGTACTCTTCTTTTGCCTGGTCTCTTTCCCACAGCATAATTATTTTAAGGTTCATCCATGTGGTGTCAATAGTTCATTCCTTTTTATTCTTGAGTATTATTCCATTGTATGGGCATACCATAATTTTTTTATCCGGTTTCTCCGGAGGTTTGGATCATTTCCAGTTGTTGGCTATTAAAAATGAAGCTGCTCTGGGACGCCTGGGTAGCTCCGTTGGTTGAGCATCTGACTCTTAATTTCTGCTCAGGTCATGATCCCAGGGACATGGGATTGAGCCCCAAGTCAGGCTCTGTACCAAGTATGAATTCTCTCTCTCTTTCTATCTGCCCCTCTTCCCCACTTTGCATACTCTCTTTCTTAAAAAAAAAAAAAAAGAAGCTGCTCTGAACATTCCTGTACAAGTCTCTGCGTGGGGATCCGCTTTCCATTCTCTAGGGTAAATGACTAAGCGTGTAATGGTTAGATCATATGGTGGATATAGGTTTAACTTTTACAGAAATCATCAAACGCTTTTCCAATGTGATTGTACCGTTTTCCACTCCTGTTGCCAGTTGGAGACATCTGGTTGCTCCACATCCTTGCCAACATAATGGTGTGATCGGTCATTTTAACTTTAGTTATTTCTAATAGCTGGGTAATAGTATTTTTTTAAAGTGATTTTTATATTTTTTAATTTACATCCAAGTTAGTTAGCACAGAGTGCAACAATGATTCCAGGAGTAGATTCCTTAGCGCCCCTTCCCCATTTAGCCCATCCCCCCTCCCACACCCCCTCCAGTAACCCTCACTTTGTTCTCCATATTTATGAGTCTCTTCTGTTTTGTCCCCCTCCCTGTTTTTAGATTATTTTTGTTTCCCTTCCCTTGTGTTCATCTGTTTTGTCTCTTAAAGTCCTCATAGGAGTGAAGTCCTATGATTTTTGTCTTTCTCTGACTAATTTCACTTAGCATAATACCCTCCAGTTCCATCCACGTAGTTGCAAATGGCAAGATTTCCTTCTTTCTGATTGCCGGGTAATACTCCATTGTATATACATACCACATCTTCTTTACCCATTCATCCATTGATGGACATTTGGGCTCTTTCCATACTTTGGCTATTGTTGATAGTGCTGCTATAAACATGGGGTGCATGTGTCCCTTTGAAACAGCACACCTGTATCCCCTGAATAAATACCTAAGAGTGCAATTGCTGGGTCGCAGGGTAGTTCTATTTTTAGTTTTTTGAGGAAACTCCATACTGCTTTTCAGAGTGGCTGCACCAGCTTGCATTCCCAGGGTAGTAGTATTTTATTGTGGTTGTAATTTGCATTATCTCACAACTATTCGTGTTGAGATGTATTTACCATCCAGATATCTTTTCTTGATCAAGTGTCTGTTCAAATCATTTGCCCAGTTTTTAAATTGTGTTGCTTATTTTCTTATTTTTGAACTTTGAGAGTTCTTTACATATTCTGGATTTAAGTCCATGGTCAGATACATGCTTTGCAAATATTCTCCTGATCTGTCGCTTGTTTTTTAAATTTTATTTCATTTTTTTCTTTTTTGAGAAAGAGAGAGAGCGAGTTGGGGAGAGGGGCAGAGGGAGAGAGAGAATCCCAATCAGGCTCCCCACTCGGCATGGAGCCTGATGCACGGCTTGATCGCAGGACCCTGGGATCACAACCCAAGCCAAAATGAAGAGTTGGACACTCAACCAACTAACTCAGCTACCCGGGCGCCCCTTAACAATGTCTTCTGAAGGGTAGATCTTAATTTTGGCAAAATCCAATTTATTAGTTCTTTGATTGATCTGTTTTTTAAGGTGTCATGTCACTTTGATTTTCAGAGGATCCCTCCGGCTGCCGTGTTGAGAACAGAGTGAGTGGGGTATAAAAGTGGAAGTGGGGAGACCAGTTAAGAGGCTAACAGGAAGATAGGCAAGGGACAGTGCTGGTTTAGATTGGGATGGTGGTAGTGATGGTGAGGAGACGGGGGGAGGAATTGGGATATATCTTGTAGAACGAGCACATGGGTGGGGTTTTCTGATGGATTGGATGTGAGATATGAGAGAGAGAGGAGTCTGAGGGCCTGGCAGGATGGCGTTGCTCTTACCTGAGACGGGAAGGCTATTGGCAGAGCAGGCGAGGGCAAAGACTGGGAGCTTGGTGTTCGCCATTAAACTTGAGGTGCCTCTTTGGCATCCCAAGGGGAGTAGGTACGTGGACATAGGAGTTTGAGCTCGGTGGGATTCAGCCTCTGGTCACGCCGGGCTCTGGGTCATCCCCTGACATTTCCCTTCTTCATTTATATCCTTTGCTGAACGTGTCACTCCTTTTTTTGGAGCTCATGTACTAGCCGCGTAAGTTCTGACTCATGTAGACAGTTGTTCGTGAATCAAGCTCAAGACCACGGCCTGGATGGATTCCCTTTCTATCCCTCAGCTACACCTAATCCTAGTTGTCCTTCACAAGCCGGTGAATGCAGGAACTGACAACAGAATAACTTGCCATGTATGCCTTTGTAATGGGTGGAAATTTTCGGACCTTGCTGACCTTTGGGAGGAAAAGCCAAGGCATGCCTCCAGCTCTTTCCCTCATTACTCTGACACCTGTCTCTCCAGGAGTTGGAATCATTCCCATTGGCAGATTTAAAGCTGGAAGCTGGTGCTGGCTCAGTCTATCCTGCTCACTGAGGGGAGATTCTGGTCACATGACCAAAGGGAGAAGTAACAACATTCTGCTGGGTCCTGAAGGTGACCTTCCTCACTGCCAAGCCGCTCCCCTGGAACGCTGCTGTTCATCAGGAGTGGACTTGCACCCATTCCCAACTACCTGGAGGGTTTTTTTGAGATGCTTCTGAGTCTCTTTTTTAAGAAAAAAAAAAAAGTTCATCTTTAAGGAATCCAATCCCTAGCATTAGTATATTATTGAGGCCAATGCATGCGTCCTTGGTCCCTTGGGCCAGTGGAACAGGGCATCTGCGAGTGGTCCCCACATACCACGTGGTGTCTCCAGGGGGCGCTTGTGCTGAGTTTAGGATTTCAAATGTTGTAGATGCAGATCCCAGATTTCATACCAGGATCCCCTCCAAATGCCAATTCATTTGAGATTTTGTGTCTTCTAATTTTGTTTACCTCCAGATTTCTACCTGTTGTACTAAAACCAAAATAACTCAAAGAAAAGTGCTTTTTTATACACTTGCCTCCCTCCCGCTGCCCCCATTTTCATTATTCTTTATCCTTTCTGGGCCTTGTGTACTTGCGATGTTTATTTACATTGCTGTAATCATATTGAATCGGTACAATTTTATATTATCAGTATTCTTTCCTTTTTTTTTTTAGTTTATTTATTCATTTTGAGAGAGAAAGAGCACACATGAGCAGGGGAGGGCAGAGACAGAGGGAGATACAGAATCCGAAGCAGGTTCCAGGCTCTGAGCTGTCAACACAGAGCTCAATGCAGGGCTTGAACCCATAAATCGCGAGATCATGACCTGAGCCGAGGTTGGATGCTTAATCAACTGAGCCACCCAGGCTCTCCCCTTTATTTTTTATTTTTTTAATGTTTATTTATTTTGAGAGAGAGAGAGAGAGAGAGAGAGAGAGACAGAGAGACAGTATTATTCTTAACAATCAAGTCCTGGCTGTGTGCTACACCCCGTGCTAAGAGTTTCACAGCCATGTAAGAGCTTCGTTTAAAGTTTATCATCACTCTGTAGTATTTGCATCATCCTTCCTTCATGGATGAGGAAACCGAGGCTCAGAGCAGAGGCTCATACCCATCCTTTAACATCGAAAGACCATGGGATTTGGGAGCGGTTGTTCGAAAGCCACTGATGGTGCGATTTGGGGCGAACCACGTATTTTTTCTGATTCTTACTTAGTAATTCCTACCTACCTCCTGAGACTGCTCAGGACTCAAAGAAGTGATGTATCTGAGGGTAGTTGATAAACGGTGATTTTTATTGTAATTAAAAACAATAATTACAACCCTTCCTTAAGAATTCTGTTGTTGCATTTAGATCATCTTTTATTTATTTACTTTGGTTGTCAGAGTGACGTTGCCATGAATATCTCCTCTACCTTTATTTTTTATATTCTTCATAAATCCCTTAGGACAAAGGGATATATTGTGGAGTTTTAACACGGTTCCTGGTATGGATTACCAAGAGATGATACCAGGTCATACGGCTACCAACGATGCGTGAGGGGACTAGTTTCACCGCGGTGTTGTAATACCAAATAATTTCTTTTATTTTTTATTTTTTTATTTTTTTATTTATTTTTCAGTATATGAAATTTATGGTCAAATTGGTTTCCATTCAACACCCAGTGCTCATCCCAAAAGGTGCCCTCCTCAATACCCATCACCCACCCTCCCCTCCCTCCCACCCCCCATCAACCCTCAGTTTGTTCTCAGTTTTTAAGAGTCTCTTATGCTTAATACCAAATAATTTCTAAAGTCCCTCGAAGGTAGTGGCTGTAAGATGCTACAGCATTATTTGGGTGGACATTTGCTCGACTATAAGCGAAGTTGCACATTTCCCCACATGCTTGTTTACTCATAGCATCTCTGTTTTCATGAATCGTCTTCTTCAGTTCTTTGCCAGTTTACATATTAGGGATTTAAGTTTTTGGTGTCAAGATACATAAACTCTTTACATAACAGAGAAATGAACCCTTTCCGTATTTGCTGTGAATCTTTTCTCCAGATGATACTTTCCCTTCGGTTTTAGTTCTAGCCTTGCCAAATGGTTATTTACTTTCAAAATGTACAAGCTGTCCATCCTTTGTAGTCTCTTCCAAGTTAACTTATAAAGTTATCATCCCTTGTGCCGGCGTGTTAGCAGCACACATGCTAAGATTGGAAGGATACGGAGAAGATTAGCCTGGCTCCTCGTGCCGGGATGACCCCCACATTTGTAAGGTGCTCCACATTTTTTATGGTGTAAGAAATATATCTCAGTGAAGTGGTTACAAGAAAAAAAAAAAAACCTAGAACTTATCTTGCCTCTAAAGATCTGAAGCAATACAGTAAAACAAGTTCCTTTTTAGAGGGGAGGGTTTTATTTAAGTTTTCTTATTCATATTCACTGTGATATGTGACTATAATTTTCTTTTTGTGTGTTTTACCTTTATCAGGCTTTCGGAAGAAGATCATGCTTGCCTAATGGACATAAAGGTACTCTTATCTCTTTTCGCACTCGGGATGTTTTATACAACATCGGAATTATCTGCTTCTTTAAAGTGTGAAAATTGTTCTTGTGGAAACGCTGGGACCAAGTACATTTTTTAGGTTGTTATCAGATAATTTCCCCAATTTCTTCCTTGGTTATTATTCTGTTTAGATTTATACTTCTTGAGTTATTTTTAGTAATCTATATTTTTGTAGAAATTATTCATTTCATTGAAGATTTCCACTTATTAGCCTACAACATCCTCATTGGATTTGGAGGAAAAAAATCTATTTTCTCCATTTTTGTTCTATCTCCTTCCTCATTTCTAATTAAAAATGTTCCCTTAATTATATTTGTCAGAAGTTTGTTTATTTTCAGAGTCTTATCAAGAAAACAGCATTTAAACTACTTCATCATTCTCCTGCTTTATGTTTTACAATTTATTTATTTTAGCTTTATCTTCCCTCACTGCTTCTTTTAAAATTATGTTTCCCCTTAACTTTTAAATGGAAGGCTTTGTTAATATCAACTTGGATAATCCCGGCCTGAATAGGGTTCTGAAGACTGAAATGAGTTAGGGGGAGAGAACGTGATGCATTAGCATATGTTTATCAAGCGGCCACCAGCCAGGGCTACTGAGGGTTCGTTCACCAGCCAGTTCAATAGAGGGAAATCCATTCGGGAAGTTGGAAGTCGTTGTGAGGCGTTGGGTGCCTGGTGGGAACCGTAAGCACAGGTCTGACGAGGAGCCACAGGAGGCAGAGATGGGGAGGAGGAGGGGGGAAGGAAGGCTCTCCTCCCTCCGGCCTCCTGCCAGTGCCTCTGTTTGGCAGAAATTAACCAGAAGCCGCTGGGCAAAGGAGCCTGGGAGGTGTAACTGGCGGAATTGGGGCTGAACGGGGAAGGGCAGCCAATGGACCTGGGAACAGACGGTGATCAGCACTGACACCTGCCCTTCAGCGTGGTTGTGGTCAGAAGACTTTGTGATGCTGGAGACATGGCATCGTTGGCACCAGGATGCTATAGACTCTTTGTTAAGTCCTGCTGGGCTGTAACTTCTACACGCCTTCCTCCTTCTCGCTGTCTCTTTTCTTGCTTTTCCATCGCCAAGCCCATTTGAAATAGGGAGGTCAAGTTTCTGTGCTGGCTCTTTCTCAGTTAATCCCCGCCCCCCTCCCCGCCCAACGCCCGCTTTGGCCATCTTACCACAGCCTGGATCGAACCCGGACCTGCGTACAGAGGTGCCCAGCCCCCCAGCTGTACTTCTGGCTTCTTTGTTCAGCTCCAGACCTGGATTTCTAGCTGCCTAATGGGCACCCTGGATGCCACGGAGACCTTGTAAATGGAATTTATGACGTTCTCTTCTCCCCAGATCTCTTCTGTCCCTTGCATTCCTTTGTCAGTCGATAGGATCTCCTCCACCCCTGCATCAGAGAGGAACAGCTTGGAGTAGCTTTTAGTCCTTCCTTCTCCCTCACATCCCATACAGGCTTCTGCCCATCTGCTCAGTTCTGTGCCCCAAGACTGCTGTTTCTTTCCTCCTCCCACACTGCAGCCACACCAGCTCTGGCCTCGTTATTGTCCTCTGGCTTCTAATGGCCCTTCTCCCTTGTCTAGTCTCCCCCTGTTCTAGTACGTTCTGCACACTGATGCCAGAATGATAGTTTTGGAACTATAAGCTGATCATGTCACCCAAGGCCATAAACTTCCAAAGCACCTCCAAGTGGACAGGATTCGCCCAAGTGTCTTCGCTGTGGGAACAGCTCCTGTCTCCTTTTCCCACCGCTGTCATTTGCCACTTTGGGTCCAATCATGCCAATCTACTTTTCTCTCCCCAGAGAGTGCCAGGGTGTTTCACAGTCCTGGGTCTATGCCCATGCTTCTTTCTGATTCTGGAAGGCAGCTGTTCTCAAAGTGGGTGTCCAGACCAGCATCAGCATCACCTTGGAATTTACTAGAAATGCAGATTCTTGGGGCGTCTGGATGGCTCAGTCGGTTGGGCATCCAGCTTCGGCTCAGGTCATGATCGCTTGGTTTGTGTGTTCGAGCCCCACGTTGGGCTCTGTGCTGGCAGCTCGGAGCCTGGAGCCTGCTTCTGTGTCTCCCTCTCTCTCTCTCTGCCCCTCCCCTGCTCATGTTGTGTCTCTCTCTGTCTCTCAAAAATAATAAATAAATATTAAAAAAAAAAAAAGAAATGCAGATTCTCATATCTCACCCAGACCTACTGAATCAGAAACTCTGGAGGGGAGGCTTGGGAATCTGGGTTTTAACAGCTCCTCCCACCGCTGGGTGATTGAGGTGCAAGGTAAGGTCGAGAATCACTCAATTTCCCCCTTGCACCTGGTATCCTACTCAGTTACAGATGCCGGCTTAGCTTGGCCTCTCCTGTTACCTCTGAGGTCACCACTCCTTCTATCTTCTTTCCTTCCTTCCTTCCTTCCTTCCTCCCTCCCTCCCTCCCTCCCTCCCTCTCTTGTCTCCCTTCCCTCCCTCACTCCCTCCTTCCCTTCCTTCCTTCCTTCCTTCCTTCCTTCCTTCCTTCCTTCCCTGTCTTTCTTCAGTTCTTGCAGGAACTTGACCAGTTCCTTTCCCAGAGCTGTTAAACCCAGCCTATTTATTAAAAAAAAACATGGGTTTCTCAAAGGCAAGATATTCTTTTACCTTCCCAGGTCCTAGAATGCTCAACACACACACACACACACACACACACACACACACACACACACACACGAATAAATACGATATGCAATTCAAAATTATTTACCAAACACTTGGATAATGTTTACAGCCAGGCATTGTCCTGAGCCCTATGACCATTTAAAACCCTTTCATCCTCGTTAAAACAAGTAAGCATTGGAAGCTGTTCTAGTGACCCCTTTCCGGATGAAGGATTCGAGGCGCAGGGAAGTGAAAGGAACTCAAAGTCACGCAGCCAGTGAGCGGTCGGGCTGTGGTTGGAGTGTGGGCAGTCTGGCTGCAGATTCTGGTTCTTGATCTCTCTTCCGCACCCCTCCTTAGCAGTATTGGCTGTGTTCAGAGGCTGTGCAGAGACGAGGCCTCTGGCGGCCAAGCATACTGCCCTGCACTCTAGAAGCTCTTTATTGGACTGTGTGGGGCTCCTTCTTCAGCTAAAGCTGTCTGTGTGCAGGTTAGCTTCCCAGCGGGCCCCTAAGTTCCTCTCGGAAATTTTCCTCCTTATCGGGGGAGACGCCCTGGGCAGAGGGTCTGGAAGAGTTTGTTTTGAGGGCCAGTTACCCCCCACTGGACCAAGAGGCCTGAGGATCAAGCTAAAGTCATAGTTTTTATTTTTTATTGCTTTTTTTTTCTTTTTAAAGTTTATTTATTTTGAGTGAGAGAGCATGCCGGGGAGGGGCAGGGGGAGAGAGAGAATCCCAAGCAGGCTCCGCGGTGTCAGCACAGAGCCCAACCCGGGGCTCGATCCCACAGACCGGGAGATCATGATCTGAGCTGACGTCAAGAGTCGGACGCATAACCGACGGAGCCACCCAGGTGCCCCGAACGTTGTAGTTTTTCACCTTGACTAGGTCAGACCACTTCCTGAGGCATTTGGAGGCGTTTAGGAAGATAATGCAAGACAGTATTCTCCTCAGGACAGCATCGGCCCTGCCCGGAGAACAGTTGGCTTAACCAGAGATTTAGATGCCGGTTCTCGTTCCGAAGCATCCCTCCACTCCCGTTAGGTTCCTTGACGCGCTGGATTACTGGAGTCCTCCAGATGGAAAGCCCCCTGTCAGTACCCGGTACTTAAGACATCTGTACCCGCTGTTTAGCGCTGCACCGTTTAGCGTGAAGGTGCTGGGGTGGGGGCTACCATTGGTTTGCGGGAATCTCCTCCAAGAATCGGAGAGAAGCGCTAAGGCACAGGCACGTGAAGGATCAGGACGGGGTGTGATTTTATATATTAGCATACAGTAATTAGCGTGGGTTCAAGTGCCAAGCTGAGTGATCCCAACAATTAGAGAACAGGACAGCGTGTCGTAAGACGCAGACTCCGTGTTGTGAATAGCAAACCCAAGATGAGCCGGGGAAAGTTGCATAAAGGGAGGCTGGGGTGGGGAGGGGTTTTAAGGAGGGAGTGGGATTCACTCTGAGTCGTGCTGCAAGATGATAAGAAAACACTGAATAACTTTAATTGGGAGGTTTATTGTGTGCTATGTAATCTTCTGAGTGCTTTTCATGAAGTCGTCTGAATTTCACAAGGGCCTTAGGAGGTAGGTCTTATATATTTCAAAGTTTATTTATTTATTTTGAGAGACAGAGAGAGAGAGCACACGCAGGGGAGGGGCAGAGAGAGAGAGAGAGAGACGGAGAGAGAGAATCCCAAGCAGGCTCCGCGTTGTCAGCACAGAACCTGACTCAGGGCTCGAACTCATGAACTGCGAGATCATAACCTGAACCGAAAACAGGAGCCTGACGCTTAATTGTCTGAGCCACCTAAGCTTCCTGAGGTAGATCTTAACAGCCTCGTTTTACAGATGAAGACACTGAGGCAGGAAGGCGTTGAGTAAGTTTTCACAGTGACACAGCTGAGTGTAAAGGAACTTGATTCGAACTCACGGTCTGCCTTCAGCCCTTGTGCTTAACCACTGGACTCTGTAAGTCAAGTTTTCTCTTTCTTCTGAGATGCTCGAGAGCCCAACACTTGGGTTGGGTGAGGTGGGGTCGGGACCAACCAGTGGGCAGCAGAGTATGAGGCCAAGGGCGATCTGAGAGATGAGACCAAGGTGGTACAGGTCACCCAGTGGCAGGCAGATAGCCCGGCCGTGTACCCATAGCTGGCGGGAGCCAGGCATTAGCCGCAGGTGAGGAACAAGAAGCGACTAACTCCAGGGTGGGGTGTCTTCTATCGCTTCCCTTTGCATCCCGCTAGGAGTCCAGTGTCCCCCACCTCACGGACTTGTCCCAACAACCTTCCTTCTCAGCCTCCCCTTGGCCCCCATCAATCATACTCTCTGAGCAAGACTCCGATTCTGGAAAAGCCCAACTTTCTCTAAGGCTGCAGATGAGCAGCCAAACTCTGGAAGCAAAAGTTACCCATCAAGGCCAATGGGGTTTAAGGAACCTTCGTTCTTGCTGCAATTTTTTGCAGCAGCAAAAATTCATGGTTTCTGGTTGCGGTGGCATTTTTAGCACAGCCTCTCCCTCCTACTACGGGTCTAGCGCCGTTATCTCTTGTCTGGATGTCTGCGTCAGCCTCCTTCCTGGGCACCTTTTTTATCCCTCTACAAACCAGTTTTCAAGACTCAGCCCCCAGAATGACAGGATTCAGGGAGACTCAGGTAATGTCACTTTCTGCTTGTCTCTCAGCCCCTGCTTGTCTCCCAACACGCTTGGGATGAAATTCGCAAGGTTCTTCGTGACCTGGCTTCTCCGTGCCTCTCTGCCCTCATCTCCAGCCACATCCTCCTTGCTCCCCCTGCTTCCCCAACTGGGGGCTCCCTTCCTTGATGCGCTGGTAATCAGTCCCTCCTCGTTCCCTCTGCCTGGGGTTCCCTTCCCCAGCTATCTCCATGAAGGACTTTTTCTCATCATTCCGGCGCCACCTGGCCTTCTCCCCTACCCTGGGTAAAGCTACACTGTTTGCTTTCTTTCTTTTGTTTTTATTTTTTTGATCGCATTTTTTTCCTCCTTCAAAATACCTATCACCAGTTTAAACCTGGTTTGTTTATCTATCATGGAAGAGACTGTTATATGCCTACTTACTCTCTTCTTTACCAATTGAACCCTGTTTTCTTTTCTTTTTTTTTAAGTTTATGCATTGAGAGAGAATGGGGGGGGGAGCAGAGAGAGAGAGAAAGGGAGAGAGGGAGAGAGAGAATCCCAAGCAGGCTCTGCGCTGTCAGTGCTGAGCCAGACATGGGGCTTGATCTCACAAACTGTGAGATCGTGACCTGAGCCAAAGTCAAGAGTCAGACACTCCACCGACTGAGCCGCCTGGGGCGCCCTGAACCCTGTTTACTTGGTGGCAAAAATATGTCCAGCTGGGATTGTATTTCCCTAGCAGCCTCCCTTGAAGGGAGGAGTAGCCAGTAAGTTGTAAGTAGTACCTGTGGACTAGAGTTTCAGGGAAAGCGCTCTAGCCGGGCCTGGCTCAGTTGGGAGACACCTCCTCTTGCCTTTCCTCTTTTCTCTTTCTTCCTGCTGGAATGAGGGTGCAACTAATGGAGCCCTGGCAGCCATTTTGGAATACGAGGTGCTCTGGAAGGTGGAGGCCAGGTGCTAAGGATGATGGATCAGAAAGATAGGAGGCGTTTGGGTCCCCGATGACATTATAGAGCCGCCCTGTGAGTCTTGGAGTGCCAACCTCCAGACTTATTTTATTTGAGAGCAACTACACGTATAATTTGCTTCAGTTGATATTATTTGGGTTTTCTGCTATCCTCGACAAAACCTATTCCCAACAGATAAACTGACTTACAATCTTTCTTCCTTGGCTGGAATGTAACCTCCTTGCGTCCAAGGACTTTGTGTTTACTATTCGTCTTTGCTACTAAATCCCTTTACCTATAATATCGTCTGGCACAGTTGCTCAACAGCGTAGGTGCTCAATAAACACTTGTGGAATGAGAAGTGTATGGTAACGGGGCGGGGAGGCTGATGATATCTCCCGAGGTGTGATCCACAGGGTAAGGATCAGTCAGGGCAGACTAGGTTACGCTGAAGTAATAGCACCAAAACGTCAGTGATCTAACACAGCAGAAGCTGATTCTTGCTCGGTTACGAGCATCTGTAAGTCTGGGCACGTTCCCAGGTAGCTGTTCTCTGTGTTCGCCGTTCTTGGCTGCTTTGGCCTTGTAGCATCTTTCTTTACTCAAGTTCACCATGCTTCAGAGCCCACCATGGCAGAAGAAGGGCGTGTGCAGACTCGTGAGCCAGCTCTTACATGCTTCTGCCTGGAAGTAATACACACCATTTTTGTTTATATGCCATTGGCCCACGTCAGCCATGACCAACTTGAAGAGGGTGGGAAAGGGAAGAAATGGAGATATGGACGAGCACTGGTAGTGTCCACCGTAGGCTCTCTGAAGCCTCTGAAACTTCTGGGGAGGGAGTGGGTAAGAGTCCCGAGCACGCTCAGGAGGGAAAGAAATGGTAAATAAATCCAACTGAGGACACCAATTCAAGTTGGGGGGAAGGAAGCCGTATGCATATTGACCCTTCCTCGAGTTTCTCTTGGAAGCGTGAGGATGACAACTTCTCAACCACATGGACCAGCCATGTGGCTGTGGCTTAGCCAGGATTGTCGAGAGCACAGGCCCTTCTGTATGAACTTCGGACCTCATTTTTGGGGGCATCAGACTATATTCTGTTTTCTCACTTTGTCCCGCTACCCGGGCCCGCTACTTAGGCAACACATTTTAAAGCCTAAACCTTTGTATCGTCTTTGCTCACATTCAAACTCAACAGCCCTGTGTCCCATCACTTCAGGATTTTGAATTAAGCCATAAACTAATTCAAGCTAAGATGTGATAGTTTGATAAAATAACTCACCTCACATATTTGCATTTTAATGGAGGCTCTCAGGGCCTTAAAAGCAGAAGGGTTGTAATTTCAGGCACCCTGGTAAGCAGGTTGGGGAAATATTTTTCTCCAGAGGAGCCTTTTAGTGCCCCTTAAATCTTATCACACTGCTCCGCAGACAGAACAGGACTGACTCCCTCGGCTGATTTCTGTCACGTTCCAAGCCAGATACCTCCTGGGAAGAGGGCAAAATGATAACAACATAGGCCCTATTTTATTAAGTATATTGGCAAGAGAAGAAAGGCAATGTATTCAGAGGAAATGGACTCAGGTGTGCAGAGAAAAACAAATAAACTACCCCGCTACTCTGTCCCCTGATAAAACATCCGTTGGTGTTCATGGCGGAATTATGCAGCTTTTCCATAAAAGACAACTTGGGCTTTTTGTGCAGTTGTGGAAACAGCTAGGTTTCTTCCCCACTGTTTGACATTTTCCATGCTTGTTGCTAAATCTTTGACAGAAGCATTAGCTGGGCTGAAGAATAATAGTGTTGTAAGAAAGCTGATAATGGCCTAGAAAAAAAAAGTATGTATAATACATACCTTGACATTGAATCGCTGAATACTTTAATAAGTAATGCACACAAACGGAGGCCTTTTGTGTTGACATAAAATGTAAGCTCTACCTTTCTTCTCATTGAGAGGCATAAAGAACGGGCGAGGAAAATAGATGGAAGAAATTCAAATATTTTCCTTGGGGGACTTTGATGTGCCAATGTGTTATATACCAAGAGGTTCTTTTTAATTTCCTTAAGTGTTACAGAGAGAATGAGAACCAGAGAGAGAGGAGATAGAGTGTGTGTTGCATTTCTTGATGTTTTCCAGAAACCAGTTCCAGATGTGAGAATCTCCTGGTAGCATGGCTTTCAGAAGCCAGGGGGACTCGATAAGCTTGCTCGTAGTGACCACACCAGAGCCAAAGGGACCCAGAGCCTTTGACCAAGAGCCAGGGTGAGGGCCAGAGGGAGTTCATGTGACCTGAAATGGTCATATGACCTCTCGGGTGGTGCCCCTGGGCAGGACACAGGATCACAGACAGAGCCTTCAAGGTGGGGAGTGCGAATTAAAAGTAGTTGAATGAAGAAGGTTTCGGTGACCCCTGTAAGTTTTTGACTTAGATCTTTAGGGGGAAAAAAAAATCTTATCCATTTCCCTTGTAAAGACAACCCTACTAGAATGTCAAATGATAAACTTGAAACCTCTTTATTTCTTTCTCTTATTTTCAAACGGTCTCCGGGAAAGCCGTTAATGCCTGTACTCCCTTCCTCCTGTCTTCTGCATATCCTTGGAGCAGCTATTGAAATACTTCTTCCTTGGGGCTATTTCTCCACTCTGGCACGAGACTCTGACCCCCAGTATGCCTACTTGCCTCCTGCAGATTATACTTAACCTTGACCGGAAATTGATTCAGTTAGGGTGTATTTTTGGCTGCAGGTACTGGAAATCAAGGCTCACAGTGGTTTTAACAATACAGATACTTACTTGTCTCTCCTAATAAGAGGTCTGCTGTTCGTTCTGTGGTTGGAGCAATGACTCTCTAATGCCGTTAAGATCTTAGGCTCTTTCTCGTCATCTCTGGTTATGGGCATTTGGGCCTTGCACTTAACACGTCACGGTCAGCATGCTGTAGTCCTTTACATTCAAGAAGGGAAGCATGGGTCTGGGTGACAAAAAAGGATCCTCCCTTTATCAAGGAGGGAAAAAGCTATTTCCCAGAAGCCCATCAACGGGCTGGCTTGCCAATCTCAGCGTCCAGTGCTAGATCACAGGCTATCCCTTGCTGCAAGAAGGACGGCCAAAGTTAGCGTCTTGCCAAGGGAAATAGAATTGTCCGCAATTAACTTGGACCCGTGATGATTCATTGCCTGGAATTCGATAGGTCCTGCTGGCAAGAATAACACTGAGGGTGGGTAGGCAACCAGTGTCTATCTATGTGTGGATGGTACAAATTTTTTAAATGTTTATTTATTTTTGAGAGAGAGAGAGAGAGAGAGAGAGAGAGAGAGAGACAGAGTGGGAGACAGACAGAGAGAGAGGGAGACACAGAACCTGAAGCAGGCTCCGGGCTCTGAGCTGTCAGCACAGAGCCTGATGCGGGGCTGAAACTCACGAACTATGAGATCACGACCTGAGCCGAAGTCAGAAGCTTAACCGACTGAGCCACCCAGGCGGTACATTTTTATCCTGCCACAGACATTTATCTTACTCTGCGGTGTAGATATGTCCCTGGGCGGTGGCTGTAAATACTTACACATGAAATAATTATTGTTTCACTGATTTTTATGGAAAAAAACTTAGGTACGTTTATATGGAAAGTGTTTTGCCCAAGATTATACCAAATCTCATGCTTAACGTGGTGATAATACAGATATTGAAATACAAAACTCTACAGGTAATTTCCATATTTGGGCAATAGATGTGTTCCAGGAAAGTGCCCCTGAGGTGACTTTATGTAAAGTGAATCCTACATTTCCTTTAACCGTTGTTATGAAATTAGAGACCTATTCCCGTTGGAAAACACTGCTCTGTAGTGGGTAGATATAGCTGAAAAATGATAGCGGGTCAAATTTCTATATGGTGGCCCAGCTCTGAAATGGGGCTTTGTATCAGAATCACCTGTTGGGGTTTTTGAAAACTACAAAATTCCCAGACTTCTCTTCAACTTGGTGGAATCACAATCCCTGAGAAGAGAGCCTGGGAAACGGTGGCTTTCCGAAGCTTTCCAAGTGACATTGATACATAGGCAGGCTTAGGAATCATTGCCATAGACTCAGGCCTGTAGAATTATGGAACTTAATTCTAGAGGAAATTCAACCCTCTAGAATATGATGTCTGTGCTCGTGCCAGGATATCACCCTAGTGGGGAAGGGATTTGACATATTTCATATGGTGCCTCCAGAATTTTATGGTAGTTTCCAAAACTACTGCTCGCCTTCATATCTCTTACTCCTCTCTTTGATCGGAATGTAAGATTGCTATAAAAGTCATCAGATTCCTGATTCTTAGAACCTCTTCCTTTGGGCCAGAGCCGCACATGGCCTTCCAGAACGAGGTTGCGTCATCTAATTCACTGGGAACTACGAATAGCAAAAGCAATCTTAAATCCGAGGATCTTGGACGTTTTATTTTTTTTTTTTAATTTTTTTTTTCAACGTTTTTATTTATTTTTGGGACAGAGAGAGACAGAGCATGAACGGGGGAGGGGCAGAGAGAGAGGGAGACACAGAATCGGAAACAGGCTCCAGGCTCCGAGCCATCCGCCCAGAGCCTGACGCGGGGCTCGAACTCCCGGACCGCGAGATCGTGACCTGGCTGAAGTCGGACGCTTAACCGACTGCGCCACCCAGGCGCCCCTTGGACGTTTTATTTTTGTGTTAACAGTTTTGTTCAAAACTTTGTAAAATGAGCATATTTGCATTTGGAAGTTGTTAGTGACAGACCCATGAAGCTAGCATATTGTAAGAGAGAAGGGAAGGGTGCTAAAATTTCATTCATCAGATGAACTTCTGGGGGAATGCTCTTATTTATTTATTTATTTATTTATTTATTTATTTATTTATATTTTAGAGAGAGAGACTGCACGTGAGTGGGGTAGGGGCAGAGGGAGAGAGAGAGAGAGAGAGAGAGAATGAATCTTAAAGAGACTCTATGCTCAGTGTGGAGACTGGTGCGGGGCTTGATCCCACGATGCTGGGATCATGACCTGAGCCAAAATCAGGAGTCAGAAGCTCGATTGACAGAGTCACCCAGGTGCCCTGGGGATTGCTCATTGTCTATTGGATCCTGTTCCCCATGCTGCAATAAGGAGGGTCGTGGAAAGGTTTGGAGACTCGGGGAGTAGAGAACTATTAACAGTTCGCTAAAATATAGTGTGGTAATAGCCAACATTCAAGGAATGTACAAAGCCCAGGGATAGTCTGGAAGAGGAGGAGATTGATTTCTTTGGGGATAAGGATGAGAGGGGGCTTTATACACCAGATGTGACTTCTGAGTTGAATCTGATGATGAGTAGAAATTCAAAAAGAGGACAGGGAGGACTGACGTGCCATGTCTATGCAAACAACAGGTGCAAAGGCCTCCCTGGGGCTCCCTGGGGAACTTGAAGTGTCACGGGATATGACAGAAGGTGGAAGTGGCAGTGGAGGGGCCAGTTTGGGCAAGACATATGTGATAGGTTAAGGCGTTTGGGCATCATCCCATACACAGTGGGGACATGTGAGAGAGCTTCCAGCTGGGAGTTCATGGAAGTGACATCGGTGGGGGAACATTCTGAAGGCAGGACATTGCTGAGGGGTTATTGCAATAGTTTGGTGAGCCAAGGTAAGAGATTTTCATGGGGTAGAAATAATAGGGAGAAGGAAGAGGGAAGGAGCCAGTCGGCGTTTAAGAGGTTGCACTGACAGGACCTGGTGACCGATTGGGTGTAAAAGATGTGAAGGAGGAATAGTGGAGAGCAATCTTCATGTTTTACATATTGAGGACAGAGCCGAAGAGAAACATTTTATTTTATTTTGTTGGGGAATACAGTGAGTTTAGTGCTAGCCCTGGACTTGAGGTCCTAAAAAGATGTAGGGGTGAAAGGTCTATAGGCAAGAGAGACCTTTCTGCGGCTACGGTCTTGAGATACATCATTTTTATGTTGATGTATTGATGTCCAACGGTGAGTATGGAGAGACCTGAGACCACAAACTAGGGGGCTCTGAACACTTAAGGGGTGTATTTGTCAGCTTTTGCTGCGTAACAACCCATTCCAAAATTAGCATTTGTTGTTTCTTATGATTAGTGGTTTGGCTGGGTCATTCTTAGAATGGGCCGGCTGACTGTTCTACGATGGCCAACCTTACAGGTCTGGCGGTCGGCTCCGTGTCGGCTGGGCTACTAAGATGCTCTGGCCGCATGTCTCTCCTCATCCCGCAGGCTAGCCCGGTTTGTTTGCACGGTGGTGATTTAAAGATTCCCAAGAGGAACAAAAGAGGGAAAAGCTCCAGTGCACACTTTTCAGGTGTCTGCTTCAAGATGCCACATTTCCTCCGTGTCGTTTGTCAAAACAAGCCACTTGGCAAGCCCAAAGGCGGTGTGGGAAGGGACATAGATATAGAAAGGGGAATCACTATGGCTATTTTTGCCAACACTCTCTCACGTGAGCGTGACAGGTGGGAATGGAACCCGTGACTATCTGAGCGTCTACTTTGTGCCTGGCGCTGTGCCACACAATTTAGAGAAATTCACAGACGCAAGGAAATCGGTTCAAAGTCATATTTACTAAGTGAGTGAGCTGTCATTCAAATCTTGCTCCATCCAGGTCTAAAGTTGACGCTTGATTGTACCCCCACGGTCTCTATTTAATCAACCTAAGCTCCTTGCATCAGCAAAACTTCACCGTGCTGAGAATTCCCTTTGCTGCCCCTGCAACAAACACATAAGCCGAAAAGAACAAAGCGACCCTTTAAAACGTTCAGATGAGAGGTTGTGTGCTTGTGTTTGACCATTTGTTCTTGATTATGACGAAGGCTAATTGTTTATCTTACGGCTGTTGGGGTATTAGGACCGTAAGTGCTGCTAGCACATTCTGGGGCTTGGCACATTTGGCTCGGAATGACTTACAGGGAGTGTTCGCTTGCCTTTGAAAGGTGTTTATTTTTCCTCATTAAGTCTGTGTGCAATCTATTCTTTCTGCAAATGCCGATTGCTTCCTTCAGGCTTGCTTTCAAGAGGAGTGCCCTGGACCAGGGGCTTTACCTTATCCTCACTCCCCTCACGTCACCGAATCTATTTTCCACGGTCAGCCTTAGCTCTTAGCAGAGACTCTGCATGTGGGATTTTTATTGTATGAGCGAGTGTAATATGCGAGGATCATCAGAACGCCCTGGGCAAATTGTTGCTTCCCATTGTAACTCCTTTCCTGGGTTACGAAACAAGAAGAGTTGACAGATGACGTACATGTAAGTTCGTACTCTCAGGGCTAATTGTGATTTGTGATCCTTGCTTCTCGGTCCCGGGAGAAGGTCAAGGGTCCAGGTTAGCTTATAGCACAAAAATCTGTGTGATCCTGGACCTGAATGTTTCTCTAGCATCATTTTCCACCACCGCCCTTCGTGGCCATGCCATAACGCTAGCTATTTCCTCAGAGCCCATGTGCTCTCCTGTCCTCACTCTGCACTCGTGGTTCTTTTTCCTGGAGGGCTCTTCTCCTTTACAGTGATCTTTCTTTGTCCTGGAAATGCCAGCTCAAACTTCAGAGGTAGCAGCCTCTGTGAAGGCTTCCATAATCTGTAGCCCTGCACCCAAGCTCCCGACAGTACTGGGGACTCTTCTCTCTGTCCTCCGATGTCCTGCAACTATCTGTAGCAAAACAGGATCACCCTGTGTTACAATTTTGTGTCTTCTCTTTGGACTGGGAATTCCGACGTGGCTTGCTTCTCCGTGTCTCTAGCTCCCTAGTACAGTGCTTGGCGCATAAATGATGCTCAATCCATGATGAGAGATTGAATAGCTTCCCCCATCCTATCCTGCAAAGTCTCCAACTCATCTAGCATTGTTAAAACTAAAAAAATTTTTAAAAATATTTTTGATAGAGAGAGAGAGAGAGAGAGAGACAGAGCATGAGTGGGGGAGGGGCAGAGAGAGAGGGAGACACAGAATCTGAAGCAGGCTTCAGGCCCTGAGCTGTCAGCACAGGGCCTGATGTGGGGCTCGAACTCACGAACTGTAAGATCATGACCTGAGCCGAAGTTGGATGCTCAACCGACTGAGCCACACAGGCGCCCCCCATCTAGCATTTTTTTAAAAAGTAAGCTTCATGCCCAGCGTGGGGCCCAATGCAGGGCTTGAACTCAGGACCCCGAGATCAAGACCTGAGCTGAGATCAAGAGTCGGATGCTCAACTGACTGAACCACCCACGTGTCCCTCACTCACCCAACACTTTCTGACAGTGGTGCTGACCTCCATCTTATAGGCTGGGAGGATATATTATAATTGCTGCTGCCCCTGTAAATATTAGGGGTAATGTCTTTAGGCTTAGCGGTTTGGTGGGGCATCTCCAGCTTCTAGGTGCCCATTATCAAATCCCGGGACAATTCTAGCTCTCCGTACCTGTGCTTTCACTGACCTCTGGTTTGTGTGACTTGAGGTCCTTGGAACTTTCTAGTCTTTGCATAGAATGATCAACTATTGTTCTGGTTTCTGACACCTCAGATGGGCTGAGGAGTAGTTTAATCAGGGAATGTGCCAGATCGGTTGAGGGGAAGAAAACCAGAAGGCGGGGGATAACTTAGAGGGATCTCACCGAAGTCCAGGAAGGTTTCACGCTTGGGTCACCGGGAGGATGGAGGTGGTGTCATTTGTAGAAACGCCTGCCTAACACAGGAATAGGATCAGGTTTGGGAGGTAAGGTGATAAATGTTCAATCACGCCAAGTTTGAAGCGATTGTGGGACACCACTGTGGAGTTGTTCAGTAGGAAATCAACATGGAGACCTGAGGCTGGGGAGAAATAGCTCAGACTCATAGTGAGAAAGACGGCATTTACTAAACTTGAGAGGGTGGATGGGATTGCCAAGCGAGAAGCTACAGACACAAGGAGAGGCTGCCGAATGGATACGTTGGAGAACATCTAGGCTAATCGTGATTCAGAAGGATGGAGAAAGATGTAAGCGTCCTGAGAGAATATAAAACCATTAAAATTTATGGAGTATAGTTTGTTGAGAGCTGGTTTGGAGACTCGTATAGATCTTAAATGAAGAATAGAATATGTCTTATGGAATGATACCCTCCTGAACTACGTAGAGCATTTGCAGGTTTACACATGAAGGCTGGTGGTCTGACCCAGCAAATCTGATTAGTCGAATCAGCTCAGGTCGTAGGTAAGGAGACAGATTTTGCATGGGAGTGGGGACAATTTCAATAAGATGGGATAATTTAAGAGTGTCTATTGATGCAGAGAATCACAGGGGGTTTTTAATCCTGGCAGAATTCTTGACTGCATTTTTAAATAATGTGGAGTTTTTTGTTTTGTTTTTTTGTTTTTGTTTGTTTGTTTGTTTTACTCCTGAGTCTCTCACGAGGAGCAAAAGGTATTTTTCTGGTTTACAAGTGCAATAACCAGACCCAAATGGGATGAACTCTGTACTTGAATTAACTAACTAATTAAATAATTAATTAATTTTTGGTGTTCACTCAGGCCTCAAAGAGAGGCTGCTTTATTGGAAGCTGTTCTGTTTTTGTTTGAAATAAGCAATTAGCACTCAGACGGCCCATTGGGAGTTCTTATTTATGTATTGTGGTCACATGTACACAACATTTACAATTGGAACCATCTGTAAAATTTTAGCCAGCTTTCATTTTAATTTCAGTATAGGTAACATACAGTGCTATGGTAGGTTTAGGTGCCGTTTTAACCATTTTTGAGTGTACAATTTTGTGGGATTGAGTACATGCGCAATGTTATGCAACCATCACCACTATCCATTTCCAGAAGTTTTTCATGGTCCCAAACAGAAAGTCTGTAGCCATTAAACATTAACTCCCCACCTACCTCTCCCCGCCAGCTCCTGGAACCACTCTTCTACTCTGTCTCTATGCATTTACCTAGTCTAAGTACCCCCTCTGAGTGGAATCACACATAGTTATCCTTTTGTGTCTGGCTTCCTTCACTTAGCACATCCTTCGGAAATTCTTGACAGCTCTCTGGAATTTGGTTATCCCCATGTCTTCGATACGGATTTCTGGAGTATGTGACATAACTCCTCAATTATTTTCTCGGAGGTCTTGGCTCTGACCTCTCTTGAAATGGCAAATGGAAGTTTCTCTCCAAAGAAGCCACTTGGCACATTTTAAACTTGTTTTTTATGTTTATTTATTTTTGAGAGAGAGAGAGAGAGAGAGAGCATGCGTGCGCGTGCATGAGTGGGGGAGGGGCAAAGAGAGAGGGAGACACAGAATCTGAAGCAGGCTTCAGGCTCCGAACTGTCAGCACAGAGCCTGATACGGGGCTCGAACTCATAAACTGAGATCATGATCCGAGCCCAAACTAAGAGTCAAACACTTAACCTGCTGAGCCACCCAGGCACCCCAATTCTTCTTTTTTAAAGTACAAAATCAGTTCTTTCTTTTTTTAAAACTTTTCAATGTTTTTATTTTATTTTTGAGAGAGAGAGAGACAGAGTGTGAGCGGGGGCGGGGCAGAGAGAGACAGGGAGACACAGAATCCGAAGCAGGTTTCAGGCTCCGAGCTGTCAGCACAGAGCCTGAGGTGGGGCTCGAACTCATGATCCGCAAGATCATGACCTGAGCCGAAGTCAGACGCTCAACCGACTGAGCCACCCAGGTGCCACTACCACTTTGCAAATGTTAAACACAACTTCCATTTGCAACAGTTGTGTGACGGTAGTCCTGGGGGTAGTTTCAACTTTGGCCAAAGCCCTGCGGTGGTGGACTTGTGGTTCTACTGATCCAGCACGCAGGCACCATGCCCCATGCGGCCCTCCCCACGGAGGGGACCCTGGAAACCCTTCGTTATGTGCTAGAGCGCACGTGGGCTTCCTTATCCTGAGTAATTGCGACCCTGTCGTGTGAGCACTTGTCACATGTCAAAACACTTCTTCATTTTAATGGCTTCAATAAAATTTTTTTGCAAGCCCCAATTTTTTTTTATTATTAGATTCCACAGACGTAAAATTACTCTGCCAAATTGCTAGAAAAGTTCCTAAATGCTTATTTCCCAATTTCTGCAATTATCTCGTCTTGGTGGCCCAGCAGTGCATCATCCCCAGACCACACCCTGCGTCGTCCCCCACAGGGAGCATCACAGTGTGGGCAGGTTGCTGGGAAGCACACATTGTGGATGTTTTGAAATCTCGAAGCAACATTTCCTCTGATGGGCTCTTTACCCCTTATGTGGGAAGGGATTGCTTTGCCTGAACTAATCTCTAGCTACTCCCCTGCGCCCGAGGAAGACGCTGTCCTCCGATTGTTCTGCATCGGACGGTTAGGGACTCTGATGAGAGGTCGGGAGACACCAAGGGCTGGAATTCTTGTTTGGAGGTTGCAGTTGTCAGATGTGGTTCTCTCAAGGCACTGCTGTGGGGTTCTGTTGTGTTCCTTCCCAGCGTGACTCACCAGCATGCCGCTGAGAAATCACCTGGGCTACCTCGCCGGCTTTAAATGGCGCAGTTCTGCAATGCATAGACCAGCTCCCAGCCATTTTGGGGGGTCTTATAAATAACATTTAAATCTCTGAATGATTCCTGGTACTGATAATTGGGTATGTTCAGTAATTCGGCAAGTTAATTCAGTGTCGAGTCTCAAGTGACAGGTCAGTCTCACGGGAGGCTGGGAGCATGAGAAATCTTATCGAGGTCTACGTCTGGGCTCCAGAGATAGGCACTACCCTAGTACACTTCTGCGTAGAAGGTCATGATGAAAGCCAAAAGATGGCCTCTTAGCCTGTGAATCTCAGAAGGCAGGCCCTTCAAACACCCTAGCGGAGCAAAAGGTGGTGTGGTGTTACGCACCAAAAATGGGTGCTGGCTTTAGGACCTGGCTTCTGTCCTTTCTCTGCCATTCATAATCTACGTGAGTTTGAGCACGTACTTAACCTCTCCAAGCCTCGTGGATTAAAAATGTTAGGAGGATTAAATGAGAGTGTCTATAGAGCTTGGGACCTGGCGTATAGCAAGCCCTTGCGTGTTGGTTTCTGTCCCCTCTGTGATTTCTCTGCCGTAGTCTCAGAAAGCAGCTTTTGAATGCTCAGGTTATAGGTGGAAAGCGTAGTCAATTGCTTCACAGTTGTGGTTGAGAACACATTTGTACTGCACACGGTTGTCCTTTTTTATTTTTTCTCCTGGAGCGTGCTGGACTCCTTTTTCTCCTGGACTACAAGTCCTTGTCTCTTAAAGAGATTGTGTGTGGTAGTAATAAACAGGCTTTTAGCAAAATGGTTCTTTAATCCTGTGCAAGCATATTCTGGACTCACAATAAAAATGCAGATGAAAACAAAAATGAACTAACGCCTTTTACGTACTGGTTGGGCCACAATCCAGAGTTTGATAGCATGTTGGGTTAGGAAGGGTGCTAGACAGCGGGGCACTGGGGGTGGGGGAGAGTAAATTGGGATGTTTACAGGGAACAATTTAGTAATGTCTATCAAAATCCCAGGTGCATATTTTACTTCTAGAAATGTAGTCATGCTTGCTTATATGCAAAATCAAGTATTCACCATATCTATCCAGCTATGATGTCATCTTCAAGGTATGTTTTTAAAAATTATTTTTATTTTAATATTTTTTATTTATTTTTGAGAGAGAGAGAGAGAGGGAGAGTGTGAGCGGGTGAGGGGCGGAGAGAGGGAGACACAGAATCCGAAGCAGGCTCCAGGCTCTGAGCTGTCAGCACAGAGCCCAATACGGGGCTCAAACTCCCAAGCCGTGAGATCATGACCTGAGCCAAAGTCAGACACCACTCAGGTGCCCCTTCAAGATACGTTTTTAAGTGAAAGATCAAATGGAGAGGAATGTGTATAGCTTGCTTTGTATATACCGTATTTATGTGAAATAAAAGGGAAATATTCATGCATCCAAAAACAAGTGTATCAGGCTGATCTTGACATATTTATCTGCGGAAACACAAAGGAAATGAAATAGGGCAACGGTGTCTGCAGGAAGGTGCAAAAACACGCAGTCTTCTCTGTAGGAGTGAAACGTGAGTCTCCGTAGCTCTTTTCTTCGGTGTGTTACATGCGGCCAGGATGAGTCTGTTTTGTGGCTCTACTCTCAGCACCAAGGACAGGGTCTCTCCCAGTAAACACTGGTGAATGAATGAATGAATGAATGAATGAAGAAATTGACCTCTTTCCTGAGCTTGCAACTGGATGAATCCTGCCAATGGGAACCAGGGAGGCACCGTACCGCTGTATTCACCTAATGTTCACTGCAAATCGTCTGGAAGGTCTCCGGTGTGGTGGTAGAGAAGCAGGAAGAGTGCCCACGTAACCTGGAACCATGGGACGCGATTATTGATTGCTGCAAAGACCCAGCAATATTATACAAAAGAACCTAATGCTGGGAACCATTTGAAAGGGTAACTTACATGGAAAACTTCCTGTGATCATGTCAGTTATTAGTAATTTCATAAAAAAGTTTGTAGGGGCACCTGGGTGGCTCAGTCAGGTGAGCATCTGACTCTTGATTTTGGCTCAGGTCATGGTCCCACGGTCATGGGATTGAGCCCCACGTCAGGCTCTGTGCTGAATGTGGAGCCTGCTTGGGATTCTCTCTCTTCCTCTGCCCCTCTCCCCTGCTCTCTCTCTCACTCTAAAAAAAAAAAAAAAATTATAAATGTCTGTGATAGAAAATAAGGATAAGTGAAAAACAAAAATTAAAATCCCATTAGCCAGGTATAGCCACTGTTAATACTCTGGGATGCATTCTTCTAGTCTCCACTTATAACACATGCACATACACACATACTCCCGTTTTGTTAATCAGAAATTTTTCAGATGTCAGAGATTTTAATTAAATTAAGTCCTTTAATTTTTAAAACTGAAGTACAGGCGATACATAATGTCACATTAGTTTCAGGTGTGTGATATAGTGATTCAACAAGTGCATACCTTATGCTGTGCTCAACACAAGTGTACCTACCATCTGTCACCATATGACACTGTTACAATATCATCGATCATCTCCCCTATGTGGTGCCTTTTGCCTCCACGACTTATTCATTCAAGACTGGAAGCCTGTATCTCCCACTCACCTTCACCCATTTTGCTCATTCCCCCATTTCCTCCCCTTCACACAACCACCCATTTGTTCTCTGTATTTATGGGTCTGTTTCTGCCTTTGTGTTTTGCTTTGTTGTTCAGATTCCACATATAAGTGAAATCATACGGTATTTGTCTTTCTCTGTCAGACTTATTTCACAAAGCCTCTAGGTCCATCTGTGTCTTTGCAAATGGCAGGATCTCATTATTTTTTATGGTTGGGTAATATTCCAGTGTATGTGTGTATATGTGTACATATATACATCTCACATCTTTTTTCATGTCTTTTTGCTTTTTTGTTTATTCATTTATTTATTTACAGAGAGAAAGACAGAAAGAGATGCAGAGAGGAGGAGTGAGAGAATCCCAAGCAGGCTCTGAACTGTCAGCCCAGAGCCTGACATGGAGCTCAGTCCCATGAACCCTGAGATCAGGATCTGAGCCAAAATCAAGAGTTGGATGCTCAACTGACTGAGCCACCCAGGCGCCCTTGTCATGCTCTTTTCTGATTATTCCTGTTAACGTTAAGATGAATTCTCCTACAATCATGCAGAATGACTTTCAGTTCTCTGAAATGTCCCATCCTTTTCCTTTGTGGCTTCTTCTGGACTTCTCTGTGCCTTGAAGGTCTCCCCAAATCTTGGTTTCTCTCACCACTTGGTTCCTTTGTATTCTTTAGACCTTAGCTCTCGAATGTCATTTCCACAAAGAAGGCTCACCTAGCTGTCCCTTCAATTAGATGTCCCTTCTCTGCACTTTGGTTACACTTTGTGCAGACTTCAGTATCTTACTTAGCACATCCGTTGTGTACTGTCATTTTTGGCTTCCTTGTCTCTTTCTCCTACCAGACTGTGATCTTTTTTTTTTTTTTATTTTTTTTAATTTTTTTTGGGACAGAGAGAGACAGAGCATGAACGGGGGAGGGGCAGAGAGAGAGGGAGACACAGAATCGGAAACAGGCTCCAGGCTCCGAGCCATCAGCCCAGAGCCCGACGCGGGGCTCGAACTCCCGGACCGCGAGATCGTGACCTGGCTGAAGTCGGACGCTTAACCGACTGCGCCACCCAGGCGCCCCAAGACTGTAATCTTAAATAAGGAACAACGTCCTATTTAAACTAAGTTTGCGAGGACTGAGCAAATAGTAGATGTTGCATAAATGTTGGATGAATTGAGCAAAAGCATAGAAGGCTTTCACATGCTTTCCCTTGTTTAGCAGGCTTCTCCTAATACTTCCATTTGGGTGAAGAAAACACATCTTATGAGTCACCGTTGGATGTTCTCTGCCCGATCATCAACTCCTCTTCGTGGTAGCTGAGGAGCTATCTGACTGGTAGTCTGGAAAGAATAACCTGGACAAGCTGAGCTGAGCCTGGCTCTCCTATTTCCTTTTGGGAGTGACCTGTCTACTGAGAGTCTGAGATTTCCTCTACTCCTCAAGCCCTAAGCCTTAATTTGACATCCCCCCAGCGTGTGGACACCTGCCCCAGCCCAGAGTGGCCTGAGACTGAGCAACCCGTCTGCCTCCTTCTGGGGCTCAGGTGGAAGCCCAGTTTATCTCTCATTCCACTCTGTCGTCTCACCTGGCTTCCCTCGGGAACAAAGGTGAAAATTCTAGTCTCGATCGTCCTCTCGGTTTTGTTTTTCTATTTATTTAAGGACCTGGGTGGGGAAGAGACATAATATTTATAGAGGTGCCCTAGGGAACGCCTGTAGTTGATTTGACCATTATTCCCTTTTAATTGATGGAAACCGAGACTCTGAGGGGTCAGTTGACCGGTCGTAGGTCATGTTTACCGGGACCTGATCTCAGGTTCTCTGACTCTCCATACTCAAGCTGTTTTGTTTTGTTTTGTTTTTCTTTCTCTCAGTTTTCCTCCCACTATGTGAACTGGAAGTGGTAGCCCGAATTGCCACACAGGCTGGAGGGAGGAACTCAGGAATCGTAAAGTCCCTTCCGAGTGTGCGTCTACAACGCACCTCCTGGGCCGGCATCTGACTGTCCATTTCTTTGTTATCCTTCCCAGGGGGCACATGCTGAAGCGTTCAGTAAACGTACGCTTACCACCAGCCCGATTGTTTAGCATGCGAAGCCCTCAAGAACAGACACAGGCTGTGTAAACATTCAGTGCAGATGATTGCAAAGGAGCTATGAAGTCATGTCTTCAGTATGGGAAGCACTGAGCAATGCTTTTCTCAGTCACACCCACAGGCGCAGGTCATAGGGCCATCAGTCACATCATCCTCAGCAACGAAGACTGGCGTAAGCAATAGGGTAGGGGCTGGGGGACTTCCTGACCACTGACTTCATCCTCTGCTTTGGGGAGCCGAGCCAGGCTTTCTGGTACAGCATGAAGTTTCTCAAATAAGCTTAGCTTTGGGAAACAGTTTCCCTCTACTTTTTATGTGTTTTCTGGGCTTTCAAACCCATGGGTATTTTGAGGGAAACATAGCCCATATGTTTCTGATTTACTTACATTAAACTTGCCAGAAGTTTCTTTTGTAAAATCTATTTCACGTCTGGGAAACCTTCTCGGCCTGTTTTTTAAAGCCTTTTAGCCTGGATATTCACACTCAAAAGGAAGCAGAGAATTGAAACAATTATTAGGACATAATTGAGGCCAGAAAACCCCCTTCGCCTTTGTTACCTGAGCATTTCTGGGAAAAGGTAAATCTGGAAGTCCTCCGTTACTGAGGTAATTTTGCCCGAGTTATCCACTTTTCACATTTTGTGTGTGGATACAATCTTCAAAGACTGACATCTTTCTTCGAAGCACCATAGGTAAGGTTTTGGTTTTCTAGTTAAGTTAATCTTGGCCAAGTGTCCCTGGTCTGTTTCCTATTCAGGAATCTCTGAATTTGAGTAGGTTATAAATTTGACAAAGTGCTTTTATTTGTTTATTCTTTGCTTGGAGGAGAGGGTGACATAAATCCAAGGAAAAATAAATGTACATAAGACTTTCAAACTATACTACTAACTTTCAGATGATAAGTAGTATTATTTTTATTAGCAATAAATGTCAAAGCACTGAATAGTGGTTGGGAGGGTTGACATAGTGGGAGAAAGAATATATTGGGAAGAAATACGGACAACCCACTTAAGAGTCAGGGAAAGGAAATTAGAGCCAACCCACCCCAAAATACACATCCATTTAAGAAGCTGGAGCTCTGTTTTCACAGTCGTCTAAGTTCCTAACCTGGAAGGCTGGCTGCAAGTCATATGTGGGTGAGAAGCTCTGGGACCTCCCGAAAAGCAGAAGAGAGCACCTCGCCCCCACCCCCCACCCCCGGCCCGGCGTAGTTCTCACATATTGGCTCCTATCCACCATCAAGTTCCTTCACAGCATTCCCTAAGTTGAAGTTTTGATTTTGCAGTCTTATCTGCTACCTTCCTCCCCTTGCAAAATTGAATGTGTGCCTTCTCTGAGAGGTGTTTACGCCGAGACGTCCCGGAAATTCCAAGTCACGAAGGTAGAGGGACAGGTAGGGAAAAACCAGAGGTCCTTGGGAAAGAGCCCTGATTGTAAAAGGTGGGCCAGAGGTCCCGACTCCCGTAATGCATGGGATCCCCTAAAGGGGTGGAGGAGATGGGAAGGAGGGGGAAGGAGAATGTCAAAGAAGACATGAATTCCCAGGACGTCTCTTGTTCTCAGTGGGACCCCTGGCTGTTGACTTCTTCCTTTGAGCAAGACTTCTAGCCACCCTCAGAGCTATGGTCGTATCCATCACTGTCTCTATTCTTCTTGGTCTTTTGGGGAGGAAAAAAAAAAATCAAATCATGCACTTTTGATCAAGAAAGGGCTATGGAGATCACATGAGCGGACATGTTTATTTTACAGTTGAAGACACGGAGACCCAGAAATGTTAAGTGACTCTTCGGTGACCACAGAGCTGGTTAGTGGCTAGCCTAGGATTCGACTCAAAGGCTGTTGACTTCTACAAGAGCCTTTTCTCTTGCAGCAAGTGCCGGGATAGAATTTGTCCTCAGAAGGTAACAGAAGATGCTTAAAATTGCATGTTACTGATGCCCTTTATAATTTGTTACTTAGACATTTCAGATTCTACAAATGTGAACTTTGAGGTAATGATATATTACTACATATTGCTTCATAAGATATCAATCTGAAATCTCGTATGTTGAGTTGGTATAAAATTAGAGATTCTCATCCTATCCCCAAGAGCACACTATTTTCCTTGCTTGCTTAAAAGGGTCTATTTTTAAATATGAGAAACTGTGCATTTCTTTTCACGCAAATTAAACCAGATACAAACCAGATGAAACCTTTTTTTTTTTTTTTGCACTTCACTGATTTTATTTCATTATTATTATTTTTGTGTGGTTTTTTAATGTTTATTTTTTATTTTTGAAATGAGAGACACAGCACGAACGGGGGAAGGGCAGAGAGAGAGGGAGACACAGAATCGGAAGCAGGCTCCAGGCTCCGAGCTGTCAGCACAGAGCCCGACGCGGGGCTCGAACTCACGAACGCGGAGATCGTGACCTGAGCCGAAGTCGGATGCTTAACCGACTGAGCCGCCCAGGCGCCCCTATTTATTTATTTATTTTTCGATTGACAAATAGTTATTGAGTACTTATGTGGGCCACTTGCTTTTTTATATATATATTCTCTCACTTAAAAACCAGATGTCACCTTGGCTTTCATTTTCTCCCCTTCGAATTTTGCCCTGCCTTAGCTGAACCCTTGCTTTTACCCACACGTGTCTGTAAGTCAGCGGGTTCTAAGGTCGGTTCCGCCGATTGCCACCTAGGTGAAGTGCACTTTATTTATAAGCCCAGGGTTCCATTTCATTATTTGAAGAAGGCAGTATTTGGGGTCGACGGGCAAGCTTCTCTCTGGGATTATATAATCATACCCGAAACAGAGTTCCTTTGGGAAAGATGCACGAAGGAAAAAGTTTCCGTAGTGGATCCAGAATGCTGGAAACTCCAGCCTTTCACACAGGACAAGAGACACAATGACTGCAGGTAAACTGATCACAGTATGTTCTGGAAACCTGAGGAGATGGCGTATGCTGAGTTGTGTGTGATACTATTGTTCTCTGATGGAGCGAAATGAGAAGTGTTTTACCAGCATAGTTGTTTCGACACAGTGCACTAACATGTTACTGAATTCTTGACACAGGCGTTTCCCATGCAATGCTAAACTCAAATCCCCTTGTAAAGAATCATTCCAGATTGAATCCACATATGGGGCTGGATGAGGAGTGTGCATGAACCCTGTCATCACGTGTCTTAGGTACAGGGGACAAGATGTTCAGCTGCTTTCCAGGGGACAAACCACAGTTCTTTTTTTTTTTTTTTTAATGTTTTATTTATTTTTGAGACAGAGAGAGAGTGTGAGCAGGGGAGGGGCAGAGAGAGAGGGAGACACAGAATCCGAAGCAGGCTCCAGGCCGTGAGCTGTCAGCACGGAGCCCGGCGCGGGGCTCGAACCCACGAACCGCGAGATCATGACCTGAGCCGAAGTCGGACACTTGACCAACGGAGCCACCCAGGCGCCCCAACCGCGGTTCTAAATGTAACAGAGAGAGGCGCCTGGGTGGCTCAGTCAGTTGAGCGTCTGACTCTTGGTTTCGGCTCAGGTCATGATCTTGCGGGTTTGTGGGTTTGAGCCCCGCGTTGGGCTCCACGCTGATTCTGTCTCCCCCCCCTCCTTCTGCCCCTCCCCTGCTTGTGCTCTCTCTCCCTCTCTCAAAATAAGTAAATAAAAAAAAAAAAAAAGCAAACAAACGCGTAATCTAGAGCAATGGCACTTTTGGAAACGAAAAATTGCGACTGACTTGAGAGCTCGGCGATCAAGACGCCTTGTGTTAAGGCCACTTCTACATCATGCCTGTGACCTAGCTTTCATTATTCAATGGGTTCCCTCAGTGTGTATTTCATTGTATGCAAATTCCGATCTGGAGGAACGCTTTGTAATCGCGTTTCCGTTCGTTAAGGCCTCTTGCCCAGTTGGCAACCTTCCTTCTTCCTTGACCGGGGCCTCTGTTTCGGGCACCGCCAATCCAGTGTCTCCTCGGGAACAAACCGCTTGAGGGAAGGCGGGGCCACTCCTTCACGAGCTCGACTGGAAGTGGAAAATCACGGTTGCGGAGGAAGTAAGTGCAAAGGTCAGGAAACGACGGATTCAGAGTCGAATCCTCATGTTTTTGCTTTTCTGGCAGGAAACGGCAACTGGGATCAGACAATGGGATTTTGAAGGAAAACACGAGAGGCTGATATTTCAGTTGTGACACGGGACCTTAGGACAATCTTCTACGCTTCCTCTCCGCAGAGGGGCCAGCCATCTCTCGAAGCCCTTCAGCACCTGCTCGTCTTCTCTGAAACTTCAAGATGGAGTGAGTAAAAAAAATGGCAATTTCAGAGTTAGTTGGGTTTCAGACTCCGGTGCCCCCGCGTCCTGACTCATGACCTTGAGTACGTTAACGTCTCCGAGGCTTGACTTCTTTACCTTTAAACAAAAAGAGGCAAGGGTTCCAGTTCTTCCGTGTAGCGTGAGGCATCCATGGCATAATGTCTGCAGAAGTGGCTATGCCACACTTTGCACATAGTAGGTGCTCAGTAAACGATACTTCTCCTCAATGTCTGTATCTGCCTGTATTATAGACACCAGCTACTCTTTGACCTCACAAGTCTTTCTGGATGTGGATGTTGGGTTGTCCGATGTTGCGGAACATTTTTTGAGAGCCACAAGAGCATCTGGCACGGTACTAGAGGGCGTTTGCTTATCTGTGGTTTCTGTTGACTCTAATCTTTCCAAGTGCCAGATCCTGCATGCTTTTGTGCATCTTCTCTCCCTTGCTTGATCTCGTGGGATTTGTCTCCTTGGCTGCCTAGAACTGCCGTGAGGCCCCTGAAGCCTGACGCGTCCTCTCTCCTTCCAGCTTGGGCTTCAGCATTACCCCCAAACGTTCTAGTTATTTCTGGTATAATCGTAATAGCTAACGTCTGTTCGGTGCTTACCAGGTGGTAGTTATTGTGTGAAGCTCATGCCATTTAGTGTCACTTAACGTGATCTCCCGGTAACCCAAATGAGGAAAATGCTTTTCTAATCTACATCTGATAGTCAGCTACCCGAGGCGTGAAGAGGCTGAGTTTTGGCCCGATGCAGGGGCAGGAGGAGGATTTGAATGCAGAGCTCTAAGACTTCGAAACCAGTGCTCAGCTGCTGTGCTGGAGGGCTTTTTCAGTACCACCTGGTCTTCGGACTGGCCAGAGGCTGTTCTTACAGACGACTTGGGAGGGCGTGAACTCCTTCCTCCTCGAGGGGGAACCGTTGGCAACAGAAGCCACTCAGCTGAAACATTCTGTGGCTATGAACAGGATGCAATTAAGTCTGTAATCTGTTACGGTCACCTGAAGGATCATTTGGAAATGAGAACTCTTTCCAACGAGCAGTTCAGATGATGTAGGTGTTCATGTTTGAAACCCATAACGTCTGTGCTTCTCACTGCTCGTCATTCCAGATGGACAAGCAGGAACTATCTCTGAGGAGTGTCTTCAAAATGAACAATTGGAGGAGTCAGAGCGACCCTTCGGCTCTCAAACCCCAGGACCTTGCACGCATTAGAGCTTCCAGTTCAATAGCTCCGTCCATCCTTTCGGAGCAAGAGAGCGATGTGGCTTCAGCCTTTGGGAAGACACTATTTACTGGTAGAGTGGTGACAGGTTGGAGAGCTCTCTTCTGTTCTGGCCCTCAGCATGGTGACATCACCTCCTTATGTCTTAAGTTCCACAGCCCCGGGCGGGGGGCAACATGGAGGTGGGGGTGGCAGAGTTTAACTGTTGGAATAACTGAGGGAGGCAAGGCAGCCAGGTGGCCTGTTGGTGCTTACGTTAAAAAAAAGAAGAGGGGCGCCTGGGTGGCGCAGTCGGTTGAGCGTCCGACTTCAGCCAGGTCACGATCTCGCGGTCCGTGAGTTCGAGCCCCGCATCAGGCTCTGGGCTGACGGCTCAGAGCCTGGAGCCTGTTTCCGATTCTGTGTCTCCCTCTCTCTCTGCCCCTCCCCCGTTCATGCTCTGTCTCTCTCTGTCGCAAAAATAAATAAAAAAAAAAAAGTTGAGAAAAAAAAAAGAAGAAGAAGAAGGAAGAAAGGAAGGAAGGAAGAAAGAAAGAAATGAGAGGGGTTTCTAAAATCTCTGTAGTTTCTGTAAATAGAATGCATATATATTCCCCTCTCCTGCTTGGATTGGAAGGTAAAGAATGTAGGACTGTCCAGCTTGCTGGGCACTTGTGACCCTGCCAAAGGGGTTCTTGGTTTGAAATCAGACAAGGTTGGCTTTGAATTCCCATTCCATTCATTTTTAGGGATGTGTTTTTTGACAATTTAGTCATCGTCGTAACCTCCCAGTTTCACACTGGGGATAATCACATAATGGCCATTAAAAACTGTCTCCAGTTTCTTGGATACTTTTCCCACTGGGTGCCTATGTCTCCTCTCCTCCAATCTGGGTGAATCTTGTGACTGTTTCGGCCAACGGAATATGGCGGAAATGATGCCGAGCGGCTTCTGCGGCTAGGGTAGATGAACCACCTAGCCTCTGCCTGGTATGTTGAGCCACTTATTCTGGGGAAGACAACCACCACAGAAGAGGTCCAACTACACAGGAGGGACCACGTCTACAGACCCTGTTGTGCAACCAGCTGACAGCACCATGGAGTAGCAGCCCTCTGTGTGAGCCATGTAGGACATCCAGTCTAGTCAAGTCCTCATGGCCACAGTGCACCTGACATCTGACCCAATGGTGTAAAAGGTCCCAAGTGCGAACTGCCCACCCCCGCCCCCTGCAGATTCCTGACTCACAAAATCGTGAGCAAAATCAAATCGTTGTTTGACGTATTCAGTAGCTGACGAGCCTCAGTTTCTTCCGCACTGGTTCTCTTCCCGTCTAAGGTTGTCATTGGTGACCAGGATGACTTTGTGTCCCTAGGATAATGGTTTTTGGCAGTGGCTGGAAGGACGTGGTGAGGTCATCCCCCTAGTGACAGCCCCGTCTTGCCGTTGTGTGTCTTGAGTTTGAGTCACTGCCTTGGGGCCAATTTGTGTAAACTGGGGGTCATGTAGGTAGACTTATAAACTGCAGTAAAACCTGGAGAGATGGTCCCATCACTGAGGACTCACTGCTAATCTCAGAACTCAGTGGGCTTTTCTCACTGCCCTTGCTATGGGACATTTCCACAGAAATGATCCAGACTGCACACTGACTTGAAGCCGGCTACTTTTCTGTTTTTCTGTTCACTTACTATGTTCAAATTGGTCCTAATATACCAGGGAGAGATTGCAACGGGGAGTACAGACGACAAGGGGAAGCCTGTGGGCGGAGCAGTGAGGGAGAGCCCTGGAGAAAGAGGAGTCCTAGGACATCAGAGCTTCGCGGACAGCCCGTCGTCCCCAAGGGGGTGCGGTGACGGTGGCCCCAGTTGACGGGAGGCCAAGCTAATTCCATGTGGCACGGATGGTGGAGGAGACTCTGAGACCTAACTGAGCATCATTTGCTTGCCAGGAACAGAAAGTCTGACACGTGCTAATCGAAGAAAGAGGGTCTCTCTAGTCAGGAGATCGGGGAACCTCAAGGCATCCGATTGCATGGAGTAAAGTAATCGCCCAGAGCTGCGTAGCTAACGTGTGGCAAAGTTGGAACTTGCATCCATGACCACTGTCTTAGTGTCCAGGGTTGGCTGCTTATCTGAAGCTCTGAATCTTTAAGATAAATTCTCTTGAAGAGTACAGCTTCTTTTTTTTTTTTTTTTTTTTTTTTTTTTTTTTTTTTTTCCAACGTTTATTTATTTTTGCGACAGAGAGAGACAGAGCATGAACGGGGGAGGGGCAGAGAGAGAGGGAGACACAGAATCGGAAACAGGCTCCAGGCTCTGAGCCATCAGCCCAGAGCCCGACGCGGGGCTCGAACTCACGGACCGCGAGATCGTGACCTGGCTGAAGTCGGACGCTCAACCGACTGCGCCACCCAGGCGCCCCTTCTTTTTTTTTTTTTTTAAGTTTATTTATTTTGAGAGAGAGAGAGAGCAGGAGGGAAAGAGAGAATCCCAAGCAGGCTCCGTGCTATCAGTGCAGAGCAGACTCAGGGCTTGAACTCATGAACCGTGAGATCACAACCTGAGCCCAAACCAAGAACCGGATGTTTAACTGACTGAGCCACCCAGGCGTCCCTCTTGAAGACTACAGTTGAACTAGTTGGGGCCCAGAGAGTGGTTTTGAATCCGATGTCCAGTCCTGGCTGTGACGAGTAGGACCCTTGCGGGCTCTGGGTGGGGGTGGGGTTAGGGAGTCGTTCTCTAAAAAGAGAATGTGAGTCGCGAGGAAATACTTACATTGTATTTCCTAACGATACTGACAATGCTAACAATACCGAGCATTGTTAGCAAGCCAGGGAGTGGCGAGGGGTCACAGCACAGAGCCGAGATGTCCCTGTGGCTCCTCTGTCCAGGTAATGACCTCTTGCCGGAGCTGGAGCTCCCACAAGGCTTCCCTGGCAGAGAGGTGATGTGCCAAGGACGTCTGAATCTCGGGCGTTGTTGCTTCTGTCTCCATTCAAGAGGCAATGGCCCTAGCCAGCCTTGTGTCCTTAAGGCAGAGTGTCCCATCCTTTCTTAACATCAGCAGAGACCTAGAATTTTAAAAAATACAGTCTCCTTTTTTTGTTTGAAGCGTGGAGATTGACATCACAACATTGGAAGGGAGACCCAGTCCTACCTTTCTCGCCTCAAGGCCAGGCTCAGCTCTGCCCAGTTGCATGCTTAGCATCGGCACAGATGTCAACTTGTCCCATAGTCTCCTCCGCGGTGGACTGCGTAATTTCCCGGAGGGGGCTGCCTCTCTCCTTGGTTCTCTTGACCTCAGCCAGGCTGTGTTCCTTTCAGCTGGTGCCTCGGGGAGGTGCGGGGACTTTGATAAAACACCGCGCCGGACTCGGCTTCCCCAGCGAGTGAATTGAGATAAGAGGCCCCGAGAAACCAGACATTTGGATGTCAGCGTTTGTGTTTGGGAGAGAAGTTTATCTGGAGACTAGAGGAGGAGACTCTGCTCTTTAGAAAACGACAGAGGGAAGAGTAGCCTTCGTGTGCAGGCAGCCTCCCTCAGGGAGCAGGTGGCTTTCAAGGCACAGGAATGTTTCCAGATGCCACATGTGCCTTTGGAAGACAAAGGCGAGCTCCTCGAGGGGCCGGAGGCAACACGGTTGCCCCTGGGCCTGGGGAGCCGCGATCATTCCTAAAAAGACACCGAGTTCCCTTCCGTACCCCTCTGCGTGGTGCCAGCCTCAGCCAGTACTGCCAGCCACAGAAAATCCGGCAGGACTGATGTCGTAGGAGCACGGCTGTCAGGGACGATAGGGAAGGGGGCGGATCGGTCGGATGATCTTGTTTGTCCTGGTGCCGGGGTGGAAACGCATGGGCTGGGGGGTACGCGGCAGCGTCGACCTGGCTTCAGTGGATCGGCTTTATCTTCGCTACAGGCCCCTGCTGTGTGTTTGCCAAGTGCGAGACCCGATCGTTGCTCCCTTGGGCTAGCTCCGAGACAGGCTGCTGAGGGCGGGTGACTCATCCGTGGGCTCCGATGGGCACTCTCTGCCCGCTTGCGGGCTGTATGTAGCCTGCGTACGTTGTGTCATGAACTTTCAGGTTGGTAAGATGCTGGAGACTCCCAGATGATGTCACCTGTCTAGTGTTAGGGCAGTAACAAGCCTCTGAGACTCCTGTCACGGTGTGGGGGACAGTAGGGATGCTTCAAGAGACTGTGCTCGGAAGCTCGATTCAATCTGCTCATCCTGCCTGGTGGGCAGAGAGAGAGAGAGAGAGAGAGAGAGAGTTAAGGGTGCCCTCTGCCTTGCCCTCAGTCACCTTCCTGGGCTACGTGTGTGCGTATGGATGCATGTGCACACACTTATTTGTGAGCACGTGTATATGTGCGTGTGTATATACTTAGCCTGTTTCTCATTATGTTATTAAGGGAGAGTTTGTGGAGAATATGGTAATGGGTGTTTTCCTCTATGCGATGAGTCTCAGAAGTTTAGGAATGCTAAAGCAATGAGGGGAGTTAGGCATGTGGTGTGATACGAAGCGAGCTCTGGAATCCATCTGACTGGTCTGGACCTCAACTCGACTTTACATACAAGCTATGTGATTTTGCTTCAACTTCCCTGAGCACCAAGTTTCTCATTTCAAAGGCCAGGTTAATCACCGTGTTTACATTACAGGGTTATTGTGAGGCTTAACGTGAGATAATCCATGGCAAGTATTTGGCACAGTGCCTGCCCCATTGTAAAGGATTTATAAATGTAAATTACCGCTATGATTAATCAATATCTCTAACAAGCTCTCAGGATCACATTATGGATGGGTTTCGTGTCTTTAGATCTCTGCTGAACTCATGCATACTTATGGCTTTACCAGCCTTTGGAGCAAATGCATCCCAGGTGGCTGTTCGGGGGCAGCTGGAAGCCTCTGGGTGCCACACAGCCCCTCTCCCAAGGCACTGTCTCTCATGTCAAGCTGAGCGTCTGCTGGCTTGATGTTTTCTGAGTGCCTGTCTTCCTCTCCTGGCTTCGCTCCAGCTAGGGACTGCTGGCCAAGGTGACCAGCGCAATCCTGGTCTAAACCAAAGGATTAAAGCAACTTCCCTCCAAGATAAATACATTTCCTTCCATGATTAATAAGTTCATTACCTAATTGAAGAAAACCACGCAAGTGGCAAGAGAAGCCACGGGCAAGAGTGTGTGTGCGTATGGGGGTGGTGGTGGTGTGCAAATGTGTGGGTGTGTTCGTGCTTATGTGTGCGTGTTGGTGACCGTGCACAAGGGTGCTCGTGGCCGTGTGCACCCTCGTGGAGCGAGGGGAAGGAACATGAAATCCATAAATCCCGTACTGCTGTTCACGGAGCATCTTTGGAGTTTGGGTCTGAAGATTATAGTTGAACTCTGCCAGTTCATTCATTATTTAATCCTTTAATTGATGACCGTGGCGGATGGATGACTGCAGCACATCCTTGGCAGGGAGGCAAATCCCATTTATTTGTTTGTTACAGTTGCACAATTTAGTGGAGAGCGGGTGATGGGAGGTCACCCGTGCTTCATGGTTCAAAATGTTATTATAAATAACAATTAATCCACTTAGATATCTGGCTCCGCTCAACCTGGAGAATCCTACTGGATATAAAAGATTCTGGAGAAGATTGCTGGGAAGGAAATGCAGTTTTCCATCTCCTTGGCTCGCTCTCACTGGCTGGTCTTCCAAAGCACACAAGGTTTTCCAAGACGATACACATTCAAGAATGTCGGTGCCACCTCTTAACTCTGTTGTTTTTTTTGCCAGGATCCTCTCTTTGGCAGTTATAACCACGCATAACCGTGCGATGTTTCTTAAATTGCTACATTCAACTATTAGGATTTCTGTTATTCATCTGTTCTCTCTGTATTGTCTTCTTAAGAAGATTGCAAATTCCTTGAAGGCAGAGATGATCCCTTAGCACAGGTACAGGACAGATGCCTAATAACACAGGAAATGAACACTGATTGAGCTCCTACTGTGAGCCAGGACCCGTGTTGAGCGCTTTCGTACACGCTCAGCAGGATTTGAATGTGGAAGGACGTGGAGAGAGAGATCTACCTGAATTCCAAAAAATGACGTAAAACATGGTACCATCACGTAGCCCAGCATAACGTGATATGATAAAAGGGGAAAATATCGGAACCGTAAAAACAATAAAAAAAATGCAATTTTATAAATTTAGAGAGAATGTAGTAACAACTCTGAGTTATGCTTCATATTTAAATTCACAGTCTGGTTTCCACCTGTATTATGGTCTCCAAATGGTTCTGCCTAAGATTTCCATGTACTTCAATGAGCAAATCCGTGGGTTCATCAGGTTTGGTGAGGAAAACAAGCTATTCTATGCATCCTGGGCACAAAGAATTTTTTTTAAAAATAGGCTTTTTTTTTTTAAGAGCAATTTTTGGTTCAAAGCAAAATCGAGCAGAAAGTACAGCGAGTTCCCACATATCCCCTGTCTCCCGCCCCCACAGGCTCCCATACCCCGCACCAGAGTGGTACATTTGTTACAATCGGTGAACCTACATTGACATATCATTGTCACCCAACGTCTGCAGTTTAAATTTTTTTTTAAACTTTTATTTAGTTTTGAGAAACCGAGACAGAGTATGAGCAGGGGAGGAACGGAGAGAGAGGGAGACACGGAATCTGAATCGGGCTCCAGGCACAGAGCCCGATGCGGGGCTCGAACTCATGAACCGCGAGACCATGACCTGAGCTGAAATCGAGTCAGACGCTTAACCGACTGAGCCACCCAGGAAGTTCTAACGTCTGCAGCTTATATTAGGGTTCACTCTTGGTCTTGTACGATCTATAGGTTTTGGCAAATGTACGATAATGTGTAAACACCGCTATCATATCATACAGAGTAGCATCACTGCCTAAAAAGCCCTCTGTGCTCTGGGTACAAGTAATTTTAGTGTAGGATTTAGAGATTTATTTAGATGTTGGAAGACATAGGGAACTGAAGTTGGTGGTAATCCACAGTCAGTGGTTTTAGCCTGGCGTATCAAGATGGGGGGTTCAAAAGAGTCCTCTGGGAAGCTTCTGGGAGCCTCCTGTCTGACCTTCTGTCCTGATTCATCTGCCCTCAGAAAATAACGGGCTTCCAAATCTCTCTTCCAATGATTGTCCTTCCTTGGGAAACTCTAGCTCAGCACCATCTGGGGAAGGGGATTCTGGGAAATGCTTTTCTCAAGTGATGCTTAAGTCGAGAGACCTTCAAAGGGGCTAGTAAGTGCTGAGTTAACAACAATCTTTGTGTAGTTGACCCTTCCATAGCGTTAATATCCTCGTCCTCCCGGAAAGTTCACTTTCCAGAGATGTACAACCCAATGCACTGTATGTATGTATGTATGTATGTATGTATGTATGTATGTATTTATTTATTTATTTTAAACGTTTATTTTTTTTTGAGACAGAGAGAGAGCATGAACGAGGGAGGGGCAGAGAGAGAGGGAGACACAGATTCGGAAGCAGGCTCCAGGCTCTGAGCCATCAGCCCAGAGCCCGACGCGGGGCTCGAACCCACGAGCCGTGAGATCATGACCCGAGCTGAAGTTGGACGCTTAACCGACTGAGCCACCCAGGCGCCCCATCACGGTATTTATTTATGGATCAAGCGCGTATCTTGAACCCCTGAGCACTTTCGTACACGCTCAGCAAGATTTGAATGTGGAGGGACGTGGAGAGAGAGATCTACCTGAATTCCAAAAAATGACGTGAAACATGGTACCAGAGCTCAGAACACGTCTAATGCAGCCAGAAACTGAGATAATCAGTTGTATTTTATACCTTCAAGATCTTTTCCCTGACTACTTGGGCTCCGTCGCTGCATATTCCAGGTCAGAAGTATTGTTTTCACCCCTCCACCATGTGTTTTTTTTTTAGTTTAAAAAGCAACAGCATGCCTTCAGGCCAGTGTCCTTATTTTGTAGCCACCTATCACGTGAGTCGTAATCACGGCACCTCATAAATGGAAAGAGTAACTTGTCAAAACCGGAGGCCTCCAAAGGGCAGGACGTGCTTTTGCTGAGATTTCCGGGGGTTACTTCTGGGAGCGACATCGCATCCAGCAGCAAAGGTGCCATTGGCTCAGCCTGTCCAGGGCTTCCCAGCCTTTTCTGCTTTGTCACGTGAATCGTGAGATGAAGCAGACACTTGGCTCGGCACTGCATGTAAAAGAGGAATCACTTGAATGTCATGGGCATTGTCATCGAATTGAGGTGAGTCCATTCTGCGTAAAGCCTTTCCGTTACTGAAACAGAAGAGCAGCAATGAGCTTTCCAGTGCTGATTTAGTCAAGGAGGCTCAAAGTACAGGTGGCGGCATTCACGGCATCGAAGATCCTTCCTCCCTGCTGAATGGCTTCATTGTTTTGGGGTCACACTTGGCAGTGAATGGGAGTCTCTGAAGATATGAAACGCCTAAGCAAACCTCCGTGGAAAATTAGTTTCTGTGGCGCACCACCTACTTCCAGGCTCGCGCTGTCTTTATATTTTGCCCCTGGTGTTTCTAAAGCTGCAAATAAAAATTCGTGACTCGTTCCTGCGCTGCAGATGGTTCGAGGTCATAAACAGAGGCTCTCTCGAATTTGTGGCCACTTAAGTTCACTAGCCCTTGTCTCATCGAATCAAATTCAGATCATCACTTGAAGCGTCTGAAGGCTGCTTGGCCCCCTAAAACTCCCAAAAGTTAAAAAAAAGCAAAAACAACCGCTTTTTCTTTTTATTATAAAAGCGAAGCAGATTCGTTTGAGAACATCTGGGAGATAGTGACAAGCAAAACCAGAAAGCCAATTATAATGTAGTGCCCAGAGATTACCACTAGGAAGATTTGGGTAAATATATTTTTAAGACCTCTCTTTGTTGGGGCACCTGGGTAGCTTAGCTGGTTAAGCGTCAGCTTTGGCTCAGGTCACGATCTCGCAGTTTGTGGGTTCGAGCCCCGCGTCAGGCTCTGTGCTGACGGCTCAGAGCCTGGAGCCTGTTTCAGAATCTGTGTCTCCCTCTCTCTCTCTGCCCCCTCCCCCACTTGCACTCTGTGTCTCTCTCTCTGTCTCAAAAATGAATAAACATTAAATTTTTTTTTAAAACCCTCTTTGCTTTTATTTTCATCCTTCTTTCTATTCCAGACCCATCACTATCTGTATGTAAACGCCCCTGCACATAATGTATCTTATCAGTGATTATAGATATGTAAACTGTGCACTCCGTGATAATCCGGATTTACTCAAATATTTACTTATATATCATTCGTTATTCTGTAGCATCATATCTGATGGCTGCCGCCTCCTTTTCAATGTTCTTTTTGCAACAGTGTTTCATTATATTGCTTCATAGCAAAGTTTTCTCGACTCATCTATAGGAAAATCTTGTCCAGTCAAGCCAGAAAAATGCAGACGTCAGAGCAATTCGGCCAAGCTCCGGTCGAGGGTTATTATGTATACTCTCCCACGAAGAAAGGTGTCGCCGAGCAGAGGTCAGTGTTGGTGCTGAGGGTGTGAAATGGACCCTCAAAACGACTGTGTTTTGGGGAAGTAATTCAGCAGCAGGCACTTTGTCTGACTTGAGGACAAATATAATTTCTTTTACTCTTGTTTTTTCCCAATATACCTAACAGAGACCAGCGGGTACTTAATGAATGTAGAACCATTTGTAGGCAATCATAAACTGGTAACACAATCAGCCTACTGAACACAAAGTATGTACAGGAGAGTTTGGTAGGTGTGTGAAGAGAAATAAAGACAAAAATTCTCCCACCTCACACGAGTGCCAGGTACTGTGGCTAGACTAGTCGCCCACTCGGTTATCGACTGCCTTCTAACTTTTTGCTAACGGCGTCCCAATATTGTTGTGGGTATTGCCATGCGTACCTTGCTCAGATGAAATATTCACTTTTCCAGGCTCTCTTGCAAGGAAGGGTAACCATGTGATAGTACCCTGGCCAATGAGTTGATATGGGGATCTACGGGGACTCTGGGAATGTTTTGACTTTTTCTGCTCAACGGGACTGGCTCGATTGCCTTGTTTCTTCTCTTCTCCTTCACTTGTATTCGTGCATTGAACACAGATTTGGTGTCCGGAGCCGTGGCAGCCATAGTTGCATCTTGAGGAAAGAAAAAAAATTGCTGATCTCTGGTGACATTATTGAGCCACAAAACCAAGAGAAGTAACTTCCCATCTCTGGACTTACTATAGGAAAATAATGAACTCTTACTTGTTTATGTCACTCTTAAGTCAGCCAGTCTTTCTGTTTGGGTACAGAGATCAGTCAAAAAATGCAAATGATCGACGATGTTCTTAGGGACTATGAGAAGTTTTGTTTGGCTAGAGCAGAGGGCATATCAGGAACGAGGAACAGGAGTTTCCAGGGTCAGATTGGGATCATAAAGAGGGCTTATATGTGAAGCTTACCTGGGATACCTCGAAAGTGCTGGTGAATTTATGCTCAGTTTGGCAAACAATGGGAAGTTTCTGGTGACGTAGGGGCAGAAGTCAGGAAGTATTGGGAGGCTGGGAGTAGTGGGAGAGGTGGATTGGAGTAGAGAAAGGTAGTCTACGGCCATACCACCCTCAACGTGCCCGATCTCGCCTGATCTCAGAAGCTAAGCAGGGTCGGGCCTGGTTGGTACTTGGATGGAGTGGGGAAAGGTGGGAGTTGGGGCAAGAGTCAGGAGGCTGTTGGTGCAAAGCAGGTAAGGAGTAGAGAAGACCTGAAGATACCAGCTGTCTTAGTCTGCCTGGGATGCTATAACAAAACCACAGCCAGAGTGGCTTGAACACCAAAAGTTTAGCTCTCGCCGTTCTGGAGGCTGACAAGTCTCAGACTGGCCAAGGGTGTTAGCCACTTTGATTGTCAGTGAAGATCCTTCTGCCTTGTAGATGACCGTTTTCTCACTGTGCCTTGACATGGTGGAGAGAGAGAGAGATCTCTGGGGTCTCTTCCTCTTCTTACACAAACAACAGCCCTGATGGATTGGGGCCCCACCGTTATGACCTCATCATTCCTTTATCATCTCACAAGACCTGTCTCCAAATAAGTCACACTGGGCATTAAGGGCTTCAATGCATGTGCTTTGAGGCGACACGGCCATTCGACCCGTCACAGTGACCACGGGATGGAAGTAAGGGGGTGGTGTCTGTAGCATTGCAGGGATGAAACCTACCAGACTTAACATCGATTGATGTGGGCGAGAAGGCAAGTGGTGATCAAAGACGCTTTTGAGTGTCAGGCTTCAGTGACTGCGAGAATAGTGACATCGTGTAAAGATTTAGGAAATTTAGGAGCAAATGCAGCTTCTGGAAGAGGTGGGTTTTTAGGCCAATCAAACTGGAGGTGCTGTCAGGAGGAAACGATGTGGTGGCTTGTTACAAATTTGGGGGGAATGTTTCCTACGTGCTAGACAGCGGCCCTTTAAGTGCATGATGCCATTTAATTAGCAAACCACCGTACGGGGTAATGCTGTTACAGTCTCCATTTTCTAGATGACGAGACGGACACTTGTGGCATTCCAGGCCGGGAAATTATAGCCCATGTTACTGAAAGAAACCCGTCAGATCAGATCACCCAAACTGCTATGGGTGGTCTTTGTGAACCACGGAAAACCTAAGTGGTTTGGAAAACTGGAGACCAACAAACGGAGTTCAGATTTCCAACCAAGAAAGAAGGTGGCGTCTGCAACTGAAGAAGCTTCCAGAAAGCCTGGTGGAAGATCAAAGGGCTGGCGTGTGAGCACCTAGAAGAGGAAACCACAGACCTAACAGCCAGCGTGGGCTCACCACGAGCAAGTTCTGCGCGATTAACTTCATCCAGAATGCTGACAGCACGGCGTTTGGCAAGAGAAAGGACACGTGAGTGGAGCAGCTACTGATTAAAGAGCTTTTATTTTTAAAGGGACTGATTTAAAAGTAAATGTTAATCCGGTGGAAAGTGTCTAGTGACATGCTTTGGAGCTTTGCCCTTGCCTTATGATTTTTTTTCCTTTTAATCTGTGATTTGCATGAACATTTGGAAAGAGGTTTATTAAATTAATGTACAACTTGAAGCTGGCAGCCCAGTAAGCATGATGGAGATACAAATCAATATCCCGAAGGGTGCAAGTGAGAGGGTGCGGGGTCTGATTTTAACAGAATCAATAACACTGGGTAAATGTGAGGTCCCAAGCACAGGTTCAACTGCTTCCGGCTGGAAAGACATAGGCTGACAGCGCCATATGTGAAAAGGAGTGTTGGTTGAGAGTGAACTACGTAACATGGCTGAAAAGGAGTAAGCGTGATCTCGGTCGGCATTATGGCAAGCGCAGGGGGTTCTAGAATTCACAACAAAGTCATCAGAGACATCTTTGTAAGGCATAGATTGGCTTCTAACATACAAATATTCTTTTATTTTCTTATTTTTATTTTTGTAAATTTTTATCTATTTTTGAGAGAGAGATACAGAGCGTGAGTGGGGGCGGGGCAGAGAGAGAGGGAGACACAGAATCCGAAGCAGGCTCCGGGCTCCGAGCTGTCAGCACAGAGCCCGATGCGGGGCTCGAACCCCCAAACTGCGAGATCGTGACCTGAGCCGAAGTCGGACGCTCAACCGACTCCGCCGCCCAGGTGCCCCAGAAATATTCTTGATGGCTATCTGCTCAGTCTAAATGCCAAGGCTTAGTATGTCTATCCCGTCCCAACACCTCACATTCTATCCCACCTTCCCCCTAGTGTATCTGATACATTGGTCTTACTGGAAAATTTTGTGTCCCTGGATGACACGAGGCCACTTCGTGATAATGGCTTTGCTTATTCTGGAATGAGCCTGGACTCCCGCCCTCTCAACCCTCAACTTCTTAGTTAAAAAGCTTTGTTCCTTGAGGGCGAGCATGCAGGATGGTCTCCTCACCTGCAAACTCTTCCCTAACTTTCGCTCCCATGTTCCAGCACCTCGCAGGACTTACTCTTCCCTCTACCAGGACCCTAGGGCTCTTCATCCAGAGACTCTCATGTCTCATGACTACTCATTTACTTTCTTGTCTCCCTTGAGAGGGATGGCCAGTTTTTACGATCATCTTTGTATTTCTTGTGCCTAGTTTGGTGTGTGATGCGGGGAGCAACCAAAATTTGTTGAGCGGAATCAAAGGGGGTGGCATAGGTCAAGTGAAAGTCTTTGTTTTACATCTGTAGGACACAGTGGGTTATTGTAAATACCCATTTTATAATTCTCCTAGTCCTTTACCCACTAATAGCTTCATGCTGTAAGGGAACAGTGAACACTGAGACAGACCTGCGAAGGCAAGCGTGGGTGTGCTTTTAGAGGGAGACGGACCGTGGGCAGACCTACAAATTGTATGGACAAACTGAAGTTTAAGAGAACCACCAGGATAGAGAGCCCTCGAGGTGGATTTTGGAGTCAGAAGGCCATGCCTTTGAGTCCATATTCTGCCGTGCTAGCTGAGTAATTCTGGGCAAACTACTTAACCTCTCTGAGCCTCAGTTTTCCCATCTGTGAAATGGGTATACAGTCCTCATAGGATGGACACGGCAGTTAACACAGAGGTAAGGTATCTGGCAACCGCAATGGCACACAGTGAGCCTCAGTAGCTGGCCCTTGTTGTGTGGCGAGCGGATCGGAGAGCAGATGGTCTTTGGCCAGGAGGGAGGGCTCCGGACATGTGTTCGGTGTCCTGGGGAAGAGGGATCAGTCCTGGTCTGCATGGTTCCCAAGGGGGAACCCAATGATTGAAAGCAGCAAGGACGTCAAACTGAGCTCAACTTCAGCGTCCTGAGGGTCACAGGTCACTCGAGAAGAGCTTCTAATAAAGGAGCAAGCTCCCTGTCACTGGGGGTATTTAAGCACAGGTCGCTGTTGCCTTGCTGGGGCTGCTGCAGAGAGCACTCATCCAGGAGGGCAATAGTCGAACCAAGGCGTCTCTACTAATTTGAAATGTGACAGTCTTTAGTTTTGGGTGCTTCCAGAATAGGAACCGATGGTCTCTTGACCACAAGAAGAATAGATGTTTTTCTTCTTTTCTGACGGAGCAGTTAGAATGGGGACGGGCATGGTTTGCGCACAACTTGGAGCCCCCACAAGGCCAGTCCTACCTGCAGAAGCACCCTGCGCTCTGAGGAAGGACTTTTCCTCGCTCCGTCCTTAGAACCTAGAGCAGCCCGGGCACATAAAACCTGTTGAGCAAATGCATGAGTCTGTGAAGGCCAACACCACGACCCGAGCCCAGGTTTCCAGCCCTGCTTCTCTTATCAGTGTCAAGGTCCTTTCCCGGAATTTCTCTGTTAAAAATTCCTCCTGTGCTCCCAGAGCATTTAGCAATCTTTCAGGATATGTGATCATTACATCTGAGTACTGTTAGTTCTTACAAGCCAGGAGGAAGCATTCGTTTTTGGCGGATATGAGTTAAAAAAAAAAAAAAAAAAGATGCCTTCTGTTTAGACCCACACCTCTTGGAAGGCCCGGGCGTGGGTTGCCGTGAACCCCAAACTACTAGTAACGTATCCTGCCTCCAGTGAATGATTTGTGTCCCTTTGGAAACAGCCTCCCATGGGAAGTACTGGAAACAGAACCCTTAACTCCCCCTGCTTCCCCAAGAACAACACGAGTCAACAAATCCGGAAGCCTTGCCTCTGTCCGCTTTTAAACAGTTGTTACTGAGGATCAGAGTCAGCCCGTGGTGCATGTGGCTTGATTCAAGTGGCTGCATCGGGAGAACACGGCTCCAGGAATATAGACAGCTTTCTGCTCTCCGCGCTCTCCCTTTTGCTACTAACCACGCCATGAATCAGTAAACAGCAGCCTGTCACCCCTGGCACCAATAATCAGCCGGACAGATTCTCGTGGCCGTAATCTCATCTCTATTTCCTTGGAACTCCTGAGAGGGGAAGGCTGTCAGAGGCTTTATTCCATTACTTTTGCTGTTTTGATGCTTGGAGGGCCAGGCTGAGAAGCAGCTCGTCCCTTAAAAAAGCCAAGTTCGGGGGCGGGGAGGTGCGCCTGGGTGGCTCAGTTGGTCACGCACTGACTCTTGATTTCAGCGCAAGTCATGATCCCAATGTTGTGGGATGAGTGGGGCTCTGTGATGAGTGTGGAGCCTGCTTAAGATTCTCTCTCTCTCTCTCTCTCTCTCTCTCTCTCTCTCTCTCTCTCTCTTTCTCTGCCCCTCTGTTCTACCCATGCCCGTGCTCTGTCTCTCTCAACAAACAAACAAACAAAGGCCAAGTGGGGCCCCTCCCTGGTCTGTTCCATGTGCCATGTCTGTGAAGGGGCGTGGAACACTGCCGCTCAGGGCTCCACAGGACACCTTCAGGTAGACAGACTAGAGGACCTTTCGAATTCCATGTGGGGCTCAGCCTAGATCACCAGGCTTTTGACCAAATGGAGCTTTGAAGCTAAATCCTCAGCCCTGGGCTCCCCTGGGAATACAGTAGGGATGGGGATGAAGGCAGCCATGGTCAGTGCTGGCCAAGGTTTCAGGGTCCGGTCCATTTACCTTGACGTTAGCCAACATTTGTTCTCCAGCAGACGGAGGTGAGTTTACGCACAGAAGTTGGGGGTTTTGGTTTAGCCTCCAGAAGAAACTTGCATTGTCAAGAGGAGCTCTGGTTTTCATTAGCAAAACTCAAAGAGAGAGTTTGTGCCTTGATTTTGATTAGTAGGAATCTGGGCTTGGCAGGGATGGAAACTTCTGGGTTCTTGAAAAAGCTCACTTTAGAATCGGCAGTCTTCTGGTGTAAAATGCCTTTAGTATTTGGACTGCGGCATGATTTAGTATTAACAGATTCCAATTTCACTTTATCGTCCTGTTTTTGTTTAGTTTTGTGTTTGTTTTTGTTCTTGATTTTTTTTTTTTTTCAGCGATGATGTTCCTAGAAATACGTAGTAGGCGGGTTCAAGCAGTGGGAGTCTGGGTTGTACTCCTGAAACCAAGAATACATTGTATGTTAAACATTGTATTGAAATTTGCATTTAAATAAATAAATTTTTAAAAGGAGAAAGTTTTTAAGTGGGTGACTCCGGCTGGGACAGATATGGAAACTAAGGGGGATGTTCTCCCTGGAGGATGACATGATGAGGCAAAGCTGAGGCATTCCAGAATGGAAGGAAGAGGCAGTTGCCACAGAAACTGAAATGTTGTACAAGCAAGCAAGCCTTGAGAGCCTTCAGATTTGGAGAAGTACAGAGAGAAGGGTATAGTGTGCCCCTGGGTTTAGGGAAGGATACGAGGCCACAGATTTTGACGGAAGGGAGCTGCTACTGAGCCCCCTTCAGGGAAATTTACGGCACCACGTATGCAGGGCTGGGGAGGCAAAGGAAGGAATCCTGCACAAACTGTTGAGAGAAATAAGCTTTACTGGGTGAACCTTAAAAGAAAGGTCTTGAGGAAGGATGTGGTAGGTTGGTCCTTTATTCACTTTGCAAGAGGTATTTTGTCGGGATAGGGCAAATCTGGGGTCTTGATGAGACGCTTCCTTCAAATGAGTATTACCTTTTTAGGTGCTGAGCTTTGGACACCTGGCATGGCTGACTGACCGGCATGTTTCCATCACGGGTGAACCCCATGGGATTTTCTGGCTCCTCCTTCACATTTTTCTGGTTTGTTGGTGTTGTTTTGATCAAACTAATACGAGCTCCTTACGGATGATTGGTGGTAACAGCCTGGATGTAGATTCGATGAGATGTTGGGTTCAGGAAACATTACATCTGCTTGGGAATTGATGTTAAGATTGTAAGTTAATGGTTGCATTTGGTTTGGAGAGTAAGTGATTTTTCTCAATATTCTGGAAATGGGCCCCACGCGATTATATTTGTTTCCTTATGATTCCCTGAGATTCTGGAAAGATTAGACATTCAAGAGGTTGGGATACCACATCGTGAAGGTGTTTAATGTTCCCGTGGGAAATTTCTCAGTCTGTGGAAAAGAAACCCAGGCCCCAAATGCAGTTCCTTTGGCTGGGGTTGAGTGGACCCAGAAGGAAAGGAAAGAAAAGAGATAACTATGTGACGTTACAGTGAGACTTTAATTGCTCTGAACTGATGTGAATGAATGAAGGAAGAAAGATGAACATAAATGGGTTTTTACATATTGAATTAGTTTTGCCTTTCTGGAATCATGCTAATTTAACCCAATTTAGTTTTCCATAATATTCTCGTATTATCCTTTTTAACTTCTACTCTATCTTTAGTTATGTCATTTAAAAAATTTCTTCTATTATTTCTTTGTGACTTCTCTCTTTCTGCCTCATTAGAAATTTGTGTATCTTTGGGGCGCCTGGGTGGCGCAGTCGGTTAAGCGTCCGACTTCAGCCAGGTCACGACCTCGCAGTCCGTGAGTTCGAGCCCCGCATCGGGCTCTGGGCTGATGGCTCAGAGCCTGGAGCCTGCTTCCGATTCTGTGTCTCCCTCTCTCTCTGCCCCTCCCCCGTTCATGCTCTGTCTCTCTCTGTCCCAAAAATAAATAAACGTTGAAAAAAAAAATTAAAAAAAAAAAAAAAGAAATTTGTGTATCTTATTGATCTTTCCTTTTTTCTTTTTTTAACTTTTTAAAATGTTTATGTATTTATTTTTGAGAGACAGAGCACAAGTGGGGGAGGGGGAGAGAGAGAGAGGGAGACACAGAATGCAAAGCAGGCTCCAGGCTCTGAGCTGTCAGCACAGAGCCCGATGCGGGGCTTGAACCTACAATCAGTGAGCTGAAGTTGGACGCTTAACCGACTGAGCCACCCAGGCACCCCTTTATTGATATTTTCACACAATCAACTCTTGGATTTGTTCATTCCTTCTACTTGTCTTTGTTTTCTGTTGTATTAATGTCTGTCCTTTCTTCCTTTGCGTTTGTTATCCCTTTCTTCTCCTTTATTTAGATGTATATTCTCGTCTGCCAACCCCCTACTCCACCCAAGTTCTTAAGTTGGAAGTTTAACTCGCTAATTTTTAGCCTTGCCTTTTTGATGTCAGAATTTGAATATAAATTCTTTCTACCTACTCCTTTATCTGTATGCCACAAGTTTTGATAGATGGTATTTTCATTTTATTTAATTATAAATATGTAAACATTTCTATTATGATCTCTATGCTGATTCATGAGTTATGGAGAAACATGTTTTTAAAATTTCCGATTTATTATTACTTTAAGTTAATTTAAAAATTGATTTCTATCTCAATTGTACTGTAGCAAAAGAATATAGATAGTATGCAAATATGGTTTACAGGATACCCAATTCTTTTTTTTTTTTTTTAATTTTTTTTTTCAACGTTTATTTATTTTTGGGACAGAGAGAGACAGAGCATAAACGGGGGAGGGGCAGAGAGAGAGGGAGACACAGAATCGGAAACAGGCTCCAGGCTCTGAGCCATCAGCCCAGAGCCCGACGCGGGGCTCGAACTCACGGACCGCGAGATCGTGACCTGGCTGAAGTCGGACGCTTAACCGACTGCGCCACCCAGGCGCCCCAGGATACCCAATTCTTAAAAATACTTTGAGGGTTGTTTGTGGGCTGGTACATATTTATTTTTTGGTAAATATTCCGTGTGTTCTAGAGAACAATGTTCATCCTTTCGGTCTAGCTTGTGAAATGTGCTGTTAACATCTTTGTATCCCTTTCACTTAGGGTGTGCCCTTGGGATCCTCTGGTAAATGCAGGATTCTTAGGTTCCCCTTCTTTGCTTTGCGTGGAAGTCTGATGTTACAAAACAACTTCTCTTCCTCCTCCTCCCCCTCCTCCTCCTCCTCCTCCTTCTTCTTGCCCTTGGGGATTTTCCTTATTTTCTTGTGAGCTCAGCAATGCACTTACTTTTATTGTAATTCTTCCAACATCTGACTAGCTTGGTGGTAAAAGGCTGTTTCAGAGTATCTCGGCACACCAGATTGCCAGAGGCAGAATTCTCTAGATATCCTTTACTGATAAAATAGGTAGGACTCATTCCTTCTGTCCCTTCTCGCCTTTCCATCAGGTCTGGAGTAAGACATAGTCCCCAGGAATAGCCAGTGATCTGGCATCTTCTTGATGAGAAGGGGAAAGAGCTCTTTCCCTCCAACCCCGATTTTCATTGTGTGATGAGTTTTTCTTCCATTACAGCTGGAAGTATTGGTCTGAAATTTCATATCCTTTTGGTCACACCACATGCCCCTTACTTATTCATGCAGGGAGGTGTTAAGGAGGAGTTTCAAAGAGGAGCATCATAGTGGTAATGCCAGCATACTTAGAGGGAAGTGGAGGGAGAGAGCAGGAAGGAGACAATGGAATGGGGAAAGGAGACGAAAAATAGGTCTTGGCTTGGACATAAGTTGCATGGTTGTAAGTGAGAGCCCATTGGCATAATTGTATATTCTGGGCCCCTAGATTTTCAGAAAGGGTCTCTTTCATAATTTATTACTAGTAACCTAAACAGAAAAGTAACAAAGGATTTCTTGCCTACTGTGTTTCTGGTCTGATTTGGGAGATCGGGGCTTGAACACATAAGCACTTCCGTTAAGTGCTCACAATTTAGTTTGTTGGACGGGCTGTAAAGAGCACTCAGAAAAATACATGGCAGTATATGCTCCCTGCTGGAGTACAGTTTTAAAACAGGACCAGGGTTCATTTGAGGCAAGTTCAATGCGAACCAGAGGAGTCAGACGAGTCTGCCTAGAGGAATCAAGACAGGAACTGGCTTTGGTTTAGAGGGGCAAGAGAAAGACAGCAGCCAGCTCTCTGCAGAGAGGACGTGCGTGTCTGTCTTCCCCGCGACTGATGTAGGTCTGCTTATGGAGCAGATTGCCCACATGGCATAGAATAACAGCCTAATATCGCTGACCTAAGAGAGCCACAACTTGGTCATTTTACAAATGAGAACGCGGAGATTCGTGGTACAAGCTCACAGCCCCCCAGGGTTTCTGACCCTCCCATAATTATACTACTAGTTCTCGGTTGGTCAGTAGTAACTTCGGACCATAATTGGAGTATGACTAATGCACGGAAATGCATAGGCTCTGCATGGACAGTAATTACATAAGAAACAGTTATTGATTTTACTTTTTCTGTAACTTAGAACGATCGAACTCCGTGAAATACCTGCAATAAATAATGAGTCGGTATTTGCAAATGCTTAGACCTCTTTAGAGCAAGGTGCTATCTTAGTATAAAGAAAAAGACCCTTATCACCAAGCCCGGTACCTGTGCGGCGGGAGGTTATCAATTAGCTGGAAAAAAAAAAATTCCTAGAACAAAAGTTGATTTGATGATCTATCCCACCAAAGAGAGAAAGAGGTAATAATTACAGATTATTTAGCCTGGGAAAAAAGAGGGGAGACTCCATGGATCCTCAGAGAGAGAGGACTCTTGATTTGCATGTTGTTTTGGACGATAGTTTTTTACCCAGATTTGTGAAGTGGGATATGGTATGTTGAGCCACTTCTGGGCGAGGATGACAGGTGATGTTTGTCGTCCCTGTGCGTAATTCCGTAGCTGGTGTAATGGCACAGCAGTGGATACCAGCACCAAGATCTGATAGGTAAAACCTCAAGGCAGAGAAGTTGTCTTTTCAAGTAAGTGGAAACCATTTGACAATAGCCCTACGGATTGCACACATCAGACGTATATTGAAAAAGAAAAATGGCTTTTCTCATAGGGGAACTGGGAGCTCCAAGAAGTAATGTGTGTTATGGTAACTAAATCTCATTCCTTACCCTGGAACCATCTTTCTCGAATAAATACTATATATTAGCTCTTGGTTAGTGCTGTGTGGAGAGGCCCAGTCATGTTGCTGAACCTGGGTCTGGGATTGTAACTCCCTGGAAGCTGTTTTCTTCCTGTTGGACTTGATTTTCCAACTGGCCCATCTTCCACAATTCCATCCCGAGCTCTTGGATGCCACTTCGCCATGAACGTGCTTCCGCTAGCGGATGCCAACTCCTCCTCCGAGTATTCCACTTCTACTAGAAATCCCAACACATCTTTTTCTTTCTTCAAGGTCAGGTTAAGGGCTGGAACACTGCGTCCTAGAGAAAGTGTTCCTCTGTGTTTCTACATTGATCTCCTTTCCTTGAAAGGTGCCGTCCTCTCAAACCATGTAAGGCGACGAGGCCGTGGTAATTCTGGCCCTCATTCCGGGAGCTCCCAGAGAAGACCGGAGAGGGTCTCATTAAACTGCCCCGCTTTTCAGGGGAAGCAAAAGAGGCCCAGAGAACTTGTAATTCATGTCATTGCTATCTAGATGTAAAGCAATCGTAAGAGCGCCTGATACACCGTAAACAAGCAACGCCATTATAATTTTTTCAGCTACTGGGGAGAAAGCAGGAGCTCAGGAGGTCGGAGAGGGAAGAGGATGGTGTGTGGGGACAAAGAAAACCCCCCAGGGCGGCTCGAAGTCCATGCTGCCCCAATCGTGCGTGCCCTGGTACACTCCATTTGCTTGCGAGAGAGGCAGGGTCCAGGGTCCACCTGCCCGTCTGGCAGCAGAGAGAACAGAATCTCAGCTCCCTGTAGCGCACCGTGCAAAGCCCGGGTTAAAGACTTGGGACCAGACCGTGACCGTGAATGCGTAGCTTGGCTGAAAGGCTGTGGTGGCCAACAACAAGGACGGCTCACGCATCAGGTTGGCGGTGTCGGTGAGGTCCCTGAAGGTATGGCTGGCTGTGCTGTGAACCCCAGCTGGAGCGGGGCTGGGCCTTGCTGGCGCACGGGTGCCTTCAGGAGGCCCAGGTAGCTGGGACAGCCCCAGGCAGTCTCCGAGGCCCGCGGGAAGGCAGGGCCCCATTCTTGGGGAGCTGAAGTCTTGGAGAGGTTAGCAATCCTCCTGTGGGGCTCAGTGCTCTGACCTGGGACAGAGTCGGCCTCACAGCAGAGGGAGGATTGGGCTGTAGGTGGGGCCCGTGGGGCGAGGGGACAGGCAGTCCTATGGGTCTCCATAGGATGTGGGAGACGTCCTTGTCTCCGGCCCTGACGGGTCACTGTTCTTTTCTATCACACACGCCATTTCTTTTAAGCTGCTCAGTAGGTCAAGTGGGCAGTGTCTATGTCAGCGGCACTTACAGGATGTGCCAAACCCTCCATCTGAAGGCTGCTTGCTGGCTGGGAGACTTCCCTCAAGCTGTAACTGAGCCAGACTTTCTTCCCTGTTTCTCTACAAAGCTCTGCCTTTTAGCTACAAGCAGCATGGTGATTTCTAGTCTCTAACTTTTTCTTTTTTTAAGTTTATACACTTACTTTGAGAGAGAGAGAGAGAGCATGAGCATGGGAAGGGGCAGAGAGAGAGAGAGGGAGAGAAAGAATCCTAAACAGGCTCTGCGTTGAGTCCGATGCAGGGCTTGATCTCATGGCCCGTGAGATCCTGCCCTGAGCTGAAATCGAGAGTCAGACGGTCAACCGACTGAGCCACCCAGATGCTCCTCGAACTTTAACTTGTTACAATAAAAACTAGCTTTCTTTTCTCTGAGTATAAATCATCACTTTTAATTTAGAAAACGTGGAAAATGTGGCAAACTACAAAGAGGCGAATACAGGCATTCACGATCTTACCCAGTAGCTTCATTTTTCTAGAAGCCTTTCCTATGTACTGTGATGGAGTAGGTTAAGAGTCTGCGCCTGGGGTCAGGACTGAGTCTTTGCCACTAATTACACATTTCATCTCGGGCAAGTTGCTTGACTTCTGGGTCTTATTTCATTACCTATAACTTGTAGGTATCGATGCCTTTCTCCCGGGCTGTTACGAGAATTGAATAATATAAGGCATATAAAGTGCAAAGTACAGTTCGTGGTACCCAGTAAATGTTTAATAAAGGATAGTTTTTCTAAAAACAGGGATCATGTGCAACATGTGTTTTTTGAGAGAGCGTTTTTTAATTTAACAGTGTAATCTGAGTATGGTACGTATTAAATATTCTTGAACAGCCATTGCAAATCTATATAGTGTTTCTAACCCCCAAATTCTTCTCCTACGACGTAACCTGCTGGGCCCGCCATACCTAAGAGTCAGACTACAAAGTGTGAATGGTTGGATATACTTCAGCAGTCCCTTTTCTTCGTGTCTGTTACGGAGTGTTTTAGGTCGAAAATATTCTGGTTTGCGCTTAAACCTGGGCTCCACGTGCCTGAGTTTTTCATTGTGAGAGTACCTGTCGTTAAAAATTCACACAGGGAATTAACAGCCATCAAATATTCACTTGGCAGACTTTAAAAATTAGACCCAACTCAAACATAACTCTGTGTAACACAAACCTGTATGACATCAATGTTTGGCCAGTTTTACAGATGATTTTCAGATGTTTTGTCAGCACAGTGCAAATCAAAAGCAAGTGGAAATTGCAAATTTTGTAAACAACACAGGATTTCATGAGCTTGACGGACGTGACCTAGTGGGATGGTTCAGATTGCTTGAAAATGTCAACAAACAAGGATCTCCCAGATTACAACTGAACACTAGGAAATCAGCCAACGGAATCATAGATCGAGCTGTTAAGGCAGAGAAAAGCTGGACTATAAAAGAATTTAGAGGGGGCACTTATATTAGTGCCCTGAATATTTATAAAATAGTCCTCTGAATATTTCATAAAAGTGCTTTTTGTGATTGTTCCCAAGGTGCTGTGAAGGGCGATGTATCTATATTAACATAAAATTTTGCTGAGAGAGTTGTGCCCCGACTTCCCAGTCAACCCTTAATCCTTTGTACTTTGAGAATATGATTAGAATTTTAACCCCCATTTTATTAAATAGAAAAGAAAACAAGATGACCTCTTCATAAATTGTCATCTTATTTTTCGAGATGAAAGGGCAGTCAAAATCGTTTCCCTCTTTACCCTGAGAGTTTTGGTCCCTGTTTCACCTGGGTTCCCTTCAAGTGTCCCTTTTCTGGTGCCAATCATCCTGGGATATGGAACACCTTCTGTGTATGTTGCTGTGTTTTGCTAACAACAGTGTGAGTTTCAGCGGGTGAGGGGCCACACCCTGGTAATTGGTTCAGTGTGTTTCCTGGTTACTGGATGGCCATGGCCTCCGGTAGACTAGACCTGGAAGTCCACTTGAGTTAGTATGCTTTGAATTTTTAATGGTCCTATTAACCTTGATAGGCAGCCAAGCTTGTTATTATTCTTTAGTTTAGTGCAACTAGGAAGAGTCCATGGGGGAGGTTGAGGACTTCCCTCCCTGGAGAGTTTCCAAAAAGAAAGAGATAAACACCCGTCCCAGTCTCTGGACACATTCATCGGCGTGTAGGCAGGGGGTTAAACATGGTGTCTTTGGTGCATCCTTTGGTTATTCCACATTTTCTTTGAAGGTCTCCTGGCATCTCTGGGCTCGGACCTTTCAACCCCACCGCCTCTCTTTGCCATCTCCATTGACCAGGTGGAAACAGAAATGGTGTTTACACCCTTTGGAGGATGCACTGGCTTTCTCCTCTCCTTTGGTTGGGATGACGGACGAGTTTACACTCAGTGGTTGAACTAACTGCTCGGTTATAGGTTGAGAGGACCCCCTTAGCTTCCTTCCGCCCCCTTATTCTTGCTCTGGCCACCATGCTGTTTGGAGCCTTTATTCTCTTTGAGCTTGTGTGTTTGCCAAATTAGTAGTTTGCTCTTGTGTGTTGACCTTTTTAATATTCTGTATTTTGATTGGTTGGTCTTACCATTCTCTCTCATTTTCAGCCTGGCTAACCCTCGAGGGAAGAGGTGAAACAGCTATCCAATAAAAATACAAAATACTGAAAAGGTCAAAATACACTATTACAATAAATTACCATAACTCAAACAGGGAAGCAGGCATTAAAATTCTGATACTTACAAGGATAGAGATTGGCATGAGAGTTGCAAATGGCACCGCATTAATGCGTTTGGATGTCAGAGTTCACCCAGAAGAGAGTAAACACTCTAAAACCAGAGTCTCAACATTATCTTGTGAGTCTCCTATGCTGTCACATCCTGCCGTTGTTGGATAATATAAATGCTGCTCTGAACTGACGGCTTTCACCGTTCCTCCCTCCTCCCCAGGAGTGGGGACAAGAGGGGGGGGAAAAAAAAGAAAGAGCAAACATGGTCGGTGCGAGATGAAACTCTTAAATCAGGCTTGCGGAAGACCGGTTACGATTTACGGCCGGTCAAGACACAGAGCATCCATTTTCTTTATTTTATTATCTGGGTCCTATGGACTGTCACTCGGCAGAAATGACACGCAGTGTGTGCAAGATGGAAGCATGGTTTCCAAAGCCCTTTTATCCCCTTTTCGGTTGGAGTATCTGCTCTAGGGGTACTTCTTCGTAAGATGTCGCAGAGAACGCTGAGCGGAGAGGTCGGGATCTAGCCCTCGCCCATGTCCGGAGTGCACTTGCCTCTGAGTATCTAAGTCTTTGTGACTGTCGCTCAAGACGTTGGAGATAAGAGTGCCTAAGACAGTGTCCATCACTTTGTGAGCCTCGAGCCAGACGAACCAACCACCTCTCTCCCTCCTCCCAAGCTCTGTCATCTTGGGCAAGACTGCTGACCACTCTGGGCCCTGCTCTCCGCGCGTTCCCTAGCGCTGGAAGAAACCTAGTGGTGGAGGGCATGATTCAATGACTTGCCAGGAAGCCCCCCCCCCCCCAGCCCCCCACCCCCGCTTCCTCCCTCCATCCCACGTGAGGAGCAGAAGCTAAATAAATCAAATCTCCAACCTGGAAGGCCCTTTCATATTGGTTGGATCAATAAGAACTCCATTTTCCCTGAGACATCGCCAGCACACGTCACGGGTGGCTCCTGAGACAGCCTGGCTGCTGGCAGACTGTGGCCCACTCACCTCTGCTGCCTGTCACCCGTAACGATGGCAGACCCCCACAGGGGGCAAGGGGAGCCATCAAGCGCCCGACCGAACTTCAGGGGAGGGGCTCTCCCGCTCATCGGCAGTCACAATCTAATCGGCTCCGGCTTGAACAAATTCTCTCGTAAGTGGTAGCGTGAGCTGTGTTAATCTACTAAATCATAAACCTTCCCCGCACTGTGACGCCACCATTCCAGACAGATACTAATCTGCAGTCGTGCTGTCAGTTACGGTTTTGACACCAACGCTTTGAATTGCCAACAGAAAATCGTATTTGACATTTAATTCCGATCATGCAGAGCCTTTCATTGAAAGCCCTGTCAGTTTACCTTTATTGGGGAGACGGGGAGACAATATGCTCGAGTCTTGGCAATTTTTTTTCTCCTCGAAGGAGGCATGGGGGCGGGGAGGAGAAAGGGAGAAATACTGGCCCTCAAAGAACGCACCCGTTGAAGAAGGACTTTACTCCTCACGGTTGTCTGATGCCGAATCCTCTCCCACATGCCTTTGGGTCTTAATTCTCGAATTTACTGCATGCCAGCAAATCTCCATCATTTTACATGGATCAGGCATTAATTCAGGTCAAATCAGGATTAATTAGTCAGTATAAACCGGCCAGTGGCATCAATGTGCCAACAGGCATTTTAAAATAATCTGCTCTTATTTCGCATTGGTATTTTCTGACGGGGGGGGGGGCGGCCTCTGGAGTATTATAAAATTGCAATCAGGTATCTGACAGAGCTGGAAATGAGGAAAAATGTCAGTTTTAGCAGTGTTTAAATCTCACCTGCCACTGAAATGCCACCCTTCTCAAATTGGGTCCTACGGGAAATAAAAGGGCGGGCTGGAAAGAGGTACCGCGTTCGTAGGGCGGAGAACAGCCTTTAAAATCAGGGGTTTGCAAACGTGGGAGTGCTGGGGGGTCACCTGGGGCGCTTGTTAAAAGACAGTTTGCTGGTGGGTGGCCCCACCCTCAGCGTTGCTGATTCAGTGGGGCCAGGGAGGGGCCTGAAACTATATTTCTAGCAAGTTCTTCCGTGAGGCTGAAGCGGCTGCCTCGGAACCGCGCTCTGAGAATCACTGCCTTCACGTAGGGCAGAGTGGAAATAGGGACCAGAACAAGAGAATGGGGCTGGGGAGGCAGTGTCCCCCAACTCGCACAGAGAGCACATCAGAGCTTTCCGACGTGGCCAGTAGGTGGGAAACATGAGCCCACACCGGCCAACGAACGAGGACCAAGGGACCTACGATGCGGGGTGGCTGATTTCTTCCCCCTCGCTTGTTGCCCTCCCAACCCTTTGAGTATCTCCGCGATACAGAGGGAAGGAGGGAGGGGGGTGGTCAACGGTTCAACGGAAGGTAACCTGCTTGAAGCCCTGAAGGTGGATTAGAAGGGGAAAGTACTGGAGATGCTGATCCCTCATTATCCGTGAGACGAAACTCAGGGACCCGGGGGGGGATACAGAGAATCTAAGTTACGCTCAAGTCTTGGGTTCACACCTTAATCGCTCCTGGAGATCAGTAGGCCTCAACTGCTTGACCTATAAAGGTGGAGGTAGTGATGCCTCCTGACTGGCACGGCTCAGCAAATTGAGGAAGAGCCCCCCCTGGACAGAGTGACGCGGAGTAATTGCTCAGTCAATGTTTGCTTCCTTTCTTTGCTACCCCTGTCCGCCATCCAGGCCACAGCCAGTGAGAGGGGCTCCGTTAACGTGGACCCCGCCGTCACGGAGCAGACAAAATTGTCCGAAGTGTCCCCGTGACCTGGAGGGGGGAGGGGGGATTTAGTTACTCGCCTTTGCACAGTCGAGACGCTGATCTTTAGGACAGGAGATTCTGAGAAGCCAGTTGGTTATCTGAGTGTTTGGGCTTAAGAGGAAGGGAGAGAGAGAAGAGGGGGACAGACGGAGGGGGAGGGGATAAAGAGAAGGGCAGAGGAGGGGCAGGGGAGGTGTGTGCCCCCTTTTTTAGACTCAAGGGCTCCTATAGTGGCCTCCGGTGCTGCCAGATGTGGGAATGCCACTCAAGGTCATGCTTGGAAGACACATTCCTCTTACATGGATACGCCCCATACGAGGCATTCTATTCCCATAGCAACAGGGACCGCAAATGGCAAAACTTAGAGTCTCTTTCAGCTGGGCTTTGTGAGGCGAGAGTGTCTTTTGGCTTCTGATGGTAACTCGCCTGGGCTGATCTGAGCCTTCCAGCCCTTTGCATCTTAACCATCCGGCTGGGAGTGCCAGACCACCGTGGCTGGTGAACGAGGTCCATTCAACCACTACTGACTGGGGGCCTCCTCCGGGGAGGCTGGTTGTTAGGGATACACAGATGAATAAGACACAGAACTTACATGGTCCTTGCCCCGGAGACTGTAGGGTTTGGTGGGGGGACATACAGCCTCAAAATTTTATTAGAGTATGAAATGTGTTAGAACAGGACCGAACGCGATGACAGTGACAGGCAGGCAGGCAGTGACTGAGCAAGAAGCAATCAGGTGGATTTCTATGACAATGAACTCGGCCTTGAAAGGAGACACTGGCCAAAACATGGCGGGTCTCTTTCCTGGAGGGACTGGTGTTACAGGCAGTTTATCGAACAGGGTGTTGTGGCCTGGGGGAGAGGTGCCGTCATGGCTAATATGATACATCAACCTGAAGGGGCCAAGGGTGTCCAGATTAAACATGATCTCTGGGTATGTCTGTGAGGATGTTTCTGGATGAGATTGGCACTTGAATGGGTGGAGTCAATAAAATAGATTGCCTTCCCCAACACGGGTGGGCGTCATCTGATCCGTCGAGGGCCTGTGTATAGAACCAAAAGGCAGAGGAAGGAGGAATTAGCCCTTTTTGCTTCCTGCCTGCCGGCCAAGCTGGGACGTTGGTCTTCTCCTGCCTTTGGACCTCAACTTACATTCTCAGTGTCCCCAGATCTCAGAGTAGAGCTATACCACTGGCTTCCCTGGTTCTCCAGCCTGCAGGTGGCAAATCATGGGATTTAGCCTCCATAATCCTAGGCATAAATCTATCTCATTCTCTCTCTCATACATATATATTTCCGGCAAGGAAAGAGGAGCCCTTCCTCGAATATTTGCTGCCTCCTTCCCCACCCCTTCCCCCCCCGCCCCCATATTCCTTGCCATTTCCGGGGAGTAGAGAAAGGGGTGTAGGCAGTATGCGTGTGTGTGTGTGTATGTGTGCGTGTGTGTGTGCGCGCGCACACACGGGCACATGCCTGTTTCCACGAGCTTCCCCACTGGTCCGTGTCTAATACTTTTCTTGTTGTGAGAAGACTTCAAGGCGGCTGTGGCAGCGGCGGGCACCGACGTTGTTGAGAAACTCTGAAGATGTGTGAATTGTCCATTTCACACCGTTCCTCTAATGCCGAGGCCCTCCCTGGCGATAATGACACAGGAGGAGGATGGGAAGATTGTGTTTTCTGTTCCTGCTACTGTCTGGGGCAGCCCGCTGCTGCACAGTCTTGTGAAAACCACAGCCCCCGACCGGGGTGCCGGATGCCTCCCTATCCACGGGGTGGGGGTGGTGGTGTTCATTTCATCTTTCACCCTCATTAGCATAACGGGGGCAAGGGAGCCCAGCACCATGCCTTTCCTGGGTAGGCAGCCAGCAAATACGTTTCAGCGACGGTGACCGTGATAAGCACGAAGGGAAGTCTTGGAAATAGAGAGGTGGTAAGATTTGGTTGATAACATCTGTGCCTCCCGCCAGATCTGAACAGCAAGACTTCAACTGATCGACTCCCATTAGTATTCGGAGGTTCCTTCTCTATAGAAAAAGCCTCGTCTTTATAGAGCATGGACTTTACTGCCATCAAGTCACTGGGTAACCTTGGGTCAGTAACTTTGCATCTCTGAGTCTTTGTTTCCCCGGCTTCCTGGAGGTGTTAGGGGAATCACATAGGATTGGATGTGCTTAGTGTCACAAAGCCCAACAAACGTTAATGGTTATGATAGTTGCATAACATAGCGGTCAAGGACGTGGGCTCTGCAGCTGGATAGCCTGGGTTTGAACTCTGATCTGGCGCTTACCTGCCGTGTGACCTTGAACTCGCTCTGCCTCGGTATTCTCACCTGTGAACAGGGATAGTAAGGGAACGCAACTGATGATCGTGTAAATGAATTTGCCTAAAATGCTTGGAATAGTTCTGGGCATATAGTCACTGCTATGTAAATATTCACGAAATAAATAAAATCAGGTATCGCACTGTGAAGCATCATTTGGAAGAAAATCTCCTGTCAGTGGGGCGGTTCGTAAAAATCCCACCTTTCCTAAAACTGCCGCTTTGGGGTTATTTCTGGATCGGCCTGCTTTGCCTGTGCGATAAACAGCCTCACATCTCAGTGGCTTACAGAAGCAGATAGTAACTTCTTGCTTATGTTTTAGGTGGACCGCTGTGGGTCTGCGGGTCTCTGCTCCTTGCATTTCCTTTCTCTGGGGCCCAGGCGGAAGGTGGAGTCCCGGTGTGGAAGTGCCCACCGTTTTTACAGAGGGGAAGATCACACGATCTGAGAAGACCCCCGCAATCCCATCTAAAGCTTCTCTTTGGCTGTGACATGGCTGAGCCCAGACAAACCACGTAGCAGTGGACCTAAATGCGTGGCTTCCTGTCGGTGAAGGAGGTGGTATGTGTGGCCGAAGAATACAGCGTTCTAGTAAAGAAGCAAGGCGATGAGGAGATATGGCACCATTTTACATGAGGAGCAGTTGAAATAGGTAGCCTGGAGAGCTTCTGAAGCCGTAGAGGTCTCCAGATATCTGAAAGCTATTTGGTGACAGATTGAGGAAATGTATGCTGCGTAGCTCTGAACGAGAGTACAGAGCACGAAGCAGATTTGGCTCAGCATAGATTCTTTTTTTACAAACGTTATTTCTTTATTTTGAGAGAGCTAGAGACAGCGCGAGTAGGAGAGGGGCAGAGAGAGAGGGAGAGAGAGAGAATCCCAAGCAGGCTCTGCGCTGACTGTCGGGGCGGAGCCCGACTCGGGGCTCGAACTCACGCAACTGTGGGATCATGACCTGAGCTGAAACTGGGAGTCAGACGCCTAACCGACTGAGCCACTCAGGTGCCCCATCAGCATCAATTCTTATAAAACGGGCTGCCGAACGCGGCCATGGGTCTCTTTACGGTCGAGCGGGTTAAGTATTTAAGTGGCGACATCAGCAGGTCAAAAGAGATGAGTTAGCAGGGCTTTGTTTCATCGTGTGTTCCCCCAAATCAGGTTCCTTCTGAATGGAAGTCAACCCTTCGGAAGTTTGAAAGGTAGTATCAAGTCATTTGGGGTCAACACGTGTGGGCAATTCGACACCAGCTTTAGCCTTGTACAGGACGTACGGTGAGAGGTCATGGTCACTTATGCTGTTGTGTGTGTATTTACGCCTTTCTTCTCCGCCCACCGTGAAATCAGGCATTTCCAAGGGCTTCACTTCGACCGATGAAATGTGACCACTGATGATGTGTGTCCTCTTTCCAAGAGGACGCTTTGAGAGCCAACGCGTGATTCACCGTGTTCCCTTCCCCTGGTCCCAGTGACGAGGAGCTTATGAGCCAGGATGAAGCCTCTGTCAGCCCGGGTACTGCGCCGATTACAGAAAGAGATTCCCCTGCTGATCGCGTTACACACGCATTATGGCTGAGAAAAAAACACTGTCGTAGTCAGTGAGATTTCTAGGGTTCCTTCTTACTCCAGCATCAGCTCACTCCTCCGGCTTGTTTGTTGACGTTTCCCCCACAAAAGCAGTGCTGTCCACGGAACCACTTATGTAACGGTAAATGTTCCAGTAGCCCAGTTAAGAAAGTAAAAAAGAAACGGGGGAAATGAATTTTAAAAACGTCCTTTATTTAACCCCAAAGACCTAGAATATTATTATCCCAACATGTAAGTAATTAACGAGGTGTTTTATGCTCTTTCTTCCCATCCAAAGCCCCTGAACTTTGGGGTGTGTTTTACGCTCGCGGCACATCTCAGTTGGAGCGAGCCACAGCTCAAGCCATTGCCACATCGGCCAGCCCGGATCAGAGGCTTCGAGTATAAGACTTGGCTCTGTAGTGACTCGGTTAAGGGGATGCCACAGGCTGTTGTGCTATGGGTTGTTTAATTGGGCCCAGATTCATGTTGCGAAGGGGACTGATAAACATGTGTAAACAAAGCAGAAGGTCTGTTGTGTTGATTTTCACGTGAACTGAAGGACCACGGAACCAGATTTGAATCTTTACCTAGTAGTAGATAGGAACTATGGCGAGGGCCCTTCTGCACATATGATTTTGTGTTTGTTTGTTTTTTAAGTTTATTTATTTATTTTGAGAGAGAGAGAGAGAAAGAGAGAGAGAGAGAGACAAGTGGAGGAACAGAGGGAGAGGGAGAGAGAGAATTCCAAGCAGGCTCTGCACTGTCGGCACGGAGCCTGATGAGGGGCTTGGACTCAGGAACCATGAGATCATGACCTGAGCTGAAGTCGGACGCTCAACCGACCGAGCCACCGAGGCGCCCCCGATTTTGTGGGTTTTAAATACATGGGTAATGCAGTCATGCTTATACCCAGCCTCCTGTATGTGTATGTATACGTGTGTGTGTGGTTTGCAGTGAACCACACGCACTTTCCAGTACTTTCCTGATTTCTCTTTTTAACTTGAAATAAACCTATATCGGAGTTCTTTCCATGAATACGTGCAGAGCCTCCTCCTTTCTCTTCTCTGTTTTTTCTCTCCGTGGGACAGCTCACCGAATTGTTATACCATCATATCTAACTGGTCCCTTATCGGTGAAAAGAGAGCCGTGCTTTTTTTTTGCAAACCGATGCTGAAATAAATGGCCTGTGCCATGTCGTTTTGTGTGCGTATAAGGATGTCTGAAGGATACATCCCAGAGGTGGCTGGGTTGGGTGTGAAGGGCCAGAGATTTATGTTCTATTTTGCTGACTTGCCCTACCACGGACTGAGAGAATGAAGTTAAAGTCTTCTGCAGCTGGCAGGTTTTTGTTTATTTTTCTATATGTCTGGGTAATTTCTGCTTTAGGAATATTGCTGCTAGGTAATCGGATATATAAATATTCATAACTGTTTTATCTTAATTGCAAATTGCACCCTTTAGCATTAAAAAGGGCCCTTCTCTGTATCATTAAATACTTTTTGGTCTCACTGCCACTTTGTCTAATATTAATATCATAAACCCGGCTTTCATTTTGCGTGTAGTTGCCTGGCATACCTTTGTCCGGGCTTTTATTTTTAAAAATTGCTTTGTTTTCCATATGTCTCTTTAGAGCCTGGAGTTTGGATTTTCTTTGTGATATGGCCTGAAAAACTTTTATTTTTAAAAATAATTGAGGCTCATTTGCATACTGATATGCCTGCCTGGGTTTAGTTTTTCATATTTTGTGTGTCCTTCTCGAGGACCTATAATTGCTTCTTCTTAAGTGTTTCACTCTGTGATCTTTGCTGTGTGTGTGTGTGTGTGTGTGTGTGTGTGTGTGTGTGTGTGTGTACTTCTGATATTTAAGAGGGTTGGTACTTTTCTAGTTGTTACCTTCACAAAATTAATTATAGCTTTATCTAATTCTCTTAGTCCCGATTTTTCTACACAGCATCTAATGGTTTCCTAGTATGTACAGTTATAAACCTAAAATGTTTCCTATTCCTTTGTCTTTCCTTCCTTTTCCTTAATTCAGTCTTCTTCTAAATTTGGTCAATAACAATATCTTTCTTGAAGTTTATATTTGAACTGTCAACAGGCTTTTATTACCTCTCCTCCACCTCGATTACTTGATTTGGCAGCTTTATGTAATATTCTCCCTCTGTCCTCTGTTACCCATGAGGCAAATAGCAGACCTATTTCCTTTTTGGGCCTCTCTCGCCCACTTTGTTGTTACCCTGCCTCGTTCCTAGCTTGTCAGGGCATGTGACACTCACATTGTCTTCTGTCACCCAAATCCGTGTGTGTGTTTCATTTTTTCGCTCTGAGCTCGCGCATGTGGAGGACCCGGCCGGTTCTTTTGCTCTGGAGCCTTAGAGATTTCTTACACGGCTACAGTTTATCCTCTAGAAGTTTCCTCAAGAAGGGCTGTGGGCCAGCGATCCTTGGGTTGTGCAGGTTCACAACTGTTTGTCCAGGGTCGTTAGTTATACTCGCAAGGTAATTTGGATAAACAGAAAATTCTTGGCTCAGGGGTCGAATCCCGGGGGAGTTCTAGGCCTTTCTCCGGTGTCATCAAGGGTTGACTGTTGCTGGGGAGGAATCTGCAGTCAGCCTGTTGTTTGTTTGTTTTTCTTTTTTCCTCTTGTAATCGAACTTTTAAATGCCAGAGCAAAGGATTCTTTACCTTTAAATTTAGTCCAATGGCTATGCCAGGAGATGCCTCGGTGTTGACTCTCCCGGGTCGATTTCCCTGACCACGGTGTTCCTCTTCAACGGGCAGCGTCAGGCCTTTTCTTTCGGGACAATTTTCCTGAGTTGTATTGTTAAATATTTGTTCTCCTTCATCGTGCTGGCTCACTTTATTTTTTATTAAGGGCATCTAATATCGGCTCTCCTCTGCCTGTCTTTTACATCTGTACTCGTACCTCTCCCGGGCTGCGACTCCCTGTTTTATTTTGTGGCTTTTCTTCCAGTTTTGCAAATCTGTCTCCACGTCCCTGTTTATGTTTTCTGCAGTGTCTTCTTTTGTCCCTCGGTGTTTCATTTTCACTTCTGTGATGTTGGTTCCATTTTTTCCCCCCCTGCTTCTCTCCTGAGTTTCGCCAGCCACATTTCATTGAGAAGTTTTGGAAATCGATGATTTTTCTGCCTTTTGCCCACAGTTGTTCTTATGGAGTCTCTGTGTGGGTGCTGAATTATTTATATTATTAGTATTATATTTATATTCATTTATTATATTTATATATATTTTATTATTAATATTTATTTATTATACTTATATTATTATTTAAATATATTATATTTATATTATTATATTACTATGTTGTTGTTGTTGTTTTTAGCTATAATCTATAGGATGTTATACATACTATAACTGCCACCTTGACCATTGAACACTGTAGGAGTTAGGCAGTCGAAAATCCACGTATAACTTTAAACTCTTCACAAACTTAACTACCAGGGGCGCCTGGGTGGTTGTCGGTTAAGCGTCCGACTCTTGATTTTGGCTCAAGTCATGATCTCACGGTTTGTGAGATCGAGCCCCGTGTCAGGCTCTGCACTGACAGTGCAGAACCTGCTTGGGATTCTCTCCTTTTCTCTCTGCTCCTCCCCCACTAGCGCACGCTCTCTCTCTCTCTCTCTCTCTCTCTCCCCCTCTCAAAAATGGATAAACAGACTTAAAAACAAACCAAAACCAAACCAAAATTAACTACTAAAAACCTGCCGTTGACCAGAAGGAAGCCTTACCACTAACATAAACAGTCGACGAACACACGTTTTGTACGTTACATGTATCATATGCTGTATTCTGCCAATAAAGTTAGCTAGAGAGGAGAAGATGTTATCGAGAAAGTCCTAAGGAGGAGAAAATACATTTAAAGTATTGTACTGAATCTACTGTGCAAAATTTCTCATATACGTGGACCCGTGAAGTTCAAACCTGTGTTGTTCAAGGGTCGGCTGCATCCGTATCCTTAATCCAGCAATGACTACCCCCACTAGTCCCACTGTTGTCCCTCATCATGTAATTCATCACAGCGTAGGCTGGGTTTTCTGAGTCAGCTGTTTGCTAGAAGGTCGTGTGAGGGGAGGGGCCCAGGCAGCGCCTGATGCTTCCTCTTCTGCTCCCCAGAGACAGATCGCCACCTGGCCATGGCCCAGCCCGTGACTCTCTGTGCGTCTTGCCTCCTCTCTGCTGCCGTGCGCCAGCTGGGGCCCGGAGGGCCTAAGTCACCAGCTCTGTTCCCCCAGTCCCTGGAAGCGGCCCTTACCTTCTGACCGTGTCAATTAAATGGCACTTTCTGAAATGTGTCCCCACTGGGCTCTCCTGTCACCCCTATTGCTTCTTATTTTTCACTCCCCCCAATTCATAGCCCAGTCCCAGCCAACCCGGGGGGGGGCCCTTCCATGCGCTTTGGAATCCGAATGATCTCCGTCTCTGAATTCCGTGGAAACTAGTTGCACAGTTGATAATTCTCCTTTTGCTTTTGTGTGATTCCTAGTGGGGGAAGAAGTAAAACGAGGCAAAGTGGTCGCCACATTCGTACCAGAAGTCTTGCTTCTCAAGGAACTTGAAATCCACGTACCGTTGGTAATTCTTTTGGCTCACGGTTGTGTGGCTTAAATTAAAGCTGGGGGTGCCTGATTGTAAGTAGAGAAAGTTGCCTTATGAAATAAGGTTTTCTCTCAGCAAGTATTTCCAAAAATGCTCGGAGGAGTGTTATTCTTTACGAATATCTACCAAGTCTGGTTATCTTCCTCGGGAATCCAGAAAGGACGGTTTTAGAAAACAAGCAGCAAACTTGTATAATTTACGTCTGCAGGCTCTCAGAGAGGTCGTCCTTTCGTATTGATTTCTGATCCAAAGCTGGAGAAAGAAGGGCATCTTTACCGTGACGGCAAGTGGTCCTGGGTCACCGTGCAAAGGGCGCTGTCATATACAAGGTTCCTGGAGGGACTCTGGCAATCTATATTACAGACACTGAAAAATATTCGTACCCTTTCATCCAGCAAATCTATTTTTAGGGATTCGGCTTATGGATGCAATCAGAGACACAGAGATCAGTGCCCAAAAATGATCACCAAAAATTGAAAACGACCTAAATGTTTAAGGGTGCTGGTTAAGTCATGGTACGTGCATATGACGGAGGAGAGATCATTCACTGAAACAATCCTTCTGTTAACATTTTAGCGTTGTGAGAAAATGCTTATGCTATTATGTTAGGGTAAGATAGAAATCTATAGGCCAACTGATCTCAGTTATGCAAAATATGCAAAGAAAAAAACCAACTGGGAAGAAACATATCAAACATCAATAATGATCATTTCCAAAGAAGTCATGTTCATCTTCAAGTGATGAGACTATGAAGTCATGCTTATTTTCTCTGTATACTTTGCTGTGTTTGAATTTTTCCACAAATGAGCACGTCTAATGTATTTTATATTGGCCTTTTATTTCTAATTTAATTTTTTAGGAAACGCGTTCATGTTGGACAAAACTCAAAAGGCATGGGGACGTAGAGTGAATAGTCAATTGCCCACTCTCTTTTCTCATTCATTCACCCCTCCATTGCCTAGTTCTTCTCCCTGGAGGCAACAAGATTATTTGGCTCGTGGGTATACGTTCAGAGACATTCTGTGCAATCCAAGTAACCCCTCCCATATCTTCCTTTCCTCTCCCTTTCTTACACAAATAGTAACAAACCTACCATTCTGTTCTTTTTTTAAACTTCATCTATTTGGCAGTACACAAAGAGCTTCTTGGAGTTTACGAATTGTTGCCCAGAATTCCATCCTTTGGAGGTATCTTGATTTGCTGAAATCCACCCTGCAACTGTTATCAATCTTTTTTTTTTTTTAATGTTTATTTATTTCTGAGAGAGAGAGACAGAGTGCAAACGGGGGGAAGGGCAGAGAGAGAGAGGGGGAGACACAGAATCCAAAGCAGGCTCCAGGCTCCGAGCTGTCAGCACGGAGCCCGACGCGGGGCTCAAACTCTCCAACCGTGACATCACGACCTGAGCCGAAGTCGGACGCTTTGCCGACCGAGCTGCCTGGGCGCCTCTATCAATCTTTGTTGTTGTTGTTGTTATAAACAATGCCGTGATAAATAACCTGGAACATACGTCATTTCAAACATGCATGATGTTTATAGTCTGTGATGGCTCGTTGCACCTGTCAACAGGGCTCCAGGAGACGTCTTGCTGTCCATGCCCGGCTTGACGATGTAGTGTCGATTGAAACAACACTAGGATGGGCGGAAGAGGCAGGCAGGTGGGCAGGAAGCCCTTTTGTGGCTGAGGGGGGCAAGCTGTGGCGGAAGTTGGTCTTGTCTCCCACCTAACTTACATCCGTGGGACATCTCACGCGACACTCCCTGCTGATGGCTTCTTGCTATTATTTCACACTTACGTGGGGCTTATCATTCTCCAAGTGTCTAATGCAAACTTTTCTCACTGGACTCTTGTTACCCTGGGGGACAGGGTAGAGCGGTTAATCCCCCGTGTCACGGCTGGCGGAAGTTAGCGAGCGCTGGGTCGCGCATTTGGTTGCTACTCTAGCGCAGCCTGGAGCCACCTCTCCCCGGCTCCAGCCCCTTGTCCCTTTCTTCCGGTGCACGAGGTGCACCACAACTTGAACTTTCTCGCCTTTCTTCTGACAGCCGTCTATCGCGGGACCGCCCCTTTACTTACTTGGGGCAATACTTTACCCCCCAGCTTCTCTTGGAGATGTTACCGGGATGTCACATTGCTTAAAACTAGACCTTCTCTCTTTGATTTCTTCATTGAGGTTTTATGGCTCTGGTGGGCTATTTCCAATGAAAAATTATCGCAGCTGTTCTCATTGGCATTGAACTTTAGGGCTTCTGTCTCTAATTTATCTCGGTGCTGGAGCTGACCCAGAGCTGTTTTTTGAGGACAGGCTTGGCCCTTCATAGGGCTACTCACTCACCTCAAGCTTATATCCTGGTTGGGCTCCTTAATTTATAGACCAGAATGTCACATATGCTCTTTGCTCTGCAGGCTGTTAAAGAATAAATATCAGCCTTTAATCTGCAGCATGGAGAGTCTGTCCTCTGGGTCCTTGTTAGAGGGCAAACCCCTGAATTCTTTGTTGCCTAGTTCGTAAGCAGCACTCAGCAAACCCTAATCTTCTACCGATTGTCTGTATGCCCTTTGTTGACATCTACGTAGAATGCCTTTCTCTCCTTCTAAAGTCAAACTTAAAACTTTCATCTACTCATTAATCCAATCAACAAATAGGCATAAGGCATTACTAGGCACTAGATGCTGGGTAGTCGTCAAGGTTTTGGGAGTATAGCAAACTCGTTACTTTCAAGGAATTTACATTCTAGTTGGAAGAGACACATGCATAGACATTAAACAAATAGAACAAGTAAACGCTGCGGAGGCTCGGGGGCTCAGTCGGTTAAGCATCTGATTCTTGATTGCGGCTCAGGCCATGATCTCATGGTTTGTGGGCTCGAGCCCCACGTCGGGCTCTGCGCTCTCAGGGGAAGATTCCCTGCTTGGGATTCTCTGTCTCTCCCGCTCCCTCTGCCTCTCTCCGCCTTGCAGGCTCTCTCTGTCTCTCTCAAAATAAATAAGTAAACTTAAAAAAAATGGAGTAAACATGCAGTATGGCAGATGTTGATAAATGCTATAGAGAAAATTAAAGCAATTTAAGGGAAATAAAGTGGGAAGGCGTGTGTGTGTGTGTGTGTGTGTGTGTGCACTATTTCAGGTACGTGCATCTGGGAAAGCTTCATAGTCATCTAATAGTTGGCAGCAAGAAGTGAAAGTGTGAGGCACTCGTATCCTGGAGGGAAGAACATTCTAGGAAGAGGGCTTCTCATGTTTGGGGGGCAACAAGACAACACGGCTGGAACAGAAGGAGAGAGAGGGGGAAAGGAGAGAGAGGAACGGTGGCACAAGGGAGGGGGTTGGGGTCGGGGCAGCTGGCGGACCACCCATGGCCTCTAGGTGTATTAGGCATGGTCCTCCGGAGAAACAGAACCATTAGGATCTATATCTGTATCTACACCGGAAGAGATGAATATATATGATAGTATAATATAAATAACCTGAGAATGTGGGTGGCCTGGACTAGAATAGGCCCAGTGGATATGATGTGCAAAGGTTGTGGTTCTAGATACGTTTTAAGAGAGAGAGTCTGGGGCCACACGGGGCCTTGTCCTTACTTCTGTGACAGCCCCTCTCACTTTGGACGGTAACTGTTTACTTGTTTGTCTCCTACACTGAGTGCTGTTTTATTAATCTTTGTAAAAATAGCAACACGAGAATAACCGCTAACCGCCGAGCTGTACTCTGGGTCAGCGACAACAAACGTGTTATTAACCCAATGCTATCTAGGGTGTTCTTTAAAAAATAAATTTTTTTTAAACATTTATTCGTTTTTGAGAGACCGACACAGACAGAACGCGAGCAGGGAGAGGGGCAGACAGAGAGGGAGACACAGAATCCGAAGCAGGCTCCAGGCTCCGAGCTGTCAGCACAGAGCCCGACGCGGGGCTCGGACTCACAAACCTCGAGATCGTGACCTGAGCCGAAGTTCGGAAGCGTAACCGACGGAGCCACCCAGGCGCCTCTAGGGTGTTCTTCAAGTCTGGAAATCTTGTTATTTTCTACTTTAACCCGTCGGAGACATCCTTGAGGGCATTGTGGAGATTTGTCTTCGTTTTTAGACTTGTGGACATCCTGTAAGTGAGGGTGAGACACAAAGAGGTATAGAAACCGGGCGAAATTCGCGCACCAGTCGCTGCCTGGCACGGTGTTCAGTACCCAGCACGTATTGAATGAGTGGCGCTCATTCCTTCACAGGTATTTCCAAGGCCCGCCGTGTTCCAGGCCCACGGGGAATGGGGACAGAGCACTGAAAAGATGCTCAAAGCCGCCTCCCTCGTGAAGCTCGTGTTCCAAGGGACCAGCGACTACCTCATCCCGTTTGGGCGGACTGGAAGCATGGGAAGAAGCCGTGGAGGGCTGAGTAGGGACGAGGTGGCCGAGAACCTCGAGCGAACGCAGGGGAGGAGCTTTATTTAGAAAAGAAGCCACGCCTCCGTAGGTGAGGTCACGGAGAGCGCTGGGTGTGGCCGTGACCACCGGCTGTGTGTCACCGGCTCGCCTGTCCTTTCCCTCTTCTCCTTCGCCTGCAGTGCAATTTCGCAGGACTGGCCCTGGCTGCAAGCCCTATTCCTCTTGCCTGACGCCCGGCCCAGGGGCCGCCTCCTCGGTGGGACGTCAGAGCAGCCACTGAGCAGCAAGAGAATCGCCTCCAGAAGCTGGGCGAACGTGTCGCCTCTGCTGCTGCTGTTGCGAGGAGACCCGGCGGCAGACAGCTGTGGTTCGCGCGTGAGCATATGGCTGGGCCCGTGTGGCCCAGATTTCACTCGAGTGCCCTTAATGAGCCAGCAGCTGCTTCTGCCGCTGCCCCGGCCCCGCCCCGCCATCTCCTCGACAATCTGCTCAGCAGGCAGAGCCCAGTTCATGTCTCCGGCTGCTGGGGACAGAGGCGGGGGAGGACCAGACGCAGCCCCCCTTTTCTGATCCGACATCACCCGTTGGCACCTGGGCCCGCCAAGGTGATGGGCGGCACCCAGAGCTCCCGGACTGGCCGGCCCCCTCCCTTGGAACTTGGCAATGGCTTCGGAAACCCTGGGTAGCGGTTACATCGGTTAAGCGCCCGACTCTTGACCTCACGATCGTGAGTTCGAGCCCCGTGTTGGGCTCTGTGCTGACAGCGTGGAGCCTGCTTGGAGTTCTCTCTCTCCCTAGCTCTAGCTGCCCCTACCCCCTCTCAAAATAAATAAGCTTAAAATAAAGCATAAGATAAAAACAGCCTTTATGCGGAAGTTTGATTAACAATTTTTTTTAACGTTTATTCATTTTTGAGACACAGAGAGAGAGCATGAGCGGGGGAGGGGGAGAGAGAGAGGGAGACACAGAATCCGAAGCAGGCTCCAGACTCCGAGCTGTCAGCACAGAGCGGGACGCGGGGCTCGAACTCACGGACCGTGAGATCATGACCTGAGCCGAAGTCGGACGCTCAATCGACAGAGCCACCCAGGCACCCCCGGAAGTTTGATTTTAACGTAAGGCACGGTATTGTAATGTGACAGTTAAGGCCACAGTGACGTAAGGCAGCTGGTGGCATTAACCATTGTGGGGGGAGATCCAGGGTCCCGGCTACAGTAGTCGCTGCGATTGTACAGACCCAGGTTCTATTATTACTGATCCTCCTGCTAAGAGCTGGACGCCGTTGGATGAGTCACTCAACAGCATTGAGCAGTGGTTTGTCATCGGGGAAACGAAGGAATCGGAGCAGGGTGATAACTACCACAACCACTTCCACGACCGCGTCTTATTTTCATGATGTGCCAGGCACTGAGCCAAGTGTTTCCTGTGCTTCGGATGCGCAACTATCAACTTCCTCTGTTTCAGGTTGCTGTCTATCCCCTCCGCCCCGCCCCGTGCAATCTTACATGGAACCCACGTTGAGAACAATGGATTTGGATCCATTTTAGTCCTTCGGCGCCCCTCCCGCCCTGAGGATCGCAGCTAGGAGACCACTGGTGTGAGCGTGTTGGTTCCTGAGGGCTCTCTCACAGTTCTGGAAGCCAGAAGCCCCAAACTGGTGTCACCGGGCCCACATCGAGGCATTGGCAAAGCCGGTTCCTTCCAGAGTCTCTAGAGGAAAATCCCTGTGCTTGCCTTTGCCAGTTTCCGGAGTCTGTCTGCACTGCGGGCCTCTGGGCCTTCTCCCGTCCCCGCACCCGCTCGCTCCCATCGTCACCCGCTCTGCTGCCCTTCAGTGGCCACATCCCCTCCCAGTCTCCCTCCTATGGGGACGGCGGTGGGTACGCTGGGCCTACCCACGCGGTCCAGGAAAATCTCCCCCTCTCAGGATCTTTAATTTAATCACATCTTCAAGGTCCCTTTTGCCAAGTTAAGTAACACTCACCGGTTCCAGGGATTGGGGGCCATTCATCCTTCACCCTCCCGGGGGAGCCTCTAACTCCCCTTGGCTCTGTTAGCTCTGCCACACGTGTAGAACTGGGTAGTAATAATAATGCACACTTCTGTATCGATCGCTCCTTTTCAAAGCCCCCGCTCCCCCTCTGCCCTCTGCTTTGATCTCCTCTGTAATGCGGTGCAGTGGGTTTGTTCTCCGAGCCTGGACCCGGCAACAACAGGAAGAGGTAGAGGGTCCCAGCTTGCAGGGCGTCTGATCATTGCGGCAATGTCAATAATAATCATTTCCCTCTTCGTGATTAGCTCCACTCAAGCTGGGTCTAAATGATATCCAAACAGCCAGTCGATGTGGTCAATGTACTCAGTCTGTCAATTTAGTAGAAAATAAAAAATCGATGAAATTAGGGGTTTGAGTGAATTGACAGGTCGTCTCACTGACTCGGTTGGGTCAGGGAGCCTTGGGTGGGCAGCTCCAGAGACGAGGGTGTCACCACACTGAAGTGACCGCTTGCCCCGTGCCCCCCCCCCTCGGGGATCGTGGTGATGAAGACAATACCCCTTCTCTGCATCCTCGGGAGATTAGAGCTGCTTCAAGAAATTTCACGGCGATGATCTGAGTTTGTTGTGCCGACATCCTGAGGGGGTCGGGACCACCGAGGAACCGGGCAGGGAAGCCGTATCAGACATTTAAAGGTTCACGGCAACAACAGCAGCCACACGAACCTCTTAAAATGTGCTGAGAATGAATTTAAGCTCCTCGCCTGCGTTAGCTCGTTCAACTCTCTCCACCATCTGTGGGGTAGCTTATTATCCAGATCTTTCTATCCAGCTTTTCCAAGGGGGACGTTAAGGGCAGAGCTAGGACCCAAACTTAGGTCTCTTAACAACCTGCTTTTCTCTCTAGATCAGAAGTTCTCAACCCTGGCTACCCGTCAGATCCACCAGGGAGGCAGAAAATAAAAGTCATACACGTAAGTTTCCATACTTCAGCTCTATTTGTACTAGCGAAAAACTAGAAATAGCCCAGAACGATCCGTGGCCCATCCCCATGATAGGGTATCAGGCACCTGTGGAAAGGAGTGAGCCTCTCTGTAGAGCAGGGGTGGGGGGTGGGGGGCGGAGGGAGAGCAAGCTCCAGGAATCAGTGAAAAAAGCTAAGAGCGTGTGGGGTGTGGGGCTGGCTCAGTCACCAGGGCATGTGGCTTGATCTCAGGATCTTGAATGTAAGCCCCACATTGGACACAAAGTTTCTTTAAAGAAAAAAAAAAAGCTAAAAGAGTGTGGTGTTCTACATTTGTTTAAGAAAAGAGGGGACAACGTGTTTTCTGGCGAGAAGCTGCACAGGACACCTGTCTTCATTTCTTCATTTAAAAAAAAAAAAAGGAGGGGCGCCAGTGTGGTTCAGTCGGTTGAGTGCTCGACTCTTGATGTTAGCTCAAGTCCCGATCCCAGGGTTGTGGGATTGAGCCCCTCACCAGGCTCCGTGCTGAGTGTGGAGCCTGCTTAAGATTCTCTCTCTCTTCCTCTGCCCTCTCCCCGCTCATGCTCTCTCTCTCTCTAAAATAACAAAACAAAACAAAAAACGGAAGGGTGCCTGGGTGGCTCAGTCGGTTAAGCGTCCGACTTCGGCTCAGGTCACGATCTCGCGGTCCGTGAGTTCGAGCCCCGCGTCGGGCTCTGGGCTGACAGCTCGAAGCCTGGAGCCTGCTTCGGATTCTGTGTCTCCCTCTCTCTCTGCCCCTCCCGTACTTTCACTATCTCTCTCTCTCTCTCTCTCTCTCTCAAGAATAAACATTAAAATTTAAAACATATATCAAATGAGAAATTAGATTTTGACAGATTATCTGAGGAATTACTATTACAGAGAGTTTGTTTGCTAATTGTTTTGGTGTGATATGGTATTGTGGTTATTTTTTTTTACAGAACCATCTTTAAGAGAACATTCTGAATGTGGCATCTGGGATTTGCTTCAAAAGAATTGTATTTTGGGGGGCGGAGAGAGGATGGAGGGCAAGATTGGTCCTGACCGATTAATTAATTATGAAAATTGGATGAGATTTGTGAACCTTGAGCATAGTGTTCTGTGTATGTTGCATTTTATTAAAATGTTCTATGTAAAAAGCTACAAAAGTAACTTTTCATAGAGAAGGAATTCTTTTGAATTGCCCATGGTAGTGCCTGGGCTCAGCTTTGCTTTAGTTTTGGTTTAAAAGCTCCCAACTTGAGGGGCACCTGAGTGGCTCAGTCCGTCAAGCATCCAACCTCGGCTCAGGTCATGATTCTCGGTTCATGAGGTTGGTGAGTTCGAGTCCCGCGTTGGGCTCTGTGCTGACAGCTCAGAGCCCGGAGCCTGCTTCGGATTCTGTGTCTCCCTCTCTCTCTGCCCCTTCCCTGTTGGCACTCTGTCTCTGTCTCTCCCTCTCTCAAAAATAAAAACATTAAAAAACTTTTTAAAGCTCCCTGCTTGATTTTAAGGTGCAACCCGATTCCAGAACCCTCTTTAATTCTCCTTAACCTTTCCCTAGGGGGATCCGGAATGCAGCCCCACTAGACAGATGCTGTCCAAGGGAAACGACCCTTCCCCTGTGACTGATCTCCTCTTTTCCATTTTTGAGTCGCCTTGGTGTCAGGGTCGCAAGATTTATTTTTCTATTAGTTTTCCTAATTTCCCCAGCTGGTCTGCAACTTGGGGAAGTTAATAGCCGTTTTGTATTTGACTTATTTTCCCCTTGAGGCCTCTGAGAATGCCTGCCGATAATGAGCTGACCCATTTTGAGAATCGGGGTGTGGTTCCCAGGACTTCGCTGTTTTCCTTCACCGGAAGAGGAAATGCCCATCTCGGCGGGCACCTGCGAGCAACTCCGTTCAAGTCCATTTCACGACGCCCACTGCTCTGGAGGGAGAACGAACACCGTTTCTGCCAGGAGTCAGCGGTTGAGGCGAGGCGGGGAAGGAAGGGGATGCGAACCATCCCCTGAGGGGTTTCTTCTAGCCACCTGTTTGAGTATTCTATCAGGTCAGGGAGGGCCACTTGAGAAGCTACTTCAAAGGGACCCCACAGGACTGGCGGGCAAGAAACGCTTGTACTGGAAACCGAAGGACGCCCAGGAGGGAGATAAATTCAAGGGCCACCCTGTAATCCCACAGACAAAATGTCAGATGAGGACAGAACTCCCCCAGAGCTGGGGCGGCGGGTAGGATGCGGAGTCTCTCTGCTCTGTGCAGAAACTTATCCAGGAGCCCACACGTCAAGGGTCCTGCACGTGCTTTCATGCTCCACTGTCCCTGTCCTGACATTCCTGATCACTTTTGAACCCAAGGACCCCCTTTCTCATTACGCGCTGGGCCTTGTCAATTAGGTTCCCGGCTGCGAGAAACGATGTTGAATGTGACACAGTGGGGAGGGTCACATGCTCTCTTTGCAAAGTCCAGGGGATCTCGTGTCAAGCGTGAAGCCTACAGGAGGGTGTGTAAAATCAGAAGAGCAAGAAACACCAGGAATGGAGAGAGAGAGAGAGAGAGAGAGAGAGAGAGAGAGAGAGAGAGAGGCTACGGTAAGGGGGAGATCAATACGAGTAGTTTTTATACTGCTGGAAGGACTTTTCCACTTCACTGGGGCTCTTCTGAGCTGGTGCCAGCGATGAGCACAGGGCTGGGGAGGCCAGATGCCTTCGTCGAGGAGCTAAATGTACTTACAGAAGGGACCCCGCCTGGGGAAGGGGGTCCTGTTAGGATAAGGAGCAATGGTATATCAGAGATTTCCTGCTCAGGGCTCTGAGCCCTGAGTGGCACAGCCAGTCTCTATGGTGGAGCGGGGCCTCCAGCCCAGGTGGGCCATCTCTGAGCCCGTTCTCCTGCCCATTTCATGGCAGTCTTATTGTACAGGGCAACCTATCCATTCACCGGCTCATTCGTTCACCAGACGCAGCACTCACACACGTTTTTACATTGTGTGAGTCTATATACACGTACAGACACACGGGCGCGCACGCGCACACACACAAATTCCAGATAGAGTTTTAGCTCAGAGTTCCAATGGAAAGCAAGACGGACAAGATTTTGCTCTCATCATGCAGGACGAGGAGGCCGGTGGGTTAGGACCATGGCAGGCAGGGATGAGAGTTCCAGACGGTGTCAGAAAACACGGGGGGTGGGGGGTTCAATGGATCATTTCCAATCGGTCATCCTCTGAAATCTTGACTCGACCTCGAAAACAATCGAACCACCATTGTTTCCTTCATTTTCAAATGTGCCGGATTACACAGTTTAATTAAAAGAGACATGATGGAACATCACCATAACAGCCAAATTAACCTTTGATCACTGCAAAGAATTTGCCAGAAGCAAAGGTCCTTCAAGGGAGGTCCCTGGTCCAGCAGCAGCAGCGTCTGGGAACTTGCCGGAAATGTGCTTTCTCGGGCCCTACTTATCGAATCAACAGTCTGTATTTTGAGAAGCCATCTGGGTGATTCAAATGCACAGTGAGGTGGAGAACCACTGGTATAAGCCACCTTCCCTGGGCCCTTGAACTCTGTTCAGTTATGGATGATTCTGACACCTTCCCACCTTTGAGAGCCTCACTGTATTTCAAGAAACAGCCTTCACACCCACCATCTCATGTGTCCTGATTCACACCTGGGCAGTCAAGTGGCCTCTTCGTTACTTTCTTGTTTCCAGCCTTTAAAATCTACCTCATGGAGTTTTCACTGAACTAGCGGTAAGCTAGCACAGAGATGAAAGGTGGAGGGGGGAAATGTTACTGAGAGGGCTTCATGAGAAGATGGACAAAAAGGTGGAGTGAGGTATTTGGTTAATTTTTTGCCAGCTGCTCAAGTCCCACTTCTTCCCCCTGTCTATTTATCATCCATCCATCCACCCATCCACCCATCTATCATCTATCAACTGATCAATAGATCTACCCATCCATCCATCTGTCCATTCACCTACCCGTCTATAATTTATCCATCCATCCATCCATCCATCCATCCTTCCATCCACCCTTCCATCCACCCTTCCATCCATCCACCCATCCACCCATCCACCCATCTATCATCTATCAACTGATCAGTAGATCTGTCCATCCATCCATCTGTCCATTCACCTACCCGTCTATAATTTATCCATCCATCCATCCATCCATCCATCCATTCATCCTTCCATCCACCCTTCCATCCACACTTCCATCCACTCATCCATCCACCCATCCACCCATCCACCCATCTATCATCTATCAACTGATCAGTAGATCTGTCCATCCATCCATCTGTCCATTCACCTACCCGTCTATAATTTATCCATCCATCCATCCATCCATCCATCCATCCATCCATTCATCCTTCCATCCACCCTTCCATCCACACTTCCATCCACTCATCCATCCACCCATCCACCCATCCACCCATCTATCATCTATCAACTGATCAGTAGATCTGTCCATCCATCCATCTGTCCATTCACCTACCCGTCTATAATTTATCCATCCATCCATCATCCATGTATCATCCATCCACCTATCCATCTATTTCTATATCACCTATGTCTTTGTGTGTCTCCCTACCTTTCTTTTACTATCTAACTATGCTAATATCTGCCCTTCTGTCAGTCTGTCTGTCCTTCTGTGTATCTATCTATCTATCTATCTATCATCTATCTATCATATGTGAAGGAGAAAAAATAAAGTAGAAATGAATGGGCTTGAGTGAATTTTCTAACCTCTAGGAGCCTCAGATTCTTTAAATGTCAAAGCGTGTTTGTGTGTGTGTGTGTGTGTGTGTGTGTATAGTGTGAATGAGTACATGTGTGGTTGTGTGTGTGTGTAACGCTGTTATTTCTTGTGATTATTGTAAGGCTTATAAGTACATATGTGAAAACACAGTTCCTGACCCACAGAGAAGGGGGTGACAATAGTCGCCAGGTCTGAAAGGGGGAGAAATGGAGAAGAGGGAGGAGCAGGAGGGCAGGGAGACACAGGAGAGGCCTGTCCATGGGGAGTGAGGGGCGAGTGGGGGGAGCCACGGTGCCGGGGAGCAGGGTCAGTGAAACGCTGGGTGGGGGTCGTGCAGGGGGAAGTCGAGGCGGGGAGAGCCAAGAGGCATTAGAATAAGGTGCCTCAGAAGTGAGAGGGGAAAGCGGGTTTTATGGCAGCAATTAAGGAGCCCGAATGATCGTGCCTTTAAATGAATTGCGTGTTTACGTTTCGGGCGCGGAGATGTCCCGAGACTGCCCGGGGATGATTCTCCCACGGTTCACCCACCCACTCCCGACCAAGTTGTGAAAATATATACCTGCTTCTCTCTCCAAGTCACCCTACTAGCTAATTATCTGTAAAGATTCAAATCATGAGCTGAAACTCCAAAGCTTTTTATGGGCATTAGGGGAGTATTAAATAGGAAGATTGGAAGCAAAATTACAGTTCCCCCAGTAGATTTTGGGGGGTTTGATAAAAATCTGCTTTTAATTAAAAATATAAAGCAACGAGGCCCCCTGTGCACAAACAGGAAAGTCTGTGGGGCTTGGTCCCAGTTGCAAACGTCTTGGGATGTCGGTTGTCCACTGCGGGATCCTCGGGGCGAGGGGCGGGGGTGGGGGGAGTGATTGATGGAATGGTTGGATTTCCGGCTGAGAGGCCTGGCTAATAGATACACGAAAACAGAGGCTGTAATGCAGCTCCCGAGATGAAGTAATGGGTTGTCTCTGTCTAGGTAGGGAATTCTGCCAAGCCCCGTGTTTTAAATAAAATGAGGCTTTTGTGGTTCTTGGCATGGGCCCGCCAGTGCAGGCTAACCTTGGCATCTGGGCGCTGGCCCTTCTCTAGAGTGGGGCTGAGGGTTGGCACGGGCTCAGAGACTACCCAAGGGCAAGGATACCGGGCTTGGGGACCAGCCCTGCCAATCCTGCTCCTCTCTCAGTAAAGGCATCACCATCCACTCTGTTGCTCAAGCTCAAAACCCAGGAATCAGCCTTGATTTCTTCCAGATCTCAAATCTCTCTTAATTCCATTCATTTTCCTCTGTTTTCGCTGCTACCACCGCAGGCCTGGCACCACATGTCTTACCTAGACGCTGCAAGACCCTGTTAATTCGGCCGTCTGTTCTCTCGCTTCACCCCTCCACGATCCACCAAATCAGAAGGCTTGTTTTTGAGATTGTACCTTTTCTTTTCTTTTCTTCTTTTTTTTTTTTTTACTGTGTATCAATAGTCTGTTTCTTTTTGTTATTGATATCCCATTATAGGAATAGACTGCGATTTGTTGATCGTCTCCCCTAAGCGGGACGTTCACATTGATTTTAGTTTCTGGCTACCGTGAAGAAGTACAGACACGCCCTCCAAGTTGGTAAGTTGCTAAGAACGTTCGTGTTCGAGTATTTCTGTAGGCATGCGTTTTTACTTCTCTTGGGTAAATACCTAGGAACTGAAGGGCTGCGTCATTTAATTTCTGTATCCTGGACTTCTTTTTTTTTTTTAAGTTTCTGTTTTTTCAAGAAGTCTTAGGTTCACAGCAAAATTAACAGGAAGGTGCGGAGATTTTCCTACTTACCCCCCTGGCCTCCCCCATGCCTGGCCTCCCCATCACCAACATGCCCCCCCGGAGTGGTGTGTTTGTTACAATCGATGACCCTCCATGGACACGTCATCATCACCCATAGGTTGTCTTGGCGGTGTGCGTGCTATGAGTTCGGACAAGTGTACAAAGACATGTATCCATCATATGGTACCGTATCAGGTGTGATGATCCTCTGTGCACCTCTTCACGCCTCCCCCCGCCCAGCACACCCAGAGTGATCTTTTTGTGTCAAGTCCTCAGGAAAGGAAGTACAGCCCCGTGCTTAAAACAGGGACTGCGCAACCAGATGGCCTGGGTTCGAGTTCCGGCCTCCACCACCTGTTAGCTCTGCGTGTTTGGCAACTGACCTAACCTCTCTGTGTCTCAGTTGTCTCAGCTGTGACGCGGGGAGAAGGGTATCTACTCACGCACAATTCTGAGAGTTAAACTGATGTAAATAAAGCACTGAAACAGTATCTGATACCATACACGCAAGTCTCGGTACGCACGCGTCACCGCGCATAGGATGGTCAGCTCTGCGTTTCTCTTAGAAACCCCGCCCCCCGTGTCCTCTCATGGCGCCAATGTCACACGTAATGCTGGCCTCCCTCTGTTTCTTCAGCTTGCTAAGCTCTTTCTTCAAGCCTTTGGGCTTCTTCTCCCTCAACTGGGAGCATCCCGCCCCCTGGCCCCATAGTTCGTCTCCTTCTTCAGGGGTCTTTTCAAATAACACCTCTTCCGAGAGGCCTTCCACTGCAGTGTCAAGAGGGGCGTGGCTGATTGGCGTCCTCTTCCGTCCAGATCACATAGAAACCAGTGTAGAGCGGGGACTGGAGAGGAAGTACTTCCAGAGAAGGTTTTCCAAAGCGGGAATGCAAGTGACCGTGGGAGACTTTCCTAAACCGGAGCAGGAGGTCCCTGCTCACGGGTCCCTTCACTGATAGATTCCCCGGGACCTCGCGTCCCCTCCGACCTGGGGGTTCACCTGGACACGGATTTCCCAGGTAAAGCTAGGAAGGGATAAGCGGGCCCCATGGTACGGTGAGGGGGGGCTTTGGAAGCTGGGGCGGTGTGGGAGGCTGAATACGCTACATGAACAAACCAAACCAAACCAACAACGATTTCCCCCTTGGAGCTTCCAGAAGGAACCAGAGCTCTGCCGGCACCTTGACTTTAGGCCGGTGAGACTGATTTCAGAATTCTGATCTCTATACTTGTAAGATGAGAAACCTTGCTGTCTGAAGCCACTACGTTAGTGGTACTTTTTGTTACGGCAGCAAACAGGAAACTCGTACATGCAGGTGGCACCGTGACCCCGAGGGCCCAGGCCTCTCTCTGCGTCTCCTCCCCAGCGCTGACTCTTTGTGTCCCCTTGGCCTTCTTTATTCAAGCCCAGGGGGCTTTTTCCGTCTCTTGGCTGGTGTAAAGGACGTTGCAATGAACATGGCGGCACGTACATCTTTTCGAATTCGAAATTTTCTCCGGGAAATTACCGGAATTACTGGATCCTCTGGTAATTCTCTCTTTAATTTTTTTGAGGAACCCCCCCCATCCCGTTTCCCACACTGGCTGCACCGATTTGCATTCCCACCACCAGGGCACAAAACTCTCTTTGTTCCTGGTCCCGATTCTTGGCGTGGGCTTGTGAGAAACACGGAGTGGGCCCCATCCAGGCCTGCAACTCCGCTTTCCACTTCCTCACCTCCCTCCAGCTTCCCAGGACCCAAGTGTCCGCGGTGGTGAGATGCTGGGTGCCGAATAACAGTAGAACTCAGAATAAAAGAGAGGCCAACTCAAACGAGTCCGGAGTCCACAGGACGGGGCTAAGACTGAGATTCTAGATGCAGGAACACACCAGGGAGGTAGGGATACCAGGGAATGGTGAGCCTGGAAAGCAGACGAGTGGTTGGTTGATTATAAACGGAGGAAGAAAGGCAGGACCTGGATACCTGCCTAGTTGTGGGCAACATGGAGGCCAGCATCCCTGCCCTTGCCCTGGCCTGGGATGGGACAGGCAGCTATGGCGTCCTGAACTTCAAAAGCATGCGCAGGGAGCCTACTGCAAATCAGATTGGTGGTTCTCTTTGGGAGCTATTGACCTGTGGGTCTTGGTGTTTCGGACACCAGTGGCCAGGCAAATGGAATGAGGAGTCAGGCACTGGGAAAGAAGAAAGAAGGGCAGGAGCAGAACCCAGAAGACCGGAATTAACGCCCAGAACCGGGCTCTGGGGACAGCACAGCAAGAGGCAGCTGCTGAATATTGGAGGAAAGGGTAAGAGACAGCTCCAAGAGAATGGGCCAAAAGGTCAAGGCCAGCCACCAACAGGTGCGGTTGCTAAGGTTAGAGTGGGGTGTGAAGCAAGATCAACCTGAGGGCTGCAAGCTGGGGTCCTTGCCTGCGGTGAGAGTTGTCCCCAGAGCAGGGGCAGGTAGAGAGCAAATAAGCCCACCTCCTGGCTCGGATGGACGTGAGGAAAGGGTGCCAAGTAAGCCGTGAACGTGCCTTCTTCCTATGTCCATCCATGGCTCTGGTTTGGTCCGAAAAATGCAAGCGGAAAGACTGAGGTCTGTACCTGTTTGTCCTGGGCAGCTGTCACCAGAAAGTGGACTGGGTCGGCATTGAAGTCTTCCCATCAGTAATCAATAATTAAACACTTATGATAAGCAAAGCATTAAGCCAGGGCTGAGGACTTCCAACTCATCATTTTATTCATTCATTCCACAAATATTCACTGAGCATCTTCTCTTGCCAGGCCCTGTTGTGGGTGCACGGGATATGGCGGTGAGCAAAATGAAGATTCACCAGGAGCTGCAGCGCAGTGGAGGGTGACGATAAGAAGCAGTCAATATCTTAAATGAATCCACTTATAGCAAATGGACAAAATATAAAGTATAGCAGAGTAACAAGAGTGTAGGAGTCGCTTTGAGAAAGTGACACTTGAACGCATCTAAAAGGAGGTCGGGAAGTAGGCCACTGCTATACCGAGTTAGGGCATTTAGGCAGATTCAACAGCCGGTGCAAAGGCCCTGAGGCAGGAGCATGCTGGAGGTCTGGCAGGTGGCAAGTGGTGGGCGGGGAGGTCACAAAGGTAAAGGGGACCAAACCACACGGGGCCTTAAGGGGCGTCACAAGAGTTGTGACTTTCACTCCCAATGCCACGAGGAGCCATTGGAGGGTTTTGAGCGGAAGAGTGACATACCGAGACATTTTTAAAGATTGTTTGGCTGCTGTGTTGGGACATCCTGGTCAGGTGATTAAGAGATAGCTCTTTGAAATGTGTACAGTCTTATCCTGGAGCTAAGTATGTGCTAAGAGCACATACATAACAATAACATAGGGGCACCTGGGTGGCTCAGTTGGTTGAGTGGCCGACTTTGGCTCAGGTCAGGAGCTCGCGGTCCGTGGGTTCGGGCCCCGCGTGGGGCTCTGTGCTTGCAGCTCGGAGCCTGGAGCCGGCTTTGAATTCTGTGTCTCCCTCTCTCTCTGCTCCTCCCCTGCTTGCGTTCTGTCTCTCTCTGTCTCTCAAAAATAAATAAGTGTTTTTTAAAAATTAAAAAACAAACCAACTAAAAAATAGCAAATGCAACAGAAACACCCAGAGCCTCTGACGGTTCCAATAGCAAAAGAAGAGAGTGGGATCAATTTCAGAGGGGGTGAGGGGCGGATGGGAATCATAGGAAGAACCTGAGACGGGCCTTGAAGAATGGGCAGGATTTGGAGATGAAGACCTCGTGGGAGGGTTGGCATGTGGGTCCCTTGTGTGGAACAGAGCGAACCCCGGCCTGGCAGGACAGCCAGGTCGCGGGGAGTGGTGATGTGTAGTTCCCGAACTGTCCCCTAGGCCAGTGGGTATCAGACCGTGGACCGCATGCCGGTCACCAGGGAGATGGTTCAGAGGCAGGTTCCTGGATCCCACCTTCGGAGATTTTGATTTGGAAGGCCAGGGGAAGGTGCATTTCGATGGGAGCACATGAAGTGACTCAATGCAGGGCTCAGAGCGGGTCGCCCGCCGAGGAATGCTGTCTTTTCCCTGAATGCAGGAGTGCAGCGGGGAGAATGTTTGGACAAGTAGGAACCAACAGGTCTAGGCGAGCCCAGAGCTCCAGAACTGGGGATTTGGCATGCTATCTTGTAGAGAATATTGGAGTCTGAGCTCCAGGCGAAGGCGCTAGCTAAGACCTGCTCTGAGGTGGGCTTATGTAAGATTTATTTGTCAGCCACGTGCAGAGAAAGGCAAAATGCACAGCGGGGAGCGGGGTGGGGGGCGATTCCACCGATGAGTGTGCAAATCAGCCTGAATGAGGGCTAGGGCAGAGGGTAGAAGATATAGGGGTAAGAGGCACAGCGACTGGACAGAAAGAACCCCCTGCATGGGACTCCATCGATCACGTTCCCCTACTGTGTGCTTGGCACATAGTAGGTGCTCACTAAATATTTCCGAAAGGAATGGATTCACAGGACTTGACGACTGATTGGAGGTAGGGGGCAAGAGACAGAAGAGAAGAAGTAAGGATGAGGCCACTGACTGTAACATAGGGTCAAATCATGAGCGACACTGGGGACACAGAAAATAAGGAAAAGGTGCCAACACAACCCACCAAAACCCAGAAAGCGAAAGGCGACGCAACCAGAAGACCAAGGATCAGCCACACGAGCTTCACGCGAGACCCAGACTGCGGGGTTCAGATCCAGGGGCCCCCTCTTCTTCCCAGCCGTATGATCTTGTGTAGATGATTCACCTCTATGCATGCCTCTGTTTCCTGGAGGTGGTTATGAGGGTAAACAAAATAAAACTTGCATAGGCGTCCAGCGTCTATCACATAACAAATGCCTGGTACGTTGAGCTTTAATTGTTAAGAGTTATTTACAAGGGAAGGGTGCTCAGTTCAAGGGGAGAAGCAACATACAGATGCACGGGGGCCAGGGTGGGGCTGGTGGGCACCAGAGGCCGTGGCTCCAGCTCGCATTGGCTCTACCTTCACACCTAAGGTCTCAGGACAGAACGATGGGGCTGGGCAGTCTGCGGGCCTAGGAGGAAGGAAGCAGCTTTTTGGGGTGACAGGAGGGAGGAGAGAGAGACAACGTGATTGTTAGCGGGGAGAAAACGGCTAGACTTTGGGCTCTAAGGATACCAAGAAAATGAGCCCACAGCTTCTGCAGTGCGGGTCCTTCTGGAAGGGAGCACAGCCGACGTGCCCGGGGAGGAAAGCAGCTAAACCTGATGCCCAAGGGGGGCTTGGCGAACACTCCAGAGCTGTGATTTCAACCAATAGCCAGAGCAGATGGGTTCGATAAAACCAATGGTTATTTACATCGATGTGAAGACTGTGCGTGTTTGTTTCTGGCTCCCGGGGTCTGGAAAGGAAAAGGAGAGACTGAAATGGGCATGCATGGAAAGGCAAGCATGGACGATCTAACAAGAAAAACATGCTGACGCTTAACATAATGCCTTTCATCCCAGGACCTCTGCGAGCTCAGCAAGGGGATCCCGCGAGGCCTCCGCAGACCTCAGACCCATAGCAACTAGAGTCCAAGGTGAGGGCCCTGGCACTCGCTGTCCCGGGGTGCAGGGCACAGAGCCCCTGCTGGGGAATGAGGAACAGCAGAGGGGCGCCCACCCCGTGCTAGCTAGCTGGTGACATTGGGGAAGCCCAGAACTGAGCTGCACTTCATTTCCCACATCTGTGAGCGGGGCAGGTGCCCCCACTGCCCTCGCTGGGTGTTGGTGAGGAATAAATGAGTTACAGTGTAGAAGGGATTGGAGCAGGGCCGGGCCTTAGGAGCGCATTTGCTATTACAGTCAGACAAGTCCCACTTGGGTCTTCGGTGGCGGGACCTTCAGTGCAGACATTGTGCCATAGCAGGCATCTTCAAGGGAAGGTAGGACCCGCGGACCATCATGGCACCCGTGTTTGGCGCTGCGTGCATGTGAATGAAGGAAACCTCGTTCCCAAGGCAGTGGGGAAGCCAGGAAGGGAGATCTCCCAGCCACCTCCCTGGATCCCGCAGGAAGAAGGGTTTCCTCTCCGCCCTGCAGCAGCCAGTAGCCAATGAGAAACCGTCACCACCTGTAGCTCTCATTTCCCTCCTGTATCAGCTTTTGTTCCAAACCCCTCCCTCCCAGCTCCTCCTTTCCTCTGTGGAAGGACGCTCTCCCGCTCTGTTCTCCAAACGTGCCTTGGTTTCCCCAAGCGTGCATGTCCCGGGTTGCAAATTCCTCTGCTCTCCAGGAACAAGCTCCACTGCCACTCGATAACCTTTGTTCAATCGTTGAGGTGGACATCTCTTTCCAGGGATGGGGAGTAGGTGAATCCAGCATGATACTGTTCAGAGCTGAGGTGGCAGGTGGGGAAATCCAGGACCTTAAGGGACAGGATAAGCCAACTGGAGCCGCCTCTACGGGGGCTGGGCTCTGCTGGTTTACAAGGGGAATGGATTCCGGCTGGCTGCAGCCCTCGTCCCAGGCTCGAAGGGGGCTCTCTTGTTGCTTGTGGCTTTAGAAACCGCTGTAGGATCTCTGGCCAAAGCCTGCCCGCTTGTTCAGGGGACTGCCCTCTTTGTCTCCAGGGAAGGGAGCCTGGAAACACTGGCTGCCGCCCCGGTGAGCCTCGTACTTTGGCTGCTGGACAGTGGCAGGGACAAGGGCTGCTTCAGAACCAGCGGGAGCGCCAGGAGAATGGGGAAAGGGCCCGGCTGAGGCCCCCTAAACCTCTTCACTTCTGCGTTTCTGGGGAGAGAGGAAAAAAACAATGAAAAGAGCACGTAGGTCTGTAAACGCCCTTGTCCACCGCCCTCAGGGGTTCCTGTGAATCAGGCCCCGCCAGACTTCACGCCAAGCACATGGCGCTTCAGATAAGACCCGGCTGCTTGTCACACTGGGCATTTTGAGAGCTCTCTGATGCTGCGAACACTTCACCAGAGCCTCTCCACGGGAAAGCAGCCTCCCACTGGAGCGTCTGTGCTCAGATTCTGGGCGCTGGGAAGCCGGACCCCTCCTCCTTTACCAGCTCGGGTCGCCGGGAACCCCTCCTGGGCTGGGAAGCGTTAGCAAGTCAAGGTCTGGTTTCCCCCCTCATTTTGTCTCCTGCAATCCTGGGTTGGAGAAAGGCTTCTATTTTTTATTTATTTATTTATTTATTTTGCTGGGTAAGGACCCTGACGCAATTGCTCGGAGCCAGCTGCAGAGCTCTCGCGGTGAGAAAGTGAGAAAGTGCTGTTGTGTGCATTCTCCCTGTTGTCTGCAAAAGTGCACTGCCTTTTCCAGACGACAGGGGTTTCTGCCCTCTTGCTCCTGAATCCCAAGCGGTGCCTGGCACGGCACGGGGTGGGTGCTGGTGACCCAGGGCGGAATGGAGGAGCGCACCAAGGAGCCAAAGGAGCGCACAGCTAGACCGCACTGGAGACGGACACGGGCGGAGACCGTCGGAGGTTAGACGTGGTGAACCCAACAGCCGGACTGGTCCCAGTAGGGTGTGGAGATGGGGGAGGGAGAGCCTGCTGCTCAAATGACAGAACCTAAGAGACTCAGGTAAACTCTGGCTCCGTCCAGCTGCCTCTAGTTTCTGGAAAAACCCCCAAAGGCAGGGCCCGTGTGGCTGCGGGAGGAATCTCCCGAGAGCGACGTTTCTCAAAGTTGGGTGACTTTGTGGGGCTTTGGTTATAGAGGATTTATTGCACCTGCAGGCGTCTGAGTGGCACCAACGTTTCAGGGCAGCGTCTTGACTTCAGAAATACGGGTTTGGCAAGAGTTAGGTAAGGAGGGAGGGATCCAGCTAAGGTGGTTGGTGTTCAAGGAGAGGGCTTATTATGGACTAGAAGTGTGTGTCCCCTAAATTCATATGTTGAAACCCCAGTCTCTAGGGTGATGGCATTTGGAGGCAGGACCTTTGGGAGGTAAGATTAGGGTCTGTTAGAAACGAAAAAACAAGCCCAAATTGGAGTCATTAACCCTCCACGACAGCAAACCGAGACTTAATTACAGCTCCAATCTCCCCAGGAATAAGACTTTTTGGCAGTCCATCTGAAATTTTCTTGCACTTGTGAGGTCATCGGCAGGATCAAATATGCTACATTCCCAGAGTCACCTCGGTGACTCAGTCGGTTGAACATCCGACTTCGACTCAGGTTATCATCTCGAGGTTCGTGAATTTGAGCTCCGCATCAGGTTCAAGGCCGTCAGAGCAGAAGCCACTGGGGATCCTCTGTTCCCCTTCCTTTCTGCCCCTCCCCCACTTACTCTCTCTCTCTCTCTCTCTCTCTTTCTCTCAAAAATAAGTAAACATTAAAAAAAAAATAACCTGTCGGGGCGCCTGGGTGGCGCAGTCGGTTAAGCGTCCGACTTCAGCCAGGTCACGATCTCGAGGTCCGTGAGTTCGAGCCCCGCGTCAGGCTCTGGGCTGATGGCTCGGAGCCTGGAGCCTGTTTCCGATTCTGTGTCTCCCTCTCTCTCTGCCCCTCCCCCGTTCATGCTCTGTCTCTCTCTGTCCGAAAAATAAATAAAAAACGTTGAAAAAAAATTAAAAAAAAAAAAACAAACCACCTTGCATTCCTCTCACTCTAAAAGGACGATGAAGCAATCCTTTCTTTGGCTGCGAATGTCTGGCCCTCTACAAACCCTCTGTTCCGTACACCTGCTTGGAGCGTCTCTCCACTTGCTGGGTGGGATGCGGCCCGACTGATGAATCGCTTCATAAAGCCAATTCAAGTCTTCAAATTTACTTGGTTGGATCTTGTTTTTTTAACAGGTTAGATGAGGTCACGAAGGTGGGTTCCCCCCACCCCGCCCCCCGTCATGGGATTAACGCCTTTAGAAGAAGAGAAAGAGACAGGAAATCGGTCCCTCCGCCACGTGAGGCTGCAAGGAGGAGACGTCTGTCCGAAAACAAAGAAAAACCAGTGCTCTCTCCAGACCCTGGGTCTGCTGCCACCTCGATCTTGGACTCTCCAGTTCTTCAGAACTGAGAGACACGTGCAATTATTGTCGAAGCCCCTGGGTGTAAGGTGTTCTGCGAGATCAGCCCGAGTGACCAAGACGAGTCTGGTCCTCATGGCGGAAGCACGTTGCGGATCAGCACCTCGGCAATGAGGGCAAGTCGTGGGTTGGGCTGGGACAGCGGGGTCAGGGAGAACGCGCCTGGGGAGGCAGGTGGGTAAGCCCACGCCTGCGGACTCAGGATACCGAGACCAACGGCAGACTCCACTCTGCTGCGTGCGTGTGTGGACACGTGTGCCTCACACCCCTTGAGGGGTTCACGGCCCCCCACCCCTCGGGTTCCTCTGCTCACGCCGGCGTGCGCTCCCCAGATGGAGCCAGAGTTCAACCTTACTTCTTCGGACCGTGTATCTTCTTCCTCCGGCCACCCTTCTGTCCTCCTCCCTGCTCGGCTCCCCCGTCTGAACTCCTGTCCTCGTTTTCCTGGTGCCAGAGACACGGTTGGCTGTTGCCCACGTTCCCGTGGCCTGCGGCGTTTCTGGGCACGGTGGCCCTAAATGAAAGCACCCTGGGTGGCTGTCTGAGAGTTTTCCCATCGGGGGCCCATCTAGGCTGCCCGCCCCCCACCCATGTGTCAGGCAGGCCTTAGGAACTTCTGGCCGCCCTCCCCAGCAATCCCCAAGCAACACCCACAGACCTTCACCCCCGGGGGCAGGGGGACTTGGGGTGTCTCCCAAAGTGGCTCGGCAGGATTAAGCTTGAGTTGCCTGATGACGTTTCCTTTGCGGGCTTCCTGCTCTCCTACCTGTGCTTCCTGAGATCACCCCCTCAGGGGATTATGTACGTTTGAATCTCTGTGGCAGGCCTGTTGCTGGGGGAACCCACACTGAGTTACCCGGTTTCAGCGTCTTCTTCCCCCACATCAGCCCGGCTCTGGCTCGGGGCCCAAGCAGGGCGGAGCCGGAACCGGTTTCAAGGGGTAGAGGAATAGACTCCACCCCTCGATCCTGGTGGGAGCTGCTAAGTCACTAGGTGTGTAGGGGTGGGGGTGGGGAACACAGCTCTTTCTGCACACTCTTCAGAGCCGTCTTCAACTCCTTGTCCCTGTCACGTGCAATTAGTTGCCAAGCACTACTGGCTCTTGGCTGCAGATTGTCTCCCAAACCTCGTACCTATTTCCGTTTTCCGTTACCCCGGTCCCTTATCTCTTGCTTAAACTTGTGCGGTAGCTTTCCGACTGGACTCCGTTGTCTCCGATCGCCCCTTCTCCCCCAGTCCACCTTCCCGGGTGCTTCTGGAGCGATCTTTCGAAAGCACGCCGACCCAAACACGCGTGCTCAGAGCTCTTGCCGCCGTCCTATGGCCTGCGGGGAAACCACCCAGATTTCCCAGCATGACATTCAAGGCCCTCTGTGATTTGCTTTTCTGGCATCATCTCCTGGCATTTTCCACCCACGTATTCCCGAAATACCGAGCTTCCTTCCATTTCCTGAAAGTTCTCATCTCCTTCCCTGTGGCTAGATGCTTTCTTGACTGCTTTCTTGACAGCCAGATTCCTCAGAATCCTCGGTGGCTGAGCTCAATCACAGTCCCCAATTGCTCGGGTCTGGGTGCCTGTAGGCAGGCTTTGTCTCCGGGTCATTGAGTAAACATTCATTCAATCCCTTTTTTGCATGCGCTGAGCCCTGGGGTTATAAGGTGTGTGTGGTCTGTTTTGTTCATTTGTTTCTTTATTTGCTTGTTTGTTCTTCCTTCACCGTGAAATTGTGAGCTCCCCGAATAGATGGAAAATACCTTTCCCGGGTACCCTTGGTGCAGGGTGTGCGGTTAGGTGTTTAGTAAACCTTTGTAATTCAAGTTGAACTAAAATGAATTGGCTTCTGGGCAAGAAGAGAGTCACCTTGTGCCTCACGTGAACCGTCAGATCCCATCGATGTGGAACACAGTCTAAGTAAGATGCACTTAATGCTAAATCGCTACTGAACATAATCTAATCTTTCTTGGATGATTCAAAAGCTCTCCAGAATCCTGTAGTGCTGCGGATCATCAGCACAAGCATCATTCTCATTGTGTGGTGCTGCCGGGCAGGGGAGCTCAGACTGAGAGAGTTCTGGAAAAATGAGAATTCTTCTTTTTTTTTTTTAAAACCAACAATTTGCTAAGGGTTTTAAAAGGCCGTGTTATAATCAAATCCTTGATTAAATTTTTTTTTTTTTTTTCTGGACAGAGCGGGTTAATTCTGGTGAGCTGTTGGGTGGATGAGAGTGTAGTTAATAGCGATTCTCTGGGATTCTCTGCTCCTGCATTGCAGTCCCTGCTTGCGTGTGGACGGTAGGCGATTGACGTTTGTGCGCGGAAAAGCATCAGCCACATCCTGGAACAATCACAGCAGTGTTGCTAAGATTGTAAGCTAGCACGGGGCAGGGGCGTGCTCCTTCTTGCCTTGTGCAAGTAACACTGTGCCCGAGGGGCTCCTCAGATCAGATCGGAACATGGAGCGATCTCTTGCATCTGAGTTAGGAACCGCCTTTTGTCTTTAGTACAGAACTGGCCAGCTGGATGGCGCGTGACTGAGCTAAAAGTGCTGGATGCTGTAAAAAAAAAAACCCAGCAAACTCGGGGCGCCTGGGTGGCTCAGTCGGATCAGCGTCCGACTTCAGCTCAGGTCATGATCTCACGGCTCGTGGGTTTGAGCCCTGCGTCTGGCTCTGTGCTGACGGCTCAGAGCCTGAGCCCACTTCGACTTCTGTCTTTCTCTCTCTCTCTCTGCCCCTCCCCTGCCCCTGCTCACACTCTCTCTCTCTCTCAAAAATAAATAAACATTAAAAAAAAAAAAAAAACCCAGCAAACACAGCTATCACCTCTGTAATGTGGAATCATCTGCTAGGCTTCTCGTAGCTCAGCCCCGACACTGGAGGAGCTTGGAAGTCACCGTTCTTGTCCTTTACCACAAGAAAAAGTGGCACACGCTGAAAATCAATGACTTTCTCGGACCCCTCGGAGAACTGAGGTTGCACACTGTCCCCTTGAAATCTGGAGAGAAAGGCAGGCCCAGAGGGTCATTGTCAAGACCTGTCCATCTGAACCTCCAGCCGCGCGAGCCACGAACGGGGACACTTAAATGGCAATTTTGAAGAGTTGCTGGAGGCTGAGTGTGTACTTGCCTGAGAGTGAGGAAGCCCAGCACTGGGATGAGCACAGCACGCAGGAGAGGGAGGCGAATGCCAGCGATGTCATAAGGGACGTGAGGGAGAAGCTGGGCACACTCTGTGACAAGGTGCCTGTACTACCTGAGAAGTGGTATAGTGTGATTTGAAGGGGGGTTTAGAATAGTTAAAAATGTGTATGGGAAACTCTAGGGAAGCCACTCTAATTTTTATTTTAGAGTAGAATTGATAGGCTGAAGAGTCAGGTAAGATGAAATCATATTAAATGCTCAAGTGAACCAGAGAAGGTAGAAAAAAAGGAAGAAAAACTCCAAACAGATGTGATGATTAGTAAACACTAAAATCGTTATAAGTGGGGCAGTAACCCAACTCTATCAATGACCGCTTTAAATGTGAATGGTCTACCTTTACTTAATTATGTCTACAAAGACTCTTTTTCCAAGGAAAGCCTGGAGCCTTCTCCGGATTCTGTGTCTCCCTCTCTCTCTGCCCCTCCCCTGCTCATACTCTGTCTCTCTCTGACTCTCAAATATAAATAAATGTTAAAAAAAGAAAAGAAAAGAAAAGAAAAGAAAAGACAAACCCAACGCTGGCAAGGATGTGGAGAAACTGGAATTTACACGAGGACCTGACATTTATTTATTCCCAGGGACCGGCTGGTGGCAGGCACTTATTATATTGAATTGTGGATGCGTGTATTAATTGGTAAAACTCTTTGGGGGAAAAAATGTGGCAATGGATTCCAAGAACCTTGAAAATAAAAATGTCCATTGGCTGGAAAAAAATGTGAGTGGTCTAAATACACCAACTGAGAGACAGTTTTGGGGCCCCTGAGTGTCTCAGTTGGTTAAGCATCTGACTTCGGCTCAGGTCATGATCTCAAAGTTCGTGAGTTTGAGCCCTGTGTAGGGCTCTGTGCTGACAGATTGGAGCCTGGAGCCTGCTTCGGATTCTGTGTCTCCCTCTCTCTCTGCCTCTCCCCCGATCACATTCTGTCTCTCTGTCTCTCTTTCTCAAAACTAAATAAACATTAAAAAAATTAAAAAGAAAGAGACAGTTTTGCCAGAGTGGACAAAAACCCCCCCCAAGACTCAATTATGTTGTTTAAAAGAAATCTACTTTAAACATAAAGGCTCAGGTAGGTTAAAAACAAAGGTGTTTGTGACAACATGAATGGACCTTGAAGGTATAATGCTAAGGGAAATAAGCCAGAGAAAGAGAAATGCATGTGATTTCCCCTATATGTGAAATATAAAAAACAAAACAAACAAACAAAAAAATGAAACAGAGTCTTAAATATAGAGAGGAGGTTGCCAGAGGAGAGATGGGTGAGGGGAGTGGGGGAAGTAAGAGAAGCAGATGAAGAGATGTGAACTTCCAGTTATAAAATAAATAAGTCACGGAGATGAAAAGTATATAATACAATAATACTGTCATAACATTGTACGGTGACAGATGGTGACCACACTTACCCCGGTGAGCTTTGAGCAACGTATAGGATCATTGAATCACCGCGTTGTACGCCTGAAAGTTGTGAAACATTGTATATCGATTATAGTTCCATTAAAAAAGGTAAATGAAAAAAAAAAAAAAAAGGCACCGGGAAAGATACACGGAATTAACACACCAGTGGGCAGAAAGCGGGCGCAGCTATGTTCATTTCCGACGAAAGCAGACTTCAGAAGAAGGAAAATTACCAGGGGTAAAGGGGGCCGTCGCATCACAATGAAGAGGTCAATTCTCCAAGAGGATGTAACAATCTTAAAAGTGTATGTACCAAATAACCCGTCAAAATTCGTGAGGCAAAGCCGACAGAAATGCAAGAGGCAGACAAATCCACCGTTACAGCTGGAGACGTCAACGTGCCTCTTTCAGTATGGTAGATGAAGCGGGCGGAAAATCAGTACGGACACCTGCCCTAAAATAACCTGCTGAGTTACGCGGGAAACAAACTTTTCCGTGGTCTTTCATTTATTTCCTTAACCTCTTCATTTTGTTGTCTTTATTGCTTTGGCCTCTTTGAAAGGACCGAAGAGAAACCTCAGGGGGAATCTGAAATGCTATTGGAGTTTCATGTGGTTAAAAAAAAATGGGTCCTATCAAAGCAAATAATGACCTCCCCTTTGTTTTATGAGATGGAACATCGTGGCATTTCTATACATGTTCCTTTGCATAACCGCTGCTTTATTTCAAGTCATTTTTTTTGTGCCTTCGTTCCTTTGACCCTTTACCACCAGCATCTGTAAAATGGGCATGAGAATACACACCGGGCAGGCAGAACAGGTGTCTTCACTTCTATTTTATAGGTTTTGTAACCCAAGATCCAAAGAGACGCAGTGACTCGGCTACGATCGCCCGGCGAGGAGGTGACAGATCGGGATAGAAAATGCAATTCTTTCAATTCTTACCCCACTATTTCTTCCACTCCACTAGAGTCCTCTCAAAATAACGGGGTTTGGGAGAGATTTCTTTGCAGACTGCTATTTTGAACATTGTAGACGCAGCGTTAGGGGAGACACCCCCCACCGACACACTCCAACATTTGCACAATATTCCCTTCCAAAGATGTTTTTTTGAAAACAGCAGCTACTGTTTATGAAGCCATTCCGGATTTGACAGGATGCTGTCAAGTGTTCAATACCTCCCGCCCTCCCTCCCCCTCTCTCTTCTCTTCTGAACCACTCCCTCCACCCCCAGCTCCTACAGACCCCTGTGTCTGAGGCTTCCATTGCTTCAAGAACAGAGTCAGAGAAAAAAAAGACTTCCAACGCACGGCTTTTAAGATGCAATCCTGGCGAATGTCAGAGAGATGTGGGAGAATTCATGCTGTACCAGGGTTCGTTCCGTCTATTTAAGATGAGACTGTGAAAGAGGGGACTCCTGGTCCCTGGGGTGGCGGAGGTGGTTTGTAAAGCAGCCAGGAGGGTAAGCTGGCACTGCACCCTGCCCCTCCGCAACCGTCCTTGTACCCCGTTGCCAAAGGGAGAGGGGTGACAGCATTCCCGATGACTTCGAGGACCTGAGCCCGCAGGGGGCGGCTGCTTCGCAGGGACAGCTTACCAGGGCGTCGTGCAAGGCTAATGGCAGGTAGCATCTGGGCTGGAGACGAGAATCTAAGTTCCTGGTGGCCCTGAGCCAGCAAGGTGAGAAGAGCAGGAGCTTTGGGACTCCAAAGGCGGGTGGCACACCCAGAGGGGGTCCTGCGTGCGGAGCACAACAGCTCTGGGGCAGAAACTGATGGTTGGCTGACCCGGCAGCCATTGCTGTCCCCACTCCCCTGCCACCTCTGCCTACAGGGGACCAGAGTGTTAATGGTGTTTCTTCAGTGTGGCTGGCAGTGGCCAGCCTCCAGACTTCATTGTTGACGAGGACAAGAAACTCCCTTGGAGAGGTTCTCAAACTTGAACATGCGGGAGAACCACCTGGGAGGCTTGCTGGCTCATCGATTGCTGGTTCCGACGCAGTAGGCTGGAGTGGAGCCTGAGGGTCTGTAGTTCTAGCAAAGTCCCCAAGGGACGCCGGTGCTGCTGGTGTGGGGACCAGACTTTGAGAAGCACGGCTGTAACTCGCGGCAAGTCGGGACCACAATTACTTGCCGGGGAACAGAGTCCTAACCCAGGCCACATCTGACACCGGTCAGGGACACCTCAACCGAGGTCAGCACGGAAGGTTGACCACACGTGAGGGTTTGGCAGAATGCTTCATCTTGAAGGCTGGCTTTGTAAATCTGCTGAGAGTGACGTGCTGGAGCCCAAGTACCGTGTCCGGGAACCGGGGTGGGGTGAACATTAACTTAACTGAGTTCACTGTGCATTAGCAAGATCACGTTTTCGGCTACAGGGGAGAACAGGGGCTCGGGATAGAAATGAAGTTCAGCCTAGAAAAGTAAAGTTACAATTTCCTGGGAATTTATACTTACTCATTCAATAGGGTCTGAACTTGGGGAGGGGAAAAATGGAAAGCCCACAGGGGAGTATTAAATGAATGATGTTCAATTTAATTTGCTGTTTATGATTTTTAGATGAGTGAAAATTGACTGTAATTGGCAGCCCGAAGGAGGACAGTTTCAAAATTCATTAAAGCGTGTGCGAGTCAAATTCACAAAACAGGGTGACTTCATAGCTAGGATCTCATGGTCCCGAGCCTCTGTCGTCTCCCTACTTCGAACCATCTGATGCAACAGAATGCCCGTATAATAAAAAGCACCCGTGCAGTTCTTTACGATAGGGTGTGACCTGTATGATGTGACAATGCGTGCACACTTTCCGAATCGAAAGACAAGACTCAGTGAGACACGGCATGATGAAGTGCCAAGTAAATAGCGTAAATGTGTTGTACCTGGTTGTAGGTTGGGGTGTGCGGGGCGGGTGCAAAGGAGACTGTGAAATCTCCCCGGATGGATTCTAAGTTCCTTGCATAGAGGGATTGAGACAAACCCACAAATGTCTTTATTTTTTTTTTTTTTCAACGTTTATTTATTTTTGGGACAGAGAGAGACAGAGCATGAACGGGGGAGGGGCAGAGAGAGAGGGAGACACAGAATCGGAAACAGGCTCCAGGCTCTTAGCTGTCAGCCCAGAGCCCGATGCGGGGCTCGAACTCCCGGACCGCGAGATCGTGACCTGGCTGAAGTCGGACGCTTAACCGACTGCGCCACCCTGGCGCCCCCACAAATGTCTTTATGATTAGGTGGGGTCAGGCAAGTGCATCAAAGCTGGTTTACAGGGGCACCTGCGTGGCTCAGTCAGTTCAGCGTCTGACTCTTGATCTCGGCTCAGTTCGTGACCTTATGATTCGTGACTTTGAGCCCATACGTGGGGCTCTGTGCTGACATCGTGGAGCCTGCTTGGGATTCTCTCTTTCTCTGCCCCTCCCCCACTGGCGCGCACGCTCTCTCTCGCCAAATAAATAAATAAACTTCAAAAAAAGATTTTAAAGAAGTGGCTTACAAAAGGGCAGATGAGAGGCGCCTGGTCGGCTCAGTCCACTGAGCATGCGACTCTTGACCTAAGGGTCATGAGTTCAAGGCTCACGCTGGGCATAGAGCCTACTTTAAGAAACAAAGACACAGAAACAGAAGGGTAGACTCATGGGAAGCAGACACTTGGTAAACTGAAATGAATGCTAACATCTGAAGGTCCCTTCAAGTGTGGGTGCGGTTTTTGATAGAGCCGATCAGGCACTTTGGCCTTCTAAAGAGCCTTGAAGGTCCATCAGTCCAACCGCCCACCTGAAGCTTTTCATGGCCGCCCAGCATTTGTCTTAATAATTAATGTATCGCTTGTCTCGTCTGTTCGTTCGTTTGCTCGCTTAGCACATATTTGACTAAGCTCTTGTGCTCACCAGACACTGTGTTCAGTGCCCAGGAGGCCAAGAGAGGAGGAGCAAAGCCAGAGGCAGCGCCTCCCCTCCTGGTGCTTACGGTCTAGTAAGGGAGACGTCAAGCAACGTAACGCATGTAAAGATGTACGATTCTGAGGCTGCCCGGAGTGCTAGACGCAGGGAGTCACCTGGTGCTGAGACAGCCTGGACTAAAGGCAATGATCTGCTCTCTGAAGGGGCAGAGCCTGTACCTATGAGGATCGGAGGCAAGAACTAGGTGAAAGAAGGGAGGGGAGAGCATTCCAGGCAAAAGGAACTGCCTGGATTAGGGTTTTGAGGCAGGAGAGTCTGGTGACAGGTTATGAAGGGGGAAGAGGGAGCAAGGAGAAGGATAGGGGGGAGAAGGGAGAGGAGAGGAACCCAGCAATGAGCAGAGCATCGGAGGCCGCACGGAGGATCGTATTTTTGTATCCCAAGGACCCTGGGAAGCTTGTAGGGGTTTCAAGCGAGGGTTTGAGCAGGGATTGGGTAGTAGGGCAGAAAAGTGTGGGATACAGGGAGTGTGAGGGTGAACGTGTGTGTGTGACATAACCACGCCTGTGCTTTGAAAAGATGATTCTGTGGGATTTTCAAATGCGTCCATCGGAAGGAGACTCCCTAGCTGTCCGTTGTGGACAGTCCTATGGGGTCAGAAAGTAATTCCTTACAATAGGCCGTGCGGCTTTGGGTGCTTAGAGATAACTAGTCTGAGCCTACATGCTTCCTGGAGGCCGCCCAGACCCTGATCCTCCCTCCATTCTCACTGGGCTTTTGCTTGAGGTCCCTTCACCAACCTGACCTTGTGCCTCGGCACCTGCTACAGCCAGGCTCCTGGTACGTGAAGTTCAGAACGAACCCAGATCCACAGCATGGTCCGATGGGAGTACGCCCATCACCTCTCTCACTCTAGAAGCTGCGCGTCTAGTGTGAACTCAGATGGTGTTAATTTTTTTTGGCAGTCAGATTACACTGTTGACCCGCACTGAGCTTACTGACAACTCTAACTCCCTAGGCTTTTCGCATAAACTGCAACGACACACCGTTCCCTCTTCCTGCACACGTGCCTTTTGGACCCAAGGGCAGAACCTTACATTTGTTCCAATTAAATTTTATCTTGTTAAACCCAGTTCATCACTCTATCCTGTCAAAAATGCCTGGAGCCCTTATTAGGTTTTCCAAAATATATGCTGTACTCCCACAAGGTTCCACCCATCAATCTACACATATTTGAATGCCTTTTCCGTGTCAGCTCTGTTCTCAGTATTGAGGATTTAGAGATGTTTGAGACGCTGTCACTGCCTTCAGAGAGCTCACAGACGTGTAAAAAGGCAAATAGAATGCAATGCTTTGGGGGTAATAAAAGAAGCATGGGATTTGATGGTGGCAGGTCGAAGTCCCTAATCTAGACCTGGAGGATGGCATGGAACACAAGGGAAGGCTCTCTGGCAGGAGTGGCGCCCTCAATAAATCCTGCATGAAAAAGCAAGAGAGCAGAAAGACGATGGTGGATCCACGACATTTCAGGCAGAAGGTAAAGGCTCAGAGGCAAGAGACAGCGTGGTGCATTGAAGAACCTGAAAGCAGTCCAAACAGTGGGAGTATAACGTCCTGTGGGAATAGTGAGGCGGATCATGAAAGACTGAGGGCTTTGGACTTCATCCTCATTCATCCTCATGGCAGTGTAACACCACAGATATGAGTTGAAGAAATACCACTCAGGTTGGAGGTGGAGAGCACTGGGCACAGCCAGAGGTAGAGAGGGCACTGGAGCAGTTGCAGTGTCCCTGGTGAGGACTGATGGGGGTGGTGTCGACATATAGGTAGTATATAGATCTGGCATTGGATCAAAGGTCATGGTAGTGTTTGAGAGGAAGGAGTGAAGGTTGATGTCCAGAATCCCAGCCTTGGCACCTGAATACATAATGGCAATCTTTATCTGGATAAGAGATTAAGAAGAGGGCTAGTTTTAGTTGGGCATTTGAGGTTGATCCACTGTGAGGCATCTGACTGGAGATGTCCAGAAGGCAGCCGAAGAGCATGGAAGGCACCCATGTGGTCCAGAGAGAGCTGGACTGGAGATATAGATTTGGGGACCCTCAGCCCAGAGCAAGAGTTGAATGTGGAGTGGATGAGAATGTTCAGGGAGAGCACGTAAAGAAAAAACTGACATGGAGTCTTGTGAGGTCAGCATCCATCCATATGCCTATCTATCCATCCATCCATCCATCCATCCATCCATCCATCCACTTATCTGTCCACTTATCCATCCATCCATCCATCCATCCACTTATCCATCCATCCATCCATCCATCCATCCACTTATCCATCCATCCATCCATCCATCCATCCATCCATCCACTTATCAATCCATCCATCCATCCATCCATCCATCCATCCATCCATCCACTTATCCATCCATCCATCCATCCATCCATCCACTTATTCATCCACTTATCCATCCACTTATCCATCCACTTATGCATCCACTTATCCATTCATCCATCCATCCATCCATCCATCCATCCATCCACTTATCCATCCGCTTATCCATCCATTCATCCATCCATCCATCCATCCACTTATCCATCCACTTATCCATCCATCCATCCATCCATCCATCCATCCACTTATCCATCCACTTATCCATCCACTTATCCATTCATCCATCCATCCATCCATCCACTTATCTGTCCACTTATCCATCCATCCATCCATCCATCCATCCATCCATTCATCCATCCACTTATCCATCCATCCATCCATCCATCCAACCACTTATCCATCCGTCCATCTAACCGAGTATCTTCACTTGGCCAGGGAGAGTGATAGATGTCCTCAAGGAGCTTATGTTGAGGAAGATATAATAAACACATAGCAAAGAGGTGAGGCTTGAGCACAGAGCAGGCTTTTCTTTTTGTGGGACGCAGGAACAAGTGGTTTGCCTTTTGCCAAGTTAGATTTGAGCTTTCTCTTCATCATTCAAATGGCGATGTGGGACAGGCAGTTGGAGGTATGGGTCTGGAGCTGAGGGAGAGGTAGGGCTGCAGAGACACATTTGAATGTTGCAGTCACATTGCGGCAAAATTCAAAGCTGTGAACAAACAAGAATGGATGCACATCTGTAGAGTGACAGGGAAGAGAAAATGACCAGCAGGGGATGGGGTCTGTCGAGAAGGCCAGGGAAGGAGATCACGAGACAGTAAGGGTGGAGTTTAAGAAGAGAGGTCAAATCAAACAAGGACCAAAAGACATTCACTGGCTTTATCAAAAGACAGGGCAGTGGAGATGTTTGCCAGGATGTTTCGGTGGCATTGTGGGTTGAAGAGTGAGTGGGGAGAGAGGATATGGAGAAGTTATTGCACATCTTTTTCCGTGGCCTTTACTCTAAAGGGTGGCAGAGAGATGAGGTAGGAGCTAAGGGAGGAGCCCTAGTGTGAAGGAATTACTATAAAAATAGTACTGTGTATGTATGTATGTACATATGTATGTTTATTTTGAAAGACAGAGTACACGTATGTGCGTGCAAGTGGGGGAGGGGCAGAGAGAGAGAGAGAGAGAGAGAGAATCGCAGGCAGGCTCCCTGATGGCAGCCCAGAGCCCCATGTACGGGCTGGATCTCACAAACCCTGAGATCACGACCTGAGCCAAAATTAAGAGTCGGACGCTTAACCAACTGAGCCACCCAGGCGCCCCAACAGTACTATTTCTTTTTTTTTTTTTTTTAATGACAGAGAGTTGAACTTACTTAAGGGCAATGAAAATGAACGACGGGGTGGGGGGGGGGGGAACGAGAGTTTCAGGAGACTGAGAAGATAACCAATGGGGTGAAGGCTCTGAGGAAGCTACTGCTCTCAGGTGCTACATGGTAGGATAGCCTCCTAGACCTGGGGGAGCTCACCCGCCGGGATGGAGGGGAAGGAGCAAAGTATGGATATAGATGCCACTAAGTTTCCATGATGGGTCCTGTGTTTCACTGGGACTAGCAATCAAAGCCATTTCCTAACAGGAAAGGGGAAGGCGGTGGGGGGAGGGGGCATGGGGAGGGAGTAGAGAAGAGGGTCTATATAGTAGAGGGACCGTGGGTCAGTTCTGGATGGGGACCACAATCCAGGGGAGGTGCAATTTTCGTTCCGTGGAGTTTGACACGTGGTGAGGGTGGGAGAAAAGGAAAACCATAGATACGGATGAAGGCACGCCCAACATTCCTAGCTGGGTTAGGTCAAGGACTCTGGAGAGGAAAAGCCAAGGACACCCTTGCCAGCGTGCTCCTTCAGACTGATTTAATTCAGAAGTAGCTATTCTTCCAGAGTCTGGCAGTCTCTCACAGACGCTAAACACAGGGTTACCACATAACTCCGCAATTCTACCGCTAGGTGCGCACCCAGGGGAAATGAAAGCATACGCTCACGTAAAGCTTGTACGTGAGTGTTTGTAGCAGATTATTCGTAATAGCCGGAGAGTAGAAATGTCCATCGGCCGATGAATGGATAAAAAAAAAATGTGCTATATCCGTACAATGGACTATTAGTCAGCCACGAAGAAGAAGGTAGTTCTGATAGGTTCTACGGCACGAATGGCTCTCGGAAACGTTAAGGTGAGTGAAAGACGCCACGCACAAAAACCACGTATCCTATGATTCCATTCGCCTAACACGTCTAGAACAAGGACATATAGAGAGACAGAAGGTGGGTTAGTGGTTGCCTAGGGCTGGAAGGGATGGGCGTGGTGACGGAATGGCAACTAATAGGTGTGGAGTTTCTTTGGGGGGATGATGAAAATGCGCTAAAATTGAGTGTTGGTGGGGACTATACCACCCTGAATATTCTGAAAGTCTTCGAATTGTACACTTTGAATCCCAAATTGTGTGGTATGTGAATTGTATCTCAATAAAGCTGTTCGATACATTTTTAATACTCATTCAATGAGAACAGAAATTACTTTCTGTTTTAGTAACTAGCCTTTCTTATGCTTTGAAAGACTCCGAGCGACCTTGATGAAGCCAGTACGCCATGTTGACCGAGGTGAGGCTTTTGCCTCTGGGCAGCACTGGTTCTGGGCACTGGCAGAGAGAGGGGAGCAGGTGGGGGCAAAGTGGACCCAGACGTGTGGAGAAGAACGTCTCCAAGTCAAAGATCACATGTAGCCTGACATCAAGGAGACCCACACCTACCGGGGAGATCGGTCGCGGGACTGGCACCGTGAGCTCTGAACAAATCCTTGCTGCCTCCCTCTTAAGGCTCAAAAACCATCCTTCCTAGAATCTTTCCTGGATCCACACGAAACACTCTTGTTTGCATTCCTCTTGGTTTTAGAGGCAGGATTCCAATCTTTTTTTTTTTTTTTTATCTGCCTCAGAAAATTGGCAAACGCGAGACACGTTCTCAGTTGTAGGGGTGGGAACGAGGGAAGCTTTCAACAGAGGAACGAGGCTCCCCTGGAGGACCCCTGTCCCCACCCCCATCCTGGCTCCCCTAACCTTTCCCCCCAAAGCTCCTTAGATGTCCCCAAGCTCCTCGGAGGGGCTCCAGGACCCTGGGCCAGTGCGGCCCTCTGATTGATCAGTGCCTTTGCCCTACAGCTTGTCAAATACACTTGCAAACTGCTTTTGCACTTTGAGGAAGTCTAACTCAACCGGTCCGTCTTCAGGGCTGCTCTCCGCCGGTCCTGCCACCGGCGCTTTGTCAGCTACGTGCTCCTGGCAGTTCCCACTTTTGCTGCCCGGAAGCCCGTGCCGACTTTGTGTCTAAAATCCATCCCGCGTGAGCCGATTCCAAACTGTGTTTGGGTTGAGACTTCGGATTTCCAACGAGTGGCTTAACTCTTTCGAGATGATTAAACGTTCCTCTAATTTTCTGCAAGCTTCCTTGAGACCCTGAGAGGACTTATAGGCATAGTTTGAACTCTGTGTATAGTTTATGCTGGAAAAAGATTCACTTTTTTTTTTTTTTGCTGGTGTCAGGAGAGACTGGTTGGGATGCTGGGACGAATGCCCTTTACTGGGTTTGAGGCCTCTGACTGGAGAGGGGTCCAGGACCAGAGGCTGAGAAATCTGTTCTCCACATTCTTGCAAAGACTTGTCTGCGGACCAGAAGCATCAGTTCTGCCCTAGAATGTGTAGAAATGCACAATCCCAGGCCCCGACACGGACCTAACAGGACCGAAATGTGTATTTTAACCATTAAAATTTGAGAAGCAGACCATCTCCTAAAAAAGACTCTCTAGGGGGCGGGACCCGAACATTACTAGCAAGCTCCCAGGTGACTCTGTTGCACCAGGGCGAGGGACCACACCTTTTAGTGGCAGGGTTCTAGAAGAACGTACTTGTCTCTGAGCAGTAGCGGGGACCCTGAGTGGAGTTCTGGAGGCGTCTACACAACGCCCAGCACCGCTGGCCGGGCTGAGAAATGGCAACTCTGGGAGCTTCCCGAGGAAACACCTGGGAACCTGCATTCGTTCCAACTGGTGACATTCCAGCCCTTGAGGGACCGTACCCCGTCTGTGGCCTGCCAGAAATAACCGCAGGATCCCTTGGCAAGGGTTACTCTTCCTCTGGAGTAAGTCGGGGGAGCTTGGATTCATTGTAACGTGACCCCATTTTACCCTTCCCCAGTGGTAAGGCCTGACCTACTGGGTAGAGATTTTTATATATCTACTGATCGATCAACCAATCGATGGGTCTATCATTCACCTACCCACACTCCAATACACAGACACAGTCTATCACTTTCCTCGTTGGCAATGACGTTGGCCTGCTAATTTTTGTTGTCCAGAATAGCCTGGGATCGGCCGTAGGTCGTTAAACTTTCCCACGAGGGTGGAAGGCAGGACCCTACAGAAGGCATATGGGAAGGAGTGTTCGTTCGTTCGTGCTCCGAATGGAGCTGCACCTACAGAGGTCAAATCCCTGGTGCCATTCAGAAACACCCAGAACGGCCGCTCACGGGAGGCCACAAAGCCCAGCCCTTTGCTGCCAGTACCCTGGATGCTTTAAGATTTGTGATGTGGGGGCGCCTGGGTGGCTCAGGTGGTTGAGTCTCTGACTTCTGCTCAGGTCACGATCTCGAGGCTTGTGAGTTCGAGCCCCGCAAGAGGCTCACTGCTGTGAGCGCTGAGCCCGCTTGGGGTGTTCTGTCCCCCTCTCTCTGCCCTTCCCCCACTTGCACTCTCTCAAAAATTAAAATAAAAACATTTGAGGGTTTGTAATGTGATTTAGAAGCTATGTCGTGAAAGGAAGTGGAAATTCACCGAGAGTCCCGTCTGTCTATGGAAAGCACTGATCCTCGTCAGGGAGGGCCAACCGCCCACGAATGGCCTCAGATCGGGAGCTCCTGGGCTTGGCGTGGTGGCGGAGCGGCCCCGCCGGGAAGGCTGGCGGGAATGAGTGGCGCTGTGTCCCCAGCCCCGGAGTCGCAGACGCCTCGGCTCCCCGCCCCCGAGCAGATGCGAGCCCCGCGTGAGCCGCTTGGCATTCTGCGGTGCAGATGGTTTGACAGGCACAGCTGCCTGCACGACAGGAGTGGCGACGCCTCGGATCTCACCCACCCAGAAGCCGGGGAACAAAACGTCTCCATGCCCTTGCGGCGACTCTGCTTCTGCCAGCGTTCATTACTCCTCCTCTCACGCTGGAAACATCGCTGCTTGCTCAGGCGCTGCTGTCACCGGCCTCCTTCCCGCAGCCTTGGTTTTATCCGGGGGCCTGATGGCCTTGAGCAACACTGGGTCAGCCGGGATGGGGCCGGAGGGGCACCGGACACTCGGGGCAGTCGCCTCGGATAAGCAGGCGGGGAGCGAGAGCCGAGCGAGGTGTCGGACGCTGTCTGAGAGCATCTGGCAGGGCCGTTACCAATTCTAGAAGGGCTGGGCTCCGGAGAACCCATCAGTCAGGGCTGCCCAGGGGCGGGGCGGCTGGGTGGCAGCCAGTATGTGGCAGTTGGGTTAGGCAGAACAGCGCGACCCCCCGTGGGCCGGGCTCGGACCCGAGGCAGGCCCGGGGGCACCCGCCGGGGCCTGTGATCAGAGCCAGGCGTGGGGTCTGTGAGCGGGCTCTGCGGAAGGGGGGCCCTGGGCGGGGAGGGAGGCGACGCCGCTCCTTGGGGCCTCTCTGCGGATGGCGGGTCCGGAGGTGCCCTCAACTCCTCACTTCTGCTGCCCCCACTCTGGCACCAGACCCACCACTTCGCACCCTGCTGACTGCCCTGGGCATCCTTTTCCCAAGAGTCCTCCCCGCGAGAGGCGGGGCCGGGTAATCACTAAAGAACAAGGACTTGACATTCTCGCCCTGCGATGAAAGTGGGCAGGTGGTTTAATGGCACTGTGCCTCAGTTTGCTCATCTGTAAAATGGGCACCGCTGTCAGCACCAGCGGCGTCATCATCGTATCTACTTCGTAAGACTGAAGTGAGGATTAAATGAGTTGATACAGCAAAATCTTTAAAATAACGCCTGGCACATAGTAAGTGCCTTGTAAGTGTTTGCCCCTGCTGCCACTGCCATTCTTATGCTTCTGGGGGAAACACCGCCATCCTTGGAAACCTTCCTCTAGCCTCGAGACGCAGGCGCTCAGCAAATGCTGTGGTTTCTACTCTGTAAGTGCATTCTCTCCTCTATTGTCAACTGTCATCCGTCATTTTAGCCCTCGTCACCTCTTGCCTAGAAATAGCCCTCAGATCGGCCTCCTTTGATGGGCAATTAAGTCCACCTTTGAGCCCTTTCCCACTGTGTCTCCGAGAGAGCTATTTTTAGGAAGTGCAAATCAGATCATGTCATTTTTGTCTTATTTGCAGTAACCCCACATTGCCCGAGGAATGAGATGCACCCTTCCGCTGACCCCCAGTCATCTTCTGGCCCTCTACCTGTGTGCCAGTGACATCCCGATTCTCGCTCTGTGCCAGTCTGCCTCCTTCCATGTTTTCTCTTCTGCCTGGAGTTAATTAACCTTCCTTCTTTCCCTCCCTCCCTCCTACCCCTTCTCCCTCCCTCTTTTCCCCCTTCCTTCCTTCCCTCTCTCCTTCCTTCCTCCCTTCCTCCCTTCCTCCCTCCGTTCCTTCCTTCCTTCCTCCCTCCCTTTCTTTCTTTCTTTCTTTCTTTCTTTCTTTCTTTCTTTCTCTTTCTCTCTCTTTCTCTCTCTTTCTCTTCTCCACCCCTCCCCTCCCCTCTCCTCTCCTTTTCTCTTCTCTTCTCCTTCATCCTCTTCCTTTTCTTCCCCCCCCCCCGCCCTTCTCCTTCTTCTCTCTCCCTGCCAAGTAAACTCTTAGTCCGACTTGAAATCCCAGATTGAGGGAAGTCTTTCCCAGTTCCCCCAGTGCACATACTCAGTAGACCGTGGTCCTCGCAGGCAGGGATATAATCTTACTCACCGTGTGTCTCTCAGACGTGGTAGGACCCCCCACCCCCACCCCCATGGGCGGGACCACAATGGCGAGTTAGAAAGCCCTGTCCTGCCACCACAAAGGTGTGAGAGCGAGTTATGGCAAGTGAGGTAGAGTCAGTAATTATGAAAGCGAAGGAAACTCTTCAAGTAGCACTAAGCAGTGTCCAAAATGTCAGGTGCCTGGCAACACCCAGGGACAAGGCATTCCAGATGACGGTTCTGGGTACGGAAGAGTGACATCCCCCAGCTTCAGCCTGGCTGGGAGGATGCGCGTCCCGGGGAGGGTTACCCAGAGCAAGGGACTCCAGTCTCAGACCGGCCCCAGCTCACGCTGCCGTGGGCAGCCAGGGACAGAGATCCTGGACTTCTCTGAGGGGAGGGTGTCGGCCCTGATGCCAGGAGATGGCCGTAAGATGTGAAACAGGGGGAACCAGCAAGGGAGAGCAAGGTTGGCGGACCACAGGTGAAAGGCCTCACGCGGGGCGGAGTGAGCTGCTCCTCGGTGCCAGGAACTGCGGTCTGGTCACCAGCGCGGCCGAGCAAGCGTCTCAAACCCTAACGGGGGCTCGCGGACTTGCAATTTTGTGCCTGCGTCTGCAGGGGGATGGCGGGGAAGGCTGGTCGTTCGTTGCTCCACGTGGCGTCAGCTGGGATGATGTGGCCGGAGGCTGGGGACAGATTTCAAGATGGGCCTCCTCCCGTAGCTGGTGAGTCAGTGCTGGCGGTCCCCTGGGAGCTCAGTGGGGGCTGAGGCCCAGGGCTTTGGTCTCCTCCGGGGGAGGGGGGGGGGCGTCTCCACTGGCTGCTAAGACCCCCTCGCAGCATGGTGGCTGGGCTCGCAGAGAACCAGGGGGGCGGCGTGCTGGGAAATGTTCCCCAACTGGCTTCCCAGATGGAGAAGCCCTGATTTTTAACATTTGCTGATTTCCATGGTGTAAACAGTCCCGCCGTGGCCCATTTCAAGCCACTGAACACAGTTGGGATGAGATGGGCCCAACTGGCTTTGGTTGCCCGTACGAGCCGGCTCCCGGCCCCCATGAGTGGCAACTGCCCTGGCCTCGGTGGTGACAGAAGCGTCACCCCTGCTGTAGTCCACGGCAGGAAGTCCCAACTTCAAGAGGGAGGAACGTGGACCCCATCTCTTGATGGGGGGGGGGTATCTTCTCACACTGTGAGAAGAGCTGGTGGGGTGGGAGCTATTTCTGCTGCAATTTTAGAAAGCACAGTAGACCCCAAACTATGAAAGTGCAAAAGCTGAGAGGAGGCAGGTGGAGAATGTAAACCAGTGCAGGGCTCGGGGGTCAGGTGACGAGAGCAATTGACACAGGTGCCCTCAGTGGAGAAGGGGGGGGGCGGGGGACAGGGAGAGGTGAAGGTGAACTGGAGACCACCCACGTTGGGAAGGCGAAACACTCTGGGGCCGGAATCAGCCCCCAGGCCACTCGTTGGCGACCTTGGGTTTGAGGGCTTCCAACTCAGGAGGGATTAGAGGAAATAAATTCATCCTTTTATATGTATTTTTAAAGCACATTAACTTCAAAAAAAATTTTTTTTATGTTTATTTATTTTTTGAGAGAGAGCAAGCCGGGGAGGGGCAGAGAGAAGAGGAGAGAGAAATCCCCAGCAGGCTCTGTGCTGTCAGTGCAGAGCCCGACGCGGGGCTCAAACTCATGAACTGTGTGACCGCGACCTGAGCCCAAACCAAGATTCAGACACTTAAGTGACTGAGCCACCCAGGTGCCCCAAAGCACATTAACTCAGGTTAAAGCAATAACCGATTGTTTCTTGGCTATCCTTTAGAAAGTCACCTGAGATGTTAGACCCAAGTATGTTTGCATTCAAGATTTTTTTTTTTTAATTTGAGAGAGAGAGAGAGAGAGAGAGAGAGAGGGAGGGAGAGGGAATCTTAAGGAGGCTCCACGCTCAGCACAGAGCCCAGTGTCAGGCTCGATCCCACGACCCTGGGATCATGACCTGAGCCACAACCAAGAGTCGGATGCCCAATCGACTGAGCCACTTAGGCACCTCTTTTTTTTTATTCGTTCGCATTCAAGAGGCCAGAAAGTAGTGGCCTTCTGGAGAGGTTCTCCAATGGGGCCTCTAACTTCCTGAGTCGGTTTCATTTTTCAAAGTCACAATCAATGCCTTGCACACACGCATGAGACGCTCACCCACATATGTGTGTAACCGGCACATGTCAATTCCATGACATTGGCTGACTGAAGTAGATCTCAGCCGAGGGTCACGCAGAGCCGGTGACCACGAGGGGTCAGGATGTTGCTGTGGTCGGGGTTCAGGGTGAGGTCCCGTGACACCACTGTGCTCTTGGCGGTGTGTCAGAAGGTGCTTCCTATGAAGAGCAACCAGGCTTCATTATCTGAAGGCTGATTAGCCAGCCTGCACATTGTCTAGACCCTGGGTTTTCCTTCTTCCTGCTGACGATGCCTTTCGGCAACATTTGCCCCTGCCAGCGAGAAAGGAGGGGCTGGGAAGAGTGGACATATTCACAGTGGGAAATTTTCATACTGGCTGGAAGCAACTACTAAAATTAAATGTGTGGATTATTTGTGGGTTTCATTATTCAGACTATTCCTGTTCCCCACTGACACAGATAATTGGAAATTGACTATACTAGCTCTTTGAAAAGATTATGGAAACGCAGTGAATGATTTATGTAGCAGAGTGAATCGGAACACGAGTCTTCTGATTTTGTGTGTGTGTGTGTGTGTGTGCGCTAATAAAGGTTTTCGGTATACAGCTTCCGATTGATCCGTTAATATCTACCGGGAACTTCCAATGTACGATATTAAGTTTGGGAATTTGAAGTGGGCCGTGGTCTTTGATTTCCAAAAACCCATCATCTACCCGTGAAAATGTGTATAGCGATATAATGAATCGGTGGCCACTTGATACGATGGTTGAAGCCGCTGATGGCCACATCGCGCCTGATTCTCCCGCGATTTGCCTCCCTTTACGCTTCTCCATAGTCTGGAGGGATGGGGATTATTACCTCTACTTTATTGATCTAGAAACGAGGCTCAGAAGGTTAGGCGATTTGGCTATGATGCCTCACTCAATAGAGGCGGGATTCAATGTCAGTGCCTTTTTGACGATACGCCAGCTGTCTAACTTGGCATCCGTGAATCTTCAGATTGCATCCACATTTATTGAAAACCGGGTGCTATCCCAACTGTGCCGTTTTCTTTTAGCTTCATTCCTTTGGCCTGGGAAGGCTCGGCGCTGGGGCGTGTTGAGATCACAACAGCATGGGGAGGAAGAGAAAGGATAGGCCGGGGCTTCCCTAGGTGGGGCTGGGAAAAGCGAACTAGTTGGAAAGGCATAAAAAACTGACCAAGGGCCTGTAGGATCTATAGCACTGGGGGAAACAGTGGGGTGAGGGTAATGGGGGTGTCGGAAAGAGTACAGAGAGGTGGGTAGAGCAACAGAAGCAAAATTGAAGTAGGATTGGCATACCGTGTTGTGTTAGTTTCAGGTGTATGACATATCGATTTGACAATTCTATACATCACTCGCTGCTCACCACGATGTGTGTGGTCCCCATATGTCACCCTACAACGTTATTGCAATATTGCTGATTGTATTCTCTATGCCTGCACTTTTCATCTCCGTGACTTATTTATTTTGTGACTGGAATTTTGCGCCTCGTAATCCCTTTTATCTCTTGGGCCCACCACCCCCACCCACCTCCCCTCTGGCAACCACCGGTTTGTGTTCTGCATTTAAGAGCGTTGTTTTGTTTGTTCATTTTTCTTTTATATTCCATGTGCAAGTGAAATCATATGGTATTTGCCTTTTTTTTTTTTTTTTTTTTTGCATTTGTGTCTGGTTGGTTTTTTTTTCCAGGGTTTTTGAAATGTGTATTTATTGGCCCTAATTTGATTTATTATATTGATGTGTCTGTAAAAGAGCATTGTCACTGTTTTCAAAAATACAATTAGGGACACCGGGGTGGTGCGGTCGGTTAAGTGCCCGACTCTCGATCTCGGCTCAGGTCATGGTTTCACACAGTTCGTGAGTTCGAGCCCCGCATCGGGCTCTTGGGAGTCTGTCTCTCCTCTCTCTGTTCCTCCCCCGTTTGTGTTGTCTCTCTCTCTCTCTCAAAAGAAATAAATACAACTTAAAAAAAGAATAAAATGAGACTAGGAGACCAGAGTGGCCGGAAACGAGGGTTCTGGAAGGCGGGTAGTAGGCAGCAGGGTTGGATAAATGGGGAGACCTAGGAGCCAGGTCAAGAAACAAAACCTTTTTCCGGGGTGAGATGTTGTTTTCAGGAGAAGACAGGAATGCTGACTGATTTGTTTATAGTGACGTGTTCTGTGGAAAAATCAATTAAATTGCTTCTTTACTTTTTCTTTAAAAAAAAAATTTTTTTTTTACCTTTATTCATTTTTGAGAGACAGAGAGAGACAAGCGGGGGAGGGGCAGAGAGAAAGAGGAAAACACAGAATCCGAAGCAGGCTCCAGGCTCCCGGCTACCGGCACAGAGCCCGACGCGGGGCTCGAACTCATAAACCGTGAGATCGTGACCCGAGCCGAAGTCGGATGCCCAACCGACTGAGCCACCCAGGCACCCCTACTTTACTTTTTCAGTCCGTGTATGTCACAAACCCCCGAAAGGTCCAAAAGACGTATAGTCCAAATTAAGTCCCCACCCGGCTCTTGCCCCCCACTATCCATCCAATTCTCCCTACACAACCACTCCTGGCCACTTCTGTCAGGAGTTTTTGTTTTGCGTGATTTGTTAAGATCAGAAGGGTCTCGTGGTTCAGAAAGAGCCACTTCTACATGCATTGTTTCAAGTTGTGTTCAACGTTTCCATTGGAACCCTCACCTAGAACCCAAAGCCATTTCTTTGTCAGATGAACACTGCTTACATGACTTGTGAACACCACTCGTGTGGCATTCAACACACGAGGACACGAGGGTCTTTCAGGGCTTTGGGTTCTAAGGCGTAGCACGTAGGCAAAACCACTCAAACACAAAGGTCTTTACTGTATTGTAAGGAGAGATCCCAGAATCCGAGAAAAAAACTCAAATAGAACCAGCCGTTTGGGAACTCTGGCTGGGACCCAGAAAGGCAACTGGGGTTTTGTCCTCTTCCCACCTCTGTCTGTCTTTGTGGCCACGTGCTGCCGGTTTGCACAACGCGACTCCTTCTGCAGACTGACTTTTTCTGGAAAGAACGATGTCGGCTCCGGTCCCTAAAATCAATATGACCTTTCTGCCCCAGTGCTTATCACCCGTGTCGGCAAAAGCTTCCGTGTCTTTTGGTGAGAAATCCGGTGAGCGTCAGATTGGACCAGTTCATCTGCCTGAGCCGGGTGACACAGCCGTGGGCCGCCCCGGCCGTCTTTGGGTCACGTGTCCATCCCTGTTCCCCGGAGCTGTGACTTGAGAAGGTGAGAGGCGAGGACTGACGGCTGCCGTGGGGTGGGCTTGAGGACAGAGAGCCTGACGGCACTTGGCTTGGCGTTCAGCGCCTAGCGTGGTGCTCGGTAAATATTTGTTGGTTTTTTTATTGATTTCGGCCTCCTTGTTGGAAGGGGCTATCCTTCAGAAAGGACTAGAAGTCTGCGTCTTAGATATTTATTCAACTGCCATTAACGAGTGTGGTCAAGCAGAGAAGACTCAAAAATTAGTTACTGCCGGGAGGTAATGAATTGGAGCTGTGTGCTCCTCTTACGAGCAGGATCAATAGATTATTTTCATTAGAAAAACAAGACCCAAAAAAAATCCCACAGAAGCAGATGCAGCTATAGCCTAGGATATGTCCTCTAGATAGAATTTAACTATATGTCGACACAGGCCCCTGAAAGTGTGACAGAGTAATAAACTCTTAATTGGAATATCTTGGAGGGTGGCCAGCCCTAGTGAGCGAAAATGGTAGAATTATGACAAGCGCTTAGCCAACTGCAAGGCCTACTTTAATGACTAGATAAGAATCATTGATAAGCATAATGTTTACACACAAACAATGCTGATAAAGTGGTTGCCAAATACCCAGAGTTAATTTTCTTAAGTAGATTAGACATCCCCCCTTCCAATTTTGTTGAATTGATAATTTGATTTGCAAACATATTTCTAAAATCACTACAAATCCCAAACGAGCTGATTCTGAATGTATGTTTTGCTGGCTTAAAAAAAAAAAAAAAAGAATTTACTATCAACTTGTGTATTTATAATTGCCCCAAATGGCATTAAACTCTAATTGTTTTCTTGGGGGAAAATGTACAAGGGATGCCTGTAAGCTGTGCACAGAGCACTTCGGTTCTGCTCAGGTGAGTGGATGCCCACCATTTACGTTGGGTACGTATTCGGAAGTATTGTCTGTTGGGAAACACAAAGGAATAGGATTCTGGAAGTCAAAGTTCTGCACCGTAGAAAAGGTAGCCAGAAAAATCTCTCATCTCACACACTTCCACGCCATGTGACTTTTTCCTACTCCATCAAGAAGAGCGGGGGCGCCCGGGGTGGCTCGGTCGTTTAAGCGTCTGACCTCAGCTCAGGTCCCGATCTCACGGTTTATGAGTTCGAGCCTCACGTCGGGCTCTGTGCTGACAGCTCGGAGCCTGCTTCAGATTCTGTGTCTCCCTCTCTCTCTGCTCTTCCCCCAGCTTGTGCTCTGTCTCTTTCTGTCTCTAATAAATACATAAATGTTAAAAAAAAGAAAAAAGAAAAAAGAAATGTAGTGTCGTCCTACCCCACTTAAAAAAAAAATTATTTATTTGAGAGAGAGAGAGAGAGAGAGAGAGAACTGGGGAGGGACAGAGAGAGAGAGAGGCTCCGTGCTATCAGCACAGAGCCCGATGCGGGGCTCAAACCCACGAAGCGTGGAATCCATGACCTTAACCGACTGAGCCAGCCAGGTGCCCGCCCGCCTCCTTTAACAAGAGGAGGACAACGGGGGTGTCTGTCTGCTGCTTCCGGCATGGCTCTTCGCTGGCCCAGCTGCTTCCGCTTCCTGCCTGCGGGAGCCAGCCGCCGTCCAAGTATGTCTCCCATGAGGCCACCGTGCTGTGAAAAGTCCGAGCCCTGCGGAGAAGTCCCGGAGGACGTGGCACCCTCGGGGTGAAGAGGGCCACGGAACATCAAGGCACCCGCACGCACGAGTGAAGGAGCCATCGCGGGAGTGGATTCTCCAGTCCCTGCCTCCCCAGCTGGTGCCACACGGAGCAGAGGTGCACCGTCGGCCAAGACTCCCTGACCCACGAATCTGTGAGCAACGTAAATGGTTGTTTGGGGCGCCGGGGGAGTCAGTCTCTTGTTCCTTCGCTGCCTCATTGGTTCGTCGGAAGGACGACAAGGGCACCTTTTTCTCTGTCTCGTAGGGTTAGTATCAGAGTTGTGGGCTCCTATTGAGATCATGCCTAGGAAAGTCCTTTCACAGGTTAAGACTGCTTAGAAATGTAAGCCAGCTGGTAGGCTGGAAAATGTGACGGGCCCCAGAGTGCCCTCTGCTTGAGAGGTGTGCTGATTGTTTCCATAGTCACAGCTTCAGAAGACCCCCACGCCCCCATCATTCATCTCAGGTCCTTGAGGCTCCCTTGCTTGCTTAGTCTCTGACCTGGTTTCCTACCATATGTCAGAGGCCCTCAGGGAAGGGTAGATGAGATCCTGATTCTACAATTCCGCTTCATGAGTCCCGCGCTGTCGGTTCATTGACAACTCTAAGACACAAGCGCCGAACTCACAGTTTTCAATTTCCTTGAGGGCTCAGTTTGGATAAATGTCCACACACGCAAACTTGTTGGAGGTGGGGGTAAGAGGTTACCTGGTTGGCAAGACTCCTAATTGGACAGCAGAACAGTTAATTATGCACGCATCTCCTTGTAAAGGAACCCGAATCAAATCGCTTCTCTTCCATGACCTCCGGATTCATCTGCAGGTGCCAAACTATCCCTCTGGCGGACATGTGGGAGGGAGAAGGAGTGCTTGACCTAATGACTGACAACCGGGGTTGTCAGTGAGGCCGGCGGCATTGGCAAGAGCTACAGCAAAGGATCTACTCAAAATGCAAGAGGGGAAATCGAAGGGCAAGCGCCAGTGAGAACAAGGATGACAACCAGGGGCAGAGGACTCAAAATGGGCTGGGAACAAAACTGAGATGGAGTGAATGTCCAGATGAGAGAGGGCTCACGAGACATGGGGGCGGCAAACACACTTGGAGCAGCCCCGGTCTGTCTCTTGGTTGATCTCCTCTTGACGATCTACCTCGCAGTTGGGTGAGCAGCTGTCCCGATTTTGCCTGGGGCCGTCTCCAGGTTTCGCCCTGAAAGACTCATCTCCTGGGAGACCCCCCAGGATTGGGCCCACTGAGACCACTGGTCACCCTACGTACCCGAGTTTTTTCCTTGACTTAAAAGGTCACGGGGAGACAGACACCTTGGGTGGGGACCCAGCACAGTGTATACCCATCGTGGGGGGTGGGCAGAATGAGGAGCTGAATCAGCTTGTGCTCTGCTCTGTGACATTGCCTGTGGGGGCACAGAGGGTCCCAGCTAATCGAACCAGGCAGGGGTGGTTCAGCCACTTCCACATATCCCCAGATGGGGATATGCCTCCCTAAGTAATCTGCCAGTGCCTTCCGCAAGAGCGGTCTGTGAATGGACCCTTCAGACCTCTTACTGGGGTCTAATTCTTGAGAATCTGCACCCTCAATAGTACGGAGCACCGGTTCCCTGCTGATGGCAATCCCGTGTTTCTTCTACAGACTAAATATTTCCCGACCTTCTATTAGGTCAGGTTCTCAAATGTGACCATGCATCAGAATTGCGTGGAGGGCTTGTTGAAACCCAGGTTCGTGGGCCCCATCCCCAGAGTTTCTGAATGCTATTATAATATATATCCCAAGTCATAACAGAGGCTGTCCATGCTGTTGGGAATCAATGCCTCATAGAACTTTCTCCTTGCTCTAATGATTACCGCAACATAGAGATGATGGCTTTTAGCATCTTGGTATTATATTACCTGGACTTCAGAATGCTCAAGTGGAAAGTACAATCTCACTGGCTTTTCAGAGTCAGCTGTCCTAGAGCATGGGCGGAGCCTTAATGATTAGAGTTCATTATTCTTTCCCTAAAGTTGAATTCTTGCCTTTTTTCTAAGATAGGTTTTTGTTAAATGAGATTGTACAAGAAACAGCACAGCCTTGTAAACTGCACAGCCTCGTATCAAGTGCAGGGTATTATTATGTCATTAGTAATTGCATATAAATACATTCTGGAAATCGCTGACCTCTAAAAACACTGCAAGATGTGTTCTTACCCATGGCAAAGAGTCCTGCTCTCCGAAGAGAGCTGCGAGTCAGAGGTTCAAGGGAAATGCTGCGTAAGTACACGATTTTAAGCCAGCATCATGAGCTTGTAGCAAGAGAAATGATGGGCGACGGGAAAAATACACAAATGCGCTAAGAAAAAAAGGGATCTTAAACCATCCTCATTTAATTCTTTTGATGGGATCCCTGAATGTGTTGGATCGTGAAGGTATGGAAGACACACGGATTCTACCAAGGCATTGGATATCCCCGTGAGCTTTAAATTCAGGTTGGGTGGCATTCCAATCAGCTGGCTTAAAAATAAATTGAACTTCTGGACCCCAAATATGTTGCTTAACAAATTAACCTCAGGCCAGAGAGGGGGTTCAGGAGAATGAGCTGCTGGGTTCCACTTAGGATCACGTCCCATTCCATGGTTTGGAATCAGTGACTCGGGTGTTCTAGAAAGGGTAGCGGCAGTCAGTATAGTAGGTGACAATGGGGAGAGTCAGGTCCATCTCATGAGGCCAGAGTGCTGGGCTAAACATAAGTCTGTGGAATTTAATTGGGATAGTGGAGTTGTGCATTTGCATTGTATTTGCCAGGGCTCTCCAGAGGGATGGACCAAGAGGAGAGATTATAAGACTAGACTAGACTAGAATAGAATAGAATGGAAACTTATTATAGTAATTGGCTCATGCAATTATGGAGGCCAAGAAGTCCTACAATCTGCCATCTGTGAGCTGGAAAACCAGGACAGCTGGTGGTATAATCTCGTCTGAGTCCAAAGGCCCCACATCCAAGAGCACCAGCGTCCAAGGGCAGGAGACGATGCATGGCCCAGCCCAAGCAAAGAGAACAAACTCACCCTTCCTCTGCCTTTTCGCGCTTGTTGGGAGAACTGGTTTAGCCGGTGTGGAAATTGAGAAAAAGGTTTTAGGTGACTACGATCTTGGTATGCGTCAATGTCACGAGAAGTCCGCCGAAGAGAGAAGGAAAGGAAAACAGCACAACAAAGCAGCTTTAGCTTGGATTCTTAGAGGAAGACTGTCTGGAATGAGCGAGGCGATGGGTTTACTCTGCCCGCCCTGCGTGAGGCAGAGCCGTCCTGGAAAACTGCACTCAGTTCTGGGCCCGGCCTAACCTTCTAGGGCACAAGTTGTGCCTCACTCCCAGTTGTCTGGATGTTCTAGAATTCCGGCTCCCGGCCCAGGCTTCCCTATTGAGAGGGAAGCAAACAGTAAGCGACTCTTCAGATCAGAGAACAAACTGAGGGGTGGTGGAGGGAGGTGGGTGGGGGATGGGCTGGATGGGCGAGGAGGGCACTTGTGATGAGCACTGCGTGTTGTAGGCAAGTGATGAGTCACTAAATTCTGCGTCTGAAATCAATATGATACTATATGTTAAGTAACAAGAATGTAAATAAAAATTGGGGGGAAAAAGCACTTATTCACTCAGTACTTATTCTCTGCAAAGCATGGGAATGTATCCAGAGGTAAATTCACTTTGATGAAACTTAAGCTTTTTTTTTTTTGAGAGAGAGAGAGGATGCAAGTGAGCAAGGGCATACAGAGAGGGAGAGAGAGAGAGAATCCCAAGAGGGGCAGGGGGGGTTGGAGAGAGAGAGAGAGAGAGAGAGAAAGAGAAGCGGAGCTCACCCAAAGCGGGGCTTGAGCTCACCCAGTGTGGGACTCGAACTCATGAACCGTGAGATCATGACCTGAGCCAGAGTCAGATGCTTAGCTGACTGAGCCACCCGGGTGCCCTATGAAGCTTAAACTTTAAGCTCCTTTCCTGCCTGGGTCCCTCCTAAGGCAATGGACAAACCCTGGTAACGTGTTTGTATGCTTGTATGTTTTGCTAAATTCGTGAACCTAAGATATGGTAACTGTAATCGGTTAAGACTGTTACCTCTCTCTCTTCTGGCCTCCCTTCCATGTTTCCTCACGTGTGTGTTGGGTGTTCTTGAAGGGGGCTGTGGCATCGGGAAGAGGAAGTTGAGTGGCCTTTTTGGAACGGAGTTCAGTGGCACGGACATGTGTTGTTGGCTGACATTCCTAAGCATATTTCGGTTCTCGCTAGCCTTCCTCGTGTGGGTATGGCTTCCAGGAATACTTAACCTCCATGGTACTGACTTACCTGGTGTCATGACCAAATAGGGCAAGGGCAGGGTCATAGAGTGATAGGAGTGGACCCCACAGAGCCCAGAACCAGAAGCAAGTAGGTGATGTAGGAGGAACAAGGTTTGAAAGGTACAGAGCCATAATCTCCTCTGGGGAAAGTTCTCCTGAGTATCAGACAAGTGAAGCTGAAAATCGAGGACCGAATCCCATCTCTGCTTAGACGAAACAGAATTTCCTTCCCGTTAGGCAACCTAAAACATACCACGGCAATGCGGACGTCTATGACACATTGTGAATGAAGGTCACCAAGTACTTAAGATTTGCTCCTCAATGAGAATGCTTGAAATGCCCCCAGCCCTTATAGTTTTCTTTACCGGAAGCAACTTGATAAATATTACATCGCTGTTAAAAAGTTGTAATGTGCCAAGAAGCATCTCAAAACTCTTAATAATCCCGAACAAGCTTTGTCTAACCATGCTTACTTTCAAAAAAGGTATTACAGGGGCGCCCGGGCGGCTCCGTCGGCTGAGCGTCCGACTTCGGCTCAGATCATGACCTCGCAGTCTGTGGGTTCGAGCCCCGCATCGGGCTCTGTGCTGATGGCTCGGAGCCTGGAGCCTGCTTCCGATTCTGTGTCTCCCTCTCTCGCTGCCCCTCCCCCGCTCATGTTCTGTCTCTCTCTGTCTCTCTCTCTGTCTCTCTCTCTCTGTCAAAAATAAATAAACATTAAAAAAAATTTAAAAAGAAAGGTGTTACAAAATTTTCGTTGTATGAAAAAGCAAATAAACATGACGTGGCCCCCAAAATTAGAGGTTGAAAGTATTTCAGAGGGGTATTGGGCAGTTGAGGAATAAAAATATACACTAATTTTCTGGTTTTATTCGTCGGTCTTTAAAATTGGCATTTCGCCCTGAGTTCCTCCTTCATTCTGGAGACACATTCACCGCGTACCTAATCTGGTATTTATGATTTTATAGTGTTTTTCTTAAAGAAGGCCTTCTGAATTGGAGAAACTGTAGGATCCACCCTGGCTGGGTTTCAGAGAGGTTCACACATGAAACGTGGCCAGATTCTGGCCAAAGAGTTTATCATATCAAAAAGGAGAGGAGACAAGCTTGTACAGGAGGAACACTCCAGAGAATGTGACAAGGGCCTCAAGAGAGATGCCACCCAATTGCTCTGAGGGTTCCGGGGTCTCTGGGGACACCTTTACCAACACCGCAGCTCGGAAGCCTGTCTTTATCCTGGGATTCACGACTGTCTTCCTAAAAGACAGATTCCCTTTTTGAAAAACCCAAACAAACCCATCGTCCCCTCTAGAAATCACATGCTGGGAATAGAACACTGGTGTCTCTCTTATACGGCATTCTTGGCCCCTAAGTGACTTACAGCGTGATCCCTCAGACATGTCATTGCGGGTCAGCTAATTCCAGACTAGGGTCCTGGGCTTTCTCACTCACTAGCGTCCTGAGCTTGGTGAAGTCATTTGACCTTTCCTCACCTCTACAGTCGGGATCAAAATGCCAACTTCAAGGGCTATGAAAAGTCACTAAATAAGTTAATGCGTGTAAAACATTGATCAAGTTTAAATCTCCAAACACACGTTAAATATCACTAGGACCCATCCTTCAAAGCCCAACTCAAATGCTGCCACCTTTATAAAGTGTCCCCCTATGGGGCATTCCCTACTTTGCACATTACACCTGCTCCTTTGTTTTCCCTGGGTCACCTCCCTGTCACTTTCCCAAGCACCGTCTACCATTGTGAAGTCATTCGCTTATTCATTCATTCATTTATCTCCTAAATATTTATTGAGCTCCTCTCTGTACTGGACACAAGCTTTCGCCCTCACTGCATATGAACTGAGCAGAGGCTGTCTTATTTCATATGTGTTCCCCAGAGCACTTGGCTCATTACTGTGCACTCACTACAGGCTCAGGAATTGTTGTTTTCCTGGGGTGACATTTGAGCTGTGCGTGGAAGGTTGGGGAGGGTTAGATTGCGGGGGGCGGGGCCGGGGGGATGTTCCTGGGAAACAGAACACGAACCCGGCTTCTTCCACGGCAGTGGTTCCAAAGTAGTGACTAGATGTTATGATCGTTTGGGGTAGCTTTATTTATGTTTGAGAGAGAGAGAGAGACAGACAGAGAGCAAGTAGGAGGGGCAGAGAGAGAGGGAGACATAGAATCTGAAGCAGGCTCCAGGCTCTGAGCTGTCAGCACAGAGCCCGACGCGGGGCTCGAACTCACAAACCACGAGATCATGACCTGAGCCGACGTCGGATGCTTAACGGACTGAGCCACCCAGGTGCCCTGTCATCTGAGGGAGCTTTAAGAGGAAAGGGGGTGCCTGATCCCTGCCACTTTCCCCCAACCCCCAACGTGATTCCAATGTTTCCCATGTTTCCAATGTTTCTCTCCCTCTTTCTCTCTTTCTTTCTTTCATTCTTTCTTTCTTCTTTCTAGTTTATTGTTCCATTACTCCACTGGAGTTTGTAGCAGGTGGGTCTGGGAGATGTGACCGTGCCAGGACTACACGTTTCTTACCTTTCTAGAACCTTCACCCCCGCCTCCCCCCCCACCCCCGACAAGGAATGAAAATCAAAAAGACTCCGACCCACCCCCAGGAGAACTAAAGAAGACTTCAGCGTCCTGTCCCTCCCGTCCACGTCCTGATTTCCTCTCCCCTTCCCTATGTCTCTAATCGAATTTTTACACCTCATTTATGTGTTTTTAGTCAGCTCATCCTTGTGTTTTCTTTCTCCCCTCCCGGTGCACAGCTTCCCCTCCAGGCCTACCACCTGTGATTATGCTCCGTGCAGACGTGCCGAGGAGCATTTAATAACAGGGGTGCTCCCCTGACAGCGGTTTTGATAAAGGTGGCGGGGAAGGCTCTTTTCAGAGGCACAGTCGGCAGAGAAAGGCTCGCCTGGTGTCACAATCCGAGATGCTCCAGCCTCCCCCTGTAATTATACCTTCTCAGCCTCACCTATCCACCTCCCTTTCAGGCGAAAACTATAGTGGGTGACACTCACCTCTGCGCTGGGGGGAGGCACCAAGCCCTTAAGCAGAGCGAGCAGGGGTTTCGGTTGGGAAATTGGTGTTTCTTTCTTTATCTGCCCTGCGGGTGCCGTCAATACGGGAGGAAGGGTTCTGACTGCGGTTGGAAAGATGGTGCATTCAGGCTGTAAAAATAACAACCTTTTACCTTTACAGGGGGCTCCTTCCCCAAAGAAATTATGCCTCCATTACGGGCCATTTTAGACCATTAGTGATAGGTTTGCATTTCCCCAAGAATGTTTACCTTTCCCTGCAGGGAACCGAGGCCAGTCCCGGGCTGTTCACCAGTTAGTAACTGTGATCAAAGCCAGGACTTTAGCTCAAGGAACAAACAGTTAGGTTTTGGAGTTGAATTTCAACTCCCAAATTGGCTCTGCAGGTGCCTTTGTTTTTCCTTTCCACTCCCTAAGTGCCCTTGTCTGTCTGGAGCTGGCCTCCCCGGGTGCTAGAGAATTCTAAGCAAGGGAAAGGGAGCAGAGCCTCCCGGGAGCGGGCCGTCTCTCTCCATAAACTCAAGGGTTGCTGTCGAGATTCCCGCCAAGAATGTTCTGTCAGCTGGATGTTAGTTTACTTCCCCGTGCCTCGGATATAACTTTGGGATCTACCGATGAGGGTTATGCGAAGATGAGGTGAGATAATGCAGATACGCTCAGCAGGTGCATGGCAGAGGGTTCCTGCTCATTAAATGGGAGCTGTTTTTACTTGGCGTTCTTTCCTCTTAATATACAAGTGGTGACCAAAGTGCAACCTGGATGACCTTTCTCCGCCATATCCCCCCCCCCCCCCGAGAAAAGAACCAATAAGGGAGTCCAGAGAAGCCTTCTGAAATCTCCTTCACCATCGGAATTAATCGTTGAAGGGCCCCCTTCATGCTCTCCATCTATGATCCCACCTATCGCAGAAATCTCCCCGAGTCATTTCTAGTGGGAGAAGCTTCCACCTTCTTGACGTTTCTAGTGCCAGAGATTCACTACTTCTCAAGGAGGCCTATACCGTCTCTAGAGGTTAAAAGTTCTTGTTCGTATTAGACTCAGAACTATCCCCCTGTAACCTTGACCTGGATTGCGGTGGATGGGATTCTAATCACGTCAGACATTAGGATGGAGATGTGAATTCTCTTGCCTCTGAGCTTCTTGGAGTCTAGTCTTTTCCTCGTTTGTAAAGCAGGGGTAGTCGCTACTCCCCCTGATTACCTTCCGCCACTCCTGTGAGGATTGGTTGGGACCACACTGGTTTCAAAAGCGCTAGGCAATTTCAGGGGTATTCATTAGCCTTTTGGGCAACACACAGTACGTTTACTTTGTTTTCCTCACGACCAACTCTTGACATGACTTAGGGAAGTTTCCAAACACAAAAATAGAACAATATGCTCGTCTGCTCACCATGGACTCTTCGCCCAGCTACAAAAATTACCAATATTTTGTGCTCTCTTGAGCTGTTCCCGCCTGCCTTCCTCCTGGGCATTTTCTACGTTGCCAAGTGTCCCCATTGAAATGAAATGACAACAGATTGTTAGCTGTAAGGGCAGAGAGTGTGTCTGCCTTGTGTGTCTTGTTTCCTATTATATCTCTAGTGCCTGGTACTGCCTTGGTCATGGTAGGCTCTTAACAATTGTTAACTGATTGAACGAAAAGAAGCATTTGTGTGCTGTAACACACATATATGTGTGACTCACATGTATGAGACTTGTCTTGGGCGGCCACGAGATGAGTAGGTCTCCACCTGCCTGCCCCATCTTAAAAGTTCATGGAGTAGCCTATATGGAGTTGAGTACTGAACTGTGTCCCTTAAAGTACCCAGTCCAGAAGGTTCTCAACAACACCTTACCTCTCAAGGCTGGATCCTTGGAACCGCACCCCACGGTGGGAATGGCGGGCAGAATATATATTCCGAGGACAGGGGAGGGGGTGAGTAGCCTCCAATTGCCCAGGGCCAGCTTGCGGGCCAACCAGTGGTCACGGCCCCCCCTCCCCCCCCCCATGACCTCCTCCGGCAGACTACCATCGCTCCGGAACTGTACAAACTCAGACCGTATCCATTAGGATAACGCAGCAGTGAGGAAGCTCCCGGTGACGCCCACACTGCTGGGATCCAGGCGCAGAAGAGTAATGAGTCTCAAGAAACAGCTTATCGACCACTGAGGAGTGAAGTGAACGCGTGGGTTCCCCTCTCGGCTTTCTCCCTCGCCGCGTTATTACTGGGCTGTATTTGTTCCCTGTGTCTCAGCTGCTTCCAGAATCAATAGCCAGCAATGATTTCCTCCAACCAGTGCAAATTATACACAGGCGTGCCGGGGGCCGTGGGGCGACGGGGCAGGCAGTTCCCAGGCAATCTGTCCCCGGGGCACTTTCATGACTCCAACCCTCTTGGATAATCTGACCCCCGAGCCTGAGAAATGGTAGCATGTGTGCTCGTTGACAGCAAGAGCTTCTTCTCTCTAGACCTACAGATTTCTGGAGCGACCACGGAAGGACAAAGCACACCCGGAAGCATGAGTGTTGCCTTGTGGAAGAAGGGAAGCCAGTGTTAATAGCACGAACATCGGTGTCAGCCAGACCTCGGTTCAAGTCCAGCCCTGTCTCTCCTTGACTGTATGAACTTGGTGAGTTACTTAACCACCGAAACCACGTTTTCTTCATTGGAGATGAGAAAGACCTCACTGGCTCGTCATGGGGATTAAGTGAGATAAAATATTTTCCTGTACTATTCCTAACGCGATTCCTGGCAACTGCTCAACAAAGGATAGTCGTTCCCGTTGTCGTCTGGTGTACTTTCTTCCCTGTATCATTTTTAATTGTCAGGATTCTCGTGGATAAGGTTCTAGGGGAGCAAGATGTGGAAAGTGGACTTTGTACAAATAAAGAGAGGAAGATTAATGAGTTGAGGGTGGCTTATTCCTTCTGCCTGTCCGTGTTTCTTTCTGCTGCAGGAATGAGCTTGTCTCTTCAATCGTTGCTCCAAAGGGGAGCAGAACAACCCCCAGAGGTCCCCCCAGTCAAGGCTCTGACACTGGCCCCTCTTGACTTGGTTCTGGGGCCCAGCACCCATTGGGAACACTGGTCTTGGCATCTGCCCAGGCAGAGGACCACAGCCTGACCGTTGGATGTATAGATCTGAATCTCAGGAGAAAGGGATTGAGCTGGGGACCTGCATTTGGGAATCTATAGGTGAAAGGCCTAACTCATGACGGTGTGGGTGCACAGGGAGTGTGTATGGTAGAAACAGGACCTGAGTGAAGTTCTGGGAGCACCAACATTTAAGGGACACAAAGATCCACTGATCCTTAAGGCAAAATGGTCAGGGAGGGAGAAAGAACTGGAGAGAGAGATGTCAAGGTCACGGAGAACTTGAACCTAATCCCAGAACCTGTGGGTATGGTACCTTACATAGCAAGAGGGACTTTGCAGAGGCGATTAAGTTAAGGAACTGTAGATGAGTTGGCTTGGGGTGGGGCCAGTATAATCACAGGGGTCCTCATAAGGAAAGAGGCGTCTGGGGAGAGAGAGAGAGAGAGAGAGATTGAGAGAGAGATGTGAGGAAGGAAACAGAGGTCAGAGTGATGTGATTGCTGGCTTTGAAGCTGGAAGAGGGACCCAAACCAAGAATGCGGACAGCCCCTAGAAGCCGGAACAGACAAGGGATGAGTTCCCCCTAGGGTTCCGGGGGAACCGGCCGACACTTCGATTTTAGCTCGGGGAGACTCTGACCTCCAGATGATAGAGATTCACTTATAAATAAAGATGAACTTACATTGTTTAAACCACTACGTTTGTGGTAACTTGTTACAGCAGCAAAAGAAATAAGGAAGGAAATAAAGTGCTCAGTGGCGGTGGGAATGTTCAACGGTGTCCGAGCCCCAGGGGCATGGGTGGCAGCAAGAATGGGTGTCCCTCCGAGTCAAGGCAGCACAGGCATTTTCTAAAGGGAATGGAGATGACAGGTTGGAGGGCCAGGCTCGGCATGGTGCGTGGGGCTTCATTTACCCAGCGTGTGGGGGATGAGCCGGGCTAGAAGAGGTTGAGACTCAGCACCAAGCCTGCCTGCTAGGGACAGCCAGGAACCCAGCTGCAGGGACTGCGGGGTCAGATGGAAGAAGGGCCAGGCAATCCCTGGCTGCTTCCCAGGCACCGCTGGCTGGTGGGCAGAGAGCCACAGTGGGCACCTGGGAGGGGGCGGGGCTCGCCTAGTGGGACGGCCCTGCAGGTTCTTGGCACCAAGAACGCCTCTCAGGGGTGTCTGGGTGGCTCAGTCGGTTAAGCGTCCGACTCTTGATTTCCACTCAGGTCACAATCTCACGGTTCATAAGTTCGAGCCCCGTGTCAGGCCCCGTGCTGCTGACAATGCAGGGAGCCTGCTTGGGATTCTCTCTCTCTCTCTCTCTCTCTCAAGATAAATAAATAAACTTCAAAAAAGTAATGCTTCTCAGTGGGAAACACGCAAAGTGACCGACCGGGCTGGGGTTCAGGTTTAGGGCTTCTGTCCAAGACGGGGCCTGAAATATGCCATAGGGGTCCAGCAGCTGGACTCCAGCAGAAAACAAAGGAAAAGGTGAGGTTCTAGGTAGACCGGGTTTGGGTGAGCCAAGGTGCGGGTCTGGGTTTCAGAACGGGCTCCAGAGGAGCGCAGGACGTGGGAATCAAAGCCCAGCGTCAGGATGCTGGCTTGGAGGGGTTCAGTTCCGGTCTGGGGTCGGCGGGACGGTGGCCGGGTTAGGGCCTGCCAGACGGGGGGAGACGCGAGGTCAAGCGACTGGGGTCGACGGCAACCAGGGGCGAAGCTCTGCGTCACCCGCAGGCTCCCCGGATGTTGCTGGTTGAGGCTGCCGGTCTGAGGACGGAGCAGAGTAGGTGCCGCCAGGCACGGGGGAGGGTGGGTGCGTGAAGAGTCCCCTACGGATGGGCCAACTACTTCTGTTACAACTTTGTTTCACTGGTGACGACGCCGGGGCCCCGGGGAGAGGTGGCTTGCCCAGACTCCCGGAGCTACTGTGGCCAAAGCAGAAACAGCCCGTGGTCTCCGAACTCCCTGGCTTGGGTTTTTTCCCCTGCACACAGCCAGCTCTCCAAACAGGGCCAGGGCATGATTTGCATTTGGCTTGGACCCACGTGCGCATATGTTACAAGGATCCTACAATCTCGGCTCCCCTTTGGTAGGGAAAGTTCTATTTATGTGAACACCCGAGACCCGGACACTATATTTTGGTAAAGCTATTGCCTTTTCCCTATGGGCACGAGTCAGCTGGAGTTGAGGCAAGGTGGGAAAGGACCGGTAATAGGGTTAACGGATTCCGTATGGAGACAGGACCCTTGCCTTCTCTCCCTCTTAATTTACGATTAGGTGTCCTCCCACGGAATATCTCTGGGATGGAAACCTCTCCCAAGAAGAAATCACTCACTGTCGCAGATGGCAGAGTGAGACGTAAAAAATAAATGAATCCGCAAACCATTCTTGGCTGAGGACCTGTTGTTCCGCGCAGGGTGGGGACAGGGGCACAGCTGACGTCTGGTGCTATTAACAGCCAGGCATGCCTGGGTCCCGTCCTCGGAGATTCTAACCGGATAGCTTTGCAGTGGGGCCCGGGCATCCAAAAGTAGTTGGATCCAAAGACTGAGAGCCATGAAGGTAATGTCCTGCCCAGGACAATTTCACTTCTGGGGGTTTGATTATCCCCGAATGGCCCCACGGCCCCCTGGCTTGCAGAAAGTCTTGGGGAGGCAGGAGTTGGAAAGCCAGCCTTTTGTGAGGTCAGCAGGGGGCGGGCAGTGGCAGGCAGACTCCCCAGGGTTTGAGGACAGCTCTACTGGTCTTCACTTACCTGCCTCACTGAAGGGTCTGGAGTTACGCCCCGCTTTCTGGAGAAACGTGTGATGGTGCTGTATTCATGAGTTTGAGGATGTGAATGTCTCCCCCCCCCCCCCCCCACCGACAGTGTTAAAAGCCCGTCACCTAAATCTTTCCAAGTCCTCTCCCCCTCCCCAGCCACATGCAGGTTTCGCTTCCAGAATAAGTCACCGGCTCGTAGAACATGGGATTCCCATTAGCCCGCTGGCTTCCTCTGATGGGGCTGTTCTGGATGTGCAAACGCAGCCTTCTCTTTCTCGTTTTACTGGCTTGGCGCAGGAGGGAAGAGGCAGGGTACAGATTTTGGTCTACGATGATAGTGGAATATTTCCAGATGCTAAGTGTATAATCCCTTTGGTTCCGCTGTGCCTGCCAAGGGAGAGCATGACAACTGAGCTACAGAATACAGCAGAGTAAAACAAAAGTGTAACACGATTCCTTTAGCGCGCTGCGCTTGAGAAGAAACGAACACAGTGTCATTAGCATGCATGCGGACCCGCTTTTTTCCCCTTTGTGTGTATCGTTAAGGAATTTTGCATGGAAATATAGTTGAGGGGAAGAGGTAAGAATGGTTTGACAGAACAGCAACAACAAAATGTCTATTAATGGTGTCTTTCTCTGGTTCTCATCCAAAGAGAGGCTGAAAAGTGTTGCCCGTGGGGAAACCTCTCCCAGTGATCGGAGGCGATGGGTCATAGGCAACGATACACAAGGAGGGAGTAGAAAAGCAAGGAGCTGAATGTGTGCGTGAAACAGAATGTGTCTGATTTCTCAGCGCGGATGGTCCTGGAATTCTTCGAGGTCTCTTGTGCTCAGAATACTTGCAGCCCTTCTGGAAGGTGGCTCCATGACCTACTGATGGACTTTCCATATCCTGGACTCTGCCTTTCTTCAAGACCTCCGATGATATGGCTTCTTGCCAGACTTCCCAGGGACCAATTGCCACCTGCACGGACTGACTGTTCATTCCGTCGCAACCCTGTCCAACTGTCCCTGCCACTGTCGATCTGTTCGGTCTCTGGGTCTTGGCCAAGTCCATTCCTAAAAGACGGTCCACGGCTAGGCCAGCATCCTGCATACAAACCTACTTTGTTTCCTGTTACACCACCAATGCTAATGCTTGACCTGTGTGGTTTCTAGCTATCTCCACAGAGAGTCACAAAACTGTCCTGGAAACCTGGGTTCCCATTTTGGAACCCTGGGCATGTTGCTTAACTGCTCCGCGTCCATGATTTCATCCAAAAAAGGGACGGTGGAAGCTGCCCCTTAACACCTTTGCAACTTGGAAGACCAACTAAGCCCAAAGATGCCTGATCAAAATGAACCACGTTTTCCTGGTGTCTTCATTGAGTCTGTGTTTGCTGTTTATTCAGAGTGTACTTAACCTCTCTGAGACGGCAGGCATCCTCGGGGTGGGGGCGGGCGGGAGGCTCGAGTTTGTGATTCAGTTTGGAGACTGCTTAGGATATTTCGGAAATATTAGAGAATGCCGCCGGGACTCTTTTTGCTCGCAAAACAATTTTGTTCAGACTTTTCACCTCCATTTGCAATGCCACAGTCTTTTCTACCATACATCTACTTTTCGGGCTGTTCAATAACAAATATTTTCAGAGCCCATTATCACTTCTGTCCAACTCTCGATAACTGCTATTCGATAGTGAGTATGGTTCAAGGACGGGGATGTAACAAGAATCCCCGAGCAGCGCTAACTGAGCGAAGGCAGTGGGAAATGCGTGCATAGGTTTTTCCAGAAGTCAAGAGCATAGCAAGGTTGGGGTTAAAGCGCTGCTTGTACGACGTAAATAAGAATATCTTCTTGTTGGTTTCTCTTTGGCGGGAGGGACACAAAATGATGACAAAAGCAGCTGAGTTACATTTGGAAGAGGTCTTGTGTATTTTTTTAAAAAAAATTCTCTTTGTATTTTAAACGTAGAGAAATTCACCCTCTCTTATTTGAGCCCACACCTTTCGTGAAAATAAAACTGGCAACTTGGTGTTTATCCCATTAGTATTCAATTATATTTCCCAGATAAACAGCTGGAGGCCATCTCTTCAGTGACAAATGTGTTTGATTTGACTTAATCACTACCACCAGGCACATCATTTACCAACATTTGCTCTAGTACAGTTTTAACAAGTAGGGTGATTCACCCTGGGAGAGGAGAGAAAAAGAATACAAAACACCAAGAGACAAGAAGAAAAGGCAAACGTGGAATCAGAAAGGTATCCGGGCCTTAAAATAATTCCCACCTTTATCGAACCCATAATCTTGACACAGAGAAGCGCCCAAAGCCTAAGGGTACATTCGGTCCCGGAAACCATCACGGTTTGAACGGATCCGTGCACCAGCCCCCAAGGCCAAGAACTAGAACCTACCAATGATGCAGAGCTACCCTTCCATACCCCTTGCATGCCTCACTTCCCCAAGGTGACCAACATCGGTTATGTTTCTGTTGATAGTTTTCAAGGGTCTTAGCCGCCTGTCATTCTAGAAGTTTCTTAGCCATCTCTTAGGAGGAAGTCCTTGGTATGCTTGTTGGCTAAGGTTTCTGCGAGGCAGGAGCTCGATTTGAGCACTGTGTCCCGAAGTTGACTCGTGGCCGGAAGGGGAGCCAAACGTTGTGAAGAGGGACATGAATCTATTGTCTTTTTCCTTCTATGAGCTGGAAAGCCACAGCACTCTCTTCCCTTCTGCTACTTACCTCTTCAGAATGGACACTGGAGGACACCCGATCTACCTCTCTGGGTTGCAGGGGAGCTCTAATGACATAATGGATGTGAAAACACTTTGAGCAGGAGAAAGTACTGTACAATTATTACATCCCTTACCGAATGTGATGGAGAGACACTGATAGCATAAGGAGTCATTTTGAACTAGAGGAAGACAAGTACACATGTATCCAAACCAAAAGAGCTACTGATCCTAATGGTTTTAAGTGGCCGTAAATGTTTCTCCGAATCTGGAGGAGTGCCATTAACTTAACTCTTCAGGGCACAGCCTTAATAAGGCTGGAGTCATGTAGTAACCTCCCATGACTTAGAGCATTCAAGCCGCTATCCCCAAAATACCATAAACTCGGTGGTTTATAACACACACACACACACACACACACACACACACACACACACACAGCAATTAATTTCTCCCAGTTCTGGGGGCTGGGGAGTCCAAGATGAAGGCCCTGGTGGATTTGATGAGAGCCTGTTTCCTGGTTCTGAGACTACTGTCTTCTTACCATAATCTCACTTGGTGGGAGCTTTCTGGAGTCCCCCCCACCTTTTTTTTTTTTTTTTTACAAGGGCACTAATCCCATTCATGATGGCTTTGCTCTCATGACCTAATCCCTTCCCAAAGGCTCTGCTTCCAAATACCATCTGATTGGGGATTCAGTTTCAACACATGAATTCTGGGGGACACAGTCAGTCCCTAACAGTCCATATGATCTAATTGACTTTATTCTGTGGTGTGTATGTTCCTATTTCCCCAACTGCATCCAATTTATACAGAAATGTGAACTGTTGGTTATTAATCTGATATAGATTACGATTCGATTATCAGAGCATTAGGGGGAAAAGATCAAGGTCTATAACCTACTGATAGAGAACTACTTTTTCATGAACAGCAACCTGTTCTAATCTTTGCGATGTGAAATAATGGTCCTCTGGTGCTTTGGCTGGGCCTCTGGAAACTTTTTGGAACATAGACGGGTGATCCCCAGGCGCTGTGTTAGGCCTTGGTGATGTCATGTTGAACAAAGCAGCGATGTTCCTTGCCCAGCGGCGTTTCAGATTTCTCAGCAAGTTTTTCTCATCTCACGTAGTTCCCTTCTAATTCTGCTGCGTTTTCATCTCTGCTCTTTTTCTTTCTTTCTTTTTTTAAATGGCTTTCCATTCCCGGGACATAGAGATCAGATGTGGCCCGTCGAAAAGAAGTTTTCTGAAATTCCCTTCTGTATTTCAGTGATTTGCTGCTTCTTTTCAGTCCAAGTAATGAAATTCTTTCCCACTGGTTCTACATTTTTGTTTCGCTAGGTCTTCGATGGTGATGATGATTATGTTTACTTAGTGGGGGGCGGGGGGGGGTGGCGCTTATCCTTGGCAGAGGGAGACACGTTTTGTCACGGTTCTTCCTAATAGTTGGATATGTGCACTGCCTACTGGGTTCACTTTGCACCGGGTCAAACATCCTTCTCAGAGATTCGGCGAACGCAGCTCCCAAGACCAATTCCCAATGTATGGCAGATTTACCTCAGGGGGGTTCTGGTAGCGAAGGAGGGCGCTTTCAGTCCCGCAGCCTGCAGTTTAACACGTGTAGGAAGTGAAATCCATCCCTCCCAGAATACGCTGCTCCAACAGCTAGCTCTTTAATGGCTCTACCTGGGAACCTCCCTCCCCAAGCTGTTACCTTCTGGAATGCTTCGAACCCCTGTGTTCTCACAGCCATTTCATCTACTATGACCAGTTCTTTTCTGGGAGTGGGGGCTTCTAACTGAACGTTGAAAAGAGCTCCCAATTTGGGCGAGGAGTGGTCGAGTTCAGAGGAAGGGGACTTGTACTCTGATGGTCTAAAAAAAAAAATCAGCATTCTTACAGGAGAAAAGATACTGCCTAGGTTTCAGATAACACAGATCTTGAACCAGACAGCAAATAGGGGAGAAGGGGGGAAGGATATATATCTGTTCTCACCCCCAGTGAGCCCTTAGTCGTGTTTCCCCTTCCATTTCCATATCTTCTTCAGAAGGGAAGATTCTCCCCAGTTCGATGGAGACATTGGTTGGCTATTGGTTCTGGTTTTCCATGGAGTTGTGAATTTTAATTTTTCTGTGTGTTGAAAGACATTTTAATTAAAAGTTGGGAAGGCTCTTTCAGGGCTGCTGAATAGAGGATATTTAAAACTAGGAGCTGAATGCAACCTATTACTGCTTAATGGCATAATCATATTTACCCTTTTCTCCCTCAACCTGTCTTATTTTCTACTTAATGAAGTTCTTTATTTTCTCTCATCACAAATAGCATTTCTTTTAAATACCTGGAACTTTTCTATCTCTATTTGAATATAATCAGAAGGGCACTTTCCCCACCCATCTCCTATTGTTTCACAATTGAACCTATTTAGATCAAATTGTGGTGGGGTTTTTTTTCCTTCTATTATTGATACATTTGAACCTACAACTCTGCTTTGAACCCAAATGTCAGAGTGGGTAGGAGATGGACTTAGACTCCCTCCCTCCCTCCCGTCTTCCCTACTCCCTACTTTTTATTGTACTCCTGTGTCTTAGAAACTGCACTTCATTTTTTTTCTTCTTTTCTTCTTATCTTTTCAAGTTCATACGGTAAAATGACACAGCGCAATATTTAAGTTACCTATGTAGGTAACCGTCATCCTTTTAATGTGTGGTCAGGTGCTATAGGTTAAAGAGTATAGTTCTTTTTTCTTTCTTTTTTTTTTTTTGAGTTATTTATTTATTTTTAGAGAGAAAGCATGTGGGGAGGGGCAGAGAGAGAGAGAGAGAGAGGGAGAGAGAGAATCCCAAGCAGGCTCTATACCGCCAGCAAAGAATCCAACACGGGGTTCCATCTCATGAACCGCGGGATCATGACCTAAGTAGAAATCAGGAGGCAGATTCTTAACCGACTGGGCCACCCAGGTGCCCCTAAAGATTATACTTCTAGAGTAGTCTTTGATAATTGCTGTTGACCCCTTCTCCACTTGTCCTTATTCCCCAGAGATGTCTCCAGCCCCTCCTGCCCCCAGGATTCAGTAGCATCCAGATGGGCTCTGACCAGCCTCTCCCCTACACCCAGGCTCACGTGTCCAGCTGTCTGGCTGACGTCTCCTCTCCCAAGTCAAGGGGACTTCTCACAGCTAAAGGCACCGAAGCAGAGCTCTCGATTCTTCTTTCCCCACCCCAATTCCCCTGTATTACGTCCCCCCTGTTCTCACCTCAATAAGTCCATCCCACCGGTCATCTAGTTAAAAACATTAGGATCACCCTAGAGCCTTCTTTCTCACATCATGTTCAATCTACCAACAAATCCTGCCGCGTCTCATTGAAATATACATCTAGGGTGGTGTCTGCGTGGCTCAGCTGGTTAAGCATCCAACTCTTGATTTCCACTCAGGTCATGAGCTCACAGTTCACGAGTTCGAACCCCACGTTGGGTTTCATGCTGGCAGCACGGAGCCTGCTTGAGAGTCTCTCTCTCCCTTCCTCTCTCTCTGCTCCTCCCCCTCTCAAAATAAATAAATAAACTTAAAAATAATTAAAAAAAAATAAAAGACGTCCCAGATACAGCACTGCTCACCATCGACATCTCTACTTTTCCGTCTCTGTTCTTATTTCCACTCTGAATCTGCGGTCTCTTCTCCCGCCCGGCAACCAGAATGATCCATCTGAAATGCAAACAGGATCATGTCCCTCCTCTGTTCCAATCCCTGCCTGGCAGCTTCTTAGCTCACTCGGAAGGAAATACCTTGTCCTCTCCATGGACAGCAAGGCCCTATGCCATCACGTTCATACATCCCATCTTGATCTCTCTTATCCCTTACCTTTGTTTGGGCTTGAGACATTCTTCCATCAGACACCTGCACGGTTCAGCCCCTCCTTTTAGGTCTGTTCAAACATCACTTTGTCAGCAAAGTCTTTTTTAACCACCCTGTTCAAAGAACACCCTCAACCACCCAATCCTTTGACCTCACTTCGTATTTATCAGTTCCTGTGTTTACTGTCTTCCCCATCGTTTTGTTCACTGCCGTCTCCTTCGTGCTCAGAACAGCTCCAGGCCCCGTGAGCGTCTGGTGAAAACAGGAAAGAGTAGAACCCCGTGGGTTTGTACGTTCTGTGCATCAACTCCCTTCACCTCTGGTTAGCAGCTTTCACGCTTTTCCCCACTACAGCAGATTCTCTGCAACCAAAGTCTTAGGAAGAAGATAAATACGGGCAGCTGGTATAATTGGAGTCATCTGACTGGGAGAGGGAGAGCTGGCACAGGGAGGCTCCCCTGTCTCTGAGCCCCCTTTACCCTTTGCCTCCCGATGGCAGCCCCTGAGTGGGTATGAAAACCACCATTATGGGTTATCTCGAGATCAATTCCTATAACTATTATCAGAGGCAGACACAGTTACCCCCCATTTCCCGGATGGGCTGAATAATGATATAGAGTAAACTGGCCACGAAAACATGGTGGGATGAAGAGGCCACATGGCCACAAAGTGGCAACTCTTTGCGGACTCCACATCCTGCTACCTTCCCTCTATACTAGTTGCCGGCTCCTTCTCAATTCATCATCCTTTCCTCTTGGCACCCTGTTCCCTTTCTGTGTCTTTCCTTCTGTTTACCCTGTTTAGAATGGCATGATTTGGGTTTTTCTTTTAGGGACACTTATGGCCAGAATCCTGCAAATTCCTTCCATTTGTCTGCTGAGGTCCCTTTAATAGATCTGAGAAATGTTTTCCCACTTATTTCCTTAATTAAGATTTCAAGGTTACTTACCTTCCTTGTTCCTCCAGGGACTCTGAGTTGGGATCATCTTGATCTATTTTTAGGGCCATCACTCGTCCCCCCCGCCTTGAAAATGGAGAGCTATTTGTTGAAATCTGTTGTTTTGCATGGAAAGTGTTAGTTCCTTTTTAGCATTACTGATTTCTTTTCCTTTCTTTTCTCTTTTCTTTTCTTTTCCTTTTCTCCCCTCCCCTCCCCTCCCTTCCCTTCCCTTCCTTTCCCTTCCCTTCCTTTCCCTTCCCTTCCCTTCCCTCCCCTCCCCTCCGCTCCCTTTCCTCCCCTCTCCTCCCCTCCCCTCCCTTCCCTTCCCTTCCCTTCCCTTCACTTCCCTCCCCTCCCCTCCCCTCCCTTTCCTCCCCTCCCCTCCCCTCCCTTCCCTTTCCCTTCCTTCCTTCTCTCTCCCTGTCTCTCTCTTTCTTTCCTTTTTACTGTATTCATTATTCCCTAATCCACTCATAGTGTGGTCTTAGGACCTCTTCCCTTGGCCTCTCCTGACCAACTCTTGGCGTGTGTCTGTTTGTCTGCTGTGCAGATGTGTAGAAAGATTACACTTCAGGTAGAAATTATCAATATAAATCTATGAAAGATCTCCTTCTCCTCAAATAAGCCTACTTTTCTAGAATCAGTTGATTCTTTTGTCCAAAAATTGCAGCTTTTCTAAGCCACTCGTGTGATATCTTTCGTAAACTCACTCTGTTTAAAGTGTTTCCACATTTCTTTTGGTAGTTTTGGCCTCCAAGAGAAATTCATAGCCAGCATATGCGCTAGTCTCTTCTTGGATGTTCTGATAAGGAAAAATCTTTTTTTTTTTTAAATGTGTATTTATTTTGAAAAAGAGAGACAGAGAGAGAGAGAGACAGCATGTGCACAAGCAAGGTAGGGGCAGAGAGAGAGGGAGAGAGAGAATCCTAAGCAGGCTCCACATTGTCTGTGCAGAGCCCAATGCAGGGCTCAATTCATGAACCGTGAGATCATGGCCTGAGCCGAAAACAAGAGTTGGAAACTTAACCAACCGAGCCGTTCAGGCACCCCAAGGAAAGAATCTGAAATCTACCCGCACATGATTGCACAAATTAGAGACATAAATCTTTAATTGTGAACTTGAGACCATTTTACTTTCTAGAAACCCAATTCACCTCTTGACCACGAGGTTTTAGGCTTCTCCTCTAGATTTCCCCAAACGTTGTATGCTAGAAATTTTTGCCACGCTGGAAGAATTTTACAGTGCCCACCCATATATACCCACACTTAGATTCTACAATTAACATTTATTGTACTTGCTTTATAACCTATCTATCCATCATCCAGATAAGTTTTTAAGTATCAGCAGCGACTGACTTCCAAAAGGCGACAATCTTCTTATGGAGTCTTTGAGCAAATTACTTCTGTCTGAACCTCATTTCCCCCCCCCTCTGTAGAATAAATGTTTGGGGTAAGTGATGGCTTTCTACCTATGCTCACGGAGCCCTCCAGTTCAGTGGAGGGTGGGAGGGCTGCTGTGTCGATACAGCAAGGACAGTATGAGGTGACGTAGATCATTGGAGCGGGCCAGGCTTCCAGCTCCTCGCCAGCTTCAGCCAGAACAGCTTGGCCTTATTTGTTTTACATTTTGGGTTTCCATGTGTTTGCAAAGGGGACTTGCGTAGATGAATCCATTTTTAAAACTCACGAAAAGCATGATTTGAAAACTCCTTCTCAGCCCACAGAAAAGATGCGTCTGGTCTTTCTAACTAGCTTATACAATTTTAGAGAGGATAAATGAACTACCATATTTGAGACCCTCCTATGTGCCGGGCACCTTGCCAGCCACTCTTACGTGTGCTATGTTTACTTCTCACAACAATCCTGTAAGACAGGGATTGTTAACCCTCCTTTACAGGTGCGAAGACGCAGGGTTTAGAAAGTTGACTTGTTCAAAGTTGTTTGGCCTATAGCTGAAGGGATTGAGGGCAGAATGAGGCACTGAGTATCCACCTTATGGCAAGAAGGCATTTACGTGTTGGCATAGTTTGAACCCAATGGGCCCTTTAAGGTGGGCCATGAAATTCCCGGTCAAAAGATCTTCGTTGTTCCTCTGTACGTTGCGAATACAGAATTCTCCTTTCAACCACAAAGGCTGTTAGAGAAAATAAAAAATCCTATGGTAGGAGAATCTGAGGCTGAGAATTCCAACTGTGAAAAAAATAGAGCAGGGATGGGAGAGGGCAGGGTCAAGGTCAAAGCAAACCTACGGAATCCCTTTGTGAACATATTTGTCCTCTTTATTTTTGCTTTCTAGTATCCAGGCCATTTCCTGCGTTGGAGAACTCTCTCACTGAGTGTGATGTTGGAAGATCAAAGGGCACTGTCTATGGAAAATGGAAACCCTCTATCTCTTGGCTCCTTGGTGGCTATGTTATAACGTGTGATTTCCCTCCCCTCCCCCGTCTCTGTATCTATTACTTTTTATTAAGTTTTTAATTTTAACTCCAGTGCTGTTACCATACAGTGTCATATCGGTTTCAGGTGCACAATATCGCGATTCAACAGTTCTATACATTACTCAGTGCTCATCATGCACCGTTTAATCCTCTGCTCTATTCTACCCACGCCCCACCTAGCCATCTGTTTGTTCTCTAGAGTTACGAGTCTGTTTCTTGGTCGGTCTTTCTCTCTCTTCTTGCTTCTTTTGCTCATTTGTTTGTTTTTTACATTCCACCTATGAGTGAAACCATATGGTATTTGTCTTTCTCTGACTGACTTACTTCACTTAGCATTATGCTCTCTAGCTACATGGGTGGCGTTGCAAATAGCAAGATTTCATTCTTTTGTATGGCTGCGTAATATTCCAGTGTGTGTGTGTGTGTGTGTGTGTGTGTGTCACATCTTCTTTATCCGTTCATCTGTCGATGGACAATTGGGCTGCTTCCATAGTTTGGGTATTGTAAATAATGCTGCTACAAACATACAGGTTCACAGATCTCCTTGAATTAGTGTTTTTGTATTTTGGGGGATAAATACCCAGCATTGCGATTACTGGATCATAGGGTAGTTCTGTCTTTAACTCTTAGAGGACCCTCCATGCTGTTTTCCACAGTGGCTGCACCAGTTTTCACTCCCACCAACAGTGAACGAGAGTCCTTGTTTGTCTGCATCCTCGCCAGCACCTGTTGTGTCTTGTGTATAAAATATGACTTCTGCTCAGCCAATCGGGTGCCCTCTCCTGGGTCTTTGCCTCTAGAAACAAGTGAAACAGAGATAAGGATCACTGGAATTCGTGCTTGGAAGCAGCCATCCAAGTGCATAAGCTGCAGTGAGCTCAATGAGCAGTGGAAACATCCTAGTCTCATCATCCCGTTCAAAGATGGTGGTTTTACCTGTTTTTCGATCCTCAAGGGTATGATTTTCTTCCCACTCTGCTGGGTATGGTGGACAATACCACATTTTGTCACTACAGCAGAGTTACTGGTGTCCTTGGATGTGAAAATAGAGGGAACGCCCATTCATCTACTCTGTGTTACAGTTTGTCTTCTGCTGTGAAAACGGCACATTTTTATTCCACAGTCTCGCAAGGATCTTTGTGCCAGGCAAGTGAGGTTAGTTTATGCTGTAATAACAAACACTCCAAAATCCCAGAGGCCCCAAACGGCAAAGGTTAATTGTTCTCTGACTACGTGACCGTTGCCGATCGGGAGTGGTGCCCTGTTCATCTAATCCGGCGAGGGCGCAGGCCGATGGAGTGGTTACCCTCTTGAATATTGCAGGTTACCGCGACAGAAGGAACGTAGGACCGGGCAGACCTTCGCCAGGGATTCAATGCTCAGCCCTGAAGTTGACATACATCACTTCCACTCCAGGTTCATTGGTCAAAACCAGTCACATCGCTAGACTCAGATAAAGGGAATCCAGGAAGTGCAATCCTACCACGTATTATGAAACACAACCTTTATGGAAACAGCTTCTTCAGCTTCCAGTCCTATGTCCTCTCCTTCTAGGGGTTCAAAACGTATCCAGGTGGCCTGGGTGGGCCAGCTCCCATGTCAGTCTACTCATTATCCTCCTTTCCACCTACTTCTCCACAGGAGAACTTGGACAAAGGTTCTCCCTCCTTCTCCTGTCAAAATTATAACCCCTACGCGACTGCTTGGCAACTCATGTGTAACCAATTTCCAGTGAACCAGTCCCTGAAATTGCTAGGCTCTGAATTCCAGTCCGGGCTCATTTGGAAGAGCCGCTACAGATGCGTGCACACAAATGTGTCCAGCAGGTGTGCATTGCACATACGTGTGAGCCAGATGTCAGCTACCGTCTTGTTCCTTGGTCTCTTGGACAGACTGATTTTCCCAACCCCCCTCCAGTCACAGAATTTCAAGTTCTCCCCAGATGATCCAGCCTCTCGGAAGTTTAAGAAGGGATGCAGGCATCCATGAAGGTTTTCTAGGGGGAGTGGGGGAAGGGATGTTACAGCGATTTCTAGCCGCAGACCACAATTTGGTCTCCTCTTCACATCTGGCCGATTCTACATAGAGATCTGAGCCTTCCAAGCTTTTGTGAACCCGGTGGCGTGCTTTTGCCATTGGAATGTGGACGGGAACAATGCGTATCATATCTGAGTCTGAGTTTTAAAGGAGTGGGCGTGCTTTCTCCAATGTCTTATTCTGTTTCCACCAGCTGGAAGCAAAAACTCAAAGGGCTGAGAGGGTGGGAGACCCATAGGGTAAAAGAAGCCTGAGTCCCCGAACGCCATGTGGAGAACAGTTCTCCACTGACTGGGAGCATCTGCCCTAGAATTTTACATAAGTGAGAAATGATGGTCAACACTGACCTTTGGGGGTTTGTTTGTTTCACCGGCTAACCTTGCCCTAACCAACACAGTTTGTATCACACGCAGCACAGCCAGTAGCCTAAGAATCCCTCTGAGACACTTTCCTTCCCCAAAGTTCGTCTCCTGCAAAGCTGCTAGTGTCCTCCCTTCCTCTCCAAACAAGGCAATTTTGCTAGTTTCTCTTCCTTTCCACGAGATTATGACCCTCTAATCTGAATTTCACTTTGCTGACTACTTTGTTAAGCATAGCTATTCTATCACAGTTTCTGACACTGAACTACATCCCTGAACTCAAGAAAGAAGTCAGTAGATCTCCAGTTAATAGGACCCAGTCTTTGAAAATAGCTGAGAAACAATCTCTAACTCCTTGGATTTACCTTTTGGGTTTTAAATTGTATTCTCAATGCATCTTCAACTATTTCTTTCTTAACACGTAGCCTGCTGATCCCAAGGGACCTCAGGGTGAACATTTCATATTCTTGTTCCGTATGCATTCACTAAGATGCAAAATCCCTGTGGGGCACTAGACGTAGCACTGACCAGGGAACTGGGAAACCTGGAGTCTATGCCCAGTTCAGCCTCTTAGCAGCTGTATGACTCTGGGTAGATTGTTTCCCTTCTCTGGACGTCAGCTTACAAAGATTAGGAACAAGAGAAACTTTTCCCTTCTTAGTTCTTCACTGGTTCTATGCTTGGAGGTGTGGTTAGCACTACATTTTCCATTATTCTGCTTTCCCCAAACAAACAACCCAAGTGGACCTAACCCAATGAACTGAAACTCAAGGGGCTGACTCATAGACTATTATTCTGATGCACATCGATTTCTTTGCTTTAAGGGAAATTTGTAAGAGCTGTTTTATTTTTTCAAGTCTCAGTTGGCTTTTTGGGGTGTCTTGGAAAAGCAAAATTACAAGCCTTGTCTCATTCTCTCTTTCTCTCTCTCTCTCTCTCTCACACACACCACACACACACACACACACACACCATAATCCATTAGCTTAGTATGAAAAAGACAGGTTGGCTCCCTTGAAGCCTTTATTTAGACATGCTTTTGATGAGTATCTGATACTGATTACTGATTACTGATATTGCAGGGGGCTTTCTGAGAAGATAGGATGAATAAAATTGGCGAAAAATTGTGAGTAAAGACAACTCTTTGGGAAGTTTTTAAGTAAAAAGTTGCTCTCTCGTTTGGGCCATGTGATCTTTCTTGCCTATGGGGGACACTGTGGGGACAGAGCATCAATGAGACACCCACAGCTACAACCGCATTTCACAGCTTGATGAAAATTAAACATAAAAGACTCTTCCTCCTCCACAGAAATGGAAATATGTGCTGTTTTGAATGGAGAAGTGCTACCTTTAGTAATTGAATTACTAGCTTCCAGCCCTACCTTGCTTCTGAATAACGGTCCATGGATTCAGCGGCATTTCACTCATCACCGAAATTAATTGCTCATTACATCTCAGAGAATTTGCAAAAGCATCTGCCTCGAGTCTCAAAGCCTTGTCAACACCACCTCAGGAAGACCCTGCACCACCGGAATCATTCTGATTCTCCATGGGGTCATTGACTCCAGTATTTAGTCGGCTTTGTGATCCTGGAGCAGGAATCGTGAAAATCACATGTGGCTCTGTTAGGCTCCGTCCAAGGTGTGCTAGAGGGGGACTGCAGGTGGAAGGAGGAAGTAGAGAATTGCTCCTTCCTGCCTGTGCCATGTGGACTTCCTGTCTGTGCCCCGCGGACTTCCTGTCTGTGCCCCGAGGACTTCCCGTCTGTGCCCCGAGGACTTCCCGTCTGTGCCCTGTGGACTTCCTGTCTGTGCCCCGAGGACTTCCCGTCTGTGCCCCGAGGACTTCCCGTCTGTGCCCTGTGGACTTCCCGTCTGTGCCCTGAGGACTTCCCGTCTGTGCCATGTGGACTTCCTGTCTGTGCCCCACGGACTTCCTGTCTGTGCCCCGAGGACTTCCCGTCTGTGCCCTGTGGACTTCCTGTCTGTGCCCTGAGGACTTCCCGTCTGTGCCATGTGGACTTCCTGTCTGTGCCCCACGGACTTCCTGTCTGTGCCCCGCGGACTTCCTGTCTGTGCCCTGTGGACTTCCCGTCTGTGCCCGGAGGACTTCCTGTCTGTGCCCGGAGGACTTCCCCTCTGCTCCCTGTGGACTTCCATCCTTGTTAGTGCCACCCAGGAGTGGTGGTTTCTTCTGGTAGTAGTAGCTGAATCCAGTTTGCAGCTCCTCGAGCTGTTGCAGATGAGCTTCGTTATGCCTCTTCAGAAGCACCAGCACCAACTGGCCGTTCTCCCCTCCTCAGCGGTTGGGGGCCCCATGGCTACTCCTCTAAGTTCTCTTACATTTTAATAATTCCAGTTTCTTCTCTCTGTTCCCGCAGCCCTGGAGGTGGTGGCTGCTTCCTGTTGTTGCTACCCTGGTCGTAATTTCCAGTTACCCAGTTGACGCCTTCTTGTTAAATTCTCTGTGTTGAAGTCACTTTTGTGACTTTTGATTCCTGACTGGACTCTGACTGATACGCCACTTTCAACAGGTTGATTTTTAAGTTTCTGATTTTTTTCCCGTGTGTTTCTACACCCACGTGCATACACACATGCGTTTATGGTTAATCATATGTGCGTGACTTTATTTTTACAAAAGGGCGTTACGTGCTTTGCCCACTGTTCCACAACTTGCCCTTTTCACCTGATTACAAAAAAAAATAATGTTATTTATTTTTGACAGAGAGAGAAAAACAGAGCATGAGCGGAGGAGGGGCAGAGAGAGAGGGAGACACAGAATCCGAAACAGGCTCCAGGCTTCAAGCCATCAGCACAGAGTCTGATGCGGGGCTTGAACCCCGTGAGATCATGAGCCGATGCAGCCACCCAGGTGGCCCACGACAGACGTACTCTTGATCCACTTCTCCTCTTTCACGCATCACTCCTCTGGCAACTGCCAGTTCTCTGTATTTAAGAGTCTGTTCATAATTTCCTTAGTAATGACCATTCCTATACCTTTTGGGTGTTTCTAATTTTTTTGCAATTACAAGACAATGTTTTGGTGAATCTACTCCCACGTAAACACTCACAGGTAATTCTTTGGCACACGTTCTAGCCTGTATCGTTAAGATAGATTCCTAGTATTGAAACGGTTACAATAACGCGCATATTAACATTTTGGGGGGGGGAGGAAGTGCACGCATTCCAGGCCCTCAGAGGAAGGTTTTATTTATCATCTGACATTACCACCAACAAGCATGTGGTTGTGCCTAAAATGAAAAATCCAGTCTTTCCTCTCTGTCGTAGAGAAAAAGCCTCAGTTCAGCCCATGCACGGTGTGTTTGGTGTTTTGTTTTACCACTCACACAAACGCTTCTGACATTTCTGGCCATAAAATGTGTGGAGGTTTTCCCGCACCAAGCAATTCTCTGTGACACCAACTGGGTGTTCTACAATTTAACCCCGTTCCGATGCTATCTACCCGGAGATGGCATCGGGTCCCAAAGGTTAAGGACGCGGTTCTCCAGACTGTCCCACCACATCTCCCTCAGACACATGCTTCAGATGCCAGTGGCAAGCCCAGACTGTCACCCGTGTTTCGGACCAACCAGCTATAAATTGGAGGTTCCATTGATCCCCTCATGGGGTGCAATTAACTTGCTAAAGGGGCTCACAGAACTCAGGGAAATACTTAACGTATGCTTACTAGTTCATTAAAGGACGTGATCAAGTATACAGATGTACAGCCAGATGAAGAGATACGTAAAGCAAAGTCTGGGAGGGTCCTGAGCACAGAGTCTCTGTCCCCGTGGCGTTGGGGTGCATCACCTTTCCTGTCTGGATGTGTTCATTCATCTGGAGGCTCTCTGAAGCCCCTCCTATTGGGAGTGTATGGATGGGAATTGACAAGGGTTTTAGGAGTTTTGTGTCAAGAAACTGGGGACAGTGACCAACATAAATATGTTCTGTTATCTACAGTGCCCATATGCTTTCTCTTTTTTTTTTTTTTTTTTTTTTTTATGAACTCCCGAAAGCCTTTGGTCTGCTGATGGCACACTTTACTTTCTCATATTCCGGTGATCACATTGATTTTCTATTTCTTCCTGCGTAGGAAGAGTGACCAAAGCATGTGCTCAGCTGCCATATTGATCCAATTTTCCCCAATATCACTTTTCTCCAGCGGCCTTGATATTTTCCTCCCAGTAAATCTTAAAATGGTCTATTGCCACTTATCTTGCGTCCAGGGCAATCTTTTTTTTTTTTTTCTCACCCAGGTAAAATGACTTGACCATTGTTCTCTAGATGAGTGAGTTTCTCTCTCCTTGAATAAGGAATCCTCACAAGGAGTGTTAAGGAGGAGATTTATGGCCAAGAATTTATAGTAACTATAATAAAAAGTAGCCAGCATTTGTTGAGCACTTATTATATGCTTCACCTCATGTTAAGTGCTTTTGCATTGAATATGTGATTTAATATGTAAAGCGATTTTATTTTATAGATGTGGAAACTGAAGTTTAGAGAAGCCAAACCCCTTGTGAAAACTACACAGCTAACGAGTGTCAGAACCACAGTGTGAATCCAAGAACTTAGACTTTTTTTTTTTTTTTTTTACTATTGAATCATGAGTGTTCACTAATATGCAGGTAGTTAGCCCTTGAACAATGCACAGGTTCGTGGCACCGACACCCCACATGGTAAAAAATCTGCACTTAACTTTCAACTTTCCCCAAACTTAACTACTAATAAATAGGCTACTGTTGATGGGAAGACTTACCAATAATATTAACAGTCAATTAACACATATTTTGATGTGTTATACGTACTATATACTGTATTATTACAATAAAGGAAGCTAGAGAAAATAAAATATTATGAAGAAAATCATCAGGAAGAGAAAATTCATTTGTAGTAGTGCATGGTATTTATCCGAAACAAACGCACGTATAAGTGGACCCATGCAGTTCAAACCTGCATGTTGTTCGATGGGTCAACTGCATATTAATTGAACACCTAGTGTGGGAGCCAGCTTCCAAGATGGCCTCCTGGTATTCACCAGGACGTTGTCCTCTACCAGAGTGAATAGGACTAAACTATGTAACCAAGAAGATATCATAGAAATAACACTATGTGACGGTCTCAGGAGGGACCTTGAACAAGAACAACTCCCAAAGTTCTGACACACATAAACTGTATGAGAAAATTCATGTTTCTTGTCATTTTATGCTACAACCTCTGGAATAATTTGTTACACAGCAATAGGTAACTGTTGCATTTCATGTGTGTCAGGCACAGTCCTGAATGTTAGAGATACAGAAGTCAGTAATACAGATAAAGTTCTTGCTCTCATGGGACTTGAAGGGCTCTGCAGGAAAAGGGTAATAATCCAAATGAGATGGTTAATTTTATGTGTTAACTCGACTGCACGAGGGTTAAATATTATTTCTGGGTATGTCTGCGAAAGTGTTTCCGCATGAGATTAGAATGTGAATTGGAAGACTCAAGAAGGTACATCTATCTTCCTCAAAGCACATGGGCATCATCCAATCCATGGAGGGCCGGAACAGGACAAAAAGCAGAGGAAATAGAAATTTACCCTTTCTTTGTGTCTCACTGTTTGGACTGGGACGGCTCACCTCATCTTCTTCTGTTCTCAGACTGAGATTTACACCCTTGGCTCTCCTGGCTCTTAGGACTTCAGACTTGGACTGAATCACCAGTTTTCCTGGGTCTCTAGCTTGTGGATGACAGATTAATGATCACATGAGCCAGGCTCTCATAATAACCTTACCTCTCTGTCTCTATCTGTCTATCTGTCTCTATCTTTCTATCTATCTATCTATCTATCTATCTATCTATCTATTATCTATCTATTTCTATCATCTATATCTATCATCATCATCATTGTATCTATCTATCATCTATTATCTATCATCTATTTCTATCATCTGTATCTATCATCCATCATCATCATCGTCTCTATCTATCTATATATCATCGTCTATATCTATTTCCTATTGGTTCTTTTTCTCTGGAGAACCCTAATATACCATAAATAAGTAAATAAAGGATAAGTAATCCAATAAGTAATCACTTAAGACAAAATTTAAGCTTTATGCGGATATTTCAAATACAGTGAGTTGATGACGTCATATAATTTGGGTGAGTGACGGAAAGACTCACCAAAGTGTTAACATTTAGGCGGGGATCAGCAAGTTAGAGAACAGCCAAGAAGGTGGAGAGCATATAGGGAGAAAGAATGACTAGTGAAAACACCCAGGTGAAGGACGGAGCTAGGCCAGTGTGGTTGATCAATAGAAACAGAAGGGCAGGGTGGAAATGAGGTCCAAGAAGAGACAGAGGCAGGTCATAAAGGGCCCGGGGCACCATCAGGAGTTTGGGTCTTTTTAACTGAAGTATATTTAACATACCATGTTGTATTAGTCGGGCGTACAACATTGATTTGACAATTCTGTACATGACTCAGTGCTCACCTTGATAAGTGTGGTCTCCCTGTGTCGCCCTTTATTTATTTTATAACTGGAAGTTTGGACCTCTTAATCCCCTTGACCTATTGTGCCCATCCCCCCGCCTACCTCCCCTCTGGCAACCACCAGTTTGTGCTCCGTATTTAAGGGTCTTTTGTTTTGCTTTGCTTGTTTGTTCATTTGTTTTGTTCTGTTTTGTTTTTTTGATTCCACATCTAAGTGAAATAATACGGTATGTGTTTTCCTCTGATTGACTTACTTCAGTCGGCCTAATACTCTCTAGGTCCATTCATGTCGTTGCAAATGGCGAGATCTCATTCTTTTTTATGGCTGAGTAATAGTCCTCTGTGCACATATATCACATCTTCTTTATCCATTCATCTATTAATAGACCTTTGGGTGGCTTCCAAATGTCTGTTAACTATTGTAAATAATGTTGCAAGAACACAGGGGTGCATGTATCTTTTCAAATTCGTCTTTTCATTTTCTTTGGGTAAATACCCAGCAGTGGAATTTCTGGTCAAATGGCATGTTTATTTTTAATTTTAAGAGGAATCGCCGTACGTTTTCCCCCAGTGGTTGTACCAGTTTGCCCTCCCACCAGCAGTGCGCAAGGATTCCCTGTTTTAGGAGTCAGGGCTAGAACCAGATTCAAGAGAGGCTGTTCTTAACCAACAGACTGGGAGTTGCACAAGGGCTAAAAGGGGTATTAAGGTCATTGTCAAAGAACAGTCTCCATTCATGGATGGATGAGTCAGGGAGTAGGTGAGTCATTTGCTTAAAGTCATACCTGGCTCAGTATTGACAACTGCATTTTAGAGTTGTCTTCTGTGTCTCTGGGGAAAAGCAACTTGTCTATTCAACTCGAGTGCCCAGCGCTTCCAGGGAGAGAGTATGGCTGCAGCATGTTAAAATTTTCATGAAGGCATTCCAGAAGGAGGAGCTGCGAATATAACCTTGAAACTATCCAGAAGGAACGTGTGGTTCTAAGGTACAGTTTGTAGTAAGGTGCTTAATTCAATAAACATACATGCCAGGCTACCCTCTCCCTCTCTTCCTCCCTCAGTTCTTATCTTTCTTTTTTCCCTCCTATCTCTCTGCAAGTATTTACCCAGGCCCCACAATGTGCCAAGCGTTATTCTGGGCGTTGTGGATACAACTATAGCGACTATTCTTACATTTCAGCCCGGGTACCTACCTCCTGGCGATGGGGTCATGAGCTTGAGGGCATGGACCCAGTGTTGCCTTTCTTTTAATTGTGGTAAGATATACACAACAAAAATGTCACCATTTTTGCGATTTAAAGTATATATGCAGCGACGTTTAGTGCATTCTCAACGTCACACAACTATCGCCTCCGTCTCGTCCCAAAGAGTTTCCATCGCCCTTAAAAGAGAGCTCATGCCCATTGAGCAGTCACGTCCTGTTTCTCTCTTGTCCCGGCCCCTGGCAACCATCAACTTGATTTCCATTCAGTCTATGGATTTACCTATTTTGGATATCTCATATAAATGGAATCACAGAACACGTGGCCTTTTGTGGCTTCTTTCACTGAGTATAATGTCTTCAAGGTTTGTTGTGTTGCATATATCAGTTCTTTGTTCCTTTTCGTGGCTGGGTAATACTCCATGGTATGGTTATACCACATTTTGTCTACCCATTCATCAGGTCTTAGACATTTGGGTTGTTTCCACGTTTTGGCTACAGCAGATAGTGCCGCTATGAAACACGTGTACAACTTTTGGTTTTGAGCATCTGTTTTAGCTCTTTGGGGGTATATACCTAGGAGTGGAATTGCTGGGTTATGCGGTAATTGTTGTCCAACGTACGAACGAGCCACTAACCTTTCTTTCCACACTCTCACATCGTTACATTCTTGTGCTTCCTGGCAGTGAGCTGGCTCAGTCTAGGACACAGTATTTGAAATGTGAATCTTTTAAGGCATGTATTTTCTTGATATTTCTCTCTCTCTCTCTCTCTCTCTGCCTGTATGATCCAAACATATCGAAAGATCTGAGTTATAAGTCTTTGAAAATTGGGTTTTATGATGGAGACTGATGGCAAATTTGGTGGTGCTTCTTGGCCCTTAAGTCATTCTGCTAATAATGTTTAATTTGAAATTTAAACAACATATTTTAAAAAGGAAGGAAAGTCAGTGATAATTCTACCACCCTTATTAGGATAACAATATTCAATGTTCCATTCTGTTCCAGTAGATCTCTATACACTATATACTTATAATCAGAGTATAGACGTAAATGTAAATTCTCAATTTCTTAGCTAATGCTTTACTAGAAAATTTCTATGTGACACGTTCTTCATAATTATTGTTAGTGACTGTATAATACATCATCAAACGAATTTCTCATACCTGACTTAGCTATTCTAAGATCATCAGGTATTTAGATTATCTGCAGTTTCTCAATACTGGACATTATTCGCGGCGCCTGGGTGGCTCAGTTGGTTAAGCGTCTGACTTTGGCTCAGGTCATGATCTTGTGGTTTGTGAGTTCAAGCCCCACATCTGGCTCCGTGCAGACCGCAGAGCTTGCTTCAGATCCTTTGTCCCCACCCCCCTGCCCCTCCCTAGCTTGTGCGCTCTCTCTCCCTCTCTCAAAAATAAATAAACATTAAAAAAAATTAAAAATATTGGACACTATTCTGAGATCCGTATTCTAATGCGTATAGATTTTTGTGCAGAAGTTATCTCTTGAAAACAAAGCCTTTGAGTGAAAAGGTGTATTTACTTGTATCACTTCTTTCTTTCTTTCTTTCTCTCTCTTTTTTTCTTGTTATGTTTTGTTTTAAGTAGGATCGGAGCTTGAACTCATGATCCTGAGATCAAGACCTGAGCTGAGACTGAGAGTTGGAGGCTGAACCACCTAGATGTGTTAACACAAACCTTACAGGGTCTAAGAGGCTTCGAGGACCAGGTAACCCAGAGGCGGGTGAATGGCAGCCCTTGTCGAAGGCCGACCCGTCTGGGTGCCCTCCAGAGCCAGGTGTCACGAGCCCTGCCTTGTTCTCATGGCAAAAAGAGGAAACAGAAAGGAGAGACGGGGCTTCCTACTTCTTTCAATACCTGATCCTCATTAGGTTTGAAGCAATTCTTTGTTGTTGTCGAAACTGGTTCTTTTGTTCAGCGTGAAACTTTCTGCGGGAGGAGAAGGACCTTAAGGCCGGCGGTAAGTTAGACGTGTGGGATCCTTGCCCCCTGCCTGGTGTGAATGCAGGATTGGGTGGCAGGCGACGAACGCGTGGCCCCTGCCATGGGTACGGACTCACCTGCCTCTTCCCTCTGGGAGAGCCGTTCCGGGGACTGGGCGGAAGGTCCCCGTGCTGTCCTCGTTTGATTCTAGCCAGGAGCACGGAGAGGTCAGGGCTCAGCTTCTGTGTTAGAAAGGCTCCCTTTTCCCTTGCTAGATGCAAGTTAATGCAATCCAGCCCTCACATCAGTTCTTTCTTTTTTTTATTGTCTAAACCATACACAACCCAAAATTTGCCACCTTAACCATTTTCAGGCGTGCAGTTTGATGCTATTAAATACAAGTCACCTCCGTCCGTCTCATGCGCTTTCCATTTTATGCAGCTCAAACTCTTACCCTTAAAACAGGAACTCCCCGCTCCCCGTACCCCAGCCCCTGACACCCTTCACGCTGCGTTCTGTCTCTATGAATCCGGCTACCGTAAGCACCTCCTGCGAGTGGCATCGTATGGTATGTCTTTTTGTGACTGGTGTATGTCACCAAGCATCATGCCCTCGAGGTCCAGCCGCCGGAGCAGGTGTCAGGATTTCCTTCCTTTTTAAAGGCTGAATAATACTCCATCGGATGTATCTGTCACTCTCTCTTCACGCGTTCGCCTGTCACGGACACGGGTTGCTTCTGCCTTCCGGCTCCGGAGATTAGTGCTGCCGTGAACACCGACGTGCGAATATCTCCTCGAGCCCCTGCTTTGAATTCTTTTGGGCGCGTACCCAGAAGTGGAATTGCTGGATCCTATGACAATGCTATTTTTATTTTTGGAGAAACTCCATGCTGCCTCCTCTAGCAGCTGCAACATTTACATTTCCACCGGCAATGCACCAGTAGCTACCCCGTCCTTTCTAAGTTACCGGGATTACGTAAACGTGGCAAGATAGAAAGAGGCTGACTTTTCCAGGTAGCCTTACAGAGCAGGCAGGAGAAGTTAACCCCTAGGCAGCCACGACAGGCCAGATGAACTGGGTCGGATTGGCTCTCTGTTTCTGCAAAGGGCTGGAGTGGTACAGAGGTTCCGGTACAACGTTGTGTCTCTAACGCTGAGACCTACAGCCACTCTTGGGAGGCCCGTGGGGTCTATTTTTTAATAACCTGATTAGGGCTTTTTAATATTTTAATTTAGTGTGACAGCAAGGTTTATAAGCTTATTTTAGACTGCGAAGAAGGAGGCCTCTTTTTATTTGTCTTAGAACCATTTCAGCCTTCATTGGGTACTCCAAATTCTAGCGGTTGCCAAAAATGTGTTCTCCACGGTTACATATCTAATGAGATTATAAAAATAGTGCTGTCTGACTGCTGCTTCTTCCTAGATAGTATGTTCTCTTTTCTTTTTTTTTTAATGTTTATTCATTTTTTGAGAAAGAGAGAGAGAGAGAGCGGGGAAGGGGCAGACAGAGAAGGAGACACAGAATCGGAAGCAGGCTCCGGGCTCCGAGCTGTGAGCACAGAGCCCGACACGGGGCTCGAACTCATGACCGCAAGACCATGACCTGAGCCGATGTGGGAAGCTCAAGCCACCCAGGCGTGTTCTCAAAGTATGTTCCTTAAAAACACTAGTTCCTCAGGATATTATTGGACAGTACATGTAAAGAGATTCGGATTTCTGTCTAATTACGTGAGCGATCGTGTGACTTTCAAAAGGGGACCCTACCTTATATCAGCTCTCATGCTTATTTACCTCGGGGTCATTATTTTGGGCGACCATCTCAGAATACTAGTCTTGCTTGGGACATATTTTGAGACACATTCCTCTAGGCAGACAGAGCCTCATATTTTTATTTTTTCCTTACATGGCGATTTCTGTATTCCACGGGGAAGCAACGTGACTGTTTTAGACTCCAGCGGAATTGGGTCCATATCCTGCCCCTTCTGTATGTTAACCACATGTGTCTGAGAGAGCTCTTTGCTCTCACCAAGCCTCAGTTTCCTCCTTGGTAAAGTGGGGGACATTTTAACCTCCTCACAGAATTAAGTGAGATAAAGAACAAGGGTCGTCATTGTGCCAGCTGAGTCATTGGCCCTGTTGTTGCAACCCTACATCTTCCATTGGAAGGTAATGCTTTTTGGCTGTTGCTGAAGATGCTATGCTCTTTTCTTGGGTGGTAACAAGTTCCTCCAAGTCTATTAGCTAAGTTCAGACTGTTTTCCGTCAGATGCTGTTGTGACACAACTCATGAGCCTGGGCCATCACATCCACGAGCTCAGCCATCTGGTCTGACACAGCACCAATATGGTAGAAGGCCATCCCGTACGTTCATCTGCACGTTGTGGAAACCCACAGAAGTCCGTTCCTTTGCTTCCCCGTCAGTCACCGTGCTAGCTCTTGTCTGACATTGACCCATGGAGTCTGATTCTCGTACTTGTTCTGAGGATATTTGGTGTCTCCTGGCGTGCAGACCTGGTATCTGATCTCCCCTCCATTTCCCCTTTGCAGCCTCCCGTCCCCAAATGACTTCATTGACTGTGTTCCTGGTGTCTCTCTCTTTCTGTGCTCACCCAGAACCTGCGCATTTCTTCAGCTCCAACGGCACTTTCTTAGTGCCGACAGCTCGTGGAGACCTGGCCTCCCTCCGTAGATAAGCGTTTCCTTCTACTCTTGTGCCTTTGTGGGCTCTCCTGCGTTCACTCAGCGAATATTGGCTGCGTGCTTTATGTCGCAGATCCAGAGATGGCCACGCACAGTTTCTGCTCTCGCTGTATTTCCAAGGTGCTCCTTCCCAGCGGGAGTGGAGGGTCGCTCTCCTTCCATCTCTACTGACTTGTGACCTGCCCTGGCCAACAGAACGCAAGGGTGTTCTGGACCTGGATCTTGAGAGGCTCGGTAGCTTCTGCTTCTGTTCCTTCTTGGAAGTTTCAGTGAAGACAGTTGGGATAGACGAATGAACGTTGAGAAGCCGGAGAGAAGTTGGTTGCACGGAGGAAAATCAAGATGCCCCAGCCGAGAGCGCTAAGGCTTTAGACGCGCCAGCGGACCACCTGGGATGTTCTAGCACCGGGCGGGCTCTCAGGAGAAAGCAGCCTCATCAGTGGTCATGCAGAGGAGGAAAAAACCCTGCTCGGCCGAGCCCGGCCAACCGCAGAATTGAGAGAAATAATAACTCATCGCTGCATTAAGCCAGGGGCTGGCAAACTCTCGGCTAAGGATCAGATGGTAAGTAGTTTAGGTTTAGAAGGAGGGCTTCATAGTCTCTGTGGCAACCGGTCAATTCTGTCACTGCAGCCAAAGCAGCTGTAGACAATATGTAAATAAATGAGCGTGGCCGTGTTCCCATAAAACTTTATTTACAAAAAGAGTTGGCAGGCTGGATTTGCCTGCGGCCCATCATTTGCTGCCCCTGTGCTCAGCCACTGCATTTTGGAGTGGCTTCAAGAACGCGGTAGATAACCGAAGCAGCCTACCCGTAGGCTCCGGGCACCGTGGCTGTGGTTGAAACACAACTGTCAAAATGACAAACTCATTCCTGCCTTCAGGGAGCTTGCAGCTTGTGCTAGTTTTATGGAAAAGGAAATCAGAGCCCGTCACTCCTGGCCAAATAACCCCCAAGCCTTCAGTCCAACTGGCAGGAGCTCAGCAAAACGGACAGGCGCGAAAGGAACGGGCCGCCATCAAAGCTGACGACCACTGAGGCACGGCGGACCGCTCCAAAACTCGGTGGCACGAGGCAACCGTTATATTACGCTTATGAAACGTGTGGGTCGGGAATTAGAGAGAGGCGGCTTGTCTCTGACCCACGGGGTCTCCGTTCCAGCCGGGAAGACTCCGTGGCTGGGGGTGGCTTGTCATCTGGAGGCTACGCGTCGTCGCTCGAGCGTGTGGCGGTCAATGTTGGCCGTTGGCCGGGTTCTCAGCAGGGGCTGTGAGCTGGACCACTTTCTCGTGGCCCGAGCTTCTTCAGTCGGGGTGGCCGTAGGTGCTTCCAGACTCAAAAGGGAGTGGCCCAGCGAGCCCGATGAAAGCCTTGGCAGGGTATTGTTTTTAGTGCGTTCTACGTGTTCCGTCACTAAGACCGGTTCAGCTTCAGGGGAAGGGGGCACCCGTACTGCGTCTCCATGGGAAGAAAGTCGAACAATTTACAGACATGTTTACACCTCAGCATCTGATATCGGTATATAAAGAGGATCGAGCGATTCGATTTCGAACAGGCCTGTGAGTGCCGAACATTTCTTGTGAAACACGATCTGCGTTCACGATGATTTGCTCATTACGGCTTTGGAGAATAGATAGCACGGGGAAATTGCGCTCGCGGATGTCGTGCTAAGTCCTTCCTGGATAGGGCCCGAGTTGTTTGCCTTTTTCACAGCAGCTCAGTACAATGACAGAGAGCATGACCGTCCCGAACTACTGTCCCAGCTCTGCCGTTCGCTTGCCGTGTGGCCGTGGGCCGCTTTCTTAACACATCAAAGTGTTAGTTGCCTCATTTAAAAAATGGAGGTAAAAAATATTACACTTCCAAGAATTGCTGCAAAGTTCCAACGAGACAAATCACGTGGGGCACCTGGGTGGCTCAGTCGGTTGTGCCTCCGACTCTTGGTTTCGGCTCAGCTCACGATCTCATGGTTTGTGGGTTTGAGCCCCACAGCTGGCTCTGCAGATGACAGCAGGGAGCCTGCTTGGGATTCTCTCTCTCTCTCTCTCTCTCTCTCTCTTCCTCTCCCCCGCTCACGTTGTCTCTTTAAATAAACTTAAAAAAAAAAAAGACAAATCATGTAATAGTTGGTGGGTGCACAATAAATAGTGTTATCTTAAAGCAAACTATTTTATGAATTTTGAGCATTTAGTAAGTCTTAAGGATAAGAACAGTGATAAAATAACATAGAAAGGAGCTAAAAGTTACAAAACATCACTGAAAAATCCACTTATTCTGAAAGCAATTTTAATTTTGGTAAATATATATATTTTTAAAATTTATTTACTTTCAGAGAGAGAGCTAGGAAGGGGTGGACAGAGGGGGAGAGAGAGACAGAGAGAGAGAGAGAGGGAATCCCAAGCAGGCTCCACACTGCCAGCACGGTGCCTGATGCAGGTCTCGAACTCACAAACCGTGAGATTACGACTTCTGCCGAAATCCAGAGTCGGATGCTTAACCGACTGAGCCACTCAGGTGCCCTGGTAGATACAATTGTAAGTTGCAAGAGGTCTCAATACTCCTTTTATATTTAGAGACACAAAATTATGTACATACACACATTCGTAAACACACACATATCGACACACACACAATTTTACACGAATGGCATAATATCCATGGCATCTTGTGACCTTTTAAAATATATACAAATTGTTCCGTCTCTTTAAACAAAACAAAACGGTTCACTAATTTCTCCCACCCCTCCCCCTCCCCCTCTGGCAACTACCAATCTGTTCTCTGTATCTACAAACTTTTTTTTCTTATAGACATTTTTTTTGTTTGTTTACGACTTCCGAAAAAAATCGGCACCGCATCACGAATGTCTTCTCAGAAAGGTGTATGGGTCTCCACCACCGTTTGAAGAACCAACAGTTCGACCAGCCACTGTACGGACTCACAGTTTAACTTTTGCCAAAGGATGGACAGTTAGACGGTTTCTTTCTTCCTTTTTTTTTTTTTTCCAGGCTACAAGGTAGCAATTGTGCACTAAAGTTGGTAATAATGATACCCTTAAAACCCGAACTCAGAAAACTAGACTAGTAATCGTCTAGGATGTTCAGTTGTGCCATGTTTTCTTCAGCTGGACAACTGTGCCCTTTACCAGGAAGGACACCCTATCAGTAAGCCTTCAGGTACCCTGACGTATCCACGGGCCTTGTCATGAGCCCCCTGGATGCATCTGACATTCTCTCCAGTTACAACCTCTGCCTGATGTCCTTGGCTCCTGACTTCTTACTCATTTCCTGTCTCTGGCGGGTACCTTTCTCATGATGGCACCCCTTTAGCAGACACACGACCCTCCTTGGTGTTCACTTGCATGGGCCCCTGGCTTCCAGACATCCCAAATCCACCCAGCATGAGCCCCCAAGGCCAGCATTTCTACTGGACTTTCCCAGTCTCATGGAAAGGGAGTCACCGATAAGAAAACCAGAAACACTAGGGCACGTGGGTGGCTCAGTTGGTTAAGCGTACGACTCTTGATTTTGGCTCGGGTCGTCAGATCAAGCCCTGTGTTGGGCTCTGTGCTGAGCCTGTTTGGGATTCTCTCCCTCCCCACCCCCCTCTGCCCCTCTCACATGCACTCTCACAAAATAAATAAATGAACTTAGAAAAAACCAGAAACATTATTAATTTTTTTGTGTGTTTATTTTTGAGAGACAGAGCGCAAGTAGAGGCAGAGTAGAGGGAGAGGGACACACAGAATCCGAAGCAGGTTCCACGCTCCCAGCTGTCAGCACAGAGCCCGACGGGGGCCTCGAACCCACAGACCGTGAGATCATGACTTGAGCTGAAGTTGGATGCTCAAGTGACTGAGCCACCCAGGCGTCCCCCAGAAACCTTATTTTAATGGTAGGATCATTGTGTATCACTGAAGAAATCCCTCAGAACCTTTACGGCTAGCAGATTTCTCAGAGGACTTCTGGTCCAGTCTTTCTGCTATGAGCAGCTAGCAGAGGGGATAACCCTTCACACAAACACGACGATAAAAGGCCAAAGGTGATATATTTTTAAAAGCAAAAAAAAAAAAAAAAAAAAGCCATTGGAATTTAGAAGGGAAGGGATGTGCTGATTGAGAACCGGGAAATGCCAAAGTCTCCCACTACTGTAGGACAACGTTCCTACAGGGATTTCTTCCATCTAAAAATTAGATGAAAATAGATCTTAACTAGCGACAGAATGATAGGTTCTCTGACCTGTCTCCTACTCACTCGATGAGTGATTCTGAATCCTCAGAGCTCATGTCTTCTGTAAAACAGGACTAGCATAAGGGTTACCTGGGTAACGTCAAAAGGCTTTGGAACACGTAGCCTTCTCATTGCTACTGTTACAAATATTTTTCAGAGCGACCTCAAAGTAGCTCCTGTCCTGGTTTTCATTGTTGAGGTGCCCAACATTTGTGGAGTACGCTAAACAGTGTGAAAGTGGCTGCTTACGAAGGTAATTCCCTTACTCAGAATTTCTTTTCCCTTGGACTAGATGACAATTCGAATATGCGCAGTTGGAAAATTTATAAGAGCTGGAAGGTAGAAACGCCCTGATGTCTATCAGGGGATGAACAGATAAATAAAGGTGGTGGACCCGTGTGATGGCATAGTATTCTGTCGTAAAAAAAGATAGGCTGCTTCGGCATAGATGACCCATAGAAACACGATGCTAAGTGGAAGGAGCCAATTACAAAAAGACCACAGACTATATGATTCCATTCCTATGAAACTTCCAGGGCAGGGAAATCTGTACAGGCAGAGTAGATTAATGGTTGTTGAGGATGCAATAACTGAAGAGTATAGGGTTTCTCTATAAGGTGCTGAAAAGGTCCTAAAACTAACTGTGCTAATGGTTCTACAGATCTGTGAGGGCACTAAAACCACTGATACGTGCACCTTAAATAGGTGAACTGTTTGGTACGCGAATTACATAATGAAGAAAGGTGTTAAAAAAAAAAAGATTCTCCATTCAATGACCCAGCAAAGCCAGTGATAAAGTGAAAGCAGAAAGAAGTCGATTTCAGCTGACATTCCTAAACGACAAGCCGGGAGGAACGTTCTTCCCAGGAAGAGGCCACCCCAGCTCTATGGGGCTGCCATTTCCACTCCAACTGGGCCCCAGGCAGCAGACCACCAGTAAAACCAAGCCAGGGGCACTCGTCTCCATTGATCAGTGAGTGACCTGGGACACGATCCCACCCCCATCTCCCTTGATCCCAATCTCTGAAATGTTCTAGGTCTGGAACAGTGTGGCTCTTGTTGGACTGAGAAAGAGAAAGTTTCGGACTCCCCACCTTCTTCTACGATGCATGGCTCTCTCTCTCTCTCTTTGTGAAATAAGTTATAGGAACCTGCACACCGTTTTCCTCTATTCAGAAATACCGACCCTACGTTTGGTGGACATTTCTCTCAGGTTTTTATGACATCGCAGGCATTTCAGGGGAAACCGTGAAAAGGAGATATCAGAGGCTGCTGTCTGATGCTTTTTCATTGCACTTCTTAATATCAATATCAATGTTCCGGAGTGTTCTATAATTCTAAGGCAATACTGTTCATTCATTTTTTATTTGCATTTGGACAAGGCTTACAGAACAAATTTGCACACACGTTTAACTTTGGCTCTTTAAGATTTGGAATTCAAATTATCTGGACCCAATTCAATATTAATATAACACAACCCCTTTTTACACTGGGTGTGTTTCAGAGGGCTTTACAAATAGGATCTCATGAGATGATGTTAGCAGAAAGAGAGCTGGATCAGGAATTGGGAGTCTTGGGTTCTAGCTGTAACTTTCCCTCCAACTAGAGGTGGGGCTTTGGACGCCCCATTTATTCTTCCCGGACCTCAGTTTCCCAATTTATAAAATGGGTAGATGGAGTTGATGACCCATGAGATCCCTTCACATCAGATATTTTATGACTCCGTGTTCATTACCGATGGTCATCTTGACCTGGCGCAGAGAATTAGCTAATTAGTGCCAAAGAAAACAAACAGGTGACAGTTCACGAGTGCTGGAAGCTTCCTACGAAAAAAGGCTTAAGTTTCAACTTTTCCCCGTGAGTCCAACCAGAAGAGTGAATTTTACTCTCATCGCTCTGTGCTTTCAGTTTTGCAAGATTAGAATTCCAAATACACCTCCGACAGTGTTTTGCTTGCGACTAAAATGGAGGGCCATGAGTTGACAACGGGTACTGTGCTATGGTCCGGGTCACGGCCAAGAGCAGTAGTGACAGCATCACCTGCAGGGCTGGTTAAACTACAGGTTGCCAGGTTTCCTTCCCAGAGTTTCTGCTTCCTTAGGTCTGGAGTGGAGCCTGAAGACTTGCATTTTAATGAGGACCCGGATGCTGCCATTTTAATGAGTACCCGGATGACTCATTTTAATGAGTACCTTGCTGCCACTGGCCCAAGGACCACACTCTGAGAACTGTTGAACTAGAGGTACGTTGGCTCAGTGAGATTGGTTTGTTTTGCCTGTGCCGCCAGGGAAAGACCCAAGTGTGTTCCCAAGTAATTAAAGAAAAGGGATTAGTTTGCGTTGGACACTTCCTCTTCTCCTGTTTATTTTCTCTGATTAATTTCTAGCATGTCTTCCGGCTGCCTGGCCTGGTTGGAGAGTCTGCCTTCCAGGGGCTCAGACTGGGACGGGTGGAATGTCTTCCTCAAAATAGCCAGGAAGCAAGGAGACGGAGAAGTCATAGTAGTTGGAGACGGAGAGTTGCATCTTCTGCAACCAAGAAAAACAATGTTGACAGGGAGAGAGGAACCGTCTACACAGCTATATGTGCCGGTGGTCCTGGTCTCCAACACTCCGGGGGGCTTGTTCACCAAAACCAGTATTCCCTTTTTCTTGAACATGCTAGACATTCTTGCAGCTAGACTGCATTTCCAGCTTCCCTTGTTAGATGCGGTCAAGAATTAGTTCTTTCTTTTTTTTTGTTTTTAATGCTTTTATTTATTTTTGAGAGACAGAGAGACAGAGTGTGAGCGGGGGAGGGACAGAGAAAGAGGGAGGCACAGAATCCGAAGCGGGCGGGCTCTGGGCCCTGAGCTGTCAGCACAGAGCCCGATGCGGGGCTCGAAGTCACGAGCCATGAGACCGTGACCTGAGCTGAAGTCGGACACTTGACCCACGGAGCCACCCAGGTGCTGCATAGGAACTCTCGAATTCTTAAATAAGTTAGAAATGTGTATCTACTCTGTTGGAGCTATTACAAACTTTGGGTCTCATTTTTACTGCCTCCCCCTTCTAATCAGTAAACATATATTTCATTTCTCAATATTAGAGGGCTGAGCCGTGGGGATGGGAGAAAACCAGAGTTAGAACTAGATAAATGAATATCAGATCCTAAAAAATTGTTCCCTCTAGGGTAAGATTAAAGAAGAGGCTCTCGGGGTGCCTGGGTGGCTCGGTCGGTTAAGTGTCCGACTTCGGCTCAGGTCATGATCTCACGGTCCACGAGTTCGAGCCCCACGTCGGGCTCTGTGCTGACCCCTCAGAGCCTGGAGCCTGTTTCAGATTCTGTTTCTCCCTCTCTCTCTGCCCCTCCCCTGTTCATGCTCTGTCTCTCTCTGTCTCAAAAATAAATAAACGTTAAGAAAAATACTTTAAAAAAATAAAAAATAAAAAAGAGGCTCTCCTGACACTTATGGGGCTTGTGAGTAGGGCCCAAAGAATTTCGCGCGGGATCTACGGAGAAACCCCAATTATACTCTTCTATTTTCACACTGAGAACTTTACAACAAAGTAACAGCCCAGTTGGAAAACACGCTGCAGGGAAAGGAAAGGAGAGCATCGCTCAGTAGACTCCATGGGGAAATACGGTTCTGGAAATACTGCAAGGACAAAAAGAACCTTTTAGAAGGAGAAAGGAGAATTACAAGAAGAAATGAAATAAATTGATGTACGTTGCCAAGATCAAAATTCTCACTACTGTGGAGGGCAGATTTGAGAAGTTCTCTCAGAATTCAGGGGAAAAGAAGTCATAGATAAAAGCAAGAAGAATTAGAAAGAGATGGAGGACATAAAACAAAGATAAAATTAAGTTTTATAGAGGGAAGAAACAGAACAAATGGAATAAAATGTAACAATTCAAAGTGTATTTAAGGAATCTATATGAATTTGAAAAAAACTTTGAATTTAAAGATTGAAATGCCTTACTGTATCCCAGGCAATACACACACATTCTTAGCCTGGAAAAAAAAAATTGTTTTTAATTCTAAGAATTAAAATAAGCCATATAAAATAATACAAATATCCAGCAGAAAAGAAATAAAAGTGCCCTCAAGAGAACGAAAAATAAGGTCAGCTTCAGGCTTTCACCCTTTAACACGAAATGCCGAAAGGTGCTGAAATAATAATCAAAAGATGTTGGGATAAACAGGGGTTTTGACAGGAGAAATGTTTAGATCCATGGGTTTTAAGCCTGGCTGAATTTTAACTCACGGATGAAGGGAGAAGCAAAATATTCTAGGAAATGTAAGGACCTAGGAAATTTACCAACTATCTGCCCTTTGTGGGATTTTTCTTTTGTTCAGAGACATTGCCCAGTTGACCTAGAGCTGAGTCAATATTAGGAGCTCAAAAAAGTCAGTGGTATGATACCTTTGGTATAAAAAATGATCTCCGGGGCGCCTGGGTGGCTCAGTCGGTTAAACGTCCGACTTCGGCTCAGGTCACGATCTCACGGTCTGTGAGTTCGAGCCCCGTGTCGGGCTCTGTGCTGACAGCTCGGAGCCTGGAGCCTGTTTCAGATTCTGTGTCTCCCTCTCTCTCCGACCCTCCCCCATTCATGCTCTGTCACTCTCCGTCTCAAAAATAAATAAACGTTAAAAAAAAAAAAACGATCTCCGAGCTCCTGCCCCCATTCTCCATCTAGCCTGCTAGTCTGGGGGGCCCAGGCCAGCCCACCTTGCACTGCCAAATCCCTGGGCAGCCCATCTGGCCCTCTACTACTCTGTGGCCTTGTTATTCAGGAACCCAGGATGGCCCGGGAGAGCCACACCCCGGGGTGTCTCCCTACCCTGATTAATGGGAGCTCCCTTGTCCCTCCACCCAGGCTATGGTATTTTTGTTATAGCAGCCTAAAGAGACTAAGACTGTCTCCTTTACTCTTCACGGTATCTTCACCCGTCTATGAACCTGCCCTTCTCAGGCTGAGGTTGGGGGTGGGATTTGGCCCACCTCCACTGGAGGGAGGGATTTGCCGTTTCCTCTTTCCCTCTGGACCTCTCTTAACTGAAGCTCTCTAATCTGGATTATTAAAACAGTTGGTTGGGGATACGTGGGGATAGAGGAGATTACAAGATGTAGACAAAACTTACTTAAGAAAATTGCCCAGGATTGCAAGGGATTGTCGGCGGCCAAGTCCTCGTTTTGATTTCCAGAAGCTGAATTTTGCTTTGGCTCCGTGCTTGTTTTTTCCTGAGAAACTCCCTCTGGATCGATGGGCATCACAGGCTGATTGGGGGTGGGTAGGATGAAGGCCATTCATGGACAAAGGCAAACTGTTACTGTGTCACCCGTATGTTAGATGATCCTAATTCATGTATGTGTGTATTTTTTTCTATTTTTTTCTAAGTTTTTTTTTTTTTTTGATAGAGAAAGAGAGAGAGAGGGCATGCGTGCAGGAGGGGCAGAGGGAGAGGGAGAGAGAGAGAGAGAGAGAGAGAGAGAGAATCCCAAGCAGGCTCCTCACTGACAATAGCCAGCCTGATGTGGGGCTGAACTCACGAACCATGAGATGATGACCTTGGCCAAAGTCAGACGCTCAACTGACTGAGCCGCCCAGGTGTCACTGTTTTTTGTGTAATAGGTACGTTATATATAAATATATAATATTCAACAAGTTATACACCATAATGATCTTTGGGTGGTAGTATGATAGGGTTTTTTTTTCATTTATATTAGTCGGAAATTTCATTTTTTCTAAGCTCACTGTAATGCCTGTGCATTGCTTTTGCTGTAAAAACACAATAAACATTGCTTAAAAATATTGTAAAAATAAGAAGCATAGGCAATTCTAATGGCCAAAACAGACAATATGCAACAGAATTCCAGATGGAAGTAATACCTTTTAGAAAAGAAATGCACCATTTAGTATATTGATAGGTCTATATACTTAAGGGTCAAAATATAATTTCCCTTAAAAAACGTGTTTACCTTTAACTGAGGGTTGATGGGGGGTGGGAGGGAGGGGGAGGGTGGGTGATGGGTATTGAGGAGGGCACCTTTTGTTTTTTGTTTTTTTTTTAACGTTTATTTATTTTTGAGACAGAGAGAGAGCATGAATGGGGGAGGGGCAGAGAGAGAGGGAGACACAGAATCAGAAGCAGGCTCCAGGCTCTGAGCCGTCAGCCCAGAGCCCGACGCGGGGCTCAAACTCACGGACCGTGAGATCGTGACCTGAGCCGAAGTCGGACGCTCAACCGACTGAGCCACCCAGGCGCCCCGAGGAGAGCACCTTTTGGGATGAGCACCGGGTGTTGTATGGAAACCAATTTGACAATAAATTTCATAGTAAAAAAAGAAAAAATGTGTTTACCTTTATTTATTTTATTTTGTTTTGTTTTATTTTATTTTAGAGAGAGATTACATGTGAGCAGAGAGGGGCAGAGGGAGAGAGAGACAGAGAGAGAGAATCTAAAGCAGACTCCACACTCGGCACGGAGCCCAACATGGGGCTTGATCCCATGACCCTGGGATCATGACCTGGGCTGACATCAAGAGTTGGACGCTCAACCTACTGAGCCACCCAGGCGCCGCCACACCCCCCCCCCCAAAATGTGTTTACCTTTAAATAATCATAATGTTCAGATAAAAAATCCACTTACTTGTTCATAGGTTGCCACGGGTGTTCATGGGACTTATGCCCATGTGCGAAACAATAAAAGCGACACATGAGATGCAAAAGGGCATTGTTTTGTCAACATGCATAGTCTTCCCTGAAATTGATCTGATGATCTGTTCGCTTCTTCTTACTACGGGTTAGTTCTGGCAGGAAAGAGCTGGAATTCTGTTCCCCAGCCTGGCTTTCATCACCTATTTGTCTCTCTTCAAAGGAGAAGAATGGAAGGGCGTTACAAAACGGGAGCCATGGCTTGTTGGGAAAGATGAATCACCAAGTGATGAATCAGATCAGGGCCACCGATGGTGCCCTAAATCATTGGAGCAGCCTGTCAAGGGAACCCGGCAGGAGAGTGAGAACTAGGTACCACCCATCCATCTCATCCAGGATGCATTCGTGGGCGGGTGTGCGCAGGTGACAAGTGATATTTTGGGATAAGGGACTCCTGGGGTTGTCATCAAAAGCTTCTCTGACTAATTGGAAAAGAGTCCCTGCCCCTGCCTTTCCCTGGAGCCTCTCCCGGCGCCAGAAATGGACGCCTACATTCATGTCATTCCTCCTCGATCCCAGCTGTTTAGAATAAGCAGCCCGCTCTCAGTGGACTTCTCCGCCCTTCTCCTGGACCTCACCAAAGGTCAGTCGAGCGCTTTTCCTGAAAACTTCCGGATTCCAGAAATAGACATGGCATTCCGTGCGGGGGAGAGCGCTGACGTGCCGCTGACGAACACTCCCGCCTCGCCAGATCCCCACACGAGAGATCAGGCCGCCTCGCTGCTTCCTCCTTCCCATTTTCTAGGGTTGCATCCTGAGCACTGGGGCCTGGGAAGAACTCAGCTCCTATGACATGTTTTAAGATGGAATTTTCTGGAATCACGTGGCTTTCTCTCTGGCAGTCCCACTGTCTCAATTCAGTTTCCCTCTAAGTAAATTGGAGTTAGCTGTCGGCCTGCAGCCCTCGTTTGATCCTCTCCTGGCTGCCGGGCTTTCTGTGAACTTTCTCCTTCAACCAACTTCCCCGGCTCCGCTTAAGCCGGTGGTAGTCACCCACCCCACCATTTGAGCTCAGGCTGACGGTGAAGATTGCACCCGGGAAACTGGTTCCAAAGTGACGATGCCGGCTAGGCAGAGCGTGGGTCATTTTCACAACAAACCAGCTGAATTCAGTTGAGCAACCAAGCAGTTACTAACTGGTTGGCTGTGATCCAACCATCAGAAGGGTGGGTGTCTTTCTTTTTTTTTTTCAACGTTTTTTATTTATTTTTGGGACAGAGAGAGACAGAGCATGAACGGGGGAGGGGCAGAGAGAGAGGGAGACACAGAATCGGAAACAGGCTCCAGGCTCCGAGCCGTCAGCCCAGAGCCCGACGCGGGGCTCGAACTCCCGGACCGCGAGATCGTGACCCGGCTGAAGTCGGACGCTTAACCGACTGCGCCACCCAGGCGCCCCAGGGGTGGGTGTCTTTCAAAGCCACCTGGGTCTAGGTTCCATCGGCTGACGTCCCTCTGATCATTCTTTTTAATCAGCACATTAATACTCTGCAGCCTTTAGTTTTTTCGTGCTTGCTGGTAGGTTACACTAAGGAATTCATTTGTCCTAATTGATTTGAAGGCACAACATTCCTCTGTCTGACGTGATTCCACGTAGGAAAAGGTCTGTCCTTTCAGCAGGACAGAAAGACAGAGGGGCAAGCGATTTCCGTCACAATGACCTTCTGGGTCTGAGAACTGGAAATATAATTTGCAGGGAACTCCTTCTTTTCTTCCTCTTCTTCTTCTTCTTCTTCCTCCTCCTCCCCCTCCTCCTCATTCTCCCCCTCTTCCTCCTTCTTGTACTTTCTCTCCTTCCTCAATAGTCTCTCCAGACCCTCGATATGTAACACGGTTAAACTAGAGGCACAAACACTTCCAGGAATAGGGAAAGAACACCAATCTCCTCCTTCTCCATTTTCCTGCTCTAACTATAAATATGTGCACCCCAGTCCCAGGAAAACAGTCAGTAAAGAAAAGAAGTAAATAGGAAAGGAGGAAAAAATATCTGGCCAAATTTCCAGCCAGCCTCCGCAAGGCATCCACCAGCCGGGCTAATAACTTTAGACAATGTCTGACAGGTTGATATTTTGGGCTTGCTTTTCGAAAATAATATTTTGGAACCCCAAAGACATCAGTGTCTGCCTGTCACATGAAATTCTAAAAGAAGATTCCGAAAGGCAAAGAGGAGTGCCCAGAAAGAGGACCGTTTCTGATTTTGTCAATAAACTTCACAGGTCACCGAAGCTACTGATGTAAATAAATTATTATGAGATGTGCTCTGTGGGCTCCGTTTTGAGGGAACTTATCGCTGTGCGAACTTATCGCTGTGTTCAGCTTTGATGGCTCATCATGGTGGACGCTTGTTCCTCTATTTTATTTCTCTCAAGACTTGCGTGGCCCTTTATGTTTATGGCGTCCTTAAGGTAGGGTTGAGTTCCGTTGGCTGTAAGGGACATGGACACGTTTCCTAGACCCCATCCCAGTGGCAGGAGACATCACACCTCTGACTTCCGTCTTGTGCCATGCTGGGGCCCCCCGTTTTCTAAATTCTTTCCATTCCTCCCGAAGGTACCAGGTGATTCAAGCACAGAATCTTTTTTTTTTTTTTTAATCCAAATTTAGGTGACACACCGAGTGCGTTAAATTCAGGCGTAAGCATGGCGACTGGACAAGCGTAGCCATCACGCTGTGCTCACCACGAATGTGGCCACCATCTGTCGCCATACAGCGCGACAACACCCTTGACCGTATTCCCTACGCTGTGACTTCCATCCCCGTGCCTGGAAGCCGGTGCCTTCCACTCTCTTCCCCCCATTTTGCCCTTTCCGCCAACGCCCTACCCTCTGGTAACCGTCGGTTCCTTCTCGGTATGTATGGGTCTGTTTCTACTGTTTTGTTTGTCTTCCTGATAGCCATCGAAGCGTTCCTGAGCTGCCCACAGCAGCACCCGCCGTGGGTACTCCATCCCAAATGACCCTCACGTCACCATTGGCTCCATGAGGGTTACAACTATTTTGGGAGGGTCTCCGCACAGTGGCTCGGGTCCCCCGCTTTCGGATAACTCTCAGCGTTATTCTACTGGAGCCCGTAGGAGAAGGCTTAGAGAGTTGCCGCCTCCCTTTTTGGGGGCTCGGTCTTGCTGTTCCGGCCCTCCATGGCACAGAAGAAGCTCTGGTGGGAGAACACCTCGTTCCCGGTTAGGGAGACAGAATAGCATCTATTCAGAGGTATTCTGCCTATTGCACAACCAAGAAAAAAGATGTGGAGACAGGGGACCAGGCGACCCAGAAGCTGGGTCCTCAGAGCTGGTTATGATGGGTGTGCAGCTTTCAGTGACTCACTGCGTTATTTGCCTGGATCTGAGAAACCCTATTCTCCAGAGGCCGATGATGATGCTCCCAGGGCAATGGTTTATTTTCCTGCCAAACATCTGTTTTACATTCCTACTCTCCGTAAATGTGCACAGTTGGCTACTTGCCTGCATTTGCTTCATCACCACCGCCGCTCCCCCCCCGCTTCCAGAGAGCTTTCCTCTCTGGAAGAACGAGATCATTCCTCTCCCGAACAGGTCTTTCCGGAGAGGAAAACGCTGAAAAATACCCAATGTGGCCTTTGGTTTGTGTATCGTGGCCGCACCCGGGAAACTGAGCACAGGAGTGCTTCCGGAACCTCCTCCCATTTCGGGGACACGGCCTTCCCAGCAGATCACCTTTCCGACAGTGTCTGCAACGCTATGGCCGGCTTGGGCGGTTGCCGATGTCACAACTAGACTGCTGAGCTCCACGTTCCTCCCTCTCCTCCCGTCCAACCTCCCCCATCTCTTTTGCCTTTACTTCTAATTGGAAAAATGGGGGAGGAAGGTATGGTTAAAGCAGAGATCCTAAAATAGGTCAGGCCATCAGGCAGGTTCCAAAATAAACGTCATGAATGCCAAGTCACTGAACCATACAGCCCAACCTGACAGTCATCAGTTGCCTGCTGCTTCTGCTTGGGGATTTTAAAGGAACAGCGAACATCCGTATGAAGGACTTACAAGAGAGCTTCCGAACGAGGGAAGGCGATTTCCGGGGCGAGTTTGGGGAGAAGATGGGATCCGAGAAAGGAGGAGAGATCCGGCCATGCCAGGATTGAGGCGCAAACTTCGTAATTTGCCCTTCATAATCCAGGTTGCTGTTTTTGGTTATTACGGTGGGGTGTCGAGGGGACCACAATGGGGCGGGATAAATCTATTCTTGCCCCAGCGTGGGTTAGAACCTTATGAGGATGGGATGGTGAGCACACAGCCCAGGGTTTTATGCATCAGCCCAACTTTGTGTTAAATCGTTCTCAGTGGGTATCTTGCAAGGGAATGTGAATATGAATGGCCCTGTTCTGGGGGTTGAATCGCAATTACCGAGATGTGATAGGAAACGCGGTCTTAGCACTGCCCGGTAAAACAGTATTCCTCCACTTAAGTATGGCACCTATGGTCCATTTAGTTTCATACACACAAAGTAATCTCTTTGGTAGTTAAACTCCCATGAGCCACCCAGAAAACAGAGAAGAAAGAACTCTGTTGCCTAGCAACCAATGGAACGTTACAACACTAGATAAATCGAATCAATATTGCTCTAAATATTGAACCCTTAGATGATGAAAAAAACCCTCAAAGCCACGTCCATAACTCCTCTGCTCCTTCCTTTCCTGGGCTCAGCAGCCAAGGAGGACCAGCTTGTGTTCTGACAACCTCCGGAGACCCACAGAGAGGACAACGTGCTGAGGCCCACAGGAGAGCCCATCGGGAGTAGTTCCAGAAAACAGACGCCTGAAGGCTGAATCTCCAGAGTTTGGAGCCACCTGCCCGCCGTGGCAGTGCAGGCCGGCCTGGGGTGAAGTCACGGCCTGAGCTCCCAGTCTACTGGCATGCGGTCAGGGCTCAGTAAAGTTGGAGATACCAAGGTCACTCTGCAAACAGTTTCTTAAAAAGAGCTCCAGAGCCTGGGGCACACGCTGTCCTTCCATTAGCCCCCTCGACCCTCAGGGAGCCCTCCCTGTCTCTGAGCCCTGGTGGTAAGGCTGCTTACCCCCTTCTGGAAACTACTTTGGGGCTGCTTTTCCTTTAAGGCCTCCTTTAGTCTGTTTTAATCCATCCCTCACAATAGATGTCTGCCGAGGGCTCCTCACCTTGGTAGAAACCAACCCAGTTTGGGGGAACTTGAACAACGTCCAACCACTTTGGTTTTCCAATCAGTGACTTTGTCTTTCTGGAAATAACCCTGTGCCTTATTCCTACAAACGGTGTCCTGGCCAAGTATCCTTTCTGAAGAGCCTCCATTAGGTACTTTCGGACAAATCTTTCCTTGGGGCCCCCCAGCTTTGAGCTTCTGTCATAGTGCTGTTGGAAGCACTCATTCTTTATAGGTAGACTGAGAGAGTTGACCTTGGTGGGCGTTAACTAAGATGTGGAAGAGGGAAACTAGCATTAACTCCCCCCCCCCCATGTGGCAGGTGCACAGGTTTGTCAGCAAAGCCAGAACTGCTCACGTAATTAAGCCCTGTGACAACATAAGAGTAGGAGCTATCATGTCCACTTTACAGCTGGGGAAACTGAAGCTTAATAAGGTTATAGCAACTCTCCCTTAAGACAGAGTTGTGCTACCCTAACAGGCGGTAATTCCAGGCTTCCCTCCGTTCTTTGTGTAGTCGTGGAGAGGTACGGACAGGACTGAACAGAGCGTTCTTCCTTATTTCCGGTGGGACATACGGTGCCATTTGAAAAGAGGGGGCAAAGGACAGGCGCCAGTAGGGTTCTGCAGTCATATGGAGGACGGACTCCATTGGGCAAAAGAAGACCTTCTCAAACCACGAGACCGGGGAACATATTTTTCTGTCTTCTGGATTTCAGCAGCGCTAACTCTCATACCTCATGTTTACCCTTGGGAGGAGGGTGTGCGTTTAGAGCCCACGGTTTACCTCCAGGACGATTCAGGCAGGTTTTACTTCTTGTCATTCTCCTGACGTTTTGCTCTCCATCGTACTACCCCGCAAGCTTGGACCGGATCGGCCGCTTGGATTCGGGAGTAATTCAGGAGACGCTGGAGAAGGAAACGGACTGCCCAGGATGGTTTTCCCGCTGCCCACCAGGCTGCTTGCAGGGTCCTGACGGCCCACTCTCCTTCCCCAGCGGTGCCCCACCTGCCGGGTCCTTTCTAGCAGGCGCTTATTCTTCCAGACTCCACGGGGCACACGGCTCCATTTACCTTTTGGGAAATCTCTCTCCCCATTCCTCAGGGGAATCTCTGAATCTCAAGATCCATTAGCACTCTCCGCATTCCACTCCAAGTAGTACACGTATCCAAGTCTGAGTCATTATATTAATGACAACAGCCTGAGCAGGGTGGGCGAGGGTGTGCTGCAGGGGAATTATTGTCCCCTTTCTCCAAGTCCCCAAACATGGTGTCTGTCAGGGCCGGGAGCTGCTTGTATCTTCTCTCACTGAGCAGACTGGGTCCTGCTGTCCCAGGGCAGACAACCTCCAGGAGCCCAGCCGGGTCTCAGGCAAGATCATGCCGCAGCCCTTCACTAAGTGCTCTGTTCCCCCTTCCCCACCCTCACCCCCCCCCCCCCCCACCGACAGGCCTCGGTCCCTTGTCGCTTAATTGTTACGACTCTTTATTGCTCTGTCAGGCTCTGTGCAACGCATTGTTTCATCTACTCCTCCAACGACACTGCATGTTAGGTAGCATTAGCCTCATTTTGCAGAGAAGGAAAGAGGAGCACAGAGAGGCCGGGCGATTTGCCCAAGGACACCCAGCAAATAAGCGGGAGTTACGACAGGAAACAAGTTCTATCTGAAGTCAAGGTTCCTAGGCTGGTTCTGAGAAGTTGATTTCACAGAGGCTGACAGGAAACGCTCTAGGAGCCCGAGAAGGACCCAGGAGGTGACTGGCAGAAACTGGCCCTCAACTGGGAAATCGGGAGACCTGGATTTCAGTCCCAATCTTATTCAATGCTATTTGAATAACGCCCCTGGACTCCTCGTCCAGCATCTGTAACACAAGGGAAGGCTCAGTGAACATCTAGTTCTCAGAATCCAATTCGGACCAATGGCCAGAGTTCCTGGATCCGGGATGCAAAACTTAGAAACGAGAGCCAGCCCAGTTCAGAGCTCAAATGCCTGCTCCTCCAGCTTTCACCTGAAATGGATAAAACACATCCAGCAACCTGCCACGAGACCACAGAACTGAGTGGTCAAGGTCTCCTCTTGCCCGGAACGAAATCTCCCAGGTACTGTTTCCTTGGGTGATATTTCTTCGGACACGGATACTAGTCTCTGTAGGGAATGTATTTCTGCTCTTAAAGATGGAAACCTGAATCTATAAGACAGATTGATTGTTCGGCGGCGGTGAATGTTTGCATTACAAAAGCATTGTGAAGAAACCCTTCATTTGTGGCATGCTATTATTATTATTATTATGAACAAATCAAATCATGGAAAGACAGTTAGAAATTAGGGATAGAAAAACAGGGCTGAAATACAACCAGCCTACTGACCATTCACGCTTCACCTTATAAAAGTTAAAATGAGGGGCGCCTGGGTGGCGCAGTCGGTTAAGCGTCCGACTCCAGCCAGGTCACGATCTCGCGGTCCGGGAGTTCGAGCCCCGCGTCGGGCTCTGGGCTGATGGCTCGGAGCCTGGAGCCTGTTTCCGATTCTGTGTCTCCCTCTCTCTCTGCCCCTCCCCCGTTCATGCTCTGTCTCTCTCTGTCCCAAAAATAAATAAAAATGTTGAAAAAAAAATTAAAAAAAAAAAAGTTAAAATGAGGGGCGCCTGGCTGGCTCAGTCAGAAGAACGTGCGGCCCTTGATCTCCGGGTCATGAGTTCGGGCACCGCGTTGGGTGTAGAGATGACTAAACACATAAACAGATAAGACTTGCAAAAAGTTAGGATGACGGAGGTAATGCTTGTTCCCGTATAGAACCTTTCCTCCTTCAGATGTGCCTCTCCTTTTGAAAATGCCTTGTGTCTCTCAAAATCCTGCCTTGCGGGTCGCGTTCTGGCTCGTAATCACGCGTTACTTCGCATTGCCAGCCAACCGAACCAAGTGTGGTTTTGCCAGTTGTTCCCATTACTGAGTTTTTCTTTAGAACAGCACCCCTGTCTTCGCGCCGCCCCCCCCCCCCCCCGGTGACTAGTGGGATGTTTTATGGGCATTCAATGTGTACTCGTGGACAAGAGAACGGTCAGTCCCCAGAAAAGCTTCTTTGCAAATCTATCCCTTGTGAATTGCTCGTGGGGAAGCAGATGATGCTAAAAGGGGAAGGCTGTCTGTGAGCTACGAGATCACTAGCCACAATTCAAGTCCTCTCTGAATGAGAATGACGGCGGACCCTTCAACAGCACGACGCGGATCGAACTCACAGGTGCACGGACGTGCGGACCTTTTCTGATAAATACGGTACAGCTGTATACTTTTTTTTTTCTCTCTCTCTCTCTTCCTTATGATTTTCTTATAACATTTTCTTCTCTCTAGCTGACTTTGCGGTAACAATACGGTATATAACACAGAGAACATACAAAATACGTGTTCACTCGCTGTTTATGTTATCAGCAAGGCTTTGGGTCAACAGTTGGCTATCAGTAGTCACGTTCTAGAAGTGTCAAAAATTATAGGGGGGTTTTTGTCTGTGCAAGGGGTGGGGGTGCACAGCTGTTCAAGCTGTTCAAGGGTCCTCTGTATTCATTCACACCCTTTGCTGAGTGACTTTATATTTATTTTAATGAAATATAGTTAACATACAGGGTTACGTGTCAGGTATAAAACATAGTGATTAACAATTCTTTTTTTAAATGTTTACCTATTTTATTTTTGAGAGAGAGAGAGAGCACGAACATGGGAAGGGCACAGAAAGAGAGGGAGACAGAGAATCCCAAGCAGGCTCTGTGCTGTCAGTGCAGAGCCCAACGTGGGGCTCGAACTCACGAACCTGCGAAATCCCCACCTGAGCTGAGATTAAGCATCTGACGCTTAACCCACTGAGCCACCCAGGCGCCCCTAATGATTCAACAATTCTATGCGTGACTCAGCGCTCACTGCAATAAATGTGATTACCATCTGCCATCAAAGAGCCGTATTCCAGGCTTATTAACTATATTCTCTTTGCTGTACTTTTTGTCTTTGTGACTTATTTATTTTGTACCTGGAAGTTTCTACCTCGTCATCCCCTTAAACCATTTCACGCATCCCTCTCACCCCCTACCTCCCATGAGACAACCGCCAGTTTGTTCTATTTACAAGTCTTTTCTTTAGTTTGTCTCTCTTTTTCTCTTTGTTTGTTCATTGGATTTTGTTCGTTTGCTTGTTTGTTTGGGGTTTTTTTTTTTTTTTTTTTGGTTTGTTTTTGGGTTTTTTTTTTTTTTTTTGTTTTGCTTCTTTAAATTTTTTTTTTTCAACGTTTATTTATTTTTGGGACAGAGAGAGACAGAGCATGAACGGGGGAGGGGCAGAGAGAGAGGGAGACACAGAATCGGAAACAGGCTCCAGGCTCCGAGCCATCAGCCCAGAGCCCGACGCGGGGCTCGAACTCACAGACCGCGAGATCGTGACCTGGCTGAAGTCGGACGCTTAACCGACTGCACCACCCAGGCGCCCCTTGTTTTGCTTCTTAAAGTGACTTTACTTACTTTCCACCACAGTAAGGGTAGTAGATTTCCCTCCCACTGACATTGGGTTTGGCCAATGGGAAACCGAACACATTTGGCCATGGTGGGCCCTAGGCTGAGCCTTCAGGATGCCTTGTGTGTTTCTCTTTGCCTTTTGCCCTCCTGAAGCCGGTCACGAAAAGACCAATGGCCCGGGAAGCTTGTTGTCCAAAGACAGGTGGAGCCACGCGGGCAGACCTGAACCTCACGGGAAGTCTGCGGCCAAGCTAGGCTGGCCCCCATGCTGGGCCATCCCAGAAACTGCACAGATTTGGGAGTTAGGAAAAGAAATGCTTGCTTCTGGAAGGCAATGTGTTTCAGGGAAGTTAGTTTTGTAGGCTTATTGTGGTAAGAGCTGATCAACATATTATTCTTGGCTGGGGCAACGCGAGTTATATGGGGGAAGACACAGGGCAATGGGGAGAAGAGAAAGGTTTCCGGATGCGAGAGGAGGATGCTACTATTTGTCTATCCCAGGTCCTGAAGGACCTTGTAGCAAGAATTTCTCTGAACTTTCCAGACCCATCACTGTTTCAGACAGGCCATTATGCTAAAAAAAAATTTTTAAGGCAGGAATTCAATGGTGACCCGCACAGAGCTAAAAGGGCAAAACTAAAAGGCAGTAAGAGAATGACCTTTACATCAGGTAAAATTGATTGCCTGATTCCACAGCCCCGAAGACTTATATAGCACAGCAACTGAGAGCAACCTTCATTCTTGTTCACTTAGGTGAAATCCATTCAGGGTAAGAGTGAGGGTCCCTCGCACTGTCCGGGTGCAGGGGGAAGCTTGGAACGTTGGAAGACACGCAGGCATGACGTAATTCAACCTTGGCGAGGATGGAAATTTCCAGAGAAATGACAATAATACTCCAACGAGTATTATCACCATCATTTAGATTATGTATCATCGTTTCAAGTGTCACATGGTGCTTTAAAGCGTTTTAGTGGTATCCTTTCTTGGGTAGGCAGATAGAGTTTTTAAAAAATGGAGCACTTGAAAAACCACTCGATGCCAGTAACGTGATTCCGGAGGGCTTTGAAGAGTTTGGACTGAGCTTAGGAAAATGATAATTATCCGTTACCTAGAAAAAGCAGGTAGGTCATTGCAGAGAGAGTAATTTAATTTTGGTCCGTGTATTTCAACGCGAATTTAAGTCTCCTATGCAATTAGCTAAAATAACTGAAATAGAGCAGTGTACAAAGGCCATATCCACGTACACTGACGAATGGTTCAAATTAAGCAGAATTTATAAACCTGGCGGCTGTTCCTTGTTTGACCCGAGTCCTCTTTCTGCAATGATGAGCCCTTCGGTGGAAATGGGCCACCCAGTCCAGAGTGACGCCTGCCTCCAAGTCCAGAGGTCCTTAGCTCCTGCACCAATGCCCGGCTCTTGCCGTGCTGTTAAAGGAGAATTCATCTGCAATTGTTGCCTATAGTTCCGTGCGTGCATGTCTTATCTTCCAAGATTCTTCGAGGGCAGGCACCGAGTCTTGAACCACTCTATTTTCATCTCTGCATCGTTGTGCTGAGCATGGCGTAGTCTCTTGAACGCTGGAGTTCTAGAAATATATTTTTATGGTCATGGGAGACTCGTTTGGTTGGCCAACCCAGCCTTCACCTGTGAATCCTTTCTGACTAGCCGTCACTCATCGAGGCATATTTGACACAGTTCTGGTCAATGAGTTGTAACCAGAAGCCGGTCGGTAGGGCTTTGGGAAGTACTTTTTTAAGAACTGGCATGCCACTTAAGCTTTTTACCCCCTTCTCTCCCTCCTGCCTGGAATGCGCATGCGAGGCTTAGAAGGTCAGCAGCCATTTTGTGACCATGGGGCACCAAGCATGGAGATGAAGGTCTGTCTACACACTGAAGACGGGAGAGCAAAAGAACGTAAACAACCTGCATTCAGTGGTGTGTTGGACATGCCTTGCATCAGTTTGCAAGAGTTGACGGTTCAATTTCCAGGAGTTTTGCAAACCTGTTGTTCAAGCACAGCCATTGCTAAAAAAGGCCTTATATATACTCACAATAAAATAAGATAAATTATACTAGAGGATAATGACCAAACTCATAATTTCCTCCTTCTTCTATTATGCGTCACCATCATCTAATTATACTCTGGAGATTATTTACATCTATTAAATGTATGATGGAAATACTTTATGATGGCATGCGACTGAGTATCTCTTTGGAAGTCCGCATTCGGTTCTGTCACCGAATCAAAGGTGGCGGAAGTAGGCACACAATGGAAATTGACAAACATGCAAATTAGGTCGAATTGCAGAATGGTGATTAAGTATTTAAGAGCGCACCATTGGCGCGCCTGGGTGGCTCAGTTCGTTAAGCGTCCGACTTCGGCTCAGGTCATGATCTCACAGTGTGTGAGTTCAAGCGCCGCGTCGGGCTCTGTGTTGACAGCTCGGAGCCTGGAGCCTGTTTCGGATTCTGTGTCTCCCTCTCTGCCCCACCCCCGTTCATGCTCTGTCTCTCTCTGTCTCAAAAAAATAAATAAACTTAAAAAAAAAAAAAAAGAGCACACCATTGCTGGATCGCTGATGGCATTATCCAGTTATCATATGGGTTTAGCCTGACTGCCCTCTCCTAGATTTCTTATTAGAAGAGACAAACCCCAATGTTTCTGAGCGAATTAGTCAATTGTTGTTGTTTTTGTTGTTGTTATTTGCAGCAATAACCAATTCTAACTTACATAACTCTGAGGTCATTTAGCTCCCCCTACTAAACGCAGGTGGAAAATATTCAATGCAATACCCTGGATGTGTAGCAGAAGAAAGAAATCCTACTTGGAACTTAAGTCAGGCAATTGGAATTTGCAGAAGAAAACCTTGGCAGCCTGTAGTGTTTGAGACATTGCATAAACATCTGATACTTGACTCAATAACCGCCAGCGCTCGGTGTCAGCATATAAATGTTGGGTTGGAAAAGTAGATAAATTGATTTCCCATTTCTCTCCTTCTAGTGTCTTCCTTTTCATTGATGCTGTGGCGACGGATCCCATTACTAGCGCAACAGTCCATAATGTAAACATGTTCTTCCTCTGGTTAAAAAACAATTCTTTTCAAAGTTATATAACGTGATGAACTGTCTCTGAATTATGGCTGTAAAAATAATAATTCACTCTTTTCTCCAAAGCTATCAAAAAATTCACGAGCTCTATAAACTCTAAAATCTCTAACCTGAAGCCATGGTTATATATTTTTCCCATTTTATGAGTTAAACCAGACCTGGTAGGTAAGAAGAGGCTAGTGTTGGTACGCCTACTTTACAGCTGGGATATTAAGGCTCAGACAGTTCAAGTTGTCCGCTCAAGGTGAAAAATAGAAAGCGGGACTAGATTGCAATGAATTGTATCTTCTGGTGACTTTTTTTTCTTCTTCCGGAATCACGTTTCGGTATTCCAGCGTAAATATTGGGTTTGCATGCACAAAAAAAATCATCTTTCTGGTAGTTCAGCAGGATGGGTGGGTTTTTAATCTTTTTGGCATGACGCCTGGGGCTGTCAAGAAGAACCGCAGATCAAGTATTCGGGTCCTCGAATGCAAAATAAAATACTGCAAAAGGAACCAGATTTTATTTTTTTTTTATTTTTATTTTTTTCAACGTTTATTTATTTTTGGGACAGAGAGAGAGCATGAACGGGCGAGGGGCAGAGAGAGAGAGGGAGACACAGAATCGGAAACAGGCTCCAGGCTCTGAGCCATCAGCCCAGAGCCCGACGCGGGGCTCGAACTCACGGACCGCGAGATCGTGACCTGGCTGAAGTCGGACGCCCAACCGACTGCGCCACCCAGGCGCCCCTGGAACCAGATTTTAAAACGGGGATCCTTGGTGGAGAAAATATATATTGTGGCGAAACGGGGGCAAGCTGCTTGCCAACTCCTCCTCCCCTAGAGTTTCCTTTTAGATCCTTACCTTCTATTCATTCGTCTTTTTAAAAAATGTTATTTATCGGGAGAGAGAAAAAGCGAGTGGGGAAAGGGCAGAGAGAAGCGGGGTGTGGAGAGAGAATCCCAAGCAGGCCCGGTGCTGTCAGTGCAGAGCCAGACGTGGGGCTCGAACTCACGAACCGTGAGATCACTCACGATCTGAGCCAAAGTCAAGAGTCAGATGCTCAACTGACTGAGCCACCTAGGTGCGCCTACTTAGTCATCTTTTATCGAATGAATATTAACCGAGCATCCAGTAAACGCCAGGTAGTCTTATAGATTCTGGAAGACACAGTCGTGGGAGTGGGTAGTGGAAAGAGGGCAACTAGCAGCTTAGCCAGAGAATATCATGGGAAGCATGGAATAAGGTCATGTGTTACAGTGTGGCTGTAAGTGGAGCTGGGGAGTTTAACAGGGTCCTTAGAGGTGGTTAGGAGGAGACATAAGAGTGGGGCCCGAATAACAGCTGGCCGTCCTGCAAAGATTGGGATAGGCTGTAGGGGCAGAAGGGATAGCTTAGTGCCAAGCCCCTGAGAACGGAATGAGCTTGGTATGTTCACACAAGAGAGAAGAAAAAAAAAAAAAAAAAAGCCAGTGTGGCTGAGTCGTAGCCAAGAACAAGTTAGTGGCAGAGAAGGAGTTGGAAGGTTACTCAGGACTAGTTCACGTGTACCTTTTAGGCCATGACGAGGATTTTGTGTTTTATCTTAGTTTCTTTCTTTTCTCTTCTTTTTAAAAATTTTTAACGTTTATTTATTTTTGAGAGAGAGGGAGACAGAGTGCCAGCAGGGGAGGGGCAGAGAGAGAGAGAGAGAGACGCGGAATCGGAAGCAGGCTCCAGCCGGTTGTCAGCGCAGAGCCTGACGTGGGGCTCGAGCTCACGAACCGTGAGATCGTGACCTGAGCCGAAGTCGGACGCTTAACCGACTGGGCCACCCAGGCGCCCCTTATCTTAGTTTCAATGGAAAAGCCATTAAATGTTTCTAGGCAGGGGAGTGATACGAACCAAGGTGTGCTTTTAAGGAACAGAGGCGCCAAAGATACAATCAGAAAGATCACCTGTATGCAAGAAATATTGGCGGCTCGACTAAGAGCAGTGGAGGTGGGGGGCAGTTTATGAATTTGAGACCTATTGTTGAGAGACGGGCACAGGAAGTAGTGACAGATTTGATGTGGGGGAGAAGGTGCGTGAAGAACGTGGTCAGATTGTGGGGGATGCCTTGATATTCAGCTTGAACATCTGGAGCGCATTTATAACATCAAGGACACTAAGGGAAAAAAAGGTTTAGAGGAGAAGAGTCAAGAGTTCTGTTTCGAGTCTATTAAGGAGCTCCATTACATATCTCACTATAGATGGCTAATGGTCACTTGGACGTAGGAGTTTGGATTATTATTAGATGATATCTATAAATAGTCCTCAAAGCCAGTGATATACATAATCCACGGAAAGAGCACAGACAGAGGGGACAGACGAGAACTTGGGGTATTTCATTACCTTATCTTCAGCCCTACTCAGGCTGCTTCTCTGAGTGACCTTCAAATGCCCTACTCTTCGATGTTCTTCCTTGAATGACCTTCAGATGGCCTTCCTCTTCCAGCTTCTCCTTATGGTAGTTCCCTGAATTATTGCCATCAGCATCGCCCCCCCAACTCCTTATGGTCCCATTATTTCTGGATGGTCTCATTCACTCACAGAGCCCCAACTGACCTTTCCTGGTGACCTCGCAAGTCCATGAGCCTCTCTCTCTCCCAATGTTAATGAAATCAGATCCATTCAGTCCAAACCCGTTTAAGCCAAGAAGCATTTGTTGGACAACTTCTATGTACCAGGCACTGTGCTAAGCAGGTTGGCTGGTCATTGGGAAGCTCTACAGGATGGCACCGCTTTCGTGAATCCAACCCTCAGCCTCGGGGGCTTGGAAGCTTGATTCTCTCCGCATATTAAGTGGGCCAATTTCTCAGGGTGCAAATTAACCCAGCTCGCAAGAATCTCATGTATATAAATCAAAACGTCAATTCACTAATTTACAACGGGAAGTGCAACGTACAAGAGGAGCAGGCATTCACGTTGGGCTGATCTGCACATTTTCTCCATCTAGGAAAAACTGCATATAAAGCCAAATTGTCAGAAGGTTGCATGGATTATAAGAGATCAGAGCAAAGGGCCTTGGTGGCAGATTTGAATGTTTAATATCATCAGGCTCTGATGCATCTCCGTCCACAGAGAAATCAAACAATTCATGTGTTCCTGTGGACTTCCTAGGATAACACAGGAGCTATGATGGGCACCGACAAAATGAATCTCTCATTTTCCTTTTTTTTTTTTTTTCTATGTTCTGTGATCACATCCCTCTTCGGACTGACATAGTTCTCTGGATAAGTTAATAAAGTCAGGTAGCTCACTGCCACGTCTTGCTTTTACCTAGGAACATTCCATCTCCGTAAGGCTAATGCACCTAGTTCCGATTTCTTTAAGGGCAGAAGCTTTGCTTAGCTATCAGAGAGCAGATGTATATCCTTCGTTTCAAAGTCTGTAGCCTCAAGTTTCTAGAATAATGTCTGGCACATAAACAGCTCATGAAATGTTGGCTGAACGAGTGAAATGAGTGACTTTCGCCTCTGTGTAGCCTAGACGATCGGATAAGAAAAGCAGGTTTTATTTCACATAGTTAGTTGACTTTCATAAAAGCTGAAGGGCTGACAAAAGAGTTTTTCCAAGCCCACCTCCGGAAACCCGGGGGTCAAATCAATTTGCACGGACTGGGGCCACTTTGGGTCAAGATGGAATCTGGCAGGACCCCTTCGCGGCTTCATTCTACATACGTACTCTCATTGGCTCCGGGGAGTGGGCATGTGACAAAGTATTGACCAATCAGAGCACCATATCATCCCAGATCGGCTCAGACACGAGCAGGGGACTGAACCAGATCTAATGATAGTGGACTTTTTCTCGAACTTTCTCTGAGCCGAGGAAGACTATTCTAGAACTTCTGACTGCCATTTTGCTGTCATGAGGAGAAAGGCAAACTGAGATGGAGGTAATGCAGGGAAGCAGGGCAGAGGTGGAGAGAAGTCAGGTCTGAGGGACACAGTTTGACTCTTTGGGTTCCACCATGTATGACCCGTGCTGTTCCCTGCCCTTTCAGCTCCGTGAGCCAATAAACGCCCATTTCCGCTTAGGTACTTTGAGTTGTATTTTCTGTCACAACAGAAGAGTACTAGATGATGGTCTGCTTATGAAAACTCGGTGACGAGAGCAGGGCAAAAGTCACAAATTGCAAATTATGTGCGTCAAGAACTGTACCAAAATGTGTATGATTATCTCTGAGTTGTGGGATCCCCAGGTTTTTCTTTTCAAAAGACTTTGTTTTTGCTACTTTCTGGAATATCTCGAGTTTTCCAAAAAGCCCACCACATATTCATTTTAATAATAATACCAAGGGAACAAAAGCCTCCAGTCTTTTCCTTCTTCTTCAGGGGGCACAGGCAGAGGAGGGTCATGTGGCCTCTTTCACAGAATCAAGTAGCATGTCAATTCTTGACTCAGTCTGGTAAAAAGGCCCAAAGAGTGGCTAAAGACCGGTCAAAGGCCCAGTGACAGGATTTACCATTAATCCCCCCAAAAGGAGGGAAAATGGCTGCTGCCCCGGCAGTGTTTCCGGTGGGGTGGGGGGAGGCGGGGACTGGGGGTGTGGGGAAGCCTGGCGGGAGAAAAGCAGAAAGACCCCCATTAAACCATCTAACACGTTCCAAAGGTCCCATGTGTCTTTTGTGGCTAGCTTTCAGGGGAGGAGGGAGAGGGGAGGGAGATGGAAAGGAAGAGCAGGAGACCCCTCAAGGGACACGATCCATGCTGATAAAAGCCCCGCCTCCTCCGCTTGAAGACTTCCTGGTCCCTGGTAGGCAATGGGGTGAATTAAGAGCCTGAGTTTTTAAAAGGGACTTCGCAACTTTACAGCAGGGACTGCGATAACATTTATTGGTCTCCGCCAAAAGGAAGTTAAATAAATCTCCTGCCTGGGGACACAAAATAATCACCTGCCACCTTTGTGTGGTGGGGAGGGAACTGTCTGCTCCTGACACCCATCCCCTGCCAGCCACTCTCACGCAGGCTGAGGCCACAGGGATGGAATGTTCTCATCCTTCAAGGGACGTCTTTCCCTACACCTCTCGCGCCCACTGGGGCCAATGGCCCCTCACCCCCTATTTTTAGCACATTTCTAGGTCCCAGAATGCAGTGAGACTCAGGCTTATTGTAATTCTGTGTTTGTGAGTCCTACTGTACCCCGTTCCCTCGAGGACAAATTTTACCTTATGATGCCTTTGAATTTCCTCCCTCTTCCCCTGACCCCTATCACCTTAATAAATGTGTGTGTGAGGTTGAATTTCCGCAGCTGGCTCTTTTCACGCTATCCTGCCAACTGAATGAATGGGTTGGCTGAGTTCTTCCCCACCTGCACAGGACCCAGGTGGAGTGAGCTTCCCAGGCTAGTAGCTCAGTAGGGATCCTTGGCCCTGGACCCTTCTACGGCCCACTTGATTAGGAACACCGGGGTCTTTTGCTGCCCCAGCCCTGGTAATGAGCACCGCCCCCCACCCCTTACCTGTGGGTTCGCTTTCTGTGGTTTCAGTTACCCGCAGTCAACTGCAGTCAGGACGCCAATGATCCTCCTTCTGATGTGTCCTCAGAAGGTCAGTAAGTAGCCTAAGGCTATGCGAGGACACCTGCGACATTCGCTCACTCCGTCCCATCGCGAGGCCATTTTGGCATCTCACATCATCACCAGAAGCGTGAATACAGCATCGTCAGATATATTGAGAGAGAGAGAGAGAGACCACGTTGATGTAATTTTTGTTCTAGCATATTGCTGTAATTATTCTATTTTATCCGTGCTTGTTGGTAACCTCTTACTATGCCTAATTTATGAATTAAACTTTACCCTAGGTATGTGTGTATAGGAAAAAAACCATAGTATATATAGGGTTTGGTGCTCACTATGGTTTCAGGGACTCACTGGGGGTCTTGTAACATATCCCCTGTGGATGGGGGGGACCCCATACTTACTTTTTCTTTACAGGTTTTTCCCAAATTCAAATGCAGAGTAGGTACACAAGGACTTTTACCTCCGGCCCTGCTGGAAGGCACCACTTGGAGAAAGGATTGGCTGATGAAATAGCCTTTGGAGTCAGATAGTCTGACGCTTAAGTGCTAGAGACTGCGTTCTCTAAGAAAACCAGGAGGGGAGGTCGGGTTGGGAAACACAGACAATCCGCCCAAGGCATCAGTGCTCCAGAAAGGGGGCAGAAGCAGTCCAGGGGGGTTGACTTTAGCCACAGTAGGATGGGAGGTGATGTTTACAACTCTGGTTACAGCCTGGGGGGTGGGGCGGGGGGGGGCTGGTGGATCCTAAAGGGTTTCCCAGGGCCCAAACAAGGGAGGAGAGGGCTGGGTTTCCAGAGGCATCCTTAAATGCTCTGTAACCAGAGTTGTAACCCCCCCATCCTACTGTGGCTTGCAGAGTCCACGGGAAAGGGCAGCCAGGATGCACTGCGCTTAGAGCCAGAAGTCAAAGTGCACTTAGGTGAGACCCAAATCCACACTCCAGCCACTCCTTTTCTAACAGTTCACAGCGCCAGGATGCCTTTCAGATCAGTGTTGGCCTCAAGGGGACAGGGGACAGAAAGGGTGGCCATTGCTCTGTGCCTTCCTCGGCAGAGCACTGCTCTGTGATTCTGCCGGCCTAACAGGCACACGTTTTTCCATTCATTCGGGAAACAACCATTAGACCACTTCCTGAGGCAGAGCATGTGCTGGGTTGGTAGGTCTCTAACTGAAGATCAACAGACTTGGCCAAGTTAGCAGCAAAAGAAGCAACTTTGGAAGCTGTTAAAAATATCAGTTCTGGGGCTTCTCAAGAGGTCTAGGTGAATTTCAAATCATCTTTTTTTTTCCCCCAAAGTTGTCATGTTGAGAGTCCCTGTCTTGAAGGGCTACAGGAAATAATGAGCAGGGCTCTGATCTAACTAACTCGTGCGTGGGAAAGAGAAATAAAATCCCAGGTCCGGGCTACGAGAAAGGCATGTACAATGTGCTGTGGACGTCACAGAAAAAGATTGCTGGTGCCTTGTGAGAGCCACAAAAACTTCCCATGAGAAGTGACATTTGAGCTGGGTATTAAACAGTGGGTACAAATTTGTCGGGGGGGGGCCGGTGGTCAGGAAATATAAGGCACCTCAGGCAGAAGAACAGTCAGGGTGCCAGGGAGAGCCCGTTTTGCTGAGGAATTGTGAGCGCCTTGGAGGTATTTATGTGGCTGAGGGATTAGGGAGCATGGGCTGAGCCGGCCAGGTGGGTCAGGCCAGATCACGCTGGGTGTCACATGCAGAGCAAGCTGGGAGTTTGTACTTTGTCCCGTGGACCTCCAGGCAGCCCTGATGTGTAAGAGCAAGTCGGATTCACATTGGCGAGAGATCACCAGAGCAGCCTGTGTGGGGGATAGATTGGAAGGGGTCAAAGAGACAGAACAGTCAGGGGCTCCTGTAATCACCTCGGCTGCTGAGGGTGACGGCTCCACGCCTGTGCGAAGAACGCTGCAGTGGGGATGGGGTCGTGGGGATAGCACGGAGAGTTGTTAATATCTCTGCGATTATCCTAAACATGTGTCGGGCACTCAGGTTCCCCACCAGGCAGCCACCCCCTCCCTGGTCCCCGGTCTGCGTATGGCTCGGCATGACCTCCCAAGGGGCCAGGATCGCTAAATTAAGGAGCACGGGCCACCGTCGTCAGCAATGCAAACACACAGGGCAGTTTTAGAAATCCTGGCAATGCTTCCTGGCAAGCGTAATGAAAAAATTAATTGAAGAATCATGCCATGTAAATAGATTTCATGTGAGCTCTCGTTTTGGTGGGAGGGGAGGGAGGGAAGGGGGAGAATCCTGTGATTTATGGCTTTGAATGGCGTAATGAATTAGGCCGGGTACCCTGCGGTGAGCCTGAGTCTGCCACGGCCTGCATTATGATGAGATGGCTGGATCATTTTGAGCAGTGTGGCTCAGGTGACCCAATGCAGGCATGAGAGACGGGGGTCATTAAAATCTGCCACACTGCAGGAACTCTCTTTAGGAAGAGACTCAAAGGCTTGCTTTGCAGAACAGTGGCATTTCTCTTTGGGCTACAGGGTGTTCTATCACTTAGAGGAAACCGGTGCAGATTCAAGCCAGAGCGATAATGATCGAAAATAAATTGATGGCCTCAAAGGGAGGGGTGGGGAAGGAGGAGGGAGAGCGGTGGTGGGGAGCTACCTACAACCCGAAGCAAAGACTGCAAAGGAAATGATGAATGAGTTAATAGCAGGTAGGAAATATTGACTTCTGTGCATGAGATTCAAAATGAGAATTTCTGAATCCGCGCAGCCAGTGCGGTCTGAGGCAAAAAACACAAAGGAGTTTAGAAATTGGCTTGTTAATCCTGGTTTAAAGACGTTTGGGCATGGCTCCTAACTCCGGCTAAGCCTTAGTTTCTTCGCCTGCAAAATGGGGATAGTAATACCTATTCCAACAGGTAATTTCGAGTATCAGATGTGCTTATGTGCTTGGAAGCTGTGTGTGAGTGTATTTTCGTGCGTTTGCTCACAAGAAATTGGGAGAGAAACTCAGAAGACATAGGAAGGTACATTCGCACCCTTTCTGCGGGAGGATAGCTCATAGAATCCTGAACACCACGGCTGAAACCCAGCTTGGGTCATTCATCGGAGGCCCCACATCTGGTAAACTCAGTATCAAACGCACTCTGCCCTGAGAAATAATGTCAAACTAACGTGTTCTGACGCATTGGGCGGTACTGAAAGGCAGGACCATACATTTGAAGGAGTGGACGTTTCTGTTGTCATTCAGCCCGGGATAGGGAGGGCAGATTTGAGAGGGAGACCCCAGACTTTACCCGAGCCTTGGAGAACTGTCTTCTGGACCTTGTGTGGTGGGGATACGTGCCTGGGCATTGCCGTGGGAGGGAGGGTGGGGGGGGGGCTGACGTTCCAGAAGCTTGGAATGGAGGGGCTTGCTCTGTAGGGGCCAGCTCTGTGCATCTATAAACAGCTACGTCTGGTCTATAAAATTAACTTCTCTGTATTGTCATTCTGTTTGGTTAATCCCGAGCCTTTTGTAAAGTCCAATAACGCGTTACCATCTGGTCTGGCCTCCATTGATTCCGGCCACACCTGCGGTGATTTATTGAGTAGCAGCAGCCTGAGAGAAATGTGGTGACAGCTCCCACCTTCCTGGGTTTGTCTCCTGAACCTCCTGTGGCTGATTGTACCTTCCAACGATGGTCTCCAACATGTCTCCTACCCCACACCTTCTTACCGTGTGACTTTGACCACCCCTTCCTGCTGAGTGGTGGGGTCCATGTCCCCTGCGCTTGAACCTGGGCAGAACTTTGTGATTGTGCCCAACTAATGCTATGGTAGAAATGATGCCATGTGATGTGTCCAATAGGTCATCCTGCCCTGTTCTCTTGGGCCACTTACACTTAGCACCCAGCTATTACGCCGTGAGGAAGCTCAGGACCCATGGGGAGGCCACAGGTAAAGATGGCCCAGCCGAGAGTTCATCTGAGGTCCTGGTCAGTATCAGCCATTGAGCAGGTGAGCGAGGAGACCTTCAGATGGGTCTAGCCCCCAGCTGTCAACTCACCCCCAGCTTTTGCGTCTTTTTAAGCTGAGGTCCCAGACATCAGGGAGCAGAGTCAAAGTGTCTCCACAGAGTCCTTCTCAAATGTCAGACCTGCAGAACCCACAGACGTAACACAATGGATGTTTTATGTCACTAGCTTTTAGGCTGGGTGGTTATGCAGAGATAGGTGACTGGAACACCCTTCATGCTTACTTCCTAGTTGTGGCTCCCCCACAAACAAAAAGAAACACCATTTTGATGACCTGAACAGTCAATATAACTAAACCATAGAAGACGAAATAGACATGAAATGCATCAGGAGAAGAGCTGGAGGGGGCACTGTGACAGGAAAGAAGAAATCTTCATCTGACCCAAGATTTACTGCCTCAGTGAAGGAGGAAACAGTTCTGTGCTGAAAACAAAATTAAAAAAAAAATAAAACGTGTAACAGGCTATTTGACTTGAAATGAGACTTTGTTTTTACTAGGAATCAGAATTCAACTTAACTATAAACCAGAACTAACCACATTAATTTACTGAACCCAGGCAGAAGCAGTTCCAAGTATCGCTTTTATTTTTGGTGGACCACAAACCAAGCCAAAGTTGTTGAAAAAAATTATGAGTAAGCTTTCCATGGAAATTACAGCCAAATCTATACATCTTCTAAAACAATTTCTGCCATGTTAAGAATTATACTATGAAAATAGGCTATGGTCTAAAATGAACATGAAAAAAAAAACCCATCAGGAATAAACAAATATATCAATGTTCGAAGTCCCCTGGGGTATACACTAATTCATTCAAAATCAATGGGTAAAATTGTGGGAAATACATTATTTATATAAACCGGGGGGGGGGCGTGCTGTTTCACACACCAGTTCCCAATAAGCCCCAAGTGCTTTGTATATTGAAAAAGCTGTACAAATACTTGTTACATGTCACATGATATGTTAGAAAAATCCAGGGTTTTAGAGTCTTACAGACCTGGGTTATTATCCCAACCCGCTTACCCTGAGACTTTAGGAAATTTGCAAAAGCCTGTTTCATCGTTAGTGAAATGGAAAAACTATGCCTAATTCATAGGGTTTGTTTGTGGGTTCACAGCTCTGGGTGGGGGGGAGGAGGAGAGAGGAGGGAGAGAGGGAGGAAGGGAGATGGTTAGTTATCCCCTAAAATGTGTGCTCCCTCTGTGCAGTGTAGACTCGTCTCTGGGAAGGGGTCATGCAGCCAGCTGCGACATTTGCGGACTCTCTCTTGCATCCGGGTGATGTCTGGATTCGTCTTCCGTGTGAACTGAAGTGATTAGGGATGGGTGTGCTTTCCCTACTTCTTCTTGGGCCTGCCAGCCGGACGATGAACACTCCAGAATCCTGTAGCCCAGACGGTAGAGCCATGGCAAGGAAAAAACTGGGTCCTGGATTCATTAGGTGGAGGAAAGCCACCTGTCAACCGGGGACACCTACCGTAGATAATTAGGGGACAGAGTGTGACAGTCCACTGAGATTTGGAGGTTTCTTTGTTACAGCAGCTAGCGTTACCCTAACTAGCACAGAATCAGAGGCGACACTGTATACAAAATGTATTAGCCCGGTGACTGACAAGAGTGCTCATAAATGTTTCTATTCATCCCTTTGAATGAACGAAGGATATATGTCTATCTGCCAATTCAGAATCTAATACGAGACAGCACATTCGTTTAGTTGTCATCTTTGTGAGACCTGATATGCCCAAGGAAGTCTGTTTGAAAAGTCTCGAATTGTGGCTGAAACAGGTGTTTCAGCGGGATGAATGGCCAATGCGCGAACACGCTTGCTTATATAAAGCCTGCGGTGCCTTTCACATTTCATTTTAGAACCGATCTTTGTGCTATATATTTAGCATCTCCAAAAGAAGATGACAGAGAGGTTTATGAAAAGGCTGAAATGCTCCAATAGAAAAATTCACATCTCAAGATGTAGTTTTTCAAAACCCCAACAGGCATTTCAAGATCTCCCTGCTCCCGATTGTGAAGGGGGAGAGTCTAAGGTAGCAGAATAGCCACTAGGGAATATGAAATCCTCCCGTCATTCCCTCTGCTAATTAAAATCCTAAGCATTTAAAAACATAACAATGAATGTTTCATGTAAAAATGTTTCATTTTAACCAGCAATAGAAAAACTACATCACAATAGTCCTATTGTTTGTGTTTTTTCTTTTTTTCTTTTTTTTTTTTTTTGAAAGCTTTTTTTTTTTTTTTTGATTCAGGAATGGGAAGCGTAACACAATACCTAGTGGACTAACACCATTTTACATTTTCTCGTTATATCTCCTTTTTACATCACTCTTGTGTGCGATTAGAGAAATCGCTTTTAAACACTCGGAATTTTACAATTAATTTTTTTTTTCTTGTCAATGAAGTCGAGAGAAACCAGCCGACCGTCTGAAACTAAGTTATTATATTTGAATGCTAACATACTTTAATCTGTGATGGAAACCCACCCTGAAGACGGATGCTCCTCCCTCTTGCTTGCCTCTGACTTTATTGAACCACCCTTTGCTTGCAAATGGATTTGGATTCGTCAGGATTTGCTTTCTGGCTATGTGAAAAAAAAAAAAAGAAAAAACAAAAACAAAAACAGAGCTGTGAAATCCTCCAGTAGAAAGTGCCTTTGTAAAAGTTGCAGCTGAGTGTTTGTTTCGTACACAATCAATTGCCAGTGCCTTGATAGATTCAGTTCAAGGTGGGGACCAGGCAAGGTTGCTTAGAGCCCCACAGCCAAAGAACAGGAGTTCTAGTTCGTAAAGGAGGCGGCACAAAGAGAAAAGGAGAAAATGCATTTTCTTTTCAAGAATGGCATCTCAATCTGGGTTCCCTAAAACAAACAAACAAACAAACAAACAAGAAAACAGAGCCTAGGGTTTAAGAGCAGAAGGCCGGGGGTGCCTGGGTGGCTCAGTCGGTTGAGCGTCCGACTTTGGCTCGGGTCATGATCTCGAAGTCCGTGGGTTCAAGCCCCTCGTCGGGCTCTGGGCTGACAGCTCGGAGCCTGGAGCCTGCTTCGGATTCTGTGTCTCCCTCTCTCTCTGCCCCTCCCCCCACTCATACTCTGTCTCTCACTCTTAACAATGAATAAATGTTAAAAAAAAAAAAAAAAAAAAAGAGCAGAAGGCCGAACACTTTATTGGGGAGTGCGATCCCAGAGATCAAGAGTGGGGCTGGAAAAGTGGGGAGCAAATATAGGAGAGGGTGTTGCCCAGTGACAACAGCTTTACCGTAGGGCAACCCCACAGGCTCTCAGGTAGCCCTCAGAGAGGCCACGTTGCCAAGAGGAGAAAGGGGGAAGAATTTATTTACCGACATCATGTCCCATTGCGCAAAGCTTTCCTTGCATTTTCAGGCTAAGTGTGGGTGCTTAAGGGTGCAGCCTGCACTCAACGGCCACGCGAAAGCCCCAGAACGGTGGCTGGGAAGCCGAGGTGCACGGCACAGGTGTGAGGCAGGATGCCACCTGACTCGTGACATCAGGGACCAGCAGCAGCTGTCGCCATGGGCACCGCGTCTGTAGTGGCGATGACAGCAGCAGCAGAGACCTCGTTTCAGAACCGCAGGCACTTCTGGCCACACCCAGGGCCACCTCAGACAGAAGGCAAGGCAATCGTGGATCTGGGATAGGGCGTAACTGAATCTGGGACAGTGAGTGAGTCAAAGGGACTGGGTTGTTTTTTTTGTTTTTTGGGTTTTTTTTTAGTGTGTATTTATTTTTGAGAGACAGAGAGAGACAGAGCACAAGCGAAGGAGGGGCAGAGAGAGAGGGAGACGGAGAATCCGAGGCAGGTTCCAGGCTCTGAGCTGTCAGCACAGAGCCTGACACGGGGCTCGAACTCATGAACCGTGAGATTATGACCTGAGCCGAAGTCCGACGCTTAACCGATTGAGCCACCCAGGTGCCCCCAAAGGGACTGGGGTTTTCCACGAAAACATGGGTAGCCATATGTTAGGATTCAGTTTTACTGAAGCACATCCTGGACTGTGAGGTGGGGACCACCGTGATGCAGGACACAAACCTCAGCTTCACGACCCTTCCAAGCCCTCGCTTTTTCCGCCGTTCCTCTCTGGTTGTTAGAACGCACTGGGGCTCGTACAGGCCCACTAATGGCCAAGGGAGGTGGGTAATTTGTAAGCAACACTTCAGGTTCCCAGCGGATCAGGCATGGAGGTGTGTTTAATTGCATTCACTGGAGAAGCAAATGATGGTAATAAGCTTGCGCTAAATGTGGATGGGGCGGAGTCAGGCAGGAAAAGCACAGGGCTCGATTGCTTTTCCTTCCTTCTGTGTCCACTCCCCGGATCACTAGATGCCACAGGATTAAGTAGCACCCAGAGGCACCCGTGGGAAATTGGGGATCGCTCTTTCCTTCTCCACAAGACAGAGGAGCTGTGGGGTGTTCGTGTGTGCGCGCGTGCCTGGGTGTGCTCCTTTGCAAAGCTGCAAATTAGTTTCTGTTCTGACAGCCCAAAGCCACTCTTACAGGCTCCCTAAGAAACTAGCTAAGAGCCGAGAGAAGGGACAGCGAGTGTTCTCCACGACAAACTTGACCTAAAGAAGGTTGTGGGGCACCTGGGTGGCTCAGTCATTCAAGCGTCCGACTTCGGCTCAGGTCACGATCTCGAGGTTCGTGGGTTTGAGCCCCACGTCGGGCTCTGTGCTGACAGTGCAGAACTGCCTTGGGATTCTCTCTCTGTCTCTTTCTGTCCTTGCCCCACCTGTGCTTTCTGTCTCTTTCTCAAAATAAACTTAAAGAAAATGTTTAACCTAAGGAAGGTTCAAACCTGCAGCTCAGAGAACCGTAAACCCTGTCAGTTGGGGGTACGTCGCACATCTTCTTTGGGAAACTTTTAGGCACTTTTAGATCCGCTTCGGGACTTCCAGGAAAACTCAGGGGGTGGGACTAATTCCTCATCCGGGTGACTTGACAGACTGCCTCTTTCCCTTTGGATTCCTGTCTTTGATGTGAAGCTCGGCTTTCACAAAGAGTTTGCTGGAAGCTCCTTAAATGTCCACGACTCGCTCTGTGGTTTTGGAGAACTTACGGGTTGGGTTCATGTAGTTCTAGGACCTGTTTGCTTGGTGTTTGGAGAATCTGGTTGTGTAGGTTCCCCTGAGTCTCCCAATAGTTACCACATTTGGTGAGCAGGTGCCATGGCTTTATGCAGGCTGAATAGAAAAGCCTACCTATTCCATGAGTTTGTTCTTTGTTACTGGATAAGGTACCATCTCTAGGTGGTTTTGGAGCATTCAGGTCTTCTATTTCTTCTTGCGTTAACCTTTGATAAGCGTTTTCCCAAAACAATGTCCGTTTCTTCTGTTTTCATATAGATTGGTATCGGCGTGTTTACAGCATTCCCCTATTATGTATAACACACCTTCTGTTTACCTTTGTCTTTTCTCTTTGAGTTATACCTGATAAATCACTATATGGTACCTTCTTTTTCTTAAGTATTCTCAGTGAAAGATGGCTTACTTTTTAAGGCTTTTCAAGTAACCTGTTTTTGGCTGTGATGATCCTTTCTATTACAGCTACTTTAGACTTCATTAATTTTACTTTGTATGTATTATTATTTTCTTCCTACTCCTTCCCTTGTGTCGATCCTGTGTTCTGTTACTAACTCCTTAAATGATGCTTTGATCATTACTTTTTGGGTTTTTCTTCCCTAATATAAGCATTTAAGATGATAAATTAACCTTGGGAGTATTGCTTTAGCGCATGCCACAGTTTGATGTATATGATTTTATTAGGGCTTAGTCTCAGGTATTTAAATGTTCCCGTCATGCTCCCATGATGATTTCTTGGCCCATGAGCTATTTTAAAGAGTGTGTGTGTGTGTGTGTGTGTGTGTATGCATGTGTTTAAACATTGATAATCAAAGGTGGTGATGCAAACAGAGGATTGATTATATGTATGCTTGGAAATTCCCACAACAAAAAGGTTTTTTTTTAGAACTGTGTTTCTGAAATGCCCAAATGCATTGGTTTTAAACCTATCTTTTTATTGTTGATTTCTAGCTTAATTGGATTTGGCTGAACGTGGTCTATTTGATGCCAGTTCTATGAAAAGTCTTAAGAGCTCTCTGACCTGTGGCATTGCAGTCCTTATAAATGCTTTATGAGTGGTTGAGAATACGACTTCCCTGTTTGCTATAGGGATATACATGACATATTCGTTAGGTGAAACTCATTCACTGTGCACTTCAAACCTTCTATAGCTCCCTGATTATATGCTTTATTTTTTCCTAGGAAAGATATATTTCACTCCCACTCCGTTGATGGCCTTGACGGTTTCTCTTCTATTTCTGTTAATTTCAATCTTATAAATGAGGCAGTGCCGTTAATCAGGACAAATATGGAATTGCCGCATTATCCTGGTGAAGCAAACCTTTGAATGTGATAGCAACCCTCTTTATTCACGACAGTGTGGTTTGGCTTTGAAGTCTCTTTCATTCGATATCGGTAAGCTATGACAGATTTTTTTTTTTGTATTTTTAATTCTCATTTCGTATGCTGGCATATCATTGTTTTTTTTTCAAAAACGAAGCCTGACATTCTGTCTATTAGCTGGTGAATATTAGTCTGTCTGTGTACATTTATGATGGGTATATTTAAATGTCTTCCTGGAAGCCCATTTTCACTCTCTGTTTAACCTGCCTTTTCTCTGCTTTGTTGATTTTCTTTTTCTGTCTTCTTGTGGATCGATGGTATTTTTATTTTTATTTTTTATTTTAGAGAGAGAGCATGAGCAGGGGAGAGGCTCAGAGAGGGAAAAGAATGTTGGGGCTCGATCCCATGATCCTGGGACTATGACCTGAGCCAAAATCAGGAGTAGGGTGCTCAAATGACCGAGGCACCCGGGCACCCCATTTTTTAGGGGGGGAATCAATGGTATTTTTAAATTTCATGTTTCCTCTCTATTATTTTTGAAGATCTCACTCTATTTCTATTCTTTTGGTCACTGTTCTTAAAATTTCAATATACTTAAAAAGCTTAACATCCAAAACGAACCAGTGATTTTTCTCTTCAAACAATAAGGGACCGTAGAACACTTTCAACTGAATCGCCTACCCTGTCTTACATATTATCGTAGATGGGTATTTATTTTATGTTATTTTTTTTTCCTTTAACCCATCCATTCGTATTTTTGTTTTCTGTTTTGCAAATGCCTTAGATCCGGAGTCAGTAATCTTTTTCTGTGAAGGGCCAGATTTGCTGGCCGGAGGGTCATTCTTACAATTACTCGACTCTGCTGTTGTGCTGGAGAACAAGCTGGGCATGTGGGCGTTAGGCTGGGTGGTCCAATTCCTGCTTTCCCTCCCGCAACTTTGTTTAAAAGTGTTGTCCTACGGTGGTCACGGAAGTCACTCTTGGGCTGCGGGCCATTTTCCTAATTCCAGGTAGAATCCTAAAATTCCACTGTAAACAGACATTTGTTTCCAGTGTTTCTCTTAAACTTCCCCACCCCTCCTCCCTAGGGGTCGGTTTGCTTCTGTTCCCAGCCCGTGGTAGTTACAGAAGGAGAAACCCAGTGATTCCAGCCGCCATGTTTCAAATCACGGGAAGAGGGGGACAAAACTAGGTCTCTCGGTGTTTCTTCCTCTTCTAACTTTCTCCCTCCCTCTGGATAGCTTGTCTTATTTATTTTCTTTACTGCAATTCGAAATCCCTGTTATTGCTGAAGGTAATTAGCTTTGAGCAATTATAATCATTCTTTATTCCCTCTCTAGCTTTCCTCTCCGCCAGGGGAAAGCAAAGGTGAGACACTGAGATTGTGGAGGAGGGCTTCTGATTTTGAAGCTTTTTCTGCATCTTTTCCACTGACTGGTACACATCCCTCAGCCTGCCTCTCTAGAAATAATGAGGGATTTGTGAGATACTCTAGGCTTTTGCTTAGTGACCATCTTCAGTCTGTTCTGCTTTCTGGGGGGACATGGCTACAAGACGCATTAATTCCTAGAACTTTCTCCTAGATCTTCAAAAAGGATTATGGCATAAGCTGTGGCCCTTTGCTTTTTGATTACTGCCTGTTTTTATGGCGGCTTTACATTTATCTTTCAAACTTATTTTGTTCGTTCGGAGAACTTGAAGGAACCGTGAGCCTGATTTGTGTCTTCGTAGTACCTTAGTGGTCTATTCAAGAACCGTGTAGATCACCCTCTGTGGGGAGAGAGGGCTTTAGAACCAGAAAGACTCCGGCTTAAAATTCTAGCTGTAGGGGCACCTGGGTGGCTCACTTGGTTAAGCATCCGACTCTTGGTTTCAGCTCAGGTCATGATCTCACATTTCATGGGATCCACACCCGCCTGGGGCTCTGAGCTGACAGTGCAGAGCCTGGTTGGGATTCTTCTCTCCCTTTCTCTCTGCCCCTCCCCTGCTTGCTCTCTCTCTTCCTTCCTCTCTCTCAAAATTAATAAATAAATAAAAGAAAACATTAAAAAAATTCTATCTTGTGTCACTTGGTGATATTGAGCGGATTACTTATTCTGTGTGTATCTGTTTTATCCTTTAATATAGTGATAGGTATTATTGTTGTGAGGTTCTGAGATGTATACATATATGTGTAATATATGTATGTGACGTATACATATATATGTAAATAAAACAAGGTGTGTTTTCTCCAGGAGGTCATTTTCAAGGACAGGCTGAAAAATAAATGGTTACATAAAATGGAGAAAGTTAAGGTCAATGGGAGGATGTCTGCGTGACCTGCAGAGGGTACCTTAACCCCAGTGGTGGTTGGGGGACGACGATGGGGTTGGTCACTCATCCTTTCCGGGTGAGGATGCACCTGATCAGATAGGTGAAATGTCTTTTTGGAGATAGCAGAAGAACAAGTGAGGAACAGGGGTGACTAGTGTGACCTTGGAGAACCACGTGAGAGGTGAAAGCAGGAAGGATTCAGGGACCAGGTCACGGAAGCCTCTCCTGCCTTTCATCATCTCTGCACCCTCTGCTAACACTGTAGAGTTTATTATTTTAGTAAAGGCGAACATTGGATGTTTTCAGGCAGAGGGGTGCCCCAGTCAGATTTGTGTTTTAGAAAATTCTGGAAACATTGAGAAAGGCGGTTAGAGAATGTGACAGATTGTATAAAATGGCTGAAGCAGTATCAGCCATCCCACATGCTCTTCCTACAAGATGACATTGACCCTCCTTTCACCGAGCCGAGGAGTGTCTGGGCAGGTTGAAGATGTGAGTGACTTCCAAGCCAGACCAGGGACGGAAACAAAGCTTCCACCTGGCTCTCTTGGTATGTTTGCTCTTGGAAGTCAGCCACCACGCCGTGAGGATCCCCAAGCATTTGTGGAGAGGTCCACACGAAGAGGAATGCGGGACCCCAGCTGACAGGGCTGACCTCCCAGCTGGCAACCTGTACCAACTCACCAGCCTTGTGAGGGCGCCATCTTGGAAGTGGACCGCCCAGCCCCTAGGTGAGCCATCCCGTCTAATGCCACATGGAACAGAGAGGGGCTGTCCCTGCTGAGCCCTGGCCAAATTTCACATTTCAGAGCAAGAGAAAGGATTACTATTGTTTCAAGACACTGCATTTTGTGAGGATTCATTCCGTAGCAATAGAGAGCTGCTTTATGGAAGAGAATAAAGGCAGGGGTACCTATTAGGGAACATTCTGGTTCAGGCAAGAAACGATGAGGGCTTTAAGCTAAGTCTAAAGCTAAGGCTGTGACATGTGACGCACTGTGCTGTGTCACGGGAATACAAAGTGCACTGGACGGACGAGGTCCCCTCGCTCAAGAGGTTGACCGGCTAATGCACAGTGAAGATGGGGTGTAGACGTCATTTGCCCAAGGATGGGTGCTCTCGACATCCAAGAGCAAGAGGAAATTCTTGTAAAAAGAAAAAAAAGCTAAAAACTAAATGCATGACTCCAGAGCCAGAAGTCTGGGCATTCAGATAACATGAAGATGACTTTGGCTTTACTTTCTAAGCCCCATTGATCATATTACGAAGTGGGTTTTTGTCTTCGTCTCCATTAGAGAAAATCTTCACGTGGACACTTCTCTTGCTCCCCCGGCATTGTGCGATTTTTAGTTCAAAGCACAAAGAAGCATTTGCTATTTGCATCAGTGCTTGGTACTTTTTTTTTTTTTTCCCCAGGGCGGAGAGTAGAAGGATTACCACAGTATTCTTCTCAAGTGCTCTCAGTCCCTGATCAAAGGAAGGGTTTTAGAGTCTTAGTTCGTCGGAGATTCAATATAAGACTATTCTTGGTTTGGGGTTTTGAGTAGATCGGTTTTGCTTATACACCAGAGAGAAAGAGCGCTAGCCCATGCGTTGTGAGCCACGGAGTCCTGCGCAGACACTGATTATTTTTGTTATCGTAACATGGAATTTGGGGTTTAGTGGTACTCAGAGAGTTAGGCACTACATAGGACATTTCATTTTGAAAATAATTATTCATTCACTGATCTGTTCCTTTGCAAGGAGCTGTCACAGCCTCTCTCCAGCCTCTCTCTCTTGTTTTTGCCACAGAGCGTGGCCCATTCTTTCTCCTTCTCTGCCACCACCATGAAAACAGGACTTGCCCTGACTCAGCTCCTCGACCAGGGCGATCTGGCTTTGGTTCCCATGGCTGTGCTGGGAACGACCTTCTGAGTCACCAGTGGCTTTTTTTCTTGCCCAGTTCTTTGAACTGCCCTCAGTGTACGATTGGCCTGGATTTAATACTGTTGACTACAGTCCTCCAGATTCTGGTCCCCTTTGGCTTCTGTGTGAACGTGCTTGGTTCTTACGTCTCGGATTGCTTTCTCTGCCTCTGTTGCTGGCTTTTCTTTCCACGTTTTTCTTCTTCTTGTCTGGCTGCATTTCAGGGACGAGAGACGCAAAAGAAACTTTCATGCTGTTCCGCCATCTTGCCCCCTCCCCCCATTTTTCTTCTTTTTAAATGTTGATGTGACCTAGGGTTTAGTTCTCAAATCCTCCTCAACATTCCAAGACACTGTCACCTTTTTCCAGGACTCCCACCCATCTAGTGGCAGTGTATATGTGTACCAATAGGTTTCGAAGACAATCTCTACCACCCTTGAAGCACGGACACCTAGGAATCACTATTTTTGAGGATACAAAAACCAAGACGCCATAGTCTCTCACAGGAAGCGGTTGATAGCCTAGTACGTTGGATAAGATGTGCACACGCAGCTTTGAGAGCTTTCTGAAACTGACTTTTCTTTTTTTTCTTTAAAGTTTTCTTTCTTTATTTCAGAGAGAGAGAGAGAGAGGAGGGGCAGAGACAGAAAGAGAGAGAGAATCCCAAGCAGGCTCCACACTGTCAGCACAGAGCCCAGTGTGGGGCTCGACACCACGAACCGTGAGATCATGACCTGAGCCGAAACCAAGAGTCGGACGCTTAACTGACCGAGTCCGCCCAGGTGCCCCGGAACTGGACTTTTCCATAGGCCTGGCATACGGCAGCCATTGAAGGCTTAAGGCTAATATGAACTGAAGTGACTGCTTCATTGCATATAAGTGACCTTAAAACTGGAAAGTTTTGTTTTGTTTTGTTTTTTTTAAAGACTGACGCAAAGTAGGCTTTTCTGTTTTATCTGCAGCTGAATTGAGGTCCTGAAGAAAATAAAACTCATCGGCAGCTGATCTGTAAGTTAGCCGTAAGCAGTGAAAAGAGCCTTCAGCTCATTTAAACAACGGAAAGGAGATTATTAAAAGGATGGGCAGTACTTCCTGTTTTTAAGTTTATCTATTAATTTTGAGAGAGAGAGAATGTGCAGGGGGCAGAGAGAGGGAGCGCGAGAATCCCCAGCAAGCTCCACGGTATCAGTGCAGAGCCTGATGAGGGGCTCGAACCCACGAACCTTGAGATAACGTCCTGAGCCGAAGTCAAGAGTCAGATGCTCAAGTGACAGAGCCACGCAGGAGCCCCAGGATGGGCAATACTTCTTGAGTGGAAGGAAGAACTGAATAGCAGGCTTCCAGAAGGAAAGACACCAATGCCAGTCTGGACACCTGAGTGATAGAAACGCACAGACCGTCAGGGGCCCAAACCTGGGCTCAGACGTAGCTCCTTCAGAACTGAAAGTAAATGAAGGTCTAAAGACTGCAGTCACCTGCCACGATGGAAAAAGGTGGCTTAATAAAGCACAGTAGCTGGCTCACAGGAGACCCTCAAAAGAAGATTTTTGCATGAAGAAATAAGTGAATCAGGTCGTGAGACAGACCAGTCTACAATCTCTACGAATAGTGCCAGAACGCTTTCACAGACCAACGTGAGAACTTTCTGAGCATTTTTGTCTGGCTGGAACGATGAATAAAATTGTCGTCCACTTGGGAAGGCAGAAACACCGTGGGTAACTAACTGCCTTCTTGGAATTCAAAATTCACCCTGGTCATCACCCCGCCAGACGAAAACAAACCCAGAAGAGCCATCTGCCCATCACACTGTTGTTTTTCGTTTTTGTGTTTTTTCATTGATGGGAGCATTACGGGATGTCGAGGGATGCCAGAGGAATGGTCCTCTGGATATAGGACACTTGAGATTTGACAGTCGCCCATTTTTCTTTATTTCTGTTAAGGCAGGATCCTGACAGGGCTATGTTTCGCCACCCACTTTTGCCGTTTTCTCGTAAATGGCAGTGAAGGGAAATACAGACACCTTATTAATCAGCTTGGTTACAATTTTACAGCGACGCCCGGAAGGACGCACCGAGCCGTCAGCGTGCATCGGGGAAGCACAGGACTTAAACAAATGAAAGGCTTAGAAATTCAACAGGTAAAAAGAAAAAAGAAAAAGGAATTCAACAGGCAGACAGGGGCCGGACTTCTGTCCAGCAGGCATTGTGCCCCGAGCCTTTGGGGGTAGCATTCACGACTCAGGACATGAAACGACAGCTCTCTTGATCCACACGAACATTTTCACGTCTTGAGCCTTATTTTAGATTTTTTTTTGGGGGGGAGGGACAGCATCCAACTTCTAGACACCGATTTCTGTATCAGCCCGACACTTAGTGGCTCAAACGCAGACTCTCTTTGGTTCTTACGGTTCTTTGGGTGGACTGGGCTCTCACTCGGGGTCCGTCACACGGTCCGAAGGGTCAACTGCGATGGGTGTCTAAGATAATTTCTTCACTCAAGTGTCTGGCACCTCAGCTGGGCGAGCTGGGCATCACTCCGTTTTCCTGTGTCCTCTCCCTGTGGTTAGCCCGGGCTTCCTCACGGCATGGCAGTTTTAGGACCGTGCAAGCTTTCCAAGATCTCCCAGGGGAAGCCATAAACCTTCTTAGGTCCCCCAGTCGAGTCACACACAGTCGCTTTCACTGTGTTCTGTTGGTCCAAAGTGAGTCACAGGGCCCACGGAGATTCGAGAGGAGGGGATTCCTCAAGGGCATGAGTCCCGGGAGGACTGCCTCAGTAGGGAGCCATCTTTGGAGTCAGCCTAGGTTGAGACCCTTCCCATACACGCCGGCTCTGTAGAGGCCACGCGTGGTCTTGCCTGGAGACCTTGTCTGGAGACCTCTCAGTGCCTTGTGCTGTCTATTCCCTTGGTCCACATGCACTCCCCACCCACCGCCCGCCATGTTGCCCTCCCATCCCTGCCCCTTGGCCTCGATAACTGTCACTTACTCCTGCCTCACACGCATGACGCTTCTTCAAGGGAAGCCGTTCTTGGCCTCCCAGGCCCCACCAGGCTGTTCTTAAAAACACTCAGAGACGTGAGTTTTCCTCCCTCCGTGCCCCCACCCACCCCCCGCAGTTTGCACTCACGTCAGCCACGGGATAATTCGGTGGGTGGATGTCTCCTCCACAGACTGAGCTTGACAAGGCAGCAGCCATATTCCGTGTCTCCTTTTGTTTTTAATCCGTATTGCGTTTCCTACACTTCGCACACAGCTCAGAAACGTTTGTTACATGAGTGAACCCTTTTCAGACTGCCACGCTCTATTTGGGGGACTTTTCAAGACAATTTGCTTATCGTATTGGGAACAAACCTCCTGATGGAGGAGAAGAGATATGGTTGAATAACAAGGATCAGGCGCTTTCTTTCTTAAATGTTTACTTATTTATTTTGAGAGAGAGACAGAAAGAGAAAGAGAGAGTGCACGTGAGTGGGAGAGGGGCAGAGAGAGAGAGAGAGAGAGAGAGAGAGACAGAGGGAGAGAATCCTAAGCAGACTCTGCGCTCTCAGCACAGAGCCCGACCCTGGGCTGAATCTCACGAACCACGAGATCATGACCTGAGCTGAAACCAAGAGTCGGATGCTTAACTGACTGCGCCCCCCAGGCGCCCCAAGGATCAGGAGCTTTTTAATGGAGTGGGAAAAGAAGAACAATCCAGTGGGATTCCAGAGGCACGGCCTTCTTACTGGGGTGCAGGGGGTGGGGTGTGGAGATTGGTTAGCAAGTTCTTGCCCCAGCAGAGAGCTGAGAAGAGGCATCCCAACTGGTGCCTGTAGCAGGGGATCTGGGCTGATGAGGCTGGGCAGGCAGGGGACAGGTAGTCGGTCTTAGCAGGTGGCAGGCGGACTATTTAGGCCACAAAGCTGGTGTGAGTCCGGGAAGACTTGCGCGTGGATGCACGACCCGGTGCACGGAGGCTCAAACAACTGGAAGGTGGCCGAGGCCACCAGGAGAAATCGACAAGCTAGGAGATATCCTAGGGGGAGCCGGCAGGTAACCTCAGTGTCCCAGACCTGCCCAGGCGTCCCTATTAACCGAATTATCCACACCTGAAGCCTCTATCCTGCGGTTAAGTCCGGACTCCCCCCACCCCTTCTCAGGGCATGCCGGTGGCTTTTCCTGCCACCCCCCACCCCCCACCCCCAGATCCACTGGTCGTCTGCACCTACACTGTGCCTTTCTCACTGCTTCACCCCAGATGTGAACCGAGGTCCCCTGCCTCCAACCCCACAGCCCCACCAAGCCGCACTTGACTTCCCTAGAGAATTCTGGGTTGGAGCCTGGTGGGAAATGACTGCACGGGCCAGGGAATGACTTCAAACCGGTGAGCGGATATTGCTGTCCCCAACGTTTATTGGCCAACGCTCGCCGCAGGTGGTCCCTCAAAAGCTATATTTCTCCTTGGTTTCGGCCAAATGTTATTTTCTGGAGGCCCAGTCCTCCTTGGAGCAAAGACCCAGTAATACCTTTCGCAGCTGCCTGAGCCCCCGGTTAAACTCTCCGAGCCTGTCAAGTGGAAACTCTCAGTCTCTTACCATTGAAAATCTATTATTTAAAAAATCCTCTGCCAAAGCGCCTTAATCAAAGACACCTTTCACTGCGGAAGGGAGGTTTAAGCTCTTTGTTAGCATCACTTCTAGATTTTTCCTTCGGGCAACCAAAGGCCCCTTTAAGGGCATTGGTGACTATATCTACACACACTGACGGGGCGACAATGATCTGTTAGGCACTGTTGTTGCCTGATGGGAGCACAGCAGTAACACACACACACACACACACACACACACACACGGTCCTTATTCTCTCCAGGCTTATTCTTACCAGTGTTTCCCTCTCTTCTATGGTTTTGAGCCCAGGGATGGGGTTTGGGTGGGACCGAGAGCTTGAAGGTGAGTGAGGTGGGAATTGGTTGAGGCCAGGCTTCACCGCCATCTGAAGGAACAGAAGAGTCTCCCTTGACCAAGAACAAACGAGGTCCCAGGTCATCAGGGCGGCATCTTGCCCGTGAGCGTCAATGCCCAGTCATTCCCACCGGGCAACCTGGGCTCCGGGCTTTCCTCCGCCCTCTGTGCCTTGCTTCGGGAGCTGTCACTGAGTAGCTAGCCTGGGGGGGGTCACCTCATCTCCCTTGGGACCTTCCCTTTCACTCCTTCACAGAAGGAACGACTCCCTCATTGCACTCCCTCAGAGCCTCGTAGGGTCTCTATCATTTGTGCACTTGTCCCTCTGGCTGTGTGCCCGTGAGCTCTAGGGCAGGTAGAATTGTTTGCACATCTGTGCGCCACGCTTCCAGCAACGTGCCTAGAGAAGTAGGTGCTTAATGAACACTTGGGGACTAAACTGGGCTTTTAAGGTTCTGTCTTTTGTGTTTTCTTTTATGTATTGATTGATTCACTTACTTATTTGAGGGAAAGAGAAAGGGGGAGGGACAGAGAGAGAGAGAGAGAGAGAATCACGGAGCCCAATGCGGCAGTTGGGGGGGGCGGGGTTCGAGCCTACAACCCTGGGATCAAGACCTGAGCCGAAATCAAGAGGCTCACCGGACTGAGCCACCCAGGTGCCCCTCTGTGTTGCATGTTTTCAGGTGAAATAGACACCATTTGTCCCTCTGCTGAGAGGCCAGTCTTGTCTTTTGCCCCACCCCACAGTGAAGTAAGGAGTATTGGGGACTTTAAGGACCGTGTCCTACTTGGAGATGATAATTCTGGGCAATGGGTAGACTGGGCTTGAAGAGGGTGAGAGCTTTATCTCAGTTAAATGTGGATATTAAAAAAAATTAAGTCCTCTAAAAAATCAACAAGGATTGGCTGAATTATTAGCTGCCTAGGACAGCTAAGTGGCATTGAGGCTGCAAAAGAAGACTATAGAAACATGCTGTCCGACCACCGAGAAGGGCGGGCTGGCTGGGAGCCACGGCCCTGACCGCCCAGGTTTGGGGACACCTTGACGTGTCACAAGGAGAGTCGGGGGTTTTCTCTGTCAGATGCAGTTCTGAGTCCCTGACCACTTCTGGTCACAGGCTGACCGATTTAAATGTAAACAGTTACACGTTTTGTTTCTTATTGATTATGTCAGAAATACGAATTTTTATGTAAGAAAGTCCCAACTCTCTGGAGCTCCATCGGTATGTTGCTTGTTCCACAGGAAGGCACAATTTTTTTTTTGCTTTTTTTCTAAGTAAGCTTCACAGCCAGAGCAGATCCCAATGTGGGGCTTGACCTCATGACCCTGAGATCAAGAGCGGGACGGTGCTCGGCTTACACAGTGGTGAGCATGTTGGTGAACCGTCCTTCCCCTTTCAGCGCTTGAATCAACTCTCCAAATTCCGTTCTTTGTGTTCTTAACGTCATGAGATATCTCTGAACTTTCCTTTAAGGTGAAATCTCTTGCAAGCGTCATTTCCTTTGGGACATCCTCACGCTTTTTTTGGGAAATTCTTCCTCATTGATGTCGGTAAGTTTGCCATAACTGAATTCTTCTGGCTGCGTGTCTAGGGTCTCAGAGACAGTGTCAACAGTCGCACGGTTTTCTCTAAGTCCATCTGCCTTAGACCCAAATTTCATTTCCACTGGTATCACTTCTTGTTACTTTGCGACACTTTGATCTCTATTGGCCAACTCCTTCTTTCCTTTATGCATTTTTAGAAGACGTCACAGGGGTGTATTCCCGAGAGATCAGGAGGCAACTTGTCTACACGCTGCTGTCCGAGCGTGAACTGAAGGACAGACGTCCGGTGGCCAATCACCGATGGATTCTGAAAGGACGTGATTGTTCACTGGTGGTGTAATTTGTGGACCGAAGGACTAGCGCTGAAGTTTGTATTGTATGCATTTTACCCCCAGTTAACATAACACAGTAACCGGCTGCATGGTGTGTAATATTTGCCTTTTGTGAACGGGGAACTAAGCACCATTCAGAACCTGAGAAAACTTGTCTTGATTTTTTAAACAGTGAGTTCCCATTTCGATAGGTATGTTACCTATTTTGTAGTTTAGGAACTGCCTGGCGACCGTTGAATGCGTGTTCTTGCCCACCCTTCCACCATGGGTCTGGAGGCAATGCCACGAGCCTTAACATTTTTCAGAGTGTTTGCTCATCTTTGATTTGGATTGTTGAAGCCAAGAATTAGAGGCAACCTCCATCTGGTCTGGTTTATCTTTGTTCTGTTGTCTTGCCTATAAAGCACCGTCTATTGGGTTTAGAGTATCAACTTTACTTCCACTATTATCAACGATGCACTGAGTGTCTTCTATGGAGAAGCGCTGTTGAGCATAACAGACTGAATTTAGCATGAGTACCACCAAGAGAGAGAAGGAGAGAGGGAATCCCAAGTGGGCTTCACACAGTCAGTGCAGAGCCCGACACAGGGCTCGAACTCACGAACTGCGAGATCACGACCTGGGCAGAAATCGAGAGTTGGACACTCAACTGACTGAGCCACCCAGGCATCCTGTAACTTGTTGAAATTTATTTGTAACCCCCAAATCAGTGCTCACTTCACTTTTATGATCGTTCCCAAACAGCACAGAACACTGAAAGATTTGAGTTGTCCAACATGCACATTTCCGGATGAATTCAAACAAGGCCATACTCTTTCTTATTTTAACGTTCATACACAGATGCCCAGACAATGAAGACCTCAGAGGGCAGCAAGGTGTAGTACCAGAAGCTCTGATTCTGGGGCCAGGTGGGTATGGATCTGAATCCCAGCTCTGACACCTGTTAGTAGGGAGGCATCAGACAAGTCATTCCACACCCTGAACTTCATTGTCTCCTTAGCAAAATAAGGAAAATAAAATCTACCAATATTCATTCCTTTTAGTTTTAAGATTATATTTATATATATTTAATATCTTATAATCTTACTATGTTATATGTTATATAACATGTATAATTTTACATAATTGCTAATAATAACATTAATCTTTAATAACTTTTTTTTTAAATTTTTTTTTCCACGTTTTTATTTATTTTTGGGACAGAGAGAGACAGAGCATGAACGGGGGAGGGTCAGAGAGAGAGGGAGACACAGAATCGGAAACAGGCTCCAGGCTCTGAGCCATCAGCCCAGAGCCTGACGCGGGGCTCGAACTCACGGACCGTGAGATCGTGACCTGGCTGAAGTCGGACGCTTAACCGACTGCGCCACCCAGGCGCCCCTTTAATAACTTTTTAAAGTTTATTTATTTTGAGAGAGAGAGAGAGAGAGATGGGGAGAGGCAGAGGGAAAGAGAGAGAGAATCCCAAGTAGGCTCCACATTCAGCATGCAGCCCAATGTGGGGCTCGATCCTACCACCCTGGGATCATGACCTGAGCCAAAATCAAGAGTTGGATGTTCAACTGACTGAGCCACCCAGGTGCCCCATAACAATACTTTAAATAGGTTTCCAGTTTAAGGTAAAAGCAGTTCCAATGTCACTTAACCTGAATCTGAAATGGTACTAGGAATTGATGTAAGAAAGGAAGATTCATGGTCCTGGGATTCCCATGGTCAGCAGGGATTCCTCTATAGCTATTCTTTGTGCATCTATAGATATTTTTTCTTCCCTTCTAGAGTCTAATGTTGCATTTTGATCCCTCTATCTTTTTTTATTATCAACACTTGCAAACATACAGAAACACTGACAGTGAGTGTGCCTGCCAGTTTAGATTCAACAATTATTTTCATTTTGTTCTATTTGCTTTACTTATAGATATGTGTGAATATATACAGGTAGTTTTTCCAGAACCACTTACAAGTTGTAGAGATGATGATATCTCACCCCCAATTATTTCATCACATGTGTCCTAGGAATAAGTACATTCCCCTACAGATGACATCATGACCACACCTGGGAAATTTAAAATAATTCTCTGATATCATCTCATTTCCAACACATATTGAAATACGCCCAGTTTTCTCCCCATGTATCTTTCACCAGCTTTTTCTTTGAACCAGGATCCACTCAAGAGTTATACTTTGCATTTTATTTCTTTGATCTTAAGTTAGAACAGACCCCAACCTTTCCCCCATGACATCAATTTTTTTTTAAAGTTAGAATCTGTTTGTACATTATCCATTATAGTTAAATAATGATCTAAGTCTGAGTCCTAGCTCTAACTGAGCAAATTTGAGGTTAAATAAACATTAAGAGCCATGGTGCATGCATCTTAAAGAAGTGAGAAAAGATTTGAAAAGATAATGCTGATGAAATTGCTTTGTAAATGATAAGGGTTATTTTGACTCAGTTATTTTTAATGCCATTATTTTAAGTTATTTTGAAAGCTATGATGTTATTATTCTACTATATGAAGGTTGTAATAAATTAAGTTTAAAGTATAATAAAAACTGGGTTAATGGGCTGTTTTTAATTTTTGTTAAATGAGCACACTCCATATTAAATAAAACTCACTCTGAACTTTTCTTTTTGTCTCTTCTTCAGCCAGAATGAGCACAAGGAGAAACTACTGATGTGCGTTTTAGTAGCACCACTGGGATTAAAAATGACTGATAAGATTGCTGACTGTGGGCACCCAGAGAGCTTTCCAAACACAACATTCCTTCTGGATGATAAGTTCTTAGCTCTGACATATTTGCCAAAATCCCTGTGGCTGGGCTCCTGCCCCAGATAAATGCCTGTAGGACATCTGCTTTCATCCGAGATGGTGTGACAGGTGTGGGATTTATGATTCTGTAACAAACAACCAAAAAACTCAGACAAAATATATAAAACAATCTCTTTTTAAAGAATAGTGATCCCTGAGAGATAAGAAACAAATGAAGCGAGCTCTACAACTGCTTCGGCTTATAGTCTTGGGTTTCCATGTGGTGACGGAAGAAGACCCCAGGAGGAGACTGGAAGTTTCCCTGAGCTGAGAAGACGGAACTGAGGGTCCAGGGAGTCCAAGGTGGCTAGAGTTTATAGGGCAGATTACCAAAGGGGAGGGAGTTACACGAAGAGAGAAACCTGGAGATTTGCAGAGATCCCTCTCAAGTGTTCAGCAGAGTACTGACGAGCACGTGCATGGAAGGAAACCCAAAATATTGGAAAATAGTGCCACGGTTCACCTGGGGTGAGCAATAGTGCCTATTTTCACCAGCCAGACTGGAAAACATGATGCACAGAGCATAGAGTTGAAATACTCAGGGAGATCTTGCTTCAAGAGTGGGGGATAATAGCCCTGCTCCAGAACTGCCTAACAAATGCTAAAAGCAAGCTCACAGAAGATGAAACTATTCCTAAATATCTTGACTATATCCAAAAACAAAGCTCCAAAGTAGCTGTGGGAATACAAAAGCATCCAGTATCAAGCAAGGCAAAATTTACATAGTTTGCCGTACTACGAAAGATTATGCAAAAAAGCAGGAAAATGTGGTCTGTAATGAGGAGACTAATCAGTCCATCAAAGCAACCCAGAATGGAACAGATGTTAGAATTAGCAGACAAGGACGGGAAGGTAGATTTTATAGCTATATTCCGCATGTTCCAGAAGTTAAGTAGCATCGTGGAATATATGTACATCATTGTGCAGAGACGAAAACCATAATGTCTGAGATTAAAAAAAGATACACAGAATGGGATTCACAGAAGTTAGATATGGCAGAACAAATGATTAGTAAACTTGAAGACACAAATAGAAACGATCCAAAATGAGTCACAGAATCAGGAGAAAATTGAAGGAAAAATGCGAAGCAACTTTGATCAGCTTAATATCCATGCAGTTGGAGTTCCTGGAGGAGAGGAGGGGTAAGTTTAAAACATTCGACGAAACAAGAATGCCCAAATTTCAAATACGATAAAAATTACAAACCTACAGTTCTAAGAAACTCAATGAACTCCAAGCACAAGCAATATCACGAAACTAAACCGTGATGCAGTGTAATCAAATCGTTCAACCCACCAATAGAGAGAAAAATCTCAAGAGTAGCCAGAGGAAAAAAAATATACTATACGTAAAAATAGATTAACGGTACAGATGACATCAGATTTCTCAACAGAGACAATGCAAGCGAGAGGACGATGGGGAACATTGTTAAAGCACTGAAAGAAAAATTTGCCCGCCTACAATTCTATACCCAGTGAAATCTTTCAGGTGAGATAAGGAGCTTTCAGATAAACAAAACTGCCATCACTCATCATGAGCATATTCACACTATAAGAAATATTACAGGAAGTCTTCAAGCAGGAAAATCATACCAGGTTGAAATATGAAGCTATGTAGGGAATGGAGAGCGCCAGAAATGGTAACTACATGGATGTATATGTAAGAATGCTTTCTTATTATTTAATTTGTTTTTATTTGAGAGAGAGAGAGAGCACACAATGTTGGCGGGGGGGGGGGGTGGGGCGGGGGTGAGAGGCAGAGGAGAAGAGAGAAAATCTCAAGCAGTCTCCATGCAGAAAATCCCAAGGCAGGGATTGATCCCACAACCATGGGATCATGACCTGAGCTGAAATCAAGAGTCAGAGGCTCAACTGACTGAGCCACATAGATGCTCCCTTATTATTTAAATATTTAAAAAATATAATTAACTGTTTCAAGCCAAATTAATAATATAGTTTGGGGTTTATAATATATATAATATAAAACATATAACACATTATATATATATATATATATACACACATGACAACAGTAACACAAAGACAAGAAGAGAGGAAAGAAAGTGTATTGTTGTTAGGTTCTTACACTATTTGTAAAATGGTATAATGTCACTTGAAGGTAAACTGTGATAAATTGAAAAGCTGTTAAAATAACAAAACAAAGGGATATAGCTTATATGCAAAAATAGGTGATAAAAGGGAAACAAAAAAAATACTAGGTTAATCCACAAGAAGATCAGAAAAAGACGGGGTGTCTGGGTGGCTTAGTTGGTTAAGCGTCGGACTTCAGCTCAGGTCGTGATCTCATGGCTTGTGAGTTTAAGCCCTGGTCAGGTTCTGTGCTAACAGCTCAGATCCTGGAGCCTGCTTCAGATTCTGTGTCTCCCTCTTTCTCTACTCCTCCCCTGCTCATACTCTCTCTCTCTCTCTCTCTCTCTCTCTCTCTCTCGTTAAAAAATAAATAAACATTTAAAAACATTTAAAAAAAGAAAAAAAAGAATGGTGGGGCACCTCAGTGGCTCAGTTGGTTGAGCATCTGACTCTTAATTTCGGCTCTGGTCATGATCCCAGGTTTGTGGGATTGAGCTCTGAGCTGAGTGTGGAGCCTGCTTGAGATTCTCCCTCTTGTTCCCTCTGTTCCTCTCCCCTGTCTGGGTGCTCTCTCTCTCTAAAATAAAATTTAAGAAAAGAAAGAAAAGAAAAAGAGTGACACAAAGAACTAAAGGGACAAATAGATAATAAATGGCAAGGCGATAGACCTAAGTGTACTGCACCCACCATCGTTTTAAACATAAATTGTGGTGAATGTTATACGGGCCTTTGGTAAAAAAAAAATGTATTCTGCTGATGTTGAGTGAAGTGTTCTATATTTGTCAATGAGATCCTACTGGTTGATTGTGTCACTCAATTCTATATCCTTGCTGATTTTCCATCTGGTAATTTTATCAACGGCTGAGAGTGGGGTGTTGAAGTCTCCAACTATAATTGTGGATTAGTCTATTTCCTCTGTTCAACTTTGATCCATATATTTTGAGGTTATGTTGCTTGGTGCATCCACATTTAAGATTGTTGTAACTTCTCGGTGGGTTGATCCTTTTATCATTATGTAATTATGTACGTATATTTCAGTAGCTAATGGGGTTTTGGCATCTCATGGCCAGAATTCTGAGTCACTGATTAATGATCCTCACTCCCAGACCTTGACCTTGTCTTTCAGGTAATAGACTGAGTCGGAAGACACAGACTTGGCAAGTATGGAGCTTCCGTTCCTGGTTTAGCTCCCATAATGTGTGAGGATGCTGTCTAACCAAGACTAGGATGGACCCACTGGATTCCACTCTACCCAATATCCACGTTACCTAACATCTGTGGATTCAGTGGCCCACAGTGGTCTTGAATGGCTCCTGGATGTATCACGTGAAGGCAAGCGGAGGAGAAAGAATGCATATTGGCACAACTGTCTCTGGTCTGGCTCTCAACTACTCTAAGTTTCGCTACCATTTATTTGTGAAACCATTCCCGTCAATTTCCTTAAGCCTCTGGTTTCTCGTGTGGATGACTTAAGGTCTTCTCCCTCTAAAAATCTTTGCATCCCTTGACTATTGGTGGAAAAAAAAAGAAAGATAATAGGAAAAACCTGTTCCCTGAAGTGCTGCACCTCACTCCTGAACGCATGAGATGTTGCCAAACCCCAAACAGATTTCACCAGTTTCCCTCCCCGCCTTGATGTTCAGAACTGTGTGTATTTTGGGAGAAATATAATCCATGTGTTTTCTATTAATTTACTCTTCACTTGACGAAATATTGTTCTCTCAGAGTTGCCTGATGTCTTGGAAACCTTTCCTGCCTTGCTCTTCGGCTCTTTCATTTGTAGCCCAGGGAGTCAGTGGCATCGGCCCCAGGGAACCCCTGAGATCCCTCACCTGGGGGAAGAAAAGACCTTGAATTTATTTCAACTCTGCAAGCTTGGATTGGACCCCTCAGCTCTCGTCTCCCCAGCGTTTCCTCACAGGAGTGCCTGATGCTTTTTCTATCAAAGTGAAGGCTCGTCGGTCCCTGAGCCAGCCCTCACTGGGCAGGGTACGCAAGCCAGGGGTCCGTCAGCTAGCTGGGTGGAGTCCCACCTTCCTCCACGTCCTGTTCTGATGCTGGGTCTCTGTTAGTTCTGCTACTCCCTGGGATTGGAGCCCTGCCCAGGTACCTGGCAGAGGTACTGCGCAGTCTTTCCTGGTTCACTCCTGTAGATGCCTGGGTGCTTTTCTCCATCTTTGGCGAGCGGCCAGGTTTGTGATGGCCCAGCCAAGGATTCTCCATGCCGAATCACACCTGGTCTCTCAACTGCATAGTTCTTAGATTCGCCCACATGGCTACCTTCTCAGGCTGTTCACCTGCCTCGGGGGAGGCCAGGTAAGGGGTAATTGTCGTTTCCTCCATGTTATGACCTCTAGCTACTGTTCTGTAAGCGCTGATTCGGGAAATGAATCAGCCCACAAGAGCCTTCTCTTCTGATTTTTTTTGGTTCCGTGTTTCGGGAACCCTAAGTTGCTAACTCTGCTTTCCTACAGGCTCCTCCCTGATAGATATGCCCCTCAGGGGGTGACAGTGGTGAACTGAGTCTTCTCCTCCCTCCTTCCAGCTGGGCAAGCATCCCTGGGCTGGATGCAGATAAGGCTAGAGAGATAGGCCAAGCTTCTATTAGAAGGGTGGTTCTCATAGCTTGGGATGTACCAGAATCAGCTGGAAAGCTTGTACAAATACAGATTGCTGGTGGGCGCCTGGGTGGCTCAGTTGGTTGAGTGTCCGACTTCAGCTCTGGTCGTGATCTCGTGGTTTGTGAGTTCGAGCCCCACATCGGGCTCGTTGAGGCTCCCAGGTGATGGTGATGCCTCTGGACTGGGGACCCTGCTTTGAGAACCACTGTATTTAAGCCAGGTAAGCAGGGAGCAGGAGTAAGGGAAAGGCTTTGGAAGCCTGAGGCCGTGGTTGCTAAGCCCACCCCTGGAGCTCTTCCATGGGCAGGTACTACCCTAAATGGGTCCTACCAAGCTGGCTTTTCTGGTCCTCTTGGCCTTGCTCTTAGGTGACGTAAAGGCCAGAAAGGATTTTGTAAACCAGTGTGGGTACCTCCGGCCACCAGTAGTTCCTCAGTCCTTCCTTGGGGCTCCCCCGTCTCCTAAGGCAGAGGGCAGGGGCATGGAGGTGATCAGTGGGCAGGCTTATCTGTCTGGGGGAATTTTTAAAACGAAAAGCAAAGAACTCACTCCATAGTTTAATCCTTCCTTCTTTTCTTTCTTTTTTTTTTTTTAAGTAGAGAGAGAGAGAGAGGGAGAGAGAGAGTCAGTCTGAGCAAGGAAGGGGCAGGCAAGAGAGGGAGAGAGGGAATCCCAAGCAGGGTCCTCACCGTCAGTGTTGAACCTGACCCGGGGCTCGATCTCATGAACCATGAGATCACAACGAGCCAAAATCTAGAGCCAGATGATCAACAAACTGAGCCACCCAGGTGTCCCCCAACTCCTTGATCTTAAAACCAGAATTAAAAATTTTTTTTTCAACGTTTATTTATTTTTGGGACAGAGAGAGACAGAGCATGAACGGGGGAGGGGCAGAGAGAGAGGGAGACACAGAATCGGAAACAGGCTCCAGGCTCCGAGCCGTCAGCCCAGAGCCTGACGCGGGGCTCGAGCTCACGGACCGCGAGATCGTGACCTGGCTGAAGTCGGACGCTTAACCGACTGCGCCACCCAGGCGCCCCAAAACCAGAATTTTAGAGATGTCTGGGTGGTGTAGTTGGTTAAGTGTCCCACTCTTGATCTCGGCTCAGGTACTGATCTTGTGGTTCCTGAGTTCAAGCCCACAGGGGGCACTGAGCAAATGGTACGGAGCCTGCTTGGGATTCTCGCTCTCTTTCTGTCTGTCCCTCCCGCACTTGTGTTTTTTCTCTCTCTTTCTCTTAAAAAAAAAAAACTGAAAAAAATTAAAACTAGGATTTTATTGTGTTTTTCAAACACTCTGAGAAATACCTTGTACGCAGGTGCATTTACGACGCATATTCTGTGTACCACATTGTGGCAAACACATTCTTTCACTTAATTTTGAACACCCTCCTTGTTCTCATATACAACTAGCCTTCTTAGAATCATCTTTCATACACCTTTTTTTTTTTAACAGTTCCATTGAGATATAATTGATACACAAAAACACCCAGATACAATTTGGTAAGTCTGGGTGTCCCCAGACACCCACGAAGCCATCGCTGCCGTCAAGGGAACAGGCATGCACATCATCACCTCCTCCAAAACTTTCCTTGTGCCTCTTTGTGTGTGCACGCGCGCGTGCGTGCGTGTGTGTGTGTGTGTGTGATGCGAACACACACTTAAACTCAGAAAAGGGACTGGGGAGGGGGGTAATGAGGAGTTGTTCAGAGGGTATGGGGTTTCAGTCGTGCAAGGTCAACGTGTTCTAGATGTCTGCTCTACCAAATAGCCGCTAACCACGTGGTATCGTACACTTAGACACTGAAGAGGGAAGCTTCTCCTTTCTGGTTGAGCTCCACCCACCCCCCACCCCCCGCCCCTCTGGTGCTTTCCCGTGGCGCCCTGGGGACCACCCCCTGTCCCCACCCTGGGCGGTGCCCTGCGCTGGTGTCCTTGCTAGCGGGTGACTCTCGATGCAGGCGGATGCGGTCCCCTGCCATTTAGCCTGGCACCGCGTGCACCTGCCGGAAGACCGGCCACGCTAATAAAGAGTCGCAATTTACATGAGAATGACAAGGGGAAACATGAGGAGACTGATAGGGTTTGCCCACAGCCAAATCCTTTCTGCCTGAGTACGTTCTATTTGAATTCCTCTAGAAACACCCGCTCCGCAGTGCTTGGGCAATATCGAAAAGGTCAGCGAAGGCAATGTCAGACATGGTCCGTGGTTGCTCTACAAGTGCTCTGGTGGTGATGCATAACAATATATTATGGTGGCCACGGCCGCCCCGGCGCTCCGAGGGGCTCTCTCCATTTATCTGGTAGCAACAGATTTTTCTTTTTTTTTTTCTTTGCTTCCTTTTCTCTGCTTCCTTTTTTTCTGCGCCTCTTGAATATCGGTGTACAGCCAGCTAATAAGTTTTTCCAAGACACGGTGAGGATAAATGTTTTGATCTGTCTTCCATGCTTGGCTCTCCTCGGAGCGTTTGCACATTAAATAGAAATCGCGGCAACTCCAGGGGCTTGGCTGCCGGCACCCGGCGCTTCCCTTGGAGAGATTCTGGCAGAACAGAAACCTTGTGATCCGCTGCCCTGTTTGCCTCAGGCGTCGATGTGTTGAGGGTCTCTTTCTGCAGGCTTGAAAAAAAAGCCTATCTGTGCTGTTCGGGGAAGTAAACGGTGGATTTGGAGTCAGGAGACTACGGTGTCGTGGGTTGGGTTGTCTAGAGCAGAGGCTGGGACAAAGTTGAGGGTGCGAGATGTTGGTTAGGGGACCCTCGGAAAGGAAGGGGAGGGAGACGGCACTGGGCTGGGGAAGGAGCGGGACCCTGGGGCAGGACCTTGGCCAAAGCTTTGGGCTCAGTGGTGCCCACCTGTGTCCCAGGTCAGGTGGGAACGTTTGGGTCTTTCTACCCTCACCGCATTCAGGATTAGGATGTCAGCCGCCTCTGCAGTGTGGCCGGGAGCCAGGGTCTCTGCGGCGGACCTGAATCCCCGACCATGCTCCCTGCCGCCGGGCAGCAGGCAGGATAACCGTGTCATAACTGTGGCCACTCTGTGGGCTCAGACTCCATGCTCCTGGCCCAGCCACGCCGTGTGAACGTGAGCGAGACAGCTGTTCTGGCCTCACTTTCTTTTTTTCTGTCCAGGAATGGAATCGGGCTCAACGATACCTACACGAGAAATCTGTCTTTGGTGGCTGCCCCCGGTTCCTGGCACAGAGCTTCTAACACGCTTGTGACTTCCTACGCCAGTCAGGGTTTTCCAGGGAAACAGAACCCGTGGAATACAGAGAGAGAAATACGGAAGAGGAGACGAATTATAAAAATTGGCTCGCACGGTTGCGGAGTCCCACAGTCTGCCATCCGTAAAGTGGGTTGGCGTCCGTGTTGAGCTGAGTCGGTAAAGCTGAGAACCAGGAGCTCCGGTGTCTGGGGGCAGAAGGTGAATGTCTTCCCCCAAGCAGAGAGAGTGGACTTACCCCCTTCCTCCACCGTTTCATTCTATTCCAGCCCTCAGTGGATGGGAAGAAGGTCACGTGCACTGGGGAGGAACATTTCACCAAGTGAGTAACTCAGGCGCCCCCAGTTCACCAATTCAAACGCTAATCTCAAAAGGGTGGGGGGCCCCAGGAACCCCTGATGTGTGGCCAAGTCAGAAGTGCAGGAGGCCAGGGGCACCTGGGTGGCTCAGTTGCTTAAGCGTCTGACTCTCGATGTCAGCTCAGGTCTTGATCTCACGGTCCTGGGTTCAAGCCCCACGTGGGGCTCCGTGTTGGGCATGAAGCCTACTAAAAAAAAAAAGAAAAAAAAAGAAGTAGATGAGGCCTGAGACTTTTAACTGGTGTCTGAAGTGGGGGCAGCCTTGGGGGGCTACGCTCTTAACCTGTGGGGTCCACACTAACTGCAGAAGTCAGAATGGAGTTGATTGTAAGACATCCAGTTGATGCCCAGAGAGTCAGAGAACTGGTTGTTGGTGGAGAAAAACCCACACACACTGAGGTGCCTGGGTGGCTCAGTTGGTTAAGTGTCTGACTTTGGCTCAGGTCACGATCTCACGGTTCGTGGGTTCGAGCCCCGCGCCGGGCTTTGTGCTGACAGCGGAGAGCCTGCTTAAGAGTCTCTCTCCCTCTGCCCCTCCCTTGCTGGTGCACACACACTCTCTTTCTCTCTCTCAAAAATAAATAATCAAACTTAAAAAAATAAAAGGAGGGGGCGCCTGGGCGGCTCAGTCGGCCAAGTTTCCGACTCCGACTCAGGTCATGATCTCGCGGTTCACGAGCTCGAGCCCCGCATCGGGCTCTGCGCTGACAGCTCGGAGCCTGGAGCCCGCTTTGGATTCTGTGTCTCCCTCTCTCTCTGCCCCTCCCCACTCATGCTCTCTCTCTCTCTCTAAAATAAACATTTCAAAGAATAAAGGGAAAATGCTTCCCTTCTTAAAAAAATAATAAAAAGAAGTGTTGTGAGAGAAGGAACCATTTTTCCTCTAAGATCTCGAGTTGGTGAATTGATGTGGAAATCAAGGAGTGAGTGGAGCAGGGACAGTGATTCTCCTGTTATTTGATTCTTGTATTATTCAATTCTTGTTTCTGTTCACACCGGGCCATCCTGGGAGAGGAGCGCCGAGCCTGGTGTTGGGGGCATCTCTATCGAGCTGTCTCATCTGGTGGCACCACCACGGCACGAGGGGAGGGGGCTCCACCATGGCTCAGAGCCTGTCTTTCCGCGGAATGCGGGGAGGGGGAGATGTTAGGGCTTCTCCTGATGGATTCAATTCCAGAAGACTCCAGAAGTGGTCTGAGAGGGTAACCCGAGCCTAAAGCGCTGAGGCATTCGTTGGATTTTAATCAAATTTTGGGCAAGACCTAGGAAGACCGGATGGAACCTGCGAGATACGAGGAAAGCGTATTTGGATGAAAAAGGACGTCTCCCACTTGCCTTGGGGTTGCCAAAGTGGCCGCAGTCCGCCAGCATCTGTGGAATGCCTGACGTGTGACAAGTCCATGGCAAGGGCTGACCACGTGTCGCCAGTGAGCGCCACCTGCCCTCTGACCTCGGGCCACGTCTGTTCTACTGGAAGGAGCCGAAGACAAACCAGGGCGACGTGGCTACAGTCACTCCAGGCGTGATGAGAGCCGGGAAGGAAATCAAGCGGGTTCGGGAGCAGGGGCTGAGGCGAGAAGCCAGGCCCAGGGTCCACGTGGGTGAGAGGCGGGTGAGGCTCGGAGGGGAAGGAACCCGGGGCCCGTGTTTCCAAGAGTCTGCAAGGGTCTTTAGAAGCTGGGCGAGCAGGAGTGGACTTACCTGTTCGGATGCTGCTTCTAGTTTCTGTCATTATTTCCTCAACAGAACAGGTGGCCCAGGTTCCACCTGCACATCTCAGGGCCTGGGACACAATGGGCTCTTGTTTCCACCCCCCCCCCCCCGTCTTAGAGCCTAAGCCACAGTGATTGTCCTGCCGTGTCAGGTGGTTCATGTTACCTTTTCTCCTCAAGACCCTGAATGGCTCCCAAGAGCACTCAGAGTAGAAGACAGTGCTGTGCAAAGACCTCAGAGCCCCCTCGCTCTCCGTGGACCAGACCCACCACACTTAGATTATGCCCCCCGCTTTCGAGCCCCCTCCCGTCCCTCACGTTTTCCTGTAGCTTTTACCACTATTGAAAATACTTTGGGGGCGCCTGGGGGGTGCTCATTCAGTGAAGCGTCCAACTCTTGGTTTCAGCTCAGGTCACGGTGTCCCAGTTTCGTGGGTTCAAGTCCCACTTGGGGCTCTGCACTGGCAGCGTGGAGCCTGCTTGGGATTCTCTGTCTCCCTCTCTCTCTGCTCCTCCCCCACTTGCGTTCTCTCTGTCCCTCTCAAAAATAAACAAGTAAACTTAAAAACAAAAGAGTTGTGATGAAGGGTTGGAGGGGTGATGCTAGGCCAAAGGGCTGTCTTCTGCATTCAGGCCCTGGAGGATTTGATTCAATTGAACAAATACCCACGGAGTCATTTCTGTGGGTCAATGGCCAAGGACACAAAAGTCAGTAAGACTAAGGCCTTGAGTCTACTGTTGGAGATAGAAAAAAGCAGGTCATTCTAAGCTGGTGCTGATGAGTGCCATACCTGAGGTAGGCTGGAGAGGTACAAATCACACCAAAGGCACATCTAACCCATCCCGTGATGGTTATGAAAGCTTCTTAGAGGTCAGGAGGCCTGAGGTGGGTGTTGACGTTGGACCACTTTAAGGAGATGGAGGGGAAGGAGGTGTATAAGACACACACGAGGAAAAACCACGAGTAAAGGTGTGGAAACGTGGATCTCAACATGTGCAAACAACTGTTGTGGGGTTGTGGAAATTTCACATGTGGGGCAAGGGTTGGAGAGGGAGGAGGCCGCAGAGAGGCAGGTATGGGTCAGGTCACGGGCATGGTTATGGGTGCAAAGCTCATTCTGACTGAGGTGAGGAGCCATTGAAAGAAACTGGGAGAGGAGGAAAGAAATCTCAGGATGAAGGACCAATGAATGGTCTCCAATCTCTGGAGGATCATTCAAGAAGGGAGAATCGCCACACATAGTCTCTTGGATTCATGGCTGGAACCAATGGGCTAAAGAACAAGAAGAACCTTTATAATAATAACCCGCTCTGTCTGAGCGTTGACTGCCTGCTGGGAAGTGAAAACCTCACTCCCAGTGTTTTTGAAGCAATGACACCGTACGGAAACTGTGGTTAGCATCGCCCGAGGTGGGTTCAGCAGATCGCCAGCACTGGAATCATCTGGGGGGATCTTGTGAATCATGAAGATTCTTGGGGGTCATCCTTAGAGCTATTGAATCAGAATCCTTGGGGGCAAGGTTTAGGAATCCACATTCTAAAAAGCTTCTCATGACTTGAGAACCTCAGGTGTAGCGGGTACCATCTTGAATAGAGAGTTGGACTAGAGAACCCAGAAGGTTCCTTCCAAACTCTTGGCTCTTACTGGCCATGGAAGAGTGTTCGAGGAGGGAGAAAACTAGGATAAATGGGAGATGGGATGGGGTCTACAGGTGTCCTTGACCACCTTTGTTCTTAAGGCCCCTCTTCTCTGTACTGGTAGCTTTTCACTTTCTCTGTCCCTGCCCCAGTCTTAGTTTAGGCTGCGGTGACAGAATACCACAGACTGTGTGGCTTAAAATCATAGAAATTTCTCACAGTTGGAGCTTAAGAAGCTCAAGTTCAGGGTGCCAGCAGGGTGTCTGACGAGGACCTGCTTCCTGGTACGGATTGCTGCCTTCTCATCGTGTCCTCCCATGGTGCAAGGGGCAAGGGGCCCTCTGGGGTCTCTCATTAGGGCACTAATCCCTTATCACCTCCCCATGGCCCTACCTTCAAACACCATCACAACATTGAGGATTAGGGTCCAACATCTGAGTTCTGGGGGGACACAAACATTCTGTCTATGGCATCCCCTTACTTAGGCCTGGATCTCTAGGTGGTCAGTCTTATAAAAAAAACACACTAATTTTTGTCCCCGCTCATTCACCCTAAACTACTTGAATCCGTTTGCTTGATGTGATCTGCTGAAATGCAACAAAAATGGAATTAGGCTAATTTGGCAGAGTGTAATTCAGAACTCAGAACAAGAGGGAAAGAGGTTCTTCAAACACGATGGCCACTCAGCCAAAACCGGTCGGTGGAACCAGTCCAGGGTTCCAGCACGGATGGACACGAGATGCCAAAAACAACCGCTCACGGTGGTCTTTACCACTTCCGGCTCCTTCCGGACACGGAGGGACAGCAGATTCAATCCTCCGCCCTGCACCAGAAGGGGATGCCTGAGGTTTGGCCTTGAGCGCTTGGTACCATCTCCCTTGGATTTTGTTACATTCTCGGTGTGGATCTGATGAGTTTCCCTCACGAAGTCAAAGGCACGCGCCTTATGACAAGAACCTCAGACCTGGTATGCGACTTGCCCCGCCAGATGACACAGCCCCTGAACTTGTTCAGAAAACATTTTACGAAGACTAAATTCCACCCCTGCCACCTTCTTCCCAGTCTCCAGGGAAAAGAAAACCAACCTAGCTTAGCAGTCTTTGTGGATTCATTCTCGGTTGCACCGCGAGATGCTACGAGGGGCTACAGCTGGGAAGCTGCCTTCCTTCCATGAGAATTTGTTGTTTATTTTGTCCTGGGGTTTTTTTTGTTGTTTTGTTTTGTTTTGTTTTTTTGCTCTCTCCGTTACTGGTAAACATCCTTCTCCCAGCATTGCTTCAAGACTGGAGAAGGCGCCACCCAAGTTTCAGAGTCACAGCTGTTTTCTATTAGTTGCTGTCCATTATTTTCATTCTCTGCCTTATTGTGTGTGCTCCGAAAATGTAAGCAAATCAACGTCTCCGTTCAAAAAATGAGACCCTGAGTGGCATTTCACGAGGCAAATTGGTATTATCCGCAGCAAATGTAATGAAGACTTCCCATGAATAGCTCTCGATTATCAGGTGCACACATCCCTAGGAATCCAAGAAATGGAATGGTTAGGAGCAACGAGAAGGTTTCCAAACCGCGGATTTCACCGAGCAGCCATGCTAAGTGATTGGGTAAGAGAACGACGATGCTTCAAAAGTGCTCTCTGGAGGGTGAATGGGGATGAGGCATTTAATGGCAAATCATCAGAAAGCGTGCTTTTGACAGGGAAAGCAGAGGAAGGGAGAGCGCTTCATTAGGGGTCAAGAGGCTGGTGATGAGGTGAGCCACTACCCCTTCGGGAACAATTCCCGTCCCATTTCTTTTTCTGTGCGAAGGCGAGACTCCCATTCGCCCATTTCAGATCAAAGGAAACATCTGCCAAAAATGTCAAACCGTTGGGGCGCCTGGGTGGCGCAGTCGGTTAAGCGTCCGCCTTCAGCCAGGTCACCATCTCGCGGTCCGTGAGTTCAAGCCCCGCGTCGGGCTCTGGGCTGATGGCTCAGAGCCTGGAGCCTGTTTCCGATTCTGTGTCTCCCTCTCTCTCTGCCCCTTCCCTGTTCATGCTCTGTCTCTCTCTGTCCCAAAAATAAATAAATGTTGAAAAAAAATTTTAAAAAAATGTCAAACCATCGAGGAGAGTAAGTAATTCATGCGGTCTCACGTATATCTATGGCGGTGCGATGTTTAGCGCGTTAAATTAGGTATTTGAACGAAGGTGAGCCTACTTGACTAGAAGCTAGTTTTTTTGGTTTGTTTTTCCAACACAAAGCCGAAAATAAAAACCAGCTAGGGTCCACGGAGGTAAACAGTAAGCAGTCCGATAATGTTTCTCACCAGGCTCGTCATGTGAACCACAGAACACAGGAGGTGATTTGAGTGACTGTTTTCTCCATTCTTCCAAGAGCAGGACCTAGCCAGTGCCTTTCTGAACGATCAGAAGAGTTTAATTTGCTGCATACAATGGATGCTTTCTGGCATTAGGGATTAATTCTCTCTGGGAACCCAGGCTGAGGATTCTATTCCTTCAGCCTATGTTAGAAGATACCTTTGAAGTTTTTAACCTTTTGCGTGTATAGACAGAGGGATGCTTCTCAACCTTTTCCGTGTCAGGGCACGCGTAGAAAGTGATGATATTTTGCGTGGCGCACCGGGGGAAGGAGTACACCAAATGTGGCCAGGGGCCACGGGTCTGAGAGCAACGTGGTTCCCAGGCTCTGCCTGGCTGCACGAAGGACCCAAAGGATCAGTATATTGGCACGCCAGCAATACTCATGTAGGGGGTCAGGTGCTCAGGCACATAGGCCAGGAGGTTCTATTATAGAATGAAGCTGCGTTCAGCACCTTCCAAAAGAGAGAGTCTAGATTTTTCTGGAAAACATGGATATAATGGTCAAGAAAGTTACACTTGAGCCGTGTGATACGCTACAATCTTTTTATATGGCTCTGCTTGGGGACACTTTGGTTTGCTCCCGCCTGTAGGTAAACCGTCCTCCAAAGGCCCAGGTGAATGTTTTCGACATGGACCTGATTCTGCTATATCCCACAGAAAGGGCTAGAAGCCGCGTCTGCTCCTCAAGGACTCTCAGGCTTAGGGCTGCCATTCCCAGAGAGTGTGCAGAATCTATTGTCACCTTCTCCCCCATTCGCATGCCCTGGGAGCAAGGTGACAGGCCCAAGACTTTCTTCTGCTCTTTGGAGGATTAGTATTTTATTAAATCCAACGTCTCAAATTCTCCAGTGGTTGGTGTAGTAGACTCTTGACTCTCAGTCTAACCAGTGCAGTGAAGAGTTTCGTACTCTGTTCCCCTTCTCACATCCTAGCCCCGGCCATGACAGCTCAGTCTCTTGACTCATTGAAGTCTTTTCTATTTTTTATTTTTATTTTTTTTCAACGTTTATTTATTTTTGGGACAGAGAGAGACAGAGCATGAACGGGGGAGGGGCAGAGAGAGAGGGAGACACAGAATCGGAAACAGGCTCCAGGCTCCGAGCCGTCAGCCCAGAGCCCGACGCGGGGCTCGAACTCACGGACCGCGAGATCGTGACCTGGCTGAAGTCGGACGCTTAACCGACTGCGCCACCCAGGCGCCCCGTTTCTTATTTTCTATTTTAAGCCCAAGAGGCTACATCCATTGGTGGCAGCATCAGGACTAGAACTCAGAGTTTCTGACTTTGAGCACATGGCTCTTTCCACTATATTAACCACTTCTTCAGAAGATGGCTTCCATGATGGCACATGCGTTCCAGGGGGTAGGATTGTGAACATGAACTACATTAAGGGTGTGTGTGTGTGTGTGTGTGTGTGTGTGTATGTATGTGTGTGATCATCGAGGTTGACTCTATGGAGTGCTGGGGGTTGAAAAAGGCAAGAGATCATCTTCAACATGCACAAAACTCCTGACTATTCTCTCGATATCTGGTTTACCCTGTGATAGATTGAATCCATTGTTCACAGTTAGACACCCTCCTTATATTAGATTTATGTATTTATGGCCTTTTCCATCTGCCTTTGCAGCAGCTCCCCCTAGAGAGAGGGCCTTGTGCATTTCTGCTCACTTCTCGTGCTCTGGTGACCTGCGTTGGAAGGATTTTCCCCAGGTAGGTGCTACCCTTTCAGCCCGGATCCCAGAAACAACACACGTGGAGTAGATATCAACCCAACCTGTAGCCTAAGACAGAGCCATTTGACTGAGACTGGCCTAAATCAGCAAATTCATAGCCCACAGAACACTAAATGTGAACATGGATGATTATTGTTTTAAGGTACTGGGTTTGGGGTGGTTTGTTATGCAGCCTTCTCTCAACAATAGCTGACGAATACAAACGTACACATTTCGTATTCACCAAATGCCTTATTTGGGGGTATCAAGAAGAAAAAATTGGGGATTTTTTTTTTTCAGTGTAGACCAACATTTTGTCTGTGTATCTTAAGAACTTGTTCCTCTCTCGTGGAGCATTAACACTTTGCCTTTGTTGTTCTTTAGCACGTCTCTTTGGTAAAAGAGAAGGGAATGTTAGGAAATTGCAAACAGCCGTCTCAGGTGGGCCTTTCCTTGGCAAGAGATTTGGAGGGGACAAAGGAAAAAAAGTTAATTTGTGGGAAGGATGCTCCCTTGTCCTCTCTTGGACCAAGCGTGAAGTTGGTGTTGATGAGTGTGGCTATGGAATGCTTTCCACCAAATGCTGGGACCAGAAACCTATACCTTTTAGGCTCGAAAGATTCTGTCAGAACTCTGGGCCTGCAAAAATGCCTGCTTTATTCTTGGAGTACTTACTTCCAGGATTCCTTCCCTCAAGCCACAAACATGATGGACTCCCCCACATTCTAAAAATGACCCTCTAGACTTCAGTATTCATTGCTAGTTCCCATCCCAATCTCTCACCTCTTTCTGATGGCCAGGCTTCCAGAAACAGTGTTTTGGGCATGCTGCCTCTATTTCATTATTCCTATTCGCTTTCCAGCCCATTGTGGTAAGATCTCAATCTCTCCTTTCCCCTACTGTTGACACGGCTTTTCTCAGGGCCCCCAATGACGTGACATTTCTGTTTTCTGTCTTCCATACAACTGTCTGTCGGGGGTTTTTAAAACCGTTTGTCATGCCTTCCTTTGTACTTATGTTCTTGACCAGTGATTCTTAGCGACTTTTGAGTCACAGACGTCTTTGTGTTTCTGATGAAATATGTGGAGCCTTTCTCCACAAAGAGGTACTTTCTGGAAAATGAAAATTTGAGCATCAGTTCAGGGAAGGGATCGTGGTTAACACTGGTTGTTTCTTCTGTGACACCTAACTCCTGCCTATATTTGTTCTTTATCTTCTTTGTGGGCCCCCCTCCTGGGCCTATCTCTGAAATGTGGCTTCATTCAGAGAGGAGACCATTTCCAGCTTCTTTTCTCATTCCAGAAACTCTGTGCTGTGTACCTCCCTCCACAATCAGGTCCTGGATGCTGGAAACGCCCCAATCCACATTGGTTTTAATTCCTTAAAGAGTGGCCCTCATCTGCTTAGTGTCTCTCCACCCTATATGAATGGCCTTCTATTACCAGGGACTACCTACTTCTGCCTTCCTTACTTCTGGATTTTTCTCTATCAGGACTTTTCAGTAATCCCCTTCTACAACCCACGAGTATAATCTCTTTGCCCTTGTGCTTACTAATTCCTCCTCCACTCTACTTCCCAGATTACTTAAAAAATTTTTTTTAATGTTTATTTATTTTTGACACACACAGAGAGAGAGAGAGAGAGAGAGAGAGAGAGAGAGCATGAGGGGGGGAGGGGCAGAGAGAGAGGTAGACACAGAATCGGAAGTAGGTTCCAGGCTCTGAGCCATCAGCACAGAGCCTGACGCAGGGCTCGAACTCACGGCCTGCGAGATCATGACCTGAGCCGAAGTCGGATGTACAACCGACTGAGCCACCCAGGTGCCCCCACTTCCCAGATTACCTCTAGCTGGTTCTTCAAGGAGTCAGACACACCTCCTGAGCTCTCTGAGTAGGAAAGCTGAGTGCTGTGCCCAGTCTGGGGAAGTACCTCTTTCTATCCTCTCAAGGATTCAGTGAATATCTCTCATAATGGGCCGAGGGGTGAACAGGTGGTGAGGAAGTCGACTCAGCATGCATAGATTGCTGTTTCTAGAAGATGATCATAATAGATCTGTCTCCCTCATTGGCAGTGAGCAACTTGAGGACAGTCACCTATGCTTTGGGCACCTTGTAAACTCAGTTGCGAGGCAGGAGAAACTGGGTCGTGGGCTCACCATTTGTGCTGCTAGAGCAAACCCCACCTGAAGCCGGCCCTCTCTGTGGGCTTGTCAGTTGCATGAGGTGACGTACATTCTCTTTGTCTGAGCCACGTTTTGTGTGAATTGCATTCGCTAGCCCCCTAGCCGATAGGGTGTTATATCGCCATTCGCCTGACATCTGCACACCGCCCTTTCTATCCTGGGTTGGACTTGATCTCCCTTTATCTTAACAGTGAAAGGTTTAGGGTTCTTACGGTCTGCTGGGCCGATGGCTAGAAAAGTCACATCCTACATCTGAAAGTGAAAGTTCTATAGACAGATGGCTCTTATTTGCTGGCTGATGCTATCAATTACCTTAGCCACCCCCCTTCCCAAATTCAAGTGAAACATTCAAGCAGATAATCCTTTAAAGAAAAGCATGTCGCCATTATTTATTCTAAGTGGGCACACACGGCAATAAAAAATTTGGGTATGGATCTAAAAATTACTTAGAAAAAAAGAGAATAACGTAGGTAGGCATTTTGGCACCTGAAGGCTGTGTTCTGGCAAAGCAATGGGCTAATCTACAGAGGAGAAAGGGACTGGTTCCAGCGTGTCCTTACTACTAACGCTCCACAAATCTGGGTGACTTAGGGGATGGTACGTCCCCTGCTGGGCCTTATTTTCCTCTTCTGCAAAATGAAGGAAGAGAAGCGGATGATCTCCCAGGCCCTTGCCGGCTCTCAACGTCCATGATGTATGGTGGTTTGAATTCAATTGATTATTTTCCAGACTCTTCTGCGGATGCCAGCTCAGCCCCAGCTCTCCCCGCGCAGCCTTTCTGACAGTGATAAGTTGCAAAGTCATATAGAAGGGAGTTTTCTGTCTTCACTTCGGGAGACATCTCTGGCTCTATTACTTGGGGTAACTCAATTCAATTCACATTTGATTCAATGTTGACTGAATAGTTACTTCAGCCAAATTGCAAAGGAGTCTCCCGGTTTCCCTTGTGAGCCTCGGGAAGCCTGATGATTTTCCACTCTCTCTCCTTCAATCAACAAACACTTATTGATTGTCTACCGTAGCCTGGATGCCGAACATTAGAGAAAAATCAGACGGGACATCCGCCTTTTGAAGCTGTACCAAATGGTGCTTTAAATAAAAGCAGGCTCTGGGGTCCGACTTGCCCGGGTTAGGTTCCCACCTCTCGTGTTTGCTAACTGGGTGACCTGGAAAAACTAATTCCGTTGATTGAAGTTTGGTTTCTTACTTTCTTCGTAGGGATGATGGTAGAACCTGCTCTATACGGTGTGTGAGCCTTTCTTGACAGAGAAAGGCGGGTGCCTTGTAACCGCTCGACGTAGAGCTGGTCCAGCTGCTCAGGTGCTATAAAACACACACACACAAAATCCAATAATTGAGGGGCGCCTGGGTGGCTCAGTAGGTTAAGCGTCTGACTGGATTTCAGCTCAGGTCACGATCTCCTGGGTTGTGGGATCGAGCCCCACATCGGGGTCTCTGCGCTGACAGAGAGGGGCCTGCTTGGGATTCTTTCTCTGCCCCTCCCCCTGCTTGTGCTCGTGCAAAATAAACACACATTTTTTAATTGTAAAAAAAAAAAAAAAGAAAGAAAAAGAAGTCCGGTCATTGATTTAAAGTTTATGCAAACGTGCTTAGCTTTGGCTTCACTTATGGGAAGATGACCAAGCCTGGCTAGGAGTCGGGGCCTTGGAGGTAGGAAATGTGATTCTAGAGTGAGTACATGGTAACGTGAGGGCTGGTGGCGTGCCTAAAATTGAGGGTGATGGGGTGTCAGTGACAGCGGGGGCCAAGATAATCTCTGGTACCCCTTGGAGATCAGACAAGAGATATGGAACAGAGCGAGAATCTCAAGAGTTCTGAACGCCATGGCAAAGAATTCGGTGGTCAGCGGACAGCCGTTGGAAGTTATTGAGAGAAGTGGCATGGCAGACATCACGCCTCTATTTTAGAACTTGCTGGTTGGCAGGAGAGCCGGTCTGAAGTAGGGACCAGCCGGGAAGCTCATGTAATGGTCTAGATGAGACATCACGAAGGCTGTATCCAAGTGACCAAGCGGGGGGAGGGGGGGGATGGCGGGCGAGGGAGGAACTTGAGATATGTTTTGGAGGTAGAGATGATAACTTCTGGTGGTCTACCAGGTAGGGGAGGTGAGAGAAGGAATGAAAATGATTTCGAGGTGTTTACTTGGACAACACAAGAGAATGGTGACCCTGTCCGTTGCGACAGGGGATTTGGGATGCCTGGTGGGTTGTATAATGCTAGGGAAAGACAAAGTTTGTATGTGATCTAAAAGTATTTGTGAAATTCCTTCCTTCCTTCATTCCTTCCCTCCCTCCTTCTTTCCTTCCTTCCTTCCTTCCTTCTTCTTTCCTTCCTGCCTTCCTTCCTTCCTTCCCTCCCTCCCTCCCTCCTTTCCCTCCCTCCTTCCTTCCTTCCTTGCTTCCTTCCTTCCTTCCCTCCTTCCCTCCCTCTTTCCTTCCTTCCTTCCTTCCCTCCCTCCCTTCTTTCCCTCCTTCCTTCCTTCCTTCTTTCCCTCCCTCCCTCCCTTCTTTCCTTCCTTCCTTCCTTCCCTCCTTCCTTCCTTCCTTCCTTCCTTCCTTCCTTCCTTCCCTTCCCTTCCAGACTTTCTTTTTTCTCGTGGTTCAGTAAATATTTAACACATCCTGTAAGTTATGCCAGGATCTGGGTGTACCTTGTAGATAAAACAGTCTTGGGAACTGATTGGGGACCTTACTGTCTGGTGGAGGAGAGAACCGTATGAGACCGCAGGGAAGGACACAGAAGAAGGGCGGTGGGGGAAGAACCAACTTAGTGAACCAAGAAGGTGACATTTACGTCAGGGCCTCCAGGACAGAGGGAGCTAGCCCCTTGCAGAGGAGGGGGCAGCACCTTCCAGGCGGAGGGACTAGCGTCCGCAAAGGCCTCTGGGTGTCCCGGGAAGGAGAAGACAACCAGTGTGGCAGGGGAATGGTTGGTGAAGGTTGAGACTAAGAAGGACGAGAAGGGACGTGCGTGCTGAAATGTGTAAGAGGTCATGCGAGCAGCTCGCAAATAAAAGCCTGGAAGCGCGGGCATGACATCACCAGGGTTAAAATCTAAGAGAAAAAGAAAATTCTGTGTCCTCTGGGGAGGGTGAGCGCGTTCAGGGATGGTGGCTGGACGGCCGTTCCCTTTTAGAGCTGACGGTGGCTAATAAGGGTGGGAGTGTAGAGTGGAGAGGTTTGGGGTACATCCTGGAGGTGGCACTCGCAGGGCTTCATGGTGAAGCGGATGTGAGCAGGTGCGGTGGGAAAGAGGGAGGATCCTAGACCTAGTGACCGGCACCATTTATTCACTGTGATGAAGATAAAGAAGGAACAGGAAAAAAAAAAAAGCGCCCGCGAGGCTCAGTCATTTAAGCGTCCAACCGTTGATCTCAGCACAGGTCATGCTCCTCACGGTTCATGGGATCGAGCCCCGCGTCCAGCTCCACGGCGGACGGTACAGAGCCCGCTTGGGATTCCCTGCCTCCCTCTCTCTCTGCCCCTCTCCTGCTTGCGCTCTCCCTCTCTCTCGGAGGTAAATAAACATTAAAAAAAAAAAAAGGAAAAAGAAAAAAAAATACAGACGAGGGGTCTCGACGTGCTATGTTGGACTTAATCTGTGAGACCTCCAGAGAGGGTGCCAAGTGGACCATCGGGCACGTGGATTTGGAGCTCGAAGAAGAGGTCTGTGCCGAATGTCACGTGGGGGGAGCTGTGGGACGAGGCACCTGCCCTCACGAAGTTCACGTTCTAGCCACGGAGCGATGGAGACGGACAGTGAATAGGTAAAACAATCACCAAATTTGGTCAGCGAGGCGGTAGAAGGGGCGTGGGAAGTGTCGTTTCCCCTTGGAGCAGGGACGGCCTTTAGGATATTTGAGGACAGGCGGTGAGGATTCAGGGGAGGAGCGGTTTCGGGAGGAGGGAACTCAACCCAGCGTGGACGAGCTGGGGAGGCACATGGCAGGCTCAAGGAGGGAGCAGCCCCCGGGCTGCACATTGGCCTCCGCCACCATTCACGTTAGTTCGAAGGAGGGAAAGACCAGACAGCCAGCCGGTGCCCACGGGGCAACTGGAACATCAAACCCGGGAACTGGGAATGAGGTGGGTGCCGCAGGATGTGGGAACCGCAGGTGCGAATGCGCCGCCCAAGTCGGACCCGCTTACTTACCCCTGCCTGGGCAGGAAGCAGAGGGAGGAGAGGACCCCGCACAGAGAACCTGGGGTGAAAATGAGGAGCCCCCCCCCCCCCAGGGAGGCCTGGAACAAGCAGTCTGAGAGGCAGGAAGGGGGAAACAGAGGCAGGCTGCGGGAAGGGGCCGCAGCTCAGGGGCAGCAACTCAGAGGTCAAGTGCAGGGGAGGGAGAGACAGGGCAGCCAGAAACGCACTGGCGTGGTCGGCTGGACAGTGGGATTCCGGGGGTGGCGAGGGGGGTGCTGGTGGGAGCCAGAGAGAGAGAACAGGAGGCGAGAGAACAGATCGGGCCCGCGGGAATTGTTGTTCTGGAACATTCACGGTCTTCTCCCCGGGAGAACCCCGGATGCCCCGGGGGAGTTGTTTAGGAAGGAGAAAGGAATGCGGGGAGTTTGCTTGAAAAATTTCACCCTTTCCTTGGACCGCACTCTGCGCCAGATCCGGGCCTCGATGCCGAGGCAGCGCGGGTTTTCTTGGGTTTAGGGACTTGGGGCCGCGGAGGCTCAGACAGCCACTCCCCGCTGGGCCCCCACGCCCTTGCTCGTGGCTCCCGCGAAGCACAAACCCATCCCCCGGGCTGCTCTTGGATCCCGCGTCTTCTCCAAGCTTTAAACGCCACTTGCCGGGGTCTGGCTGGTAGGTCCGGGGACAGCCCGTGTGATTTCCAATCTGCGCGCCAGGGGGGGGAGGTTTCCTCTTCGCGTCCCAGGCACAGTAGGCGCACGATCCGTGCTGTGGCCGGCTCGCGTGGGTGAATCGGATTCTGCAGCCCACGCCAGCCGGCCCGGGCACACTTGAACCTGAAGGTGATCGCTTCCCGGCCTTTTGGCTAAGATCAAGTGGACCTGAAGGTGGAGAAGCCGGTCCCGGTCGAGGTCCTTCCCGGGTTAACAGAGCTCCCCCGTTAAGAGCTGCTCCCCCGACAGGGGAAATTAGCCACGGGCGGAAACGACCATTTCATTCGTCCTGCGAGGGCCACGCGTCCTCGACAGCGGCCTGATTCACTGCCCCGGGCACGCCGTCCCAGAGGAGGGTCGGTAGGAGCCGCAGCTCAGCGTGCGTGGCTTTATTTTACAAACGGGCACTTCACAAACTCTGCGCGCGCGCGGGTGCGAGCGCACGCACGTGTGGATGGTTCCCCTTTGAAGTGCTTTTCATAATCCGGATTTGCATCTCTATTAAAACTGCAAATAATGAGCGTTTAGAATGTGAGCTGCTGCGACAGCTGTCGACGGCTGGTAACTCAGGAGAAAATGTCCAGAGGAGAAGTCGGCCCAGAGCTGGGGGTGAGGATTTTTTTTTTTTTAATGTTTATTTTTGAGAGAGAGAGAGAGAAAGGGAGAGGGAGTGCAAGCAGGGGAGGGGCAGGGAGAGATGGGGGAAGCAGGGATCTGAAGCAGGGTCTGGGCTGGCAGCAGGGAGGCCAGCGCGGGGGCTCGAAGTCAAGAACCACGGGTTCGTGACCTGAGCTGAAGTTGGACGCTGAACTGACTGAGCCACCCAGACGCCCCAAGAACCAGGTTTTCTTATTAAGAGCTGTCAGGGTTAGAGTTGGGACAATGTCACCATGCCCCACCGTGAGGCTGCAGCCGGGCAGTGTTCAGCAAGGTCACCCTGAGAGTGATCAGAATCAGGTACGCGGAGAGGCTCAGAGAAGGTCCGGAGGAACGTGAGGCTCATGGGAAAGTTAAAAGCTGAGACGGCTTTTGCCTCCGACGTCTTCCTACCTCGGGTTCTGTCATCCAGCAAGTGGGTCTCCTCTCGGTCCTGTCCTTCCCCCGCACGCTGCCATTGTCCCCCCTAAGATGTGTATGTCCTTCATCGTGTGCCTCAACAGCCCGATGTGGGGCCCTTTTTCGAAGCATGACTTAGACCTTCTTGACTTTGGAGCCCACCCTGATTTCTCTGTCTCGTGAGCCCCTCTTGGGAGCAGTTCTTGACTTCATACAACAGTTCTTGGAAGTTTGAGTCAACGCCCGAGTGGCCTGGGGGGACCCTACTGAGATTCTGGAGCCATTTGTCGTGGCCTCTTTTGGAGAATCAAGCTCCTGAAACCAGGAACGTCCAAGGGCACAGGCAGGTCCTGATCAGGCAAACATCCAGTTTTGGGAGTAAGATGAGGGTATTGAAAGGGCATCACGGAGGACCAACCCAGAGGCTTCCAGAACCGAGCCTTTCGTATTCCGTCCTGGGTGGAGGGATTTTTTTTCTTGCTCCGTGGGTGGCCTGGGTGGCTTCTCTTCCCTCTTACACCACGGTTGCCCAGGTTCCCGAGTGTTCTTGCTCCCGTGACTTCCAAGTTCCTGTGGCTCAGTCAGTCCATTGAATAGGAGAATGAAGACCCCAAGGGATCAGCCTCAGAGCACCTTCCCCGGGGATCGTGGCATTTAGTGGTATATCTCTGGGGCCCCCGGGGACCTGCCTCAGGGCGTTTCTTGTTCTTTCCGGAGAGACTTGTTGAAGCTGCCTCAGAAGTGAGTCAAGTCCCTTGGTGGTTGAACAGGCACTCCACAGAAAGCCTGACATAGTGGGTTCTTCACTTTCTCCCTGCCCTTGCCTCACGGCGTGTTGCTGCTCCTGGTCTTGAAATATCTGTGTCAGAATTTTGTAATCCTAGAGGAGAGCCAAACTCAGAGGAAATCAGTTGACTGATCTATTATCTCTATCTATCATCTATCTATCTATCTATCTTTCATCTCTTCTCTTCCCTTCTCTTCTCTTCTCTTCTCTCTCTCTCTTTCTCTCTCTCTCTCTCTCTGTAGATTAGCTCATGCTATTGTAGGGGCTCCCAGATCCAAAATCTGTAGGGCAGGCCAGCAGGCCAGAAACTTAAGCAGAATTTCTCTGTTGCTGTCTTGAAACAAAATCCCTTCTACTTTGGGGGAACTCACTCTTTGCCGTTAAAGCCTTCAGCTGGCTGGGTGAGGCCCACCCACATCATGGAGGGTAATCTGCTTTACTCAAAGTCTCCTGGTTTATATGTTAATCACATCAAAAAATGCCTCCACGGCATCATCGAAACTGGTGTTGGACCCAGCAACTGGGCACCAGAAGCCTAACCATATCAACACGTAGAATTGTTCATCACAGGGGCACCCGGGTGGCTCAGCGGGTGGAGCGTCCGACTCTTGATGGCGGCTCAGGTCACGATCTCACGGGCCGTGAGCTTGAGCCCGTCGTCAAGCTCTGTGCTGCCAGTGTGGAGCCTGCTTGGGATTCTCTCTCTTTCTCTCTCTCTCTCTCTCTCTCCCTCTCTCTCTGTCTCTCCCCTGCTCGTGCTCTCTCTCTTCCTCTTTCTCAAAATAAATAAATAAAACTTAAAAAAAAAAACAAAAAAGAATTGTTCGTCACAGAAGGGAAAGGCCACATCGGGTGGAAGCTTTCAAAAAATGGAAAATGGAGCAAGAGACGAGGTATTTATTTTTCTTTTATGATTCAGAATTGATGTCTCTTCCTCTGGAAAGCCATCCTGGACCTTCTGCACCCTGTCTCCCCAAGCGTGGGTGAGGTGCCTTTTCCCTGCACCCATCTGGATGCCTGTGGTTACCCCTCTCCTGTGCTGCGTTGTACCCACCGTGCTTCCATGGCAGATAAAGTTGAAATACCCCTCCCTTGGGTTTTGCTATTTAACTTCTTGGTCAACAACCATTTGTAGACTGAATAGGACAGTTTGGGAAGAAGTTGGACATTTCCCCAATCCTACCCCCCCAACCCCCACCCTGAGTTGGGTTGGGCTCGGCTGTCTTGTGAGTTAAACAAGCCAGGCTGGAGGCTCAGGGCCTAGAGACACAACAGACAGAAGAATGGGACCTGTCAAGATTTCAGATGTTGGGAATGGCTAAAGAGACAGTGCTTTGGGAAAGTTCCAGAGGAGTGGATTCCAGCCAATCTGCTGCAGTTCAAACTTCTATGAGCAGTCAATTAGTGCAAAGGATAGTCTTGAAGCTGAGTATAGAAGACAGGGTTCAAGGGGGAGGGGCCGAGTAGAATGGATACAAAATATAAACAAAACAAGAAGGTTGAAAGACAAAACAAGAGGGATGAGAGACAAAAACTTTATTCCTCCAGCCACAACTCATAAACTTGGGCTAACTTAAAGCTACCAGATCACATGTATGGGTGTGGGATATTTCCTCTTTTAAGTGGTTTTCCCTTGAGTTACGTGACTCACGGAAAAAATCAGTGATGGAGTTCAATGCAATGCTAGTTTTGATTCATTGAAGTTGTTTAGATCTGAAATTTGAGGACTTTGCAGTTTTTTAGAGACTTTATAACTTTTTTTTTATTTTAGAGAGGCAGGGCAGAACGAGAGGGAGAGAGAATCTCAAGCAGGCTCCACACGCAGCGTGGGGTCTGACAAGGGGTTTGATCCCACAACCCTGGGATCATGGCCTGAGCCGAAATCAAGAGTCAGATGCTCAACCGACTGAGGCACCCAGGCGCCCCAGAGACTTTATAACATTTTTAATTAAGTTTTTAATTTTAATTCCCGGGTAATTAGCACATAGTGTTATATTAGTTTCAGGTGTATGATATAGTGATTCAACAATTCTATATATCAGCCAGTGCTCCCCAGAAAAAGCGCACTTCTTTCAATAATAAAAAAAATTTTTAATGGTTATATTTATTTTTGAGACAGAGAGAGACAGAGCATGAGCAGGGGAGGGGCAGAGAGGGAGGGAGACACAGAATCCGAAGCAGGCTCCAGGCTCTGAGCTGTCGGCACAGAGCCCGACGCGGGGCTCGAACTCACAAACTGTGAGATCATGACCTGAGCCGAAGTCAGATGCTTAACCGACCGAGCCACCCAGGTGCCCTTCTTTTCTTTTTAATGTTTATTTATTTTTGAGAGACAGAGAGACAGAGCATGAGTGGGGGAGGGACGGAGAGAGGGAGACACGGAATCCGAAGCAGGCTCCAGGCTCCGAGCTTTCAGCCCAGAGCCTGATGCGGGGCTCGAACCCAGGAACCGGGAGATCATGACCTGAACTGAAGTCGGACGCTTAACCAACTGAGCCCCCCAGGCGCGCTAGGCTCTGTTCTTCTTAACGGGAGTGTTTGAGAGTAGCTAGGGACTACGCATGCTCGTCTTCTTTAGTGATTTATCAGAAAGCTCTGTGCTTCTTCCTTTGCTCCCATGTGTAACCTGGGCCTACAACGCAGGAGAATGATGGATGAGTTGTAGAATTATGGATTCTTAGCCACTTATCTGTTATCTCACTGCTGGGTAATGTCAGGTCTGAAGGGGTGGCTGAGTGTGGCTTACGTTCGTGCACTTGTGGCAATGTGAGTATGTCCGAATCTGCAAGTACATCCCACCTGTTGGGTGGTAATGAATCAATCAACTAACTCGATGGCTGTTTATTGAATGCCTACACTGTCTTAGCACGATAGCTCGAGTGCTGTAAAGAATTCCAGGCCGGGGGGCCTGGGTGGCTCGGTCGGTTAAGCCTTCGACCCAGGTCACGATCTCATGGTTCGTGAGTTCGAGCCCCGCGTGGGCCTCTGTGCTGACAGGACAGACCCTGGAGCCTGCTTCAGACTCTGTGTCTCCCTCTCTCTCTGCTCCTGCCCTGCTCACACACACACACTCTCTCTTTCTCTTAAAGATAAATAAACATAAAGAAAGGAATTCCAGGCCAACAGGCAAGGCACGAGTAAGACGATAGTCATTTGGTGGAAGGCCAGGGAAGCAGTCTGAGCCCGTCTACCCGACACCACGCACCAAGGTTGTCCTAGTCAGGAAGATACAGAGAGGATGTCCGGCTGTTGGGGACAGACAGAAATCGAGAAAGGTGGTTAGCAGCAGAGAAATCTGTAAGAAGGCAGTAGGCCCGTGGACACTATTGTGGCTTGAATTATGTTCCGCACAAGTTCACGTTGAAGCCCTTGCCCTCAGTATCTCAGATTGTGACCTTATTTAGGGGAGACAGTTGTTGCCAATGTACTTGAGATGAGGTCATACTACAGTAGAGGGGATCCGCCATCCGCCATGAATGGAGTCTTTACAAAAAGGAGAAAACTCGGCCCCACACAACAGGCAGAGGCAAAGACCTACTACGCCAGGAACGCCAAAGATTGCCAACGCACCACCAGACACTGGGGGAGAAGCGAGGAACGGATCCATCCTTCCTCATAGCCCTCAGGAGGACTCAACCCTGCCGACACCTTGTTCTTGGACTTCGTGCCTCCAGAACTACGAGACGATAAATGGACGTTGGTTAAGCTGCTCAGTCTATGGTACTTTGTTAAGGACCAGCTCAACCAGTTCCCAATTCCTGCCCCTGAAACAGGGAAGTCTGGAGATATGGCGAGAGTCTGGGTCTGGAGAGACAACGATTGGGGAGCGGTGGGAGGAGGTGGAGAAAGGGAAGAAGCCAAGCGTGGGTTAATTTCCGGAGAAGAACCAGCGTCATGCCGACCTCATGGGGGGCCTGGTGAGGTAGGCAGAATAATGGCTCCCACGGGGATCAGACCCTACTCCCTGGAACCTGTACGTGTGACCTTACTTGGAAAGAGGGTCTTTGCAGATGTGACTAAATGGAGGATCTTGCGGTTGTCCTGGAGTTTCTGGGTGGGGCCCCGAATGCTGGCACAACCAAGAGGGGCAGAGGGAGAGACAGCAAACACTGCGGAAAAGGTGGGGGCAGAGAGACGCATGATGTGGCCCCAAAAGCCAAGGAACACTGGCAGCCACCGGAAGCTGGAAAAGGCAGGGAACGGATTCTCCTCCGGAGCCTTCCCATGCAGCAAATCTCCTTGATTTCTGCCCAGGGCTACCGATTTTGGACTTCGGGCCTCCAGAGCCGCAAGAGAATAAGTGTCTGTTGTTTTGAGTCTCCTCTTCGGTGATAATTTGTTGCAGCCGCCGTAGGAAATGGGTCCAGTGTCCTCTCTTGGCTCTGCTTCCCTTCCAGACTCGCCCCCCACCCGCCCCACCCCGAGCCTGTGCGTATCCAACACACGACTCGTCAGAGGCAAAGGGGGAGCCGACTGTGATTCTACCTTTGGAAGCACAGGGATTCCATCTGAAGGTGTTTGTCATTTCCACCCAGACCTCTCTCTGGCGTGAACCGTACTTATTCACTAATAAGTAAAATGATGGAGGATGTTATGGATAACTTCCCATCCAATGGCCTTAGACACATTGGGGGTTCTTGCCGCCATTTCCCGTCTCCTCCGCAGGAGACCCAGGCAAAGTTGGCTTCGTAGAAAGCAAAACTATTGTTTAATTTAAGTGTGCTTTTAGAGAAGCACGCGAAAGAGAATGGTGTATGTCAACGACAACAACCCCCCCCCCTTCCTTTTTTTTTAAATGAATGAACAAAGTATTCCCATTTCTGGGCCCATGTTGACAATCGGTGGGTATGAGTGATAGAAAAGATTAGAGAGAAATCATATAGAGTAGCTGGCCCAGGGCTCAGGATAATACGTGGTTGTTTGAGTGTCCACTCAGTATCTCGTTGACGAAATCCAGTCCACAATGTACCCAATTTAATGATTGGTTTTATTCCCAAGCAAACGGTATGATATTGAAGGCCACCACATAGTAATCCATCTTTTGCAATGGCCCTGTTTCCAGATGTCTGTCGAACGCTTTGGTGAAATCACTACAGAATCAGAAGCTCTTTCTAGTGGGGGGAGGACGACCCCACACGTGACATAAATGTTTCGGGGTTGACCACCGAAGTCTGGAGTGATCCACGGACACATTGTTTCTCCTACCGAGTGCTTGCCTCCTCCAGAAATTGGGTCTAATTCACCTTTGCTCTCCTCCTGGGGCACGCCGCCTGGCACTCCAAAAGTTGTCCGCGAACACTTGGCTTCAAATGCGGGTTCAGTTCAGTTCCACAAACGCCGAGTGGCCCAAAGATTCTGGTGTTGTCCCCGGAGACAGTGGTGCGGGGGATGGGTAATAAAACCAACCTCTGGCCACCGGTGGATTTGCATAAATTTGCTTTGCAAATGAGCGAGAGTTTGCTTTGTGAGTTACACCGTTGTTTACTTAGGACTCCAAGAAGGAAGCCCCAGCCTTTCCAGGCTTGTCAAACTTGAGGGGTCTCCGATCTCCCGGGACCAATACTTGTCCCTACAGATGGTGGGCAGGGTGGAAGGCAGAACACTTCTACCAGGACTCTGTTCTCCTTATTTTTTCTGAGCCTATGATTTTTTTTTCCCCGAGACCGTGCCTTCCCAGGGGTTGAGTGTGACTCGAGAAGGTACTGTCCCTCCTGTGGGGCTCCACTGAGTGAACTCCGCTCTCTCACACTGTGGGTGCTGGTCTTGGGGGCCAGAGTTTATCTGGACTCAGGCGCCCCCCCTCTCTTTTTTTTTTAAGTTTATTCATTTATGGGGTGCCTGGGTGGCTCCATCAGTTAAGCGTCCGACTTCGGCTCAGGTCACGACCTCACGGTCCAGGAGTTCGAGCCCCGCGTCGGGCTCTGGGCTGACGGCTCAGAGCCTGGAGCCTGCTTCCGATTCTGTGTCTCCCTCTCTCTCTGCCCCTCCCCCGCTCATGCGCTGTCTCTCTCTGTCTCAAAAATAAATAAAAACATTAAAGAAAATAAAGTTTATTCATTTATTTTTAGAGAGAGAGAGCGCACAAGTGGGGGAAGGGGCAGAGACATGGGGAGAGAGAGAGAATCCCAAGCAGGCTCCCTACTGTCAGTGCAGAGCCTGATGCAGGGCTTAAACTCACGGACCAGGAGATCATGACCTGAGCTGAAATCAAGAGTCGGCTGCTTAACCGACTGAGCTCCCCAGGTGCCCCAAGCATCCAACTGTTGACTTCAGCACAGGTCCTGTCCTTACCGTTCGTGAGTTTGAGCCCTGCGCCGGGCTCTGTGCTAATGGCACAGAGCCTGCTTGGGATTGTCTGTCTCCCTCTCTCTCTGTCCCTCCCCTGCTTGCTGTCTCTCAGAAGAAATAAACAAACATTAAAAAAAGAAATCTTAAGAAAATACCTTTTGGGAAAAGAGAGGCATATGCCAATAGACTAAACATTTGACTTATTTTATCTTCTCCCTTCTCTGTTGCCTCGCTCCTTATTTTCCCATGATCTGCCTTCCCCAGCCCCTTACGTCTGGGCTCACTGACGTCCCACACAGACTTAGCCCACCCCTTACGTGCCCATGTTCTTGAGCCTAAGCCGATCGACCCTGGATGTACTTACATGCCCCACTTCTCCATCCAAGGACTTGCCTTTGAGTGATTCTTTGGGCGGCCCTGATCCTTAGAAGGATGTCTCACGGCTGCCCCACCTGGTTCCCACCTGAAGCCAGGGTCACACCACGTCCCTTTTGCTAATGGACTCCCTGTGCCTCGTGTCTGCTCTGCTTTATCCTAGGACTTGAGCGTCCGGTCCGCAGTTACCTTTGGGTAACTCTAGTCTCTCGGTAAGCATGGAAGCATGTCTGATTCTTGACAGTTCCCTCCCTGCCCTCGCACCAGACCCTACCCCGGATGAAAACTATTGGCAATTTTTGGATTTCTGTATCTGTGTTCTGGTCACATGACCCGAAGTCATACGGGTCACCTCCTGGAAATAGCCAGTGACACCGAAGGCCCGCAGCAGCGGCTGTTTTTCTGGATCGCCAGGAGAAAAGGCTAAGCCCATCGGGCTCTGAGCCATGCCTAGTTTGCTGACCGCCCATCGCTAACCCGGCTGATACACTTCCCCCAGTGTGTGATGGATGGGTGATTCTCACCCCGTGCTCACCGCTCCACCTCGCTCCAGAAAGCTGCCATGCCTCACCAACAAACCCAGAGATAAATGACTTTTTGTTTGTTTGTTTGTTTGTGTCGAGAGCATGGGGTTTGAAGTTGGCCCAGCCAGCCAAAACACAAGCAGGAGCACACATTGAAAGACAGAGGAAACAATTCCATGCCATATGGGTGATGATACTGAAACTCATTCAGAAATACATTTAATGCCTCAGATGCTCTTGAGCGTTGTTGTTTTTTTTTAAACACTTACACTTGACTGGAATGACTTTACGCCTTTGTGTTTCTGCCTTCTCTGGGTGTTGTCTGGAGAGGCAGGAGTCCTGACTTAGACAGTAACAACAGTGTTTCCAAACATATACCACATCGACCGTTACTAATTTGGATTATGCTTCTGGATTTTCAAAGCTCCTCCTTAAACCTTAGCGTATTTGTATTTTTTTTTAATTAAAAAAAAATTTTTTTTAATTTTTTTAACGTTTTTATTTATTTTTGAGACAGAGAGAGACAGAGCATGAACGGAGGAGCGTCAGAGAGAGGGAGACACAGAATCGGAAACAGGCTCCAGGCTCTGAGCTGTCAGCACAGAGCCCGACGCGGGGCTCGAACTCACTGACCGCGCGATCATGACCTGAGCCAAAGTCAGATGCTTAACCGACTGAGCCACCCAGGCGCCCCAGCATTTTTTAATGCTTATTTTGATAGAGAGAGAGAGAGAGAGAGTGTGTGTGTGTGTGTGTGTGTGAGTGGGGGAGTGGCAGAGAGAGGGATAGAGAGAATCCCAAGCAGGCTCCACACTGTCAGTGCCCAACACGGGGCTCCGTCTCAAGAACCGTGAGATCATGACCTGAGCCGAAACCAAGGGTGGGGTGCTGAACGGACTGAGCCACTCGGGTGCCCCTGACCTTAGTATATTTCATTAAAATGCATTAAAACGACTGCTTCGAAGCGGCCAGCGGGAGTTTCTATATCTGTGTCAATGTTGTGGCCATTGCATAAACACTTTGGATATTTTAGGTCACGGATCACGCAAAACGAGGGGCATCATTACACTAAGTTCAAACAGTAGTACTTACAGACGTTGGCAAGCATCAGAATCTTGTTAAAACTGGAAAGCTTGTTAAACTAACGTATACTGTCCCCTGTCCCTCCAGTTTCTGATTTAGGAAATCTGAGGTGGGGCCCGGTGATTTGCATCTCTGACAGGTGCCCCGGGTGGTACCAATGCGTGCCGGTCCCAGGACCATATTCTGAGAATTCCTGCCCTGGAGGCTCAGTTCTTGACCCGGATGGTCGAGCAAAATCACCGGGAAACTCTTGAAAATATATCAGTGGGACAAGGAAGCATATACAACAATGGCCATAGCAGGTATTTATGCAATCACGGCGGGTTGGAAACAAAGTAAATGCCCAATGGCGTGGGAATGGACAACCAAATGGTGGTATCTTCACAGAGGGAACCACCGAATGGAAGCAGAAAACAAACAAAGTAGAACTGTGTCTTTCAACGTGGATAAATCTTACAAATACAAGGCCGAGGGGAAAAAGGAAGTTGTATAAGAGGGACTACAGCGTATCGTTTGTTTGAGGTGCAAGAATATACGAGATAATGCTACACACAGTGTAAAAGTATAAAGAAGTATAAAGATACCCACGGGGAACAGAACCCCCAGGTGACTGGAGACTCTGGGCGATGGTGGAGAGGTGTGGTGACCCTGTTACAGCAGTGTGGTGCGGGGGGGACCTTCTAATGGATGTGTAGCTCTTTACTTATTTATTTTTTGAAGTTTATTGGTTTACTTTGAGAGTGTGAGTGGACCAGGGGCAGAGAGAGAGAGAGAGAGAGAGAGAGAGAGAACCCCAAGCAGGCTCCACGCTGTCAGCAGAGAGCCTGAGGGAGGGCTGGATCTCATACACCATGAGATCGTGACCTGAGCCAAATAAACTAGGATGCTTAACCGACTGAGCCACCCAGGTGCCCCCAAGTCTTTGTTTTTTAAACTGGTGGGTTCACAAGTATACACGAGAGCTTTCCTCAATGATTTTTTTTTTCAGAAAATGAAAGATAATGAATGTACATATCCCCAGGTTCCCACCTTTGTTTTGACAAATCTTCACCGTGATTCTCGAACACAGATTCCTTGCATGCCCTTCCTGAAATACATCCCATGGTTTTGACCCCGTGTGGGACCACTCTGACCTTCCATTTTACTGGCCAGATTTGGTAATGGATACCTTTGGAAGGTTTTTGGAGGTAGTGTAAGGAAGCTTTGGCACAATGAAGAAAGTCAAGAGAAGGGGTTAGGGGCTCTGAAGATGGTTTGCAAAGAAGAACATAGCTGGGATGCAAATATGGACTGTTAAGACCACTCAGAAGGGACGATATAGACATATAGAGCCTAGAGGACTTGCTACCAAGTTGACTGTATTCAATTTTTAAGTAGGCTACATGCTCATTGCAGAATTCGAAGCCAGGCTTGAACTCACTACCCTGAGACCAAGACCTGAGTTGAGATCAAGGATCAGACACTTAACTGACTGAGCCACCTAGGTGCCCCGATTGCATTTTTTATTAGTTTTTTATATATATTTTTTAAATGTTTATTTATTTCTGAGACAGAGAGAGACAGAGCATGAACGGGGGAGGGTCAGAGAGAGAGGGAGACACAGAATCCGAAGCAGGCTCTAGGCTCTGAGCTGTCAGCACAGAGCCCGATGTGGGGCTCGGACCCACGAACCATGAGATCATGACCTGAGCCGAAGTCGGACGCTTAAACGACTGAACCACCCAGGCGCCCCCCAATTGCATTTTTTAAATCATTCCTTGAATATAGACAAAATTACCAACTATACACTGAAAGAAAGAATACAATTTCATAGCTTCTTTGTTTCATTTTTTAAAGTTTATTTATTTTGAGAGAGAGAGAGAGAAAGAGAGAGAGGGGGTGTGGCAGGGAGAGAGAATCCCAAGCAGGGTCCCCATTGTCAGCGCTGAACCTCATGTGGGGCTCTATCCCACAAACCGTGAGATCATGACCTGAGCTGAAATCAACAGTCGGACACTTGACTGACTGAGCCAACCCAGGCACCCGCATCTTTGTTTCCAAGAAAAGAATAAACAAAACTCTTTTACCTTAACCTGCCAAATGCACATCCCATTCCCAGAATGACTTCCTTCTAATACCAGTTTGGGTCCTTTTCAGAATTCTGCTAAGCATAAGAGCATGGAGGCTTTCTTCGGAAACAATCTTCCCACTTCCGGGCTCCCCTTGATGACAGGTGTCACCATCAGAAGAAGCCATAAATATGTGCTGTTGACTTGGCGTGTGGATGGTGGGCTTTGAGGACACCAGTATCGGAGATCCATGACAGACACACAAAACAGCGCTGTCTGGAATAACTTGGAAGGCGAGCTGAAAGCTTCTAAGGCTGTGGCTCAGGTGGACAAAAGTTAGAAAATAGGATGTAACTGGAGTGTGCTGGCTTTCCTTCAAGAGAGAGGAGTGAGAGACTTTTGTTCTTTTATTATTGATGATGGTGATGGTGATGATGGTGGTGATGATGCTGATGGTGATGATGGTGGTGGTGATGATGATGGTGATGAAGATGATGGTGATGATGGTGGTGATGGTGGTGATCATGATGGTGGTGGTGGTGATCATGATGGTGATGAAGATGATGGTGGTGATGGTGATGATGGTGATGATGATGATGGTGATGAAGATGATTATAGTCATGGTGATGATGATGGTGATGGTGATGATGGTGATGATGATGGTGATGAAGATGATGATGGTGATGGTGATGATGGTGATGATGATGGTGATGAAGAAGATGATGATGATGGTGATGATGGTGATGATGATGGTGATGAAGATGATTATAGTCATGGTGGTGATGATGATGATGGTGATGGTGATGATGATGGTGATGGTGATGATGGTGATGGTGATGATGGTGATGATGATGGTGATGAAGATGATGATGGTGATGGTGATGATGGTGATGGTGATGAAGATGATGATGGTGATGGTGATGATGGTGATGATGATGGTGATGAAGATGATGATAGTGATGGTGGTGATGATGATGATGACTAGTGGTTGGGTTCTCTGGTCCCTGCCTCGTCACCACCATGTATATTGAGGATACGGAGGATAGACAGCTTTATTTTCACTGCGTGACGTACCATACCACGAGGAGCTTTGCCAAAACTGTGTGGAAATGGCTGTTCTTCACTCCTGTGCTTGGCACTGGGTGCTGTCATAGGGGGAGCCAAGGAGGGGTAGGTATTTGCATATGTGGAAGAAAAGAAGTATGTGGATATTGGTGGCAAGATGACTCACTGTGGCCAAAGCCTCCTCCCCCAGGGAGGAGAGAAAATACATTCTCTCCCACTGGCATCATGACATCTGGCCGTGGACTATGGGTGAAGTGCCATTTATAGCCTGAAGAGTTTAACCGGGGGTCGGGCTTTTACCCCACCCACTGATTGGATTGCGGGGACCCTGAGGCCTCATAGGATGTCCCAACTACAAGATAGAAGGAACCCGGATTCCTGAACACCTTGTTGAAGGCTGCTACCAACCAGAAGCACCTGCATTGGTCAGTCATTTGAATAGGAAATGCATTTCTGGGGCGCCTGGGCGGCTCAGTGAGTTGAGCATCTGACTCGTGATCTCGGCTCAGGTCATGACCTCACGGTTCCTGAGGCTCCTCACTGACAGTGTGGAGCCTGCTTGGGATTCTCTCCCTGCTCCTCCCCTACGCTCGTTCTTCCGCTCTCTCTCAAAATAAATAAAATACATTTCTTTTGTGTGAAGGCACTAATAATGTGCAAGTTTTTTTTTTTTAACTTTTCTTAAGCTTGTTTATTTATTTGTTTATTTATTTATTTTGGAAAGAGAGAGAGCGTGTGTGTGTGTGTGTGTGCACGCATACACAAGTAGGGGAGGGGCAGAGAGAGAGAGAGAGAGAGAGGAGAGGGAGAATCCTAAGCGGGCTCTGTCCGGTCGGTGCAGAGCCTTACGCAGGGCTCGATCCCACCAATGTGAGATGGCGACTCGAGCTGAAATCAAGTCACACACTTAACTGGCTGAGCCATCCACACGCTCCAAGAGTGTATTTGTTACAGCAGGCAGCAAAGGAATATGCTCACAGAGGATTTCAGCAAGACTGTTCAATGGATACCACCGGAAGGGCAGATATAACCGAGTTATATCTGGTACCAAACTTAAAGACAGGGAGAGAGTAATTATTCTCTAAGATGGCTGCGTTGGAGACTTGCTCTACAGTCCTTACTCTTGGCCCCGGCTGATGGTCTTTCCGATGCAAAATCAGCTTTGCTGGGAGACGATGTGACGTCACCCTCCCGTGTTAGTGCCCTGCCGTGCAGATTTGTACTGAGCACTTGAATGAACCAGAAGATCTTTGTGTCTTGCATCAGGGAACTCCTTTTTTTTTTTTTTTTTTTGCTGGAAGGAACAAGAAAATGCATTCCATTTGCCACTGGTCATGCTGTGATGACAGATAATTAGAAACTTTAATCAATCTTGTTTTGTCAGCATGACTTTTATATCAAAAGGAGACTGTGTTGAAAAAAAAAATAAAACCTCCCAAGTAAATATAAAAATTTAGCTCTGTGAAGCATCAATAATGAAGCGTGATGATGTTAAGTAATGATATCTCGAAACCCTTCCCCAAACCTCTTGTGTGTGTCAAATTCTCATCCTCCACACCTCCCTGCACTTCATTTGCACATGATTTTCGTTTAGTTATTTGCCCTTCGCACCTTACGGGTCACTGCCCCGAGTTTCATGGACATGGATGGACGACGGCCTCTGGCACGTAACCTACCCTCTCTCAGGCCACATAAGCCGTCGTCCCAACATTTAGCATGTTAGAGCAGGCTTTCGAGTCAGACAAGCCTACCTCCAAACTCCGCTTTTACCATTTTCCAGCTCTGTGATCTCATCTCGCTAAGTGGAATCTGTTTCACTACCTGTAAATTACGGATACATTTACCATCCTCCCGAAGCCGTTGTCATAATCAAGGGAGGTAACGCGCATTCGGCACACAGAGTACCTAGCACGCTATCTGATACAGAATGCTGAGGGTGTGCGCTCGAAAATGTGAAATCTGTTCTGCTTCACTCTCTAACAGAAAATAGATTCTCTAGCTTAATGACTAGAATTCATCAAGAATATGTTTGGCAGCTCTCCTCCCCTCCCCTTCCTCCAACGGCAAGGAGCTAGCACTTGGGCACAGAGGCGAGCCTTGACCCCAGTGTGTGAATGGAGGTGCTTTAGGGTAGGTGGCCCACACTCCCCTTTATCCCCTGACTTGAAGAGTTATTTGTCGATCCTAAACCCCCCCCGCCCGCCTTTTTTAAGTATATTTATTTATTTTTGAGAGAGAAAGCACGAGCAGAGGAGGGGCAGAGAGAGAGAGGGAGAGAGAGAGAGAGACTCCAAAGCAGGCTTCTCATTGTCAGTGCGGAGCGCGGTGTGGGGCTCAAACACACGAACAGTGAGTTCATGACCCGCGTGGACATCAAGAGCCGGACCCTTCACCGACCGGGCCAACCTGGCGCCCCACGATCCCACCTCTTCCAGGGAGGAGGAAGCAACCCCTCCTTGGGAGACCATGAGAGATTGAGGTGTGAGAAGGATCGCGGTCAAGGAAGATTCTTGGCATGTGGGTGCCCTGCTGACCGTCTCTCAAGCTTGTTCCTCTGCCAGACGTTCCGGAGAGCTTCTGGCAAAGAACTTGACCCTGGCAGTCTTGAGCGTGTGTCACTTCTGGCGTGACGAGGCACGGAGCTTGGTTAAGGGTAGAGCCAGGGGCCAAGGAGCGCTTAGTTTCGCACACTGCTTTACTTGTTTTGGTTCCACTTGTGATCGCATCCGAAGGCTTCCAGATGCATGCGGATGGCTGCACGCCCCCTTCCTGTTTTGTGGATGTCTTCATTCTCGGCGGCTGTCTTCCTGCCCGTTTGTCACACCCACTTAATGTCTTCCTTCTTCCCCAAAGTGTTTCCTGGTCAGATTGGCTCTCCAAGTGATTTTTTTTTTTGTTTTTTAATGGAAATGCAGTTGACATGCGGTATTCTGTCCATCTCATAATGTTGTGTACGACACAGCGATTCAACATCGATATACGTCACAAAGCAATCGCCAGATCAATCAACGAACGATGCTTCTTTGCTTCATTACACTCGCCACGGAAGTCCGAAGTTTTCGTTCCAGCCAGCGCCTAATTTAAGGTTATTTTCCCAGCGTTTTATTTATATTTTTCATTTCATAAATTAAAAAAAAAAATTTTTTTCAATTTTTGAGAGAGACAGAGCGCGAGCGGGAGAGGGACAGAGAGAGACACACACACGCACACACACAGAACCCGGAGTAGGCTCCAGTCTCCAAGCTGTCAGCACAGAGCTTGATGCTGGGCTCAGACTCAGGAACCGTGAGATCCTGACCTGAGCCGATGTCAGACGCTTAACCAGCTGAGCCACCCAGGTACCCCTCATGACCGTTCTTATGGTAAATACAATTTGGGGTTCACCGAGCTGTTTGTGGTCTGCTTGTATAAACCGGTTTAGGGTTCGGCCCAAGCTGGTGAGAAGGAAAACAACGGCAGCAGAGTTGGGGACCCAAGGCCTTGACGCGGGTCGCCCTAGTGCTTTCAGGAGAATTAGACATTATCCAGAAATCAGTATTTATAGGTCCGGTGACCAGAAAGCCTGCTCAGTGGATGGAGTAAACTTCTGGAAGCTCCCAAATATTTATAGCTGAATTGCTGTCTAGCTGCACAGGCTTGATTTTTAATTAAGGCCAAGCGCCTGTTTCCAAGGATGCTTCCACGTGCAGAGTGACCCGGATCAGGTCCCTCTCGGGAGGCCACGGAGACTTCATGGTGGCCTCTTGATCTTCAGTGCACCAAAGGCCCCCGTGAGTCTTGAACGATGGCTACGGATCAGCACCAGAATCCCCCGAACGTTTCACGCCACAGCCTTCCCCGGTCCCACTCTGTGATGCATCAGAATGAAATACCTACCCAGAGCGAAGGGCCTGGCAAAATCAGACTCTTTGACACCCAAGAGGATTTTGTTCCGAATCACAGGGCAGTCTCCAGCTGAACTAGACTGGGTCTTCCACCCTCTTTCTGCTCCGTGCCCACCGCTCAAGGTTTGGCTGTCTGTATTCCATCCCTCCAACGATTAAAGACGGGCCCATCAAAGGCCACGCAAGCAAGCAAATCGCTGGACGAAAGAACGGAGCGTTGGCCCTCATGCCGAGAGCAAAGCAGACCACTCATACTTCCTGGGGCGAAACCCTCTCAGTCCTCTTTCCATCCAGAGAGGGAGGGAGAGCAAGAGTGAGACAGAGAGACAGGGAGACAGGGAGAGAATCCCCCAAAGCCCCGGAGACGCAGAAACCCAGGAGTCTTTACAGGGTGGGTGATTCCTAACTAAGAACTGAATGTAATCCTCTTTTCTTTCAGGCATTATGGAAATAAGGGAGGAAAAAAAAAAAAACAGAAAAGATAACCAAAAGCAAAAGACAAGGAAAACCTGTATCCCTAGCCTACTGACCCAGTGGATGTCCCTCTACTTGCCCAATGCACTTGAGACGTCCTTGTGCTTAGAGGGAAGGGTGTGTAGGAGCAGGGGGTGGGAGGCTCCCCCTAGGAGCCAGTCACCGGTGCTGCTTGTGACCAGGTCAACATGGCAGCAGCCGACAGAGGTGTCATCAACATTGGCTTGGAGTCTGAGCGGCATTCATGAGGGAACCTGCACGCGGGGTTGCGGGCACTTCTCTTACTTAAAAGAAAAAAAAAATCTCATCTGTTCAACAGCGTGTGGGGCTGTATCTTCGACGCTGGGAAGCATCTTGGGGCAGTGGGAGCACAGAAAATGCACTTGGGGCAGTGCAAAGAAGGGAGAAAGAAACATCAGAAAGTGACAGAGGAAACATCCCTTGGGGGTCTAGCAAAACGAGAAGACGGAAGTGATCAGTATCAGGAAGAAAGGGGGGATATCAGTGAAAAAGATAGTGACAGCATAATATGAACAACTCTGACCGATAAATACCACAAATGGGATGAGTGGGCCAATTCCTCAGAAAATCACCAACTACTGCAACTCGCCCAAGATATAGGCAATAAATTGAATTCTTAATTATTAAAGAAAATGAATTCATAGCTAAAAATACCCTGCGAAAGAAATCTCCAGGACTAGAGAGTTTCCCTGGCTAATATTACCAAAAACATAAGAAAATATCCATTCTATATAAACTCTTCTAGAAATAAGAAAGGAGAGAATACTTGCCAAATTTTGTGAAGCCAGGATTACCTTGATATGAAACCAGACAAAGATGATATTAAAAAAGGAAACTCCAAACCAATATCCTTCATGAGTATGGATGTAAAAATCCTCCTAAAGTATTAGCAAATCAAACTTAGCCATTTATAAGAGGAAAAGTACACTGCAGTCAAGTGAAGTTTCCCTACGAGTGCAAAGCGGGTTCAACATTCAAAATCCATAAAACGTAATAAAGAAGAAAAACACACATGGTCAATATCAATGCAGAAAAAGCACTTGACAAAATAAAACATCTATTTATTAAAAAATGTCTCAGCAAACCAAGAGTAGAAGGGGGTTCCTCAATCTGATAAAGGGCATCCACCAAAAAGGTTAAGCATCCTACATTAGGGTAAAAAAACTAAGGGTTTTCCCCATAAGATTAAGAACACGGCGAGGATGTCAACTCTCACCAATCTTATTCACCATCATACTGGAATTTCTAGCCAGTGCAATAAGGCAAGAAAAAGAAGTTACAGGCATTACAGCTAGGAAATAATAAAGAAAACTGTCTCTATTCACAGATGACGTGACTTTCTACACAGAAAGCCCTAAGGCATCTATAATAAACCTCCTGAAACTAATAAATGGATTTAGCACAGTCACAGAAGGCAAGATCTACTGAAATTCCAATAAAGATCCAAGCAAGTTTGTTTTTTTTAATAGATACAGACAAGCTTATTCTAAATTGTATGGAAAGGCCAAGGATTCTAAATAACTGAAACAATTTTGAAAAAGAGGAATTAAGTGGAAAGAATGACAACACTCAATTAAAAACTTGCCATATAATTGGAGCCCCTGTGGCTCAATCGGTTGAGCGTCCAACTTCGGCTCAGGTCATGATCTCGCGGTCCGTGAGTTTGAGCCCCGCGTCAGGCTCTGTGCTGACAGCTCAGAGCCCGGAGCCTGCTTCCGGTTCTGTGTCTCCCTCTCTCTCTGACCCTCCCCCATTCATGCTCTGTCTCTCTCTGTCTCAAAAAAATAAATAAACGTTAAAAAAAAATTTTTTTTAAATTAAAGTTAAGTATACGCTCATCACGTGACCCAACAATCTCACCCCCAGATTGTCCGAGAGAAGTGACAACTTAATATGCGTACGAAAATCTGTACATGAATGTTTGTAGCAGCTGTTTTCATAATGGCCCCAGATTGGAAACAACACAAATATCCTTCCATGAGGAAATGGATAAGCAAACTATGCTTTGTCCACACAATAAACACTACGATGCAATAACAAGGAATATTAATGTGCATATTAATCCGCACAACTTGGGTGGGTCTCAAATGCATTACGCTGAGTGAAAGAAGTCAGTCTCAAAAGTGTACGTATTATGTGATTCCATTTGTATGATCGTGATGGTTAATTTTATGTGTCAACCTGACGGGGCCACAGGGTGCCCAGATAGTCGGTCCCACATTATTCTGGGTGGGTCTGTGAGGACAGTTTTGGATGAGATTAATGTTTAGTTATTTGTCTTAAAATGTTTTTAAGTGTGTTTATATATTTTGAGAGAGAGAGAGGGAGAGATTGAAAGCACATGTGCAAATGTGAGCGGGGAGCAGGGCAGAGAGAAAAGAGGGAGAGAATCTCAAGGAGGCTCTGAGTGCTTGTTGGTGCAGAGCCCAACGTGGGGCTTGAACCGAGGAACCGTGAGATCATGGCCTGTGCTGAAATCAAGAGTCGGACGCTCAACTGGCTAAGGCACCCAGGCACCCGGAGATTAGTATTTAAACTGGTAGACAGGGTAAAGCAAAGTGTCCTCCCCGATGTGGGTGGTCCCCGTTCAATCAGTTGAAGGCCCGAATAGAACTTGTGGTTGATCCTCCCTGGGTAAGGGAGAATTCCTCCTGCCCGCTTTCCAACTAGGACCTAGGCTAGGACACGACTCTAAAGTCAAACACACACGAACGTATGGATATGCGTTTGCAGATATGTGCAGGTACATCTATAAAGAAAGAGATCTACCATGAGAAATTGACTCATGGGATTATAGCACGAGGGGTTTTTGTGGGAGACGGAACTGTTTGTATCCTGATCGTGATGGTAGTGTGACACGAATCTATACATGGGCTGAAAGTCATAGAACCGTACACGCCCCCCCCCCCCAGAAAGCCGATTTTACTGACACTGCTTTAAAAATAAGAATGCGTTGGGAGCTCAAAGGAGGGAGACGGCAGGAAATGGGTTGAAAGCTAGGAGGAGGAGGGGTATCAGACAACAAGAGGAGAAAAGGCAGGTGGACGGTGCCCGGCCGGGACAGGATATGGCAGGGGAAGGAACCAGAACGAATCAAGGGGTGAGGAGGGGTTCGGGGGCTGCAGAGAGGCAGGTCAGTGCCCAATTATAACGGGGCTCTGAACATCTCAGTGAGACATCCGTACCCAGCGAATTGGGGTGTTTGCAGCTACTAAATCATTTTGAGCAGTGATTCCATACCAGAAATCCAGGGAGGAGGGAATGCCAAGGGATTTTAAGCTCCCGAAAACCTCCTCGGGGTGGGGGGGAGAGGGGGAGGCCGGGGCGGGGGGAGAAGATACCAAAAAAAGGGTTTCTTAGATATTCATGTGTAAGATCCTTAAGTTTACAAACGAGACCCTCTATAAAATGTCGCACCCGCTAGGGAAATAACTCTGGGATTGATCTAAATCCGCGAGTCTCAGAGTATTTATGTAAACATCTGTCTCAGCCGGGGTCCCGGCAGGAAACAGATGGCACACTCCAAAGGAGAGGCCGCGGAGACCGCGCTAACGGGGCTATTTACACAGATGTGGGCTGGGTTGGCGGGACCAGAGGGAGGTAGTCAAGTGCCCTAGGATGGCTGGCAGGGAGCCGTCATCACCCTGGTCCGAAGGCTCGGGAGAAGGGAGTGGTTCTAGGAGCTTCCAAGGGCTGATGCCGTGGGAGGAACCAACCACCCACCCAGCAGGGCAAGAGCTGGGGGGAAACACCTTCTGACCTCTCTCTCTCTCTCTCTCTCCTCTTGCCCTGCAACATCCTTCAGGTGCTTCCTATTGGTTCACTTCAAGGGAGCTAGAGGGCCATTGGTGGAGTCCAGAGAATGGCCCGTCTCCGGGGAAACGGGGGTGGGGGCGGGGAGGGAGAATAGCCATCGCACTGTCATTATCCATTCAGTTTCAGGCCCCAGGCGAGCTCGACCTCAGTCTACAAGGGCCTCAGGGAGTGGGGGGAGGCAGCTGGGGTGTGGAGTGGGGACAACCCAGTTGGACATGGGCTGGGGCTGGTCTCCATCGAGGATCAAGGTCTCAGCCCTGAGCAGCAGTTTCCTCTCCCCTGACCTTCTTTAGCACAGTCAGGTGCTCTCAACAATTCTCCGGATCTATGAAAGCCCTCGTTGTGTGGCGAATCGCTTGTTTGTAATCCGGTGTCTGGTTTCCGCGCCGGGACCGACCCAGGCCCTTCAGGAGCACCGAGGGGAGGACGACGGGTCAAGTTCAGGACTCCAGGTGAGGGTCCAGATTCTGCTGGCAGATTTCCGGGGATAAGGACTCACAATTCGGAGATGGAACCAGAGGCAGTAGCCTGGGGACCCAGGCTTGCTGGCTCCTCTCGCTGCCTTTGTCCCTCTTTATTGCCATCAATCAGAGATAAGGAGAGTAGCCTGCACTAACGGGTTGGAGCCGCCACCCCAAAGAAGTAGGAGTCATGAGAAATTATGAAGCGAGAGCCCTGGGGACCGGGACGCCTCTTGCTACATTTCTCCTAATTAGCAGCAGAGGTACTCGGGGGACCCCGGGAGACCAGCTAACGACCATTAGCTCCGCACAAGAACACTGCCATTACTGTCACTGTCCCCAGTGTTGCTCCTTTAGCCCTCCTGGGATGCTCGCTTCCTTGGCAGGTTTTGATTTGGGCACAGGCTTGATTGGGCGACACCGAGAAATGCCCCAAAGCTATGCCCCCGAACTGTGCTATGACGGGTAAAAAAATCACAGGCGTTCAGAATTAGGAAAAACCTCCGAAAACCTCCGGTCCAATTTCACGTCAGGCTACTGACGGGAAACTGAGGCTGAGGCCAACTCAGCCATCTGTATTGAGCGCTGACCAGGAGTCCAGACTCCAGGGAGGACTTTGTAGGGGAGTTGGAGGGGGCGGTGGCCACGAGGCACGTCTTCACGAGCTGATGCGGTGGGAGAAACCACCTCTTGGGAGTGTGGCCTTTTTGGGGTGGGGGAGGGAGGGAGGGACCAGCATTGCCCAATGCGAAGGGCCAGAATGAGACCTCCAGACCTCCAGGGGCCAGTCTACTCTTGCCTGCTAAGACACTTGTCCCCAAAAGGAGCACGTCGCTGAATTTGAAGGCAGAGGCCCCGGACAAGCATGAAACAACGCTAGATATTCGAGACCGGTTTCTCTGCAAGGGCTTTGCACAGACAGCCGTGGCTTGCGGACTTGGGGCCATGTGGCAGCACCTGCTGGCTGGCGGTGTGGCCGGCCCCACGACATCCCGGTGGGGTTGGAAGTTATTAATTCCCTGTCGGGTCCTCCTGCACCTGTATGGAATGCTATCACTAGGACATCTACCGTGACTCTCTCTCTCTCTTTCTCTGGGTCTCTTAAAACCGGTTTGATACCTCGGCACCGAGGGCTATCTTCAAACTTCTCTCAGAGGGTCCCATTCTGTTAACGACAGGGAGCATCGCCCTCCACCGTTGGACTTTCTCCCCACCCCCTTCGTTCATTCGTGCGTTCATCCATTCATTCATCCTACTCCAAACACTTGTTGAGTATCTATTATATGCCAGGCACTTTGGATGCACAGGTGGAAAGGCTGGCTTGTGTTTTCCAGACTGGCTTCACAGAAAAGAGAAGTTTCCCGTAAGGATAGCGGGTGACTCACCATAGCACAGGGGGGGAAGGCGGAAGGGGCAAGGGCACGAGAACCCCCTTCCATCTCTGCTCCTTCCCGTGTGCCGACTTTGCTCTCCTGTCACCCGCGAATGGCGGGAGATGATGATACGGCAGACCCCGCCACCCAAAGAGAGCCCGACTTCCTCGTGGTTCAAAAGCCAAATTCCTGGGAGGGAAACCGGTTCAAAGTCTACACGCCCACATCTGGCTCACACAGCTGTGGTGCAGGGGGCCTGGCCATAGGGAATAAGGTGTCCGGGGCCCAGGGAAGTCACCTGTGGGTTGGGATAATAAAGAAGCCCCTGGAGAAGGGGTCCCCTCCTAGTGGGAGCTCCTTTGAGGAACTCCCCCGAGAAGGGAGGAGGAGGCCCCTAAACACTGTGCTATGGGGAGCTCTAGAAAGAAGCTTCTCCAGGGGCACCGGGAGGGCTCAGTCAGTTGAGCGTCTGATTCTTGGTTTCGGCTCAGGCCGTGATCTCAGGGTTCGTGAGTTTGAGCCCCGTGTCGGGCTCCGTGCTGCCAGTGCAGAGTCGGCTTGGGATTCTCTCTCTCTCTCTCTCTCTCTCTGCCCCTCTCCTGCTCTCCCTCACTCTGTCTCTCTCTCGAAATAAATAAACATTTAATTTTTTTTTTTTTATTCAACGTTTATTTATTTTGGGACAGAGAGAGACAGAGCATGAACGGGGGAGGGGCAGAGAGAGAGGGAGACACAGAATCGGAAACAGGCTCCAGGCTCTGAGCCATCAGCCCAGAGCCTGACGCGGGGCTCGAACTCCCGGACCGCGAGATCATGACCTGGCTGAAGTCGGACGCTTAACCGACTGCGCCACCCAGGCGCCCCATAAATAAACATTTAAAAAAAAAAAGCTTCTCCAGATTTTAGAGCTCAGGACGTGAGTCAGCCCGGCAGGCATGTGCAGGGCTCTATGGAGTGCACACCACTGGAGTGGGGTCTCGGACACACACACAGTGGGGTGTGTGTGTGTGTGTGTGTGTGTGCACGCGTGTAGGGGCCATGGAAGGTTGGCATAGGGTGGCTCTTTGGGCAGAAGGAAAATGTGTTAAGAATAAAGCAGCCCGGGGAAGCACGGCCCTTGGGGGGGAACTATGACATCTTGGCGTGGCGGGAATATCACATGCAAGGCGCGGAGGCTGAGAGGGGCTGGAAAAGTCAGCAAGGACTCGCGCATGAAGGGCCTTATATGCTCATATGTCACGTCGGCAGGTTAGCTCTTCTCCTGTGAGTGATGGATAGCCAGCTAAGAATTGGGAGTAAGGGAGAAACCTGATCGAATTTTCTTGCTGGGAAGCTCGCTCCATTTGGGGGTCGTGCAGGGCATTGAAACTAGAGCTCACGGTGAGAAACGGGTGTTGGGCCCGGTCCTCCGGGAAGCAGAAGTAGAGACAGGATTACACGCGCGAGGATTTTATAGCAGAAACACCTGTGAGAAGCCCGGGGGAGCCAGGGGACCATGAGCAAAGGAGGGAGGGCGGGCTGACAGCATCCCAGACTGCTGTGTAGTCTTGGGAAGGTTTGGAAAAGCTACCGAGGAGGCCTGGAGACAGTCGGCCGTTGGAGGAGTACGTATCTCCCAGGAACAGGCCTGTGTATCTCCTTAGACAACGAGCTTCCTGGTGGGACCGCTATGCTCAGTCAATCATTGGTGGGGAACACAGGTTAGGTAAGCAATCAAGGTCCTTGGTCAATTGCAGACCTTGCCAGGCACCTTTATGTGGCCATCACACAACTATAAAACAACAATCCAAGGAGATTATTTAATTAGACACAGACTAGGTCACCAGCCGTGCAGCAAAAGGATAGGGGAGAGAGGCATTGGAAGGCATGACCGATTGGAATTAGTCATTGATTGATCACCGTGGCAGGACTGTTATGTACCATTGTGCATGTTGTGCACTACACAACCTTATGGGCGTGGCCCATCTTGCCCAAAAATGTGGCAGCAGCCTTAAATCAACATTGTTTCTTATCTCCATACCATGAACGGCTGGCCTAGTACTTGATAGGTGCTAACCATTGTATGTTGCCTGTGAAAAAAACATAACTCCTGCCCTGGGGAACTCACTGTCTAAGGAGGGTCTTTGGGTAAATACAGAAAATATAAAATGGCCAGTGCTTATAGCAAGGCGCCCCAAGAACTTGAAGTTTTCCAGCACCTTTTGTGTGGTGGGCATAGGCATTAATAATTCAACAATATTTAGGGGCGCCTGGGTGGCTCAGTCGGTTAAGCGTCTGACTTCGGCTCAGGTCATGATCTCGCGGCCCGTGAGTTCGAGCCCCGCGTCGGGCTCTGTGCTGACAGCTCGGAGCCTGGAGCCTGCTGTGGATTCTGTGTCTCCCTCCCTCTCTGCCCCTCCCCTGCTGGCATTCCGTCTCTCTCTCTCTCAAAAATAAATAAACATCAAAAATTACCAAAAAAAAAAAAATAATTCAACGCTATTCAGGGGGCATCAACCATATTCTAGGCCCTGTCCTTAGGCGCCAGGGATTTAGCAGGGAAGGAAATGGACCAAGCCTGGCCCTCTTGGGGGAAGTACCAGGGGTAAAGAAACAACAGAAGGGTGCAGTGTTAGGTCAGTGAAGCGGAGGAGAGCAAGGGGTCAAGGAGATCCGGACGCACGTGCACCTGCGTGCGTCGGCGGGGCGGGAGAACTGTGCCGGTTTCAGTGGGGCTGTTATAGAAGCTAGAGAAGGAGTCACTGCTAAGGGGACACTTGTGTCCAGATCTCCATGAGGAGAAGGAAAATTATGCTGAAACCGGGGTCGCGATGAGCCGTTCTCTGGGGAGGGAGCAGTGAATGCAAACGGAGTGCGCTGGGAGTCTGTTTCGGGAAGCGCACGGGGCAGGGGTAGAGAGAGAAGCAGAGACAGAGAAGAAGAAGGGGGAGAAGGAGGAGGAGAGGGAGGGGGAGGAGGGGAAGGAGGAGGAGAAGGAGAGATAGAGAGAGAGAGAGATCAGAGGTAAGGAGGTGAGAGTAGACAGTCTTGGAAATCTGAGTCGGGCCTTTGGATTTTGCTTTGACTGATAAAGGGAGGCTTTGGAGGATTTGGGACACAGAGCGACACGAGCTGGTCCCACTTTCGAAGCATCATTCTGGCCGCGGGGCTGAAACCAGGCAACGGGGAGGCAGGGGTGAAGGCCCTGGGCCGCGCCGGATCCCGAGGTGCCCTTTGGAACACCCGCGCCTGATTGAATGAGGTGAGGGATGGTTTGCGTGGCAGGTGCATTTAAAAAAAGGGGGGGGGGCGACTTATTTGAAAAGCGGTCATTAGCTTACCGCACGCGTCCGCCCTGGGAACCCGAAGCCATTCATTCCGTGAGCGGAGATTTCGAATTCCCCCACCACGTTCCCGGGAGCAGTGGCCACCTTCTCCTTATGGTGATCCCGGCTCCCCAGTTCGTGAGCACCAACTGCGTTTAACCATCCAGTCAAGATCTTTGCTTAATCTTGGCTCTCAAATGCTCCGTCTGGCAAAGAAGCAAACGCTTGCAGGAGAACCTGCTTCAAAGCCTCGCTCCGTGAAGACGTCGCGGGCTGCGCAGCGTCGCGGGTCACACGCAGCCTTTCCATTTACTCAGCACCTTTCCAAGCCCCCCTCTGCTCCCTGAGGCAACAACAATGTCACATCCTTATCTGTGGAAAAATTAACCAAAGGCTTTGTCTTATCCGTCGCGCCGCTAAAGCATCCTTAGGACTGCACCTGGCTTGTTACCGGAAGGGGAAAATGGAAGCAGGAAAGGCAAAAAGAGCTGGAACGAGGAATCTTCCTAAATTGGCAAAGAAGTCAGAAAGCGAGCTGTTAATGAACCCTGACAGTTCTGCAAGGGGCACCTGCCCGGGTGTCAGCTCCAGCCCCAGCTCCAGCCCGGGCATCCACTGATGCCCTCTGGGGACTAAGTGTGCCACCTGACCGCCCGGCCCTCTGCTTCACTTCAATCCGCTTCCGTGACGTGGGCACCCCCCGGCACGCCTCCTGCTCGCTCCTTTCAATCTGATGGTTCGGCCCCTGCCCTGCCCTTTAATCCGGGGTATCCCTGCCCCTGCCAGGCCGGGCCACTCACGGGAACAGTCTTTCCCAGTGTAGACACGGTCTTCCGTCATTCCCCTGTGGAGCTCACTCAAGGCTCTGGGACTTGAAGCTTCAACCCCAGATGGTCAACGCATGAGCGTTTCAAGAACGGATGAACCGGGCAGTGGTTAAGCAGCCCGGCTCTGGGAGGCAACTGAGCTCTGTAAGCAGACGGCCAGAGCTTGAACGGTGCCTTGAGTGAGTGGTTCTCCCGATTCCCGGCGACGTGAGCGGAGGCAACGCGCTCTCCGAGCCTCTGTCCCGGTGCTCGTACCTCAGGCTTGTCATAAGAGTCCCACGTGGCATGGACTACGGGAAGGTCATTGCTCAATAAATGGGTTTTTTTTGTTTTTTCTGCGACCGCGATTAGAGCTTGCTAACGCGGGCCACCAGGCGGGTGGACTCATCCACCGGTAGCTCCTGGCTGATGCTCTCGGTTTATACCACCTTCTCTACACTATATAACTTCATTTGCCTCGTCTGTGGGATGAGAGTAACGGTACCACCTACCGCACGGGGACGGCGGGGAGTTGAAATCCACCAGCAGTGCGAGACCGTGCATCGAGCACTTGGCTGAGCGCCTCGCGCACAGGGAGCACTCCATACGGGTGAGCTCTCATTTTTGCTATTGTGGAGATTATTCTGCTTGCCGCCCCCCGCCCCTCCCTGGTTTAGCTCACTCTTCCCCCAGCAAACAATGCTATGGTGAACCCAGTGAAGGGTTCTTCTGAAGCCTCTGCCTTTTTCCCATGAATTCTCTGTTCCCTTCCGACTGTCCCCCAGTTGGCCTCCCTCCTGCTTATGAAATTGATGGGACGATCCCATCCGCAGAGCCCACGGGAGTAACTAACTGCAAGATGCAATGTCTTTCCTCCTCCCTGAATCTGTAATCTACACCCAGCCTTTGATGGAACCGGCTCTGAGGCTAAGGGGTCTATTTCGTGCACACGGAGTGAAAATCAGGGTCGTCGTGACATAGGAGTGATGACTCTTAGTCATCGGGGGTATCACATGTTCTTAGCAACGTGCTGGATGGGCTCCGGCCCGGGCTGCCACATGCACCGGCTGCTATCTGGTGACCCGGAGCCAGTTCTACCTGGGTGAAGGGGCCGCTGGGCATCCACTCGCCTCCTCGTTGCACAAGTGCCAACACTTGATAGAAGGCGTGCTCTGTGCGTCTTGCGTTCAGCGAGTTACTTCTCTGTCTCATCAGCCACCTCGGGACCGCAGACCTTACGATGGTGGATTTTGCACTTCAGACCTTGCGCATTCTTCCACGTGATTGTCAGCAGCCCGGGGATCTGCATTCCCTGGCTCAGAACAGATACTATTCTGGAGTGTCTCTTTGCTACGGGCAGAATCTCGAGGCGCAAAAGGGAATTTGAAAATGAAGCTTTTGCAAGACAGGTTCTGTCTTCTGTTCCCCCCAGAAATTGGACAGAGTGGAGGAATAGGCTGTAATGAACTGTGAACCCGACCCACCGAGTCTGTCTACGTGCGTCGGGAAATGATGGCTTTATACCACTGTCCTTAGTTCCCATGCTTTCCCGCTTCCCTTTATGGTAGTGAAACCGTGGAACCCGTCCCGGGGACGAGCCTTGCCTCGCGGGTACTCACGTGCAATTTTCTGTTGACATCGTTGGGAATTGCCTGCCATATGGCTGAAAGCACACTTTTGCCCTTGGCTGCTCGGTTACTCCTGAGCCGATTTAACTGCAAAACCGTAAGTGATTGCCCAAGTTGGTGACATATGAACATTTGGTGGCTTTCTGGGGAGTTTCCCCTGAATTGAGGGCATTGTGTATGGGATTACAGGGCGATGGCCCCTCTGTCCTGTGGAAGGGTCAGAACCCCTTATTACAAGGCTCTTTGCCCGTCCCTAATCTAGATCTCCGTGTGGGGCCCCAGGGGCTGAAGGCCTGGAGCCTGGGACCCGACTGCTCACCATAGCGGTCCATTTGCAGAAGAAGGAGCGGGGTGGAGATTTTAAAGGTCCTTAAGGGGCGCCTGGGGGGCTCCGTCGGTTGAGCGTGCGACTTCGGCTCGCGGTCCGTGAGTTCGAGCCCCGCGTCGGGCTCTGTGCTGACAGCTCAGAGATTGGAGCCTGCTTCAGATTCTGTGTCCCCCTCTCTCTCTGCCCCTCCCCCACTCATGCTCTGTCTCTCTCTGTCTCAAAAATAAATAAACATTAAAAATAATAATAATAATAATAAAGGTCCTTAAGAGGAGCCTGGGGACCAGGGTTGTGCAGCTCTAATTCTCCAACAACCCTAGCTCCCCAGCAGCTGGGGTCCAGAACTGTCTCTGGCTAACTAGACTGGATTTTTATGATCTAGTTTTTTCTATCTATGATCTGTATTTAGCAGGTCATTATATTTATTATATAATTTGATCCTACATCTTTCACCGTATATTTGTATTACTATGCCCATACTTACGATCTCACTCCAGCTGAATGTTCTCTTACCCGTGATGGATTTTGTGACAAGGCCAGTAACCAACTCTCGAGGTTTTCTTCTGCATCCTTGGTCGGGGGGTGCCAAACGCATACGGAATGTTTGCTCCGCATCTGCCGGTCCCTAGGTCTTCCTGGCAGTGACGAGTAACACAGACAGACTCTGTTCTCCCGGTCCCTGTCAACTGAGGAGGAATACCACGGGCCACACGAATGCGTGTTGGTTGTGCAAAGCCATCCTGAGAACCCCAGCTCTGGGCGAGGCAACGGACAAGACACGTGGCTTTAGGGAGGAAGCTTCCATCTTGATCTAAGGGAGGAAGGAAGGTCTAACAGCCAAGGAGATAAATGGATCCGGGTGGGGAGGAGGGGGTGGGAGAGCTGAGGGAGCGGGTAGGTGGACAAACCCAGAGTTTCTCTTTGCGTGTGTGAGTGTTTGTTGGGCCGCGTGGTTGTCTGGGTGTGGGGACCCGGGGGGCGCTGAGGGCAGAGCGCTGGGATGGTAATGAGCAACATGTGAGATTCTGGGGTGATGGTAGCACCTTCTGGGGAGCCCGTGGCCTGTTTTCTGCTTCCTCGTCCTGTCACACTGAGCCAGCTTGGCTTCGCACCCATCCACATCGATGTGGGAGCCACGGGAAGGTCATTAACACTCAGATGTCTGACACTGACATCTTTGAAATCCCCCGCCTGCTGGGGTGGGCAGATTTCGGGGGTTGTGTTTTCGCAGGAACCCAGCTGTCCTCTCTCCTCCTGGAAAACAGAACAAGATGAGGGGCTTAGAGAAGAGAAGGAAGGATTTACTTAGATTTGAAGAGGGATTTCCCCGCTGTGAAAACACAAAGGGAAATATGATCTTTGGGATGGGATGCCTGCGAGCGATCCGAAATCTTCCTTTTCCTTCCTGTAATTCTGAACGGGGAGGTGAGAGGCTTGCCTGCCTTCGCTGGGCTGTTTCTGGAGACAAGGACACAGTCCAGGTATGTGCCCCATTGCCAACCCAGCCCCCAAGTTAGATGAAGAATGTTGATGCTGAGGAGAACCAGGGGTCATTTTCCTACTTCACTTGTGGATGTGTTGTCCATAAAACGAGTCATTGGAATATTTTGATTCCATGCTGGAAAAAATAATGATTAACTTAGGAGCATTCCTGTTGGAACGTGCTTTTGTTAGCAAGCAGTTCAAAGGAAGAAAGAGAGAAGGAAGGAAGGAGGGAAGGAAGGGAAGGAAGAGAAAGAAGGGAAGGATGGGAGGGAAGGGAGGGAAGGAAGAAAAAGAAAGAAAGGAAGGAAGGAGGAAGGAAGGAAGGAGGGAGGGAGGAAGGAAGGAGGAAGGAAGGGAGAAAGAAAGAAAGAAAGAAAGAAAGAAAGAAAGAAAGAAAGAGAAAGAAAGAGGAAAAGAAAGAAAGAAAAGAAGGTTCTAGCTGGATAACAAAACAGCATTGCCGAATTGGCCAAATTATTGCGATTATATCAGCCCCAACTGATTCACCTGGTAGACAGCTGGTTGTGTAGAAGGCTAAAAGTCAGGAGACCTAGTTCAAATTCCATCTCAACCTCTTGGAGCCCCCATTTTTTATTTGAAATATAGGAAGAATTGTTTCTATTTTTTCTACTCCGAGGAATTTTGTGAAGATCAACTATTTTAAGTGGAGGTATTTTGAGAACGATAAAGCATGGGGGCAAAATAAGGTATACTATTTCTTTTATTCAAACAATGAGTACACTCTTTTTCTGAGGCAGTATTTGTGCAAGATGCAAAAATTGGTTCGATGGTGGATAAATACTTACTGAGTCTGAATTTAACCCAGGATTTAATGACATATTCCTTTAGTTACATTAAAATATTCTATAAACTCTGAAGCGTTATTTAAATTTAAAACATCGGGGCGGCTGGGTGGCTCAGTCGGTTGGGCCTCCGACATCGGCTCAGGTCATGATCTCACGGTTCATGAGTTCGGGCTCTGTGTTGACAGCTCAGAGCCTGGAGCCTGCTTTGGATTCTGTGTGTCTTCTTCTCTCTCTGTTCCTCCCCACCTTGCACTCTGTCTCTCTCTCTCTCTCAAAAACAAGTAAAGATTAAAAAAAAATTACAAAAAATAAATTTAAAACATTAGTAGGATAACAATTTTTGAAAGTAGTCGTTACACCCAAAGTGGGGCTCGAACTCATGGCCCCAAGATTAAGAGTCGCACATCTGCTGACTGAGCCTGCCAGGTGCCCCTGCCTCTTAAAGATTTGTAATTCGAAATATAATTCACATACCACAAAATTCACCGTTTCATAGGAATATAATCAGTTATTGGGGGGGGGAGGGTATCGTCACAAAGCTGTGCAACCATCACCACTATCTAATTCTAGAACATTTTCATCGCCCCCCAAAGAAAACCTGTACGCGTGAGCAGTCTCTCTATCCCCGCTCCCCTGGCCCCTGCCGACACTGATTGATTTTCTGCCTCTTTTGAACCTCTCATGGGGGTGGAGTCATATAACACGTGCTCTTTGTGTCTGGTTTCTTTCACTTAGCATGGTTTTCGGGGGTCATTCATGCTGTAGTATGTATCAGTGCATTTCCTCTCTTTTTTCATAGCCAAGTAATATTCCACTGTATAGATACACCCCATTTTGTTGTCCATTCATCATTTGACAGACAGTCGGGCTGTTTCCACCTCTCGCCATTGTGAATAGTGCTGTTCTGAACACGCATGTACGAATCCTCGTGCGGACGTAAATCCTCAATCTCTCAGGAATACACCCGTGAGTGGAATTGCTGAGACGTAGGGTAACTCTGTGCTTCCCTTTTTTTAAGTTGATGTATTTACTTTCGAGAAACAGAGAGAGAGAGTGAGAGCACTCGTGAGGGAGCGAGCAGGGAAGGAGCAAAGAGAGAGGAAGAGAGAGAATCCCAAGCAGGGTCCGCTCTGTCAGCACAGAGCCCAACGCGGGGCTCAGTCCCACGAACCGTGACATCGTCACCCGAGCCGAGATCAAGATTCGGATGCTCAACCGACTGAACCCCCCGGGGGGCCCCTCTCTGTTTAACTTTTTAAGGAATACATTTCGCTCTTTCATCTGAAGTTGGCATTTGATTTTTTTTCTCAGATCATGCACAAAATTTTCAAATATTAAAAAAAAAAAAAGAAGTGTGACTCATCCCAGCTGCTCAAATCATAATCAGGATATTTTGCCAAGGCTGACCTTGGAACGTGATGTCCGGATGAGGCACCTACGTGCTCTGGGCTAGAACCAGGTAGGAGGCGCGTGACTTCCACCGCCAATGGCGAAGCGTCTAGAGCTAGAGTCATATTTCTTTTAACTCTGGGTTGGGGGTGAAGGCGGAGGAGGCAAGGTGGTGACCCCTCAGCTGTCCCCACGTGTGTGCCAACGCGAGCTGCATGCGGGTCCTGCAGTCAACCCAGAACAGATCAGAATTAGGCAGCTTCGGAGCGTAACGCCGGATCATAGGGGGAAGAGCACGTTGAATTTTACAAGAAGCCACCAAACTGTCTTCCGAGGTGGCGGTTCCATTTTGCATTCCCACCGGCTGTGCGAGAGAGTTCCAGCGGCCCCACGTGCTGGCCGGTGTTCGGCGTTGTCCGTGCTCCGGATTTTGGCCATTCTAATAGTATCTGGCCGTGGGTTCGGCAAATGCATCCCCGACCGTCGAAGGCTAGGCAGGGAATGAGCCGGCCGGCTTTGCCATAGAGGATGGGGAGAGACTGACTTAAGAGTGCCCAAGGAAAGGCTCCTTGGAGGTGACCCAAAGCAGAGCCTGCAGGGCGAGCGGGAGTCAGCGACACGGAGGGCATTTGCCAGTTTGCTGTCCAATTTCTTCCCGCCCTCCCCCACCTCCGCTCTGCATAGCAAGGAACGGACCCTTGTAAACTACAACTCCCAGGCTCCCTTTCACAGTGGCTTCTGGCTTCAGGCTTTGATTTGGGAGGCACCGGCAGGGGTCTGGAGGGTAGGAAAAGAGACGATCGATGTGTGGGCCCCCTTCCCTCTCAGCTTTAGGGGGGCAACTCTGCAGTGACTATGTCTCTCCAGGGTGTGGACCCTTCCTCTACACTTCAGCTCCTGCCTGGGGGCCCCAGCTCCCAGTTAATGCCACCTCGTCCCTTGGTCTCTCCATCCCTGGGGATGGTGGCACCTTTCTGTGGTTTGCAAACCTCTGGATTGCCTCACGTTCCCCATTTGTACTTCTGGTTCTTCTCACACCTTTGCAACTAATCTCCCAGGACGGAAGTCCCTGCGTTGAAGCACCTGGTGTGTCTGGTTTTCTATGAATGGACCCTGACGGATGTGCTGAGGTTGGGTGTTTGAGGACAGGGGTTTGTGCTTAAGGAAGAGGGAAGGGCTCAGTCAAGGTCATAGCCTGGAATGAACTTTGGGTGTTTGAAGGCCCACGAGAAGGCCGGATCCTGGTGGGGGGAGGGGGGTGATTCTGGGGGCAGAGGCAGGAGAGGAGGTTGGGGAATCAAGGGGTAGTAGTTTGTGTTAGGTCTCCTAGGCTGACATAAAGATTTTGGATTTTATTCTAAATACAAGGAGACCCCGGTCGGGCTTTAAGCATAGGTATGACCCCAACACAGGCAAAAACTTCCTCTATAGTGCCCGTTACACCTGTGGTTAGTTGCTATCACACAGGATTGTGATTTTTTTTTTTCTTATACGTCCCCACTAGAATATTTTTTAAGTTTATTTATTTATTTTGGGAGAGAGAGAAAGAGAAAGAGAGAGGGAGAGGGAGGGGGAGAGAGAGGGGGAGACACAGAATCCGAAGCAGGCTCCAGGCTCTGGGCTGTCAACACAGAGCCCGATGCAGGGCTCAAACCCACGAATCGTGCGTGAGATCATGACTTGAGTCGAAGTCGGAGGCTTAACCCACTGAGCCATCCAGGCGCCCCTAGACTGTGAATTTCTTAACGGAAGAGTCCCTGTCTTCCTTTGGTTTCTCTGGCAATTAGCATAATCTCTGGCACACAGTAGGTACCTAAACATGTCTGAGGACTTAAATTTTCATTTTGTCTCCCCTGGCATTTTCCCCCGACTTTATGTGATAGCCGGAAATGGTGAAGGAAATTGTAAAATCCGTGCCCCCCACCCCACCCCCTCCGTGAATCACAACTCCTGGTATCTTTGCCTTGTGTGTTGCCCTCTCGCCCCGACTGTGGGTTTGGCCACGTGACTTCTTTGGCTGATGGGACTTCAGCCAACGTGAGGCTTGCTCTCGTGGAATGTGGCTGCTAGCGTGTAAGCAACGTGAGCTCTCCCGTTGGGGAAGCCACATGGAAATGAACTGAATGTCCCCAGCCAACAGCCCCCAGGAGCCCTAGGCATCTGTGTGGGGCCACCTTACACCGTCCAGCTTTAGAGGCGCTCCTGTATGACCACCGATGCTCGAGTGGCCCCCGGCGAGACGGGCTCAAACACTTGCCAGCTGAGCTGCACCTTGCAGAATTGTGAACAGAAAACGATTGTTGTTCTCAGCCACTCGATTTTTATGGTTTGTTAAACAGCAATAGGTCACTAATAAAGGTGGAAATGTAGAAAGCGGAGTGAAAAAGATGAGCGAAGGGCAAGCTGGGCGGGGAAGAGAGGCTGGGAGAAAGGTGTTCGGGGTCTCCAGGATATTTTCCGAGAGGCGGGACCACCATGTAGAGCATCAGGATGAGGGCAGGTGTAATGCCACCTTGCCCCTCTTCTCTCTCACTGATAACCAAGGTCTCCCAGGTCCCCGTGTGGATTTGATCCTGGCTGGGAGACCATGAAGGGCTGAAACCACCTAGCTGCTGCCTTTTTCTGAGACTGGAACGTTCCCTGCCCTGTGCTGGTGGCCGGCCCTGAATGAGAGCCTCCCTTTGGTCTTGAATTCTGCCCCCCCACCCCTTCGCCCGGTGTTTGGAGCATTCGGCTGTCCTCCGGGTGACATTACACTTCTGGGGTTCGTCTTGCCACCTGCTGTGACGAGTACAGGGTGATGGACACGATCTCCTGCGTCAGGAATGGGTTTGGTGATCTGATGGCACACACAGAGACAGGAGGGCGGGGACTACAGAGCTGTGTCATTTTTGTAGGAGGGACAGTGGAGCGGGCAGAAACCACGGTGACTGAGGACCGGGTCGCAGGTTTCGAACGGGGAGCCCAGGGCCAAACAGATGCCGTCCTTCGTGTTCACAAACGAAACCGGTATCTCCCGCGTGACAGAGCAATGGTGGAGGGAAGAGAAAGTCCGTGCTCAAAGAGAACTCTGAGAGGTTGCAGTGACCCAAGTCCGGCTGCAGACAGTGATCAAGGCATCTGCACTGGTCACAGCACGGAGTGACAAGGCCCAGGAGTGTTTTCAGTCCCCCAGGAGTGGGTGGGCTCAGCAGAATTGGGCCAACACTCGGTGGGGACGAGGCCAGCATAGACCGGAGCAGGAAACTCCCAGCTAATTAAAGGGTTATCCACATGTCTTTAATTAGGAGGTAACAGACATTAAGTTCACTGCCTGGGTCACTGTGTTATTGCTTATCCTTGCTAGAGCATGCTACACTGTATACATTTCTCGCCCCAGGGGGGTAACAGTCAGTATATTCAACAAGCATTTTAATTACCTTCTTAATGTCCCCATGAAGCCTTCATACTCTGGACCTCCAGGTACTTTTGAAGGCACTGGGACTGAGTGGACATTATCCACAACAAGCAAAAGGAATTGTGCTCAGAAGAGGCTAAATCAGAGCCCTTGAAAAAATTAACTTTTGACAGGTGTTCTTACGTGCTACACCTGAGCCTGAAATATGTCACCTGAGACGACCAGAGGGTCACAATAATGATGATAATAATTAGTTGTCACTTTCCCCCTATTTTTTGAGATAAAATTCACGCAACCATTATTCATTATAACCACACAAAGTTAACCGTTAAGATGGGTTGGCTTCATCTGAACGGGGAGGGGCACAATTCAACCCATATCGATGGTTCATTTTCCATGGCTATTTGTTCTGGATATTTCACACACGTGGAATCATACCATGTGTGATCTTTCGTGTCTGGCTTCTTTCCCTTAGCATCGAGTACCGAGTATCTTCTGAGAAGCAGCACCGTTCCGGGTAATCCACAGTCTTCCCAATAAACCTGCCAAGTAGCAATGATCTTCCCACTTTCCAGACGGAGACAGTGAGGTGCTTACGTGACTCTTCTGAGATCTACAAAGGTCTCTGGTGGCATTTCTGACCAGCCCGGTGAATCTCCCTGCAGCGCCCCATCCCCCCACCGCCCCGTTGTCTCACCACGGCTTCCCCCCCCCAACCCTGCCCACGATTCCCTAAAAACTCCTTCCACTGGAGTCTCTGCATTCACCCGTCTGGGGTGGGGGGAAAGGCTCTTTCCTGCCAGGACCCTCGTGGGGATCGTCAGCTAATCACCAAACATCGGGTATACCTGGGCGACTTTGGCCGTATCTACACGACCCCTGCGCGATGGCTGATGGCCCGACTGTCGTTACAATCGTCCCATTTTTGTATTTCACTTCGTAACGACTTGGCTTTCCCCCCAAGCAATCACAGCCACGAAATGATGGGCTTGATGTGAAGGCTGTGTATTTTCTCGCTGCTATCTATGAAAATCCAGACGCAGCTCTTGAAAAGAAACAGTATCCGGGAAGCAGGGCAAATCGGCTCGCGCCGACCGGATGCCTTCTTAGGCCTTTTTCATCTCAGACAGGCTGTGATTCTAGATAAGTAACTGAAACTGGGGTGCTCGTCCTGAGTCAAGAACATCTTAGTAATTTATGGATTTACATTGTTTCCTCTCAGCTGCACAAACAGAAACGGGGAAAATAGTGCTCCCCTTCATTGTCGCGCTGATGAAAAGCTTCTAAGTGCTACCAAATGTGGAAACGTCATTTGGGCTTTCGTTGTATTGTTGTGCAAACAAGGGAGAGAGATCATCTCGGGGTTGGCGCAGGATGACGGCTCTTCCTTTTGACTTTGGCCTCAGGGCTCCCAGGACCCTAGATTCCAGCCCTTCTCAGCTGCACGCGGCTCCTCTGGTCATTCTGAAGCCTTCTCCCGTAGTGTGCTGTGCCTCAGAATCTCCTGAAGGGCTCCTTAGAGCACGGGCTGCCGGGCCCTGTCCCCAGCGCATCTGAATCAGGAGAGCTGGTGCAGGGCCTGGGACCTTGCATTTCTCGCAAGTTCCCGGGTGAAGCCGCTGCCGCCGGTCTGGGGAAGCACACTTGGGGAACCCGTGAAATCAGATGCCGAGTGCCTGCCACGCGCCGGGCCCTTGAGATGGAAAGACGGATGAGGCAGGATCCTTCCTTTGAATCGCTTGCTTGGCAAATAATTCAAATTCTCCGAGGGTCACTTGCCTCGTCTGTAAAAAGAGAATAATTATCCTTATCTTACATGGCTATTGTGGGAATTAAGTGATATTGAGTCACAGACCTTTGCTATTTTAGAAGGACACATCTCGGGACCTTTCCAGGTCCCCAATTCTATGAATACTATTAAAACATGTAATTTTCTCCATAAAATTTAGTTAAGCATAAGTGAAAATTTTAAGTGACCCTTTTAGGCCCCTAATGATTCCCTAAATATAGGATTAAAGCAATTTATAAAGCAATTAAAATAAATTCTTGCTGGAACGCTCACCGCACAGTTTCAGAAATCACTTTCTGTCGATTCCTTGTAGACTATCTTGTGCCTCCAAGCAACTTCCACACTCGATATCTTACCCTTGAATTTATCCAACACGACTTTTCCCTTTCTCCCTATTTCTGTCTTTCATATTTGCCCGGGGCTTCTATGTAGGGTCTTCTGCTCTCCCCACGAGGACGCAAAGTATTTTACACATCGCAAATGCTATGGCGTATTTGACGCTGGATAGAGAGAGCCACGAGGCCACATCTGGATACAGATGCGGGACCCCTGGGTGGCTCAGTCAGTTAAATGTCCGACTCTTGGTTTCGGCTCAGCTCATGATCTCATGGTTCTTGAGTTTGACCGCCGCGTCGGGCTCCATGCTGACAGGGCAGAGCCTGCTGGGGGTCCTCTCCTCCTCTCTCTCTGCCCCTCCTCTGCTCATGCACATGCTCTCTCTCTCAAAAAATAAATAAACCTAAAAAAAAATTTAAAAAAAGATACGGATGCTAGGCAGTGGGCTCGCTTAGATTTCTGTGGATACCCCAACCACACCACAGGGTTACCACGTTGGACAGCTCAGAAGACATCTTCCGTGTTGTCCATCACGGCCCTTGGAGTTGCGCCGTGGGGTGGGGGGTGCTATCTCGCCTCGTGGAGATCTGATTTGTGACCGAGATGCGGGCCTCCCAGGTGACCCACAGGATTTGGAAACAGATTTGGGAACTCAAGTTCAATTCGCAAATGCCAAGGCTCTGCCTGGGATGCGAGCGCCCTTTCAGGGCATCTGGAACATCGTGGATTCTCTCCAAAGTCATCTTCTTCGGTTTATACATTAATTTGGGCGCTCCTGGCCTTGGTTCTTCTCACGACCTCTCCCCCGCATGTACTGAGTTAGCCCCTCCTCGGGGCCCTTGTCTGTTTCCCTCTGTAACACACCAGGAGGAGGAGCAGGTTTACTCTACAAGTTCTGTTGCATGACGTAGGGCAAGGGGTGCCAAGCCCCCGTGCCCCACTGTCTCCCTCCTTAAGTGGCTTTGCCACTGACCTCGTCTGTCGGGGCTCCTATAACAAAGTACCCGGGTCTGGGCAGCTATGAGCAACAGAAATCTTTCTCGCAGTCGTGAAGGCTGGTAGTCCAAGATCAGGGTCAAATGAGGGCTCTCCTCCTGGCTTCAGACTTCTTGCATATCCTCACCTGGCAGAAGGGGAGGAGGCTCTCTGGGGCCATTTTCCGAGGGCACTAATCCACCCTCACGACCCAAGTACCACCTAGAGACCCCGCGTCCAAACACCGCCGACTCGGGGGTTAGGTTGCAACGTATGGATTCTAGGGGGACGCATTCAGACCGTAACACCCATACGTATGTTTGGGGAATGAAACCATAGTCACCGAGACACAGAATTCATCTGTAAGGGTTCGCGCATCTCATGCGGCGGGCCAACTCTTTTATTTGTGTAGTGTGAATAGAAACATTCGTTAGACTCCGAGTTTTCCGGAAAAGATGTGTTTGAGTGCGGTGGTTTTATCATCATCAAACAGAACAAAAGTTGTACTATTTTTCATGGAATAACCTTAAGCAAATTCAGGATTCGCAACCTACTGCGTCAAACTCGGTACCATGAAAATCAATTTGAACTTTTTTTTAATCTTTATGTTTGGGAGAGAGAGACAGAGACAGAGAATGAGTGGGGGAGGGGCAGAGAGAGAGGGAGACCCAGAATCCGGAGCAGGCTCCAGGCTCCGGGCTGTCAGCGCGGAGCCTGACGCGGGGCTCGAACTCGGGAAGCGCGAGATCACGACCTGAGTGGAAGTCAGACGCTGAATCGACTCAGCCACCCAGGCGCCCCGTGAAAGTCAACTTTAATAAAAAGTAGCTTTAAGGAAAAGTAGCTTTCTGAATTTAGGGGATTTAGGTCCCGGTTGAACAATGGTCTGCTCTGCCGATGGAGGGAAGTCCCTGCTCTGCTCTGGACCAGTGTTCAGTTCTGTGGGCCACACGATTGTTGACAGCCAGGTTTGTGTGTGTGAACCTCCACCCCGCTTTCCCAGAAATCGTGATAGTCAGGGTAAGAGCTCCGGACCCCCTTAAATCATTCACCGAGGCAACTGGCCCTTGCTACTCGTCTATCTGTGTCTTTGGGGTTGTTTTTCTCAGGTGAATTATACAAGCTCCTTTTTAATTTGCAGGCTTTCTTCCCCCAGTGAGGACCCCGGGCACATCTGAGTATTCAGAAAGGGCGACGCTGGACTGTGACTGTCTAAACGTGAACACACGTTTCTTGTTATAGCCGGAACAGAAGCAGGGCCCTCAGTTCAAGGAGAATCCTGGAGCCCCGTCACCTCAGATTCTCAGGGCTGGGGAGGCCCCCCTCCCGGCTCAGCTCGGTGCCCCCCGCTAATTGGATGCCCGAGGACCCCTCCGTAGTTCTCCTGCCTCTCTGGAGTAGGTAGGTATTTATTTATTTATTGAATTTATTTTTTGAAAATGTTTTTATTTATTTTCAAGAGAGAGAGCGTGTGTGCGTGCGAGAGAGCAAGTCGGGGAGAGGCAGGGAGAGAGGGGGACAGAGGATCCGAAGCGGGCTCTGCACAGACAGCAACGAGCCCGACGCGGGGCTCGAACTCACAAGCCGTGAGATCCCGACCCGAGCCGAAGTCGGACGCTCAGCCGACTGAGCCACCCAGGCGCCCCTCCGGGGTGGTGACTTAGACGTTTGTGGACAACTGTCATAGCCCTGTGGCTTTTCTTTTCCTAGCTGAGAATGCCAGTTTCTAGAAACGATCTCCCACGGGACGTGGGCTTGGTGTCCAACACCTCCCCGGGTGCGATCCCCCACCCCTCGGGTTTGTCGGTGTCCTTATTAAGGTGGGGTGTCCAGAAATAATTGTGATATCCCGGGTGTTGTCTGAATAGACAGAAGTACTGGGGGAGTATGACCTTCTCAATCCTAAATGAAATCATCTGTTTATTTGACACAGCCGGGGGCAAACCATAGCTGGGATTATAGTCACACTTGCGGCAAGACAACGGTAGACGAGGCTCCGTCTAGCGGAAAACTTTAGGGCTCGGTGGTCCGGGAAACATCGTTCCAGTCATAAGGGTGACTGTGGCACTACCATTTACCTGGTGCACACATTTTACGTGACTTAGCTCATTTAATTATCATACCCCCGGGAGATAGGTATGATACCCGATATTAATGGCATCACCTCCCATTTCGCGTGCAAGCAAACTGAGTCAGCGGGATTCAGTAGTCTGCCAGGGGGTATATCTTCTGCTCCGCTCCGTTCCCTTTTTTTTTTTTTTTTTTCAACGTTTATTTATTTTTGGGACAAAGAGAGACAGAGCATGAACGGGGGAGGGGCAGAGAGAGAGGGAGACACAGAATCGGAAACAAGCTCCAGGCTCTGAGCCATCAGCCCAGAGCCCGACGCGGGGCTCGAACTCACGGACCGCGAGATCGTGACCTGGCTGAAGTCGGACGCTTAACCGACTGCGCCACCCAGGCGCCCCTTCGTTCCCTTTTTATGTTTGGGATGATCAGGTAGGAAGAGGTGTTTAGCGGAACGATTTGCGGCCCCCGGAGAGAGAGAGAGAGGAGAGTTCGAGCCTTACCGACAAGAACCACGGCGGACAATTCAGATAGGAGATTTGAAACAGACACCCTGTAAGACTCCGGGATCAATTCAATTCTTTCAGTGTCTAAGCCATGTAGACTTTCCGGATGGACGCGAAGCCTGTGGGGTCGTATCTCCTTGACATTATAGCTGCAGATCCAATAGGTTTTGTAAAAAAAGAAGAAGAATAGTAAAAAAGACGTGAGTAAATAAACACAACAAAAGGGAAGTAGTTATCTTAGGTGTCACGCCGGTGAAACAGAGGACTGAATTATTTTTGTCCCTTCTGGCCTCCGTGGGTCACGGATACAGAAGGGTTCTCCAGCTGGCAGTGTAGACGAAACCACGTGCAGGAAATATTTAAAGATTCCCTGGGCTCTGACGCTCATCTGACGGGTCTGGGGTGGGACGCTGGGTTTCCATTTATGAAGCTTTCCAAGGGCTTCTGATGGGCACGTGAGGTTGACAATCTCCTGTGGGCCCCCTGCCTGGGACTCCAGGGTGACTGAAGTCTGCTAAACAACCAGCCCCTCACAGAAAAGCCCCTGCACTTGATTTTTTATTTGCTGAATTGAACGGCTGGCTCAGCGTGGCACAATCTCATGCACACTTAGCACACGCCTCCGGCCACGGGTCTTAACAACGGCGGCAGCAAAAATGCACCCAGGTCCTCGTGCCAACAGATCGAAAGAGATTCATGAAACTATCTTCAAACTAAGCAGCAAGTTCCATAATTATTAGTATTCTTTTCGTGTATGGTTAAGAGTTTGCATAATTTCCCGGTGGTAGAACGCCATGAAATCAAAACAATAAACTAAGAGATCTACCAATTCATTGGAGCACAAAATTTAAATCCGTGTTTGCTAACAATATTTCAATTTCTGGGCAAATCTAACATGGAGAGACTGAATAATTATATTTCCATCTTTACTTTGAGAAGAGTCTGTTTATCTATCGCTTTGGTGAAGAGTGCTAAAAACCCGGAACTCTCCACTGTGATATTTACCTTTGTCAGATAAATTTATTGCCTAAGATTGCATTGATTGTGTCTTACAAACATACTCATCCAATGATTGCTTCAGGTCCTAGAGTGAGAGACATTTAGCATTCGGTTTAGGCTTGGGGACGGTAAGTTTTTGTTTGAAGAAAGCAAACAAAAAACTCATGCTAATAATCTGTTAGTTGTTTATGTGCCTTACAGTTTACAAAACATTAGAGAGGGAAGGGGTTGGGGGAGAGGGGCAGAGAGAGAGAGAGAGAGGGAATCTCAAGCAGGCTCCATGATTAGCATGAAGCCCAATGTGGAGCTCGATCCCACGACCCTGGGATCATGACCAGAGCTGAAAACAAGAGTTGGATGCTCAGCTGACTGAACCACCCGGATGCCCCCAGTTGATAAAACATTTTAAAATCCTTGACCCTCCCAAACCCTTGAAGTAAGGAGACCAGATTTGCCACAGAACTTCTTTTCTCTCTCTGCCCCTCCCCCACTCATGCGCACTCTCTCTCTCTCCCTCTCTCTGTCTCTCTCTCTCTCTCAAAACTAAACATTAAACAAAACATGGCTAGCCTTTCATCTTTCGACTTATTGATTAGCTCATTCATTCACTCATTCCTCAATTATATTTTGAGCATCTATTAATGTAGCGGGTATTTCTTTCCATCTATAGCTAAAATCTTGAGGCCACATCAGGTAGTTGTTGGGACCCAGGCTTTGGTACTCACAGATTTGGCTGGGAACACCTCTCCTGCCGTTTCTCACATGACCTTGTACCTGCTGCCTTTGTCCTTTTCGGCTTTGGATTCCTTTCCTCTAAAATATGGGTAACGATGGTTTGACCCGATACCACGTTGGGGGGAACAAGAATTTAACAAATAACATATCGGAGTATTTAGCACAGCACCTGCCCTGTAAAAGGGGCCTGATAAATTATGGACTAAAATTTCACTCTACGGTGAAAGCTGCTGTTCAGAAGTTGGCCTCAGCCAGCCAGGACACTTTGGCTCGGGTTGGTGGACCACATGTTTCAAGGAGGCAGTGTTGCTCAGATATTTAGAAACACTTTCTATAAGACATTCCAGAGGCTAACGCCTTGTAATTAGCCGTTACGTCAATTTGCATTCTTTTGGTGATAAGCCACAGAAAACAACTCAAGTTGGCTTGTAGTGTGAAGAGAATTTACTAGTTCTTGGCAATTTTCAAGCAGTAGGGCCATCTGTAGGCAAAGCTTGATCCAGAAGTTTGAATAACTGGGAGTTGGTTTCTCTTGGCGTTCTATAATGGTGGCTTCCTCCTAAAGCTCCTAAAGGCCCCACCTCAGCTCACAAGTCCCTTTTCAAGTATAAACAATGACTGTGGCGGCTGGGAATGCCACATCCCCATGGGGCCAGGACTAGCCTGAGCCACTTGCCTTCAGATGCAAAATTTAAATGAACACCCAAAACACTCAGTATTCAATATACGGAATAGTTTCCTGCTATATGTGAACAAGTAAAAATTAGTGCAAAAACCCACGATGAGCAAAGTACCAAAGATTTTAAAAAAAAAGTTTTAAACTTTAAGTGGTCTCTACCCCCGACACGGGGCTCGAACTCACGACCCCAAGTTCAAGAATTGTATGCGCTACTGACTAAGCCAGCTGGGCACTCCCAAAATATAAAAGATTTAAACAAAGGAAGAATCAGAACCAGTTGAAGACAGATGGTTTCTCCAAGTAGGTCTCAGCTAACATCTCTTTTTTTCCTTCTGGGCCCTGCCGGAATTCTGGTCTATCCGAGAACCAAGCGCTGTGGCCAAAGCAACGGAAGACATCTACAGGCTTCAGCTAATAAGGGCCCGGTTGTGGAGCCGGGGGTAGGGTCACTCCCATTACAACCAATCAACTGTGAGCGGGAGAAAGAAAGACCACAAAAATCACGGCGTTGTCGCTCTAGGGAAGGAGCATGAGTCTCGGCTGGCAACAAGGGACCTGTTGCGCTAGTCGTTAATTTAACGACCCGGATCCCATCTTTTCTCCAGGCCCCCAAATTATCTGTGGATTTGCTAAACTATTCCAAACTGATATTTATCGTGACTGTCAGAAGGCCGTGTTCTGCTTACTTGGCCTCCCTGCCCCCAGTTTGTTTGCTTGGCTTTAATGAGGTCAAGAAGGAAGGGGTGTCCTTGTGAGTAGAGGGCTCCAGATGTTTGGGTACTCATGGATCTAGGCTGTTAGAGTGTGTGCGTGGTGGGGGGGGGAGGGGATCACTGATATCACAGAGCCCCCAACATCTTCTATGGGTCTGTGTGCGGTCACAATAACAGCCGGGGTGTGCATGAATGTGTATGTGTGCACGCACACACGAACTCAAGCACTGGTCGACACATACTGGGAAAGGGTGTAGATAGTGGTCGCATTAGGGATCGGAGTGAGCTTTTCCTCAACTGAGCGGTCCTAACTGTCTAGCTTGGGGAGCGCGCTTTCCTTGGGCACAGTGGTGACTGTCACAGGCACAGTCTCAATGAAACACTCACTGAGCATCCCTGATGATAAAGATGCTGTTCACACTTGCGCCCTGGGTATGTGTGTGCGTATTATAGATACGAGGTATTTTCCGGTGCGATGGCTTAGCTCGTTAGCAAGGCTGGTGTTTTTACTTCCTCTTTTAACAGAAAAAAAAAAAAAGACTTCTTCCATATGTTGCAGAAAAAGGTAATATCGAAGACGAATGAGTAGAGAGTGGACGAGGTCAGATTCAGATCCGGATCATTCTGGCCCCGAGGCTCATGCTCCTGTCGTGGTCCCTGGATTAGATCCAGTCTGGAGGCCGGGTCTACTCCCGGGTCGCTTCCCCTGTCCGGGCTTTGTGTTCTGATATACACCACGAGGGGCACTTTTAAGTTTGGTTTTGAGCAGGACTTAGCCTTGTCGGTTCAGCAGCCCCTTCCCACCCGGGGAGCTCTGGGTCACTCCTGGGGGATTGCCAGTGAGCACCATTTAGAAACCACTGCCCTGGACAAAATCTTTTCAAGTTCCACCACTTCACAGCTCCCTGGAGGAACCGGAGAGGTGGAGGAGTGAAGGAAGCTGGAGTGGAGACGCGAAATAAGTGAAGAGAAAAGAGACAACGCTCAGGGTCCTGGCCAGGGGGCCAAATATGGTGGGAAACCCAAGCCCTGTGCATGAAGGTGAAGGGTCCAACATGAACTTCGTGCGCAGAAACGCAACACAGCAGGGGGTTCCTGCCTTGTTCTCTGTAAATCTTTTTTTTTTTCCTTTATGATATGCTTTTAGTATTTTTTTTTTTTTTTTGGAGAGAGAGAGAGAGACAGAGAAAGTGCTAGTAGGGGATGCAACAGAGAGAGAGGGAGAGAGAGAATCCCAAGCAGGCTCCGTGCTGTCAGCACAGAGCCTGGCGTGGGGCTCGATCCCACCCACCAACTGGGAGATCATGACCTGAGCCGAAACCAAGGGTCCGTCGCTTAACAGACCGAACCACCCAGGCGCCCCCAGATTCTTTTAGAACGCTGCCGTGGTCCTCTCTAGGAGTTTGGAATCGATTTCGGGGGACCTCATAAAGTGTTGGTATGATAAATGGTTAAAGTTGATTCCACGGCGGGGGGGGGGGGGGGGGGAGGAGGTAACGAAAAAATTAAACTGGTTTTACAAATGGGTTGGTTTCAAGACCTGGGAGGGGTTCGTAAATAAAAAAAAAAAAAAAAAAGGAACTCCTTTCTTTTTGGTTTTAAAAAGAAATCCATAACGGCTTTTCCTCATAAACTGCAATTATTTTTAAATAGCACTGATGAATAATTTAAAGACCCACTGGGTGAGGCAATTAGTTTTAAGTGTGGATTAATTGCTTTCTTTATCATAGTCCATATTCCTTTTTTATTTTTTTTTGCATAATATGGACAGAGATTTCGTCTCCTTTAAAAATATTTTACGTTCTCTAAAATGTTCTGATAGGTGAGAAAGAAGTTTCTCCGCGGCCTTATAAAACGTGAAGCACACGCCTCTGAGTCTCTGCTCGGCCCTGCTTTGGGGAAAACTAACAAAACCATGGCGTTTTCTTCCCGCCAACCCCCCTGCGCCGTCCGCCTCCCCGCCACCTGCGTGGCTCAGGCCGTGAAGGGTCTGACTTCGTCTCAGGTCATGATCTCACCGCTCACGGGTTCGGGCCCCACATCGGGCTCTGTGCTGCCAGCTCAGAGCCTATAACCTGCTTCAGATTCTGTGTCTCCTTCGCTCTCTGCCCCTCCCCAACTGATGCACGTGTGCACGCTCTCCCTCTCTCAAAAATAAATACACGTTGAAAAAGACACTTTAAGGGTGGTTTGAGGGACCGTAGGAAACATAGCAGAGCAGCAAAGTCTCCCTTCTGGCCATGCCACAGGCTGGAGGGTGGGGGCGGAGAGGGCTTGAGAGCCAAATACAGGAGTCTCGTTTTCTGACCCAAATCTGTCCCTTACTGGTGGCTTTCTTGAGTCATTGGACAGGCCAGCCATTTAGCCAGATGGGACTCCTTCAGTCTGGGGTCTATAGTTTCTTTGGCACGAGGCATTCATTCACAGAAGAGAGAGACGGAGACAGAAACAGAGACAGAGACAGAGAGGGAGCGTTTTACTGTTGCGGACTTCCAACTTTGTCTTTCCTCCCCTTCAGCAAGAACGACCCTCTCTTTCATCTTCTTCCTCCCGATCAGCTTCCTCTAATGGGTGCCTGGGAGTTAACATTGCATATTTCTTTCCCTCATTTTATTGATCTGTCTTGAAATGCTCTTAAAGAACCAACTGACCTTTAGAATACAGTGTATGGAGCACCAGGGGAGCTGAAAATCTTGGGTTCTAGCCTTGGTCCTGATCTGCAGTAGCTTTGCGGTCTTGGGTGAAGGGAAGTGGATGTCTTTTCATCAATCCAGAGCAATCGATTTTACTATTTTTGTTCTCCGAGGACACAATGGCAGGAGCTTTTCTTTCCCAGATAGTGCCGTTTTTATTTAGTGTTAAGAAAAATTATTCAGGACCTGGAAATAAGGCCAGGTTCTGGGTGCCTTGTTCCTTTGAAGATCTTGTATGGCCGGGGAAATGTATTTTGTTGAACCTTCTGCTTACTGTCGGTTAAAGGTTCGGACCCGTTAACTTGTAGCTTTTTGTCCCCGCAGAGATACGAGTAATTTCTCTCTGATTGAACTGATAACCCCCAGTGTTACAGCTTATTACCTTGTTGAACTTTAAATGGTTTTGTATCTAACCCGGAAATCATCTCCTCACATTTCTTTGGTAAAGGTGTCTTTAAATATCGAGCGCTACCAACGTTCTTTGAGCAAGTCTTAATGTACGACTGCTTTCTTCATTAATTAATGAATTGAGTAAAACCTTTGACATATGTTCATTTTATATTTACACAAGAGGCAGAGTTTTATCTTTTTGAAAATTATGCTTTTTGTAGGTTGCTGCCCACAGATGCCCGAGTGGACTAAACTAACCTGACAGAGCCATTTAAACCATGTTGCTTGAGACGTGCATTTCAAGGGCGATGTAAGCCCAGGCTCACCTTTTCTTGCTTCCAGAATGAATCCCGAGGGACAACAGAACTCGAACTTTGCTGGCCTTCTATTTCCCCTAGATTTCTTTCTTTCTTTTTTCCGAATCTACAGATACCATATTTTTGTTTGGGTTCTCGTTTCTTACTCCCATCGGTGTGTGCCGTAACTGGGAATGTGGTTTTATGGTCTAAACGCTTGGCGATCTCTTGCAAATAGAATATGGATGTCCATTCTCTATAGGTAAGGCGGATCTGCTCATTTGACAGTTCTTTTTTTAAAAAAAAAAACTGTTTGCATGCTTATTTCTGGGCACAAATTGATTAAGCATTTCATGCTCATTAGAAAGAAGAATTGAGGTCTGAACGACTGAAGTTTTGTGTTTCTGGGATTATTTTTCACTGGAGGCTGAATGAAGGACGGGAGGTCCCTGTGTCTGTGGTTCAGAAAAGGCCTGGATATCTCATTGTACAAGCATGAAATGTACTCTCACCTCCAGGTTAGATTGTTACATTTTTTTTTTAGTTTATTTTTGAGAGAGAGAGAGAGAGACAGAGCACAAGCAGGGGAGGGGCAGAGAGAGAAGGAGACACAGAATCCGAAGCAGGCTGCAGGCTCCCAGGTGTCAGCACAGAGCTGGACGTGGGGCTCGACCTCATAAACCATGAGACCATGACCTGGGCCGAAGTCGGATGCCTGATCGCCTAATCGACTGAGCCACCCAGGCGCCCCTGGATTGTTACATCTTAAAGGAGCTCTGATTGGCCTTTCGGAAATGGAGAAATCTTATATAAATCTCATATTTTCCAAATTTACAGAAAATAAAGAAACCTCACTTTCAAGCACTAGATTTTTAACAAATGCTTCTTAATGAAAATGTCAGCTCATAAACACTTTAATATAAGAATCCAAGTTCACATAGTTAAGATAAATCTTTGGAAAAAGGAGACTGGCTTAATAATTTTGGTTTAAACAATAAGTAATAACTAGCTGTCTTTCTCTTGCTTTTATTAGTCTGGGGATTGTGCTATTCTTTCTCAAGAACTTCTTAACCTTTTGATGTTGGTTTACTGATCAAATAATCTAGCATTACTCCTACACAGCATTTAAGATTACGAAAAATGTAGATTTTGTTTTACTAACTCAAATGATAATTCTTTTTCTAATTTTATTTACTTTTGAGAGAGAGAGACAGAGAGACAGCAAGTGGGAAAGGGGCAGAGAGAGAGGGAGACACAGAATCCGAAGCAGGTTCCAGGCTCCGAGCTCTCAGCACAGAGCCCGACATGGGGCTCGAACCCATGAACTGCGAGATCGTGACCTGAGCCTATGTCGGATGCTTAACCGACGGAGCCACCCAGGCGCCTCTCAATGATAATCCTGAAGAATATTCTTATCACAGTATTTATGCTCTGTAGTAGGTCATCTTGGACATATTTTCCAACATCCTCAGGTAACTTGAAGCCTTGAATTCATATTACATTGAGTTAATTGATCATTGTTTACCAAGGTAATTTGTGAGTAAGAATGAATAATGAAGCATTCATTGCTGAGCATAATTTTAAACTTATATACTTGACTTACTATTTTTGTATGCCAAAGAGTGGCTATATTTTGGGGTCATTTTAAGGAACCTTGCTCCTTTTTATCACATTAAGAAGGAGCAGAGTCACGCGGCTATAGATTGTGCTGTTCTATCTATACATGAACTTCGAGAGTTTGCTAAAATGCTTATGTACACAGCGACTTTTCAGTTGTCTTCCTCCCGGGTTTCTCTGTGAAATTATTTGGGTTAAAGTGAGTTCTTTTGATGGAGAGTTGTGATTAGTGTTGGTGGTAGCTGCTGTAACCATTCTAATTCAACATCACCAGGACATGCCAGTCAGTGCAAGGGAAAAAAAAGCAAAAAGAAGAAATAAAAATACAGCTATACAGATTATATATATTTATATTTATATAAAAATAAAGCTATACAGATTAGCAAGAAAAAATAAGTGTCTCCATTCTCAAATGGCGTGGTTGCCTAGATAGAAAACCCAAAGAGGCCCCGAAAACTAAGACGTGAGTTCATCAAAGATACAGGATACAAGGTCATTATATAACCAACAGCTATATTCTTATATGTATTAGCAGTGAACATTTGAAATTGAAATTTCAAGAACCCTACCACTTACGCTGGCACCGAAAATTATGAAGTACATAGGTATGACTCTAACAAATTATTTAAGACACCAAATGCTGATAATCATGGTACGATGATCAATAAAATAAAATAAATAAATGTTAACGGAAGGTGCCTGGATGGCTCAGTAGGTTAAGTGTCTGACTCTTGATTTCAGGACAGGCCATGATCTCACAGTTGTCCCTCCTCTGTCCCTCCCCCACTAGCATGCACACTCTTTCTCTAAACAAGCAAGCAAACAAATAAATAAACGCTAATGGATGAGAAGACTCAATGTTGTCAAGATGTCAATTCTTCCCGAATTGATCTATAAATTCAATGCAACTCTAATCAAACCCAGAAGAATTATTGTAGAAGTGGTCAAGCTGATTCTAAAATTACTATAGAAAGGCAAAGAATATGGAAGATCCAAAGTTGAGCCCTGGGTGTTGTATGGAAACCAATTTGACAATAAATTTCATATTAAAAAAATAATAAGAAAAAAAGAGAAGATCCAAAGTTTTTTTTTTTTAAATAACAAAGTTGGAGGACTCATATGACCTGATTCCCATATTTATTACAAAGCTACACTAATCAAAACAGTGTGGTATTGGCAAAAGTTTAGACACGTAGATCAATGGAAGAGAATAGAGACTCCAGATGGAGATCCTCACTTCTATGGTTACTTGATGTTGGCAAAGCTTCAAAGGCAACAGGAGAGAAATTATGGTCTTTCCAACAAATGCTCTTGTAACTGGACATCCACATGCAAAATAACAACTCCCAGTCCATACTTTGTATCAAGCACAAACTATAAAACTTCTGGAAGAAAATCTTTGTGATCTTGGGTGAGACAATAATTTCTCAGCTATAATGCTTCTAAACTATGATTCCTACAAGAAGAAAAATGATGAGTCATACTTAATTGGGATTAAACACGTTTGCTTTCAGAAGGCACTATAAAAACCACACGTTAGCAGAAAATGTTTGCCAAACACATATCTGATAAAAGACTTGCGTCTAGCATATACAAAGAACGCTCTAAATTCAACAAAATGGGGGGGGGGGGGAAGCCCAAATAGAAAATGGTCGAAGGATTTAACAGACATTTTACTAATGAAAGTACAGGAAACGGAAAGATGCATATGAAAAGATGCTCATCGTCATTCGTCTCTAGGGATATGCAAATTATTATTTTTCTAATGTTTATTTATTTTGAGAGAGAGAGAGAGAGGGAGCATGAGCAGGGGTGGGGCAAAGAAAGAGGGACAGAGAGAATCCCAACCAGGCTCTGTGCCATTAGTGCAGAGCCCGACACAGGGCTCAAACTCACGAACTGTGGGATCGTGACTTGAGCCAAAACCAAGAGTTGTACACTTAACCAACTGAGCCACCCAGGCGGCCCCTAAGGATATGCAAATTAAAACCATCAAAGATACCACTGTGTCATTATTAGAACCACCAATAACGATGGAAACCAACCAAGTAACAACAGTTAAAACCTGACAATACTAAGCACTTGTGCAGACATAAGGCCCCTGGCCCCTTCATATGGTGTTACAAGAATGCGAAATAGTACAGTCACGTTGGAAATAGTTAGGCATTTAAACATTTACTTACCGTAAGACCCAGCACCTCGCCCCTAGATATACCTGTGTAAAATAAAAACTCACGTTTGCCCAACAATCTGCGCACGGATGTTTATAGAGTCTTTATTCATCATTGCTCAAACACGGGAACAATCCAAGAGTCCTTCAACGTGCAAATGGATAAAGAAACCGTTGTGCATCTACACAACGGAATACTACTTAGCAGTGGACAGAAACAATCTACTGAGACACGCAACTGTGGGGATGAAGCGTGAGTGCATTCTGCTAAAGGAGGGAAGCCAGACTCTAAAGGCTACACCCATACTGTAGGACTCCGTTTATAGAACATCTGGAATAAGCAGAACTATAGGGACAGAAAGTGAATCAGTGGTTGCCAGGGGACGGGAGTGTGGTGAAGGGTTGATTGAAAAAGGGCACAAGGGGACTTGAAAGGGACTTGGGGATCTGTGTAACGAACTGTTTTATGCTGGTTACCCGACTCAACGCATGTCATGTATTGGAACGCCAGGACCATATGCTAGGAAAGGGTGAATTTGACTATGTAAATTATACTGCAAAAAATTATAGTGGTGTTTAAGCCCTAGAAGCAGCAAAACAGATAGAGAAATAGAACTATGTATGCAAAGGGATGGGATTAGGTTTTGTTTTCTCAAAAAAAAAAAAAAAATAGACGGTTGTTGATTTGTCCTAAAATGTCAGTTTGTTCCAGAATACGAGAGCTTAGCGAATATGTATCGCAAGATGTAGAGGGTATAAAAATGGATTTTATTTGTCTGGGCTTATAATACCAGAGTCTGAAAAGAGGATGCGAAATGCGCTCAAATTTTGGCAAAGTTTGCTCAGTTTTGATGGGCTTATCCACAAGATTGTGTAAAGGAAAAAAGAAAAAGGAAACTCGTGAAAGCTTTTCTGCTACCACTATATTAACTCATAATTTTGGCATTCTCTCTGTTAAATGATAAATTGGTTTTACAGCCCTTATACAGCTTGATAGTAAAGATGTGGGGCCTCACTAGAGTAATTGGCTGGCCTCTCTGTTGACTGTATCTCGTGTTGATTGTTTAAAAACTAATAACAACAGCAAAGAGCAAAACGTCTTCACTGTAAACAAGTTGAGGTTTCTTACAAACATGCTGCCTTTAAAATATTTGCAAAAATTGGGGCGCCTGGGAGGCTCGGTCGGTTAAGCGTCCGACTTCGGCTCAGGTCACGATCTCGCCGTTTGTGAGTTCGAGCCCCGCGTCGGGCTCCGTGCTGACAGCTCGGAGCCTGGAGCCTGTTTCGGATTCTGTGTCTCCCTCTCCCTCTGCCCCTCCCCTGCTGGCATTCTGTCTCTCTCTCCCTCAAAAATAAAATAAAAGCATTAAAACATTTTTAAAAAATTATAATAAAAAATAAAGTGTTATTAATTCAAATACCTCAGAAGTTGTACATTTTACGGGAACGCCCTGGAGATTGATCAATACTCTTGCTATCCATAATGTGTTTGGAGCCTCAGGGGAAACAGCAATCAAAGTCTGATGAAATAGTTATGCCCTCTCCCCGGCTATAGAATTTTCTTCTCCATTCTGATATTATTGATTACTGTAATGAATTAACCATAGTCATTCAGTCTCGTAATCAAAGAGGCTGCTGCTGTTTTCTGATGCTTGCCCGAAGGTTGTACAGCCCAGCAACTGCGTCTTCACAAGAAGGGTCAGTCCCAGAGCCTCCGGGAAAAGGATTGTACCCAATCCTCCAAACTACCGATGGGTCTGAGAATAGATCTTGGGTCCAGGCCTCTGAGTGGACGTAGCCGAAACAGCTTTCAGAGTGCATCAGTAGACGAATCAGAATTTCAAGGACTCTCTTTGGCCTGCTGCGTGAAAACAGATTGCTTACTCAGCCCCAGCAGAATGAGAATTAATTATACAGGCCCGAGTGGACTGATAGGGGAAATTTAATTTGGGTTGTTTATTTGCAATACCGTTGACGTGGTTTTAATGGTCTACATTTTACAGACGTGTAGGAAAATACAAGAAAGCCTTTTCTCCTTTTTCCTTCCTTAACCCTCAGTGGGGTAGGTTGTTTTTCAACCAAAGGGAAACTTTTAATGGTCTGATTCTTACTTGATCCCTCCGAGTTCAGAAAGAAATACTTTTAATGAGCCTCCTTATTTTTTTATGCCAGTATAGTTTTTGTATGAGTTTGTAAGAATCCGTCTTCTTTTTTTTTTTTTCACCAGATTGTAATTGGACAGATCCATTGGGCAACCAAGGCCATAACTGGATGTCATATCTGAGAGGGATTCTCGTTTACCTTGGTATGGCAAACCCTCCATTGAGGAATATTACTGTAGTGCTCATTTTACGCTGCCTCGTGGGGCACTTAGATTAAACATCGTTTCTGGGTGTGTCTGTGAGGGATGAGATTAGCACTTGAATCAGCAAACTCAGTAAACTAGACTTCCTTCCCCAGTGTGAGTGGGCGACATCCATTCTGTTGAGGGCCCGAATGGAACAAAAAGGCAGAGGAAGAAAGAATTCATCCGCCTTTTGCTGGAGCTTGGACATCAGCTTTCGCCCTAGAACCGGGCTTTAAACTATTATTTTTTAAAGTTTCTGTATTTTGAGAGAGAGACAGAGAGAGCAAGCAGAGAGAGACAGAGGGCGAGAGAATCCCAAAGAGGCTCTGAGCTGTCAGCACAGAGCCCGACGCGGGGCTCGAACCCACGAACTGTGAGGTCATGACCTGAGCTGAAATCAAGCCGTTTAACCGACTGAGCCACCCAGGCGCCCCTGGAACGGGGCTTTATACCATAGACTCCCCTCAGCCTCAGACTAGAATTACACCACCAGCTTTTCTGAACCTCTGGGTAGCAGACCGCGGACCACAGAACTTCCCTGTCTCCGTAATTGCATGAACCAATTCCGATCATAAATGATTTTTTTAAATATATGTATATCTGGGGCGCCTGGGTGGTTCTGTCAGTTAAGCGTCCGACTCTTGATTTCGGCTCAGGTCGTGATCTTATGGTTTGTGGGATCGAGCCCCAAGTCCGTCTCTGGGCTGACAGTGCTGACCTTGTTTGGGATTCTGTCTCTCTCTCTGCCCCTCCCCTGCACCCGCTCTCTCTCTGTCTCTCAAAAATAAACAAACATTAAAAATATATATATGTATATCCTATTGGTTCTGTTTCTCTGGAGAACGCTGACTGATACAATTATTGAACTGCTAAGCGGAACCAAGGCCTGCGAATCACTCCCACGGAAATCAGTTGATACTTGGCTTACAGAGTCTTACTGTCACAATTGGGAAGGAAGTCAACCTCCTGGTGGCCGCGGATCTGTAGAGAGGTGGGAGTCCCCAAGAAGAGAGGAATTCACGGGGCGCCCCTGGGATAAAAGGGCAAATTCACAGAGGTTTTCTTTTTTTTTTTTTTTTTTAATTTTTTTTTCAATGTTTTTTATTTATTTTTGGGACAGAGAGAGACAGAGCATGAACGGGGGAGGGGCAGAGAGAGAGGGAGACACAGAATCGGAAACAGGCTCCAGGCTCCGAGCCATCAGCCCAGAGCCTGACGCGGGGCTCGAACTCACGGACCGCGAGATCGTGACCTGGCTGAAGTCGAACGCTTAACCGACTGCGCCACCCAGGCGCCCCTCACAGAGGTTTTCAAAAGCTCAATCCAAGACTTTTTTTTTTTACTGAAGCTCTCCACACAGATTTCGCTTCATACCGAAGGGCTCCAGGTTTGCAGGGCAAATGTAAGGAGATCATGCATCATTAACAGACACCTTTTCTGCATGTATGTGAGTAATCGTGCCAAACATACGGACACCAGCCTTTGGGGGGGGGGAGCGGTTATTTTTGATATTGGGAGGATGGTGGAGATATTGCCGAGCTCTCCAAGGCTTGGAAAAAAGAGGGTGACCATATCCTTTCCGCGTCAGCCAGGAGCTTGGCCCCACACAAATTAAAAATTTTTTTTTCGATGTTTCTTTATTTGTGAGAGACAGAGCGTGAGCGGGGCAGGGGCAGAGACAGAGGGAGACACAGAATCCGAAGCGGGTTCCAGGCTCCGAACTCTCAGCTCAGAGCCCGACGCGGGGCTCGAGCTCACGAACCGCGAGATCACGACCTGAGCCGAAGTCGGACGCTTAACCGACTGAGCCACCCAGGCGCCCCCGCCCCACACAAATTTAGAGGGGTTTATCTTGTTCGATTTATTGTTTAGTATTGATTACAGTTTAGATTTAGTGAAGTTACGTGTCAACTTTTATAGATTTTTGTCCAGTTGGAGCTACAAATGATTTCTGTCCTGTGGAACAGTTAACTCCAAAGTTTATAGCTGATTGCCCTGGTGGACATTAAAGGGTTTGTGGCCAGTCCAGAAATGTTATCCTAATAGCCGTTTAATTAATTGCCCGCAAAGCCTTGGTTCCTTAAATGCTATTTGCACCAGTCTCAACATCTCACTTGTTCCCTCAGTAATTGATGAGTAGAATGAAATCTTTGACAAGGGTTCGCTTTGTATTTGCCTGAGTTATGATTTCGAAATTCTGCAAGTATGGGTTTGGCTAAGCTTTTTGGAAACATGTATTAAAAAATCACTCCTGGGGCGCCTCGGTGGCGCAGTCGGTTAAGCGTCCGACTTCAACCAGGTCACGATCTCGCGGTCTGTGAGTTCGAGCCCCGCGTCGGGCTCTGGGCTGATGGCTCGGAGCCTGGAGCCTGTTTCCGATTCTGTGTCTCCCTCTCTCTCTGCCCCTCCCCCGTTCATGCTCTGTCTCTCTCTGTCCCAAAAATAAATAAACGTTGAAAAAAAAAAATTTTAAAAAATCACTCCTAAGTTGTTAACCGTAGCCATTCTGCCAGGTGCCAGGTGGTATCTCGTTGTGGTTTTCATTTGTGTTTCCCTGATGAGACGAGGAGCTAAAGTGAACAAGTCAGGAAACAACAGATGCTGGCGAGGATGCGGAGAAAACGGGAACCCTCTTGCCCTGTGGGTGGGAATGCAAACTGGTGCGGCCGCTCTGGAACACAGGGAGGAGGCTCCTCAAGAAGTTAAAACCAGAACTGCCCTCCGATAGCAATTGCACTACTATTTACCCGAAGGATACAAAAATGCCAATATAAAAAAAAAAAAAGCTCCCCAGTGTTTACAGCGGGGCTAGCAACAGTAGCCAAATTTTGGAAAAGAGCCCAAATGGCCATGGACTGACGGCTGGATAAAGAGGATGTGGTTTGTCTATACCATGGGCTATTATTCGGTGATCGACAAAGGGTGAGATCTTGCCATTTGCGACAGCGTGGATGGGGCCGGAGGGGATTGTGCTCGGTGAAATCAGTCAGGCAGAGAAAGCCAAGCATCCTCTGGCTTCAGTCACGCGTGGACTTTGAGAAACACAACGGGTGAACAGAGGGGAAGGGAAGGAACAGCAAGATAAAAACAGACAGGGAGGCAAACCCTAAGAGACTCTTAAAATTTTTCTTTTTAACGTTTATTTATTTGTGAGACAGAGAGAGACAGAACATGAATGGGGGAGGGGCAGAGAGAGAGGGAGACACAGAATCCGAAACAGGCTCCAGGCTCTGAGCGGTCAGCACAGAGCCCGACGCGGGGCTCGAACTCACGGACCGCGAGATCATGACCTGAGCCAAAGTCGGATGCTTAACCAACCGAGCCACCCAGGCTCCCCATAAGAGACTCTTAAATACAGAGAACAGACAGGGTCGCTGGAGGGGAGGTGGGTGGGGGATGGGCTAACCAACTTGAATTAAAAAAACAGAAAAATCGTTTGTAGACTACCTCCACGAACCAACTAGAGAACTCGAAATGAGACACCTCTCATCGTCGATGAGGTCCGAAGCTTAGGCTGCTTGTGGCCGGACGTGACATCCAAACTGGGTTTTGACACGGAGGTTTGAAAGGGTCCGTCGTGGACCCTGAAAATATCCGTTGAGTAAGTGTCAACACAGAGACTCAGGGACCTTTAGACGCTGAGGGCCACTTC